>NC_134414.1:134490521-135122306 GCF_030867145.1 Opisthocomus hoazin
TGTACTCTTCTCTCACTGGTATGCAGAGATCCTAAATCCGCTGGCAGCATTTCTCAGTGGATATTGTGTTGGGCAAGGATTCAAAAGCCAGAGTCTTATTCACCTGCTTGGGTGATCTTTGACAAATGACTTGAGAACTAGTTACGCCCAGCTTTCTGGATCTATAAAACAGAAGCGATAAACTACACAGCCCTCCTTCCTCACCCCTCTGAGGTCTCTTGCCACAGAGTGACACAGACACAGATACCTGCTTGTGTACATATATATGAGCTTGCAAGTATTAAGCATATGTATGCGTATGCAGGCAGACACGAACATTTATGATTGCTCCCATTATGTTCATTCGTTCTTTCTCCAAGTCACAGAGGATAACTACGTGCATGCACATCCTCCATCACTTTCCACAGCCCACATTTCCTTCCTAACGCAGTGCCCTATTCTGCTGCACACAGCAACTGCGTCACTGGAAGAAACTTCCAGTGTTCCTCCCTCCCCTCTTTTTTTATGTAAAAGACTCATTAATACATTCTACGTAAAGATCCCTACCTACAGTAATATTGCTGCACTGCTCAGCAAAGATTGACGCTTACAAAGGAGAGATGCCACATTACCAAAGGTTTATTACTCTTATGAAATCTGCTCCAGAGCATTAGAAAGGTATAGGCAATTAGCAATTTTCAAAATAAGTGAATAAAGTGCATTTTGTGATTCACTGTCTTTGCTCTTTTTTATTCTTATTATCATCTCTATTTGCTAATTTGCAGAACTGTGAGCGGGTGTCACTGTCACAAAAATCTGCCAGACTTTCTCACATTTATTTTGTGCATTGCCCTTTATTGCTCAATTGTTTTGATGCACAGCGATGAGACAGCTCTCTAAAAAGTGGTACTTTTTTAATTGCTTTCTGCTCAGGAGCAGAGGATAGGTCCTGTACCTGTTGGCACAACTGCTGAATCAAAGCCTGCCAGCTACACAGCCCTCTCCCAACCTCTTACTCCTTATCAAAGCATCATGCATTTCTATAAAAACACTGCAGCGGTTTGGATCATTACCCAGAAACAGTTGTCAATAAAACAACATTAGAAACTGATGAAAGCACCAATAAAAGACATTAATTTCCAGATGAGGTCTGTGTGCCAATTAAAACACTGCAAGATCTACGTAAGAAGAGATCACTTGACCATTCAAAGTACGTAAGAAAGAAAACCAGGACAGAAGAAAAAAAACCGGGAGTGTCAAGGGAAAACTGGTCTCTGCGTGGGATTGCTGTTCAGAGGAACCAATTTGTGTTGACGAGTTGGACATTTAAAAGCTGATAGCATGTTGTGCTGTTTGATATGACATTAGTGGCCACAGGATTTCTGCTGTGGCAACTTTATTCACTAAGATCCAAGTACCAGCTAATGAACTGGACAGATAGGTAGCATTTCTCTGTGTCAGAGTTGGAGGCAGCAGGTTGTCAGCTGAGTTTTCTCCATTCACAAGGCTGAAGGCTGTGAGGGAACTGAGCTGGCTGGCTCTTTCAGAAACCTTCTCTAGACTACATGCTCTTTTGGCAGATACCGGGGCTCACAGAACATCCAAGCCCTCGTGGCTTTTGATTTTTGTTTTTTTTTTACGAGATAATTTGGTCTGTTAAGGCATGACGACTGACAGGCTAGGAGTCCCTGCTCCCCAGGGGGTTAATGGAGCAAGTATCTTCTTCCCACTACCACACAGTGCTAAGGGAGTATACACCTCCCATTGCCTCCACAAGACCTCTCTGCTCTGTCCCAGCAAAAATGTGCCAGGCTTTGAGCTCAGTTTCTTGTGAGACACAGGCTTCCTCACAACTGCTTATTTTATGTATATCTAAAAAAATTCACATCAAGGAGATGAAGGTGCTGTATCTTCCAAATGCCTTTTTTTTGGTCATTACTCTCCTGCCCCCTCATCACCATTTTCTTGGGTTTTGTTTATTTCATAGAGTTTGCTTACCTCTAATGGCTAAGCCAGAGGGAAAAACACATAATCTTGCTAAATCATTTCAATCTATCTACCTGCCTCCTACTCTTATGGGCTACAGCTAGCATTTCAAATCACACAAAGGCTGGGAAAGTGTAACCAATAATGCCAATTTCAGGAGAAGAAAGCTTCAAGAAATAAAACCCAAAACACAGCTCATCAAGACGAGAAAATTGAGCCATCTAATTGCCTACACCACATAAACTCTGAAGCAGGACTGGTGGTGATAATTTCTCAAAGATTTAGTTTTAAAATATTAGCAATACAGATAAGGGATTAACACTAATACTGTAGGTGACTAATCTTGACTGTGCCTTTTTAACAACAGCATTGCTACCACCATCATAAAGGAAATTAGCACTGATAATTACATCAAATCCTTTATGTCAGTAATCCCACTTGAAGATATTTTCAGAAGGTTGGAGGTTTAAGGCAATTTCCTGTATGCGTCAAAGACTCATTAATTAATATTGATATTTAATGTGTTCCAGACTTTCATTTCTTGGTAATACTCAGAGCTGTGTCCAACTAACTCATTTGACACAATAGTTTAGTCACACCAGAAAATAATCGCCCATTCAGCACCAAAGACCATCAAGCAACAAATCAGAGACCTTTAAAATTGTCTTACAGATCAGGGAACTGTGGTTCTCGGCAATTTGAGAAATTTAATGTTAGTTTTTCCATGGGAAGGAACTTCCATAACTCTGCATATGAAATAAAATCAGTCTCATGTTGTACCAGTCTGCTCCCCAATGGTTGATACTGCTTATGTCATCAATATTTCTTCCCTAAAGACCCATCTCTACAGTCCTGAAAATAAACATAGTGTCATTATGTGCTTTTTAACAATTTTAACCGCATTCATGCTGCAGAAGTGGGAGGGTGGGAGGGAGGAAGGAAGGGAGGAAGGGAGGAAGATGGTCCAGATTCCCGTTACAAAAAACCCCAACAAACAAGTAAAAGTATATGACTTAAAAATTTCAAAACTATTAACGTCAATTGCGTGATTCTGGCAGCCTAAACAACTATTTTCCCATGGTCCTGTTGGCAGTATTGAGCAATGCCTCCTCCCCAAGGGAAGCAGCAGCAGAAGATACAGTCAGATGTTTGCTGGTAGCAATCAGCGCTGCCAGGTTTAGAAATGCGCACAAACTATTTTGAACCCTTCAGCTTTGGTCGGTGGATACATACGTCTCCATAGCGTTCCTCTAACAGGCACCCATTGAGAAAAATGTGAAAGGAATCAGAACATGCAACAGGCAGTGCACCTGTATAAGCTGGCCCTATGTTTGGAAGAGCTTTGCACAGCCTGCTTCCCACTGTGCTAACGGCCTTTCATGTTTTATTTCCTAATGGTTGAAGATCCACGAACAATCTCTCCCGCCACTGTACCTTTAGCTCCTTATTTCTTGGCACCTCAGTAAGCTTAGGCTAAACCGTAGAAATCAGAGAAGAGAAATTATTGTTTGGTTAAGGTTAAATCCCAGTTCATCTATCTCAAACCTCCCGCTGAGGTGCTATACAAACTTGGATGAGGAAAATACTTAAAGGTGATTAGAAAGAAACCATACCAGAAAGAGTACCTTTGAGAGCTGAGGCTTGCTGATTGTTCACCAGTCTTACAAAAACAGGAATGGACACTTACCTGAAAAGAAAAAGAGAAGAAACAGCAATGATTATTCATTTTTTTTAAAAAAAGAAAACTACATTTTGTTTGAAATCATAAATAATAAAATGGTTGAGGTGCACCAGCAGACTAGATGTGGGATACCCAGGGCTACAAAAGCAGGGAATCAGCCTGAACATACGATGGACGAGCTGTAGCATGAAGACAGGACTGAAATAGAGAAGGATACCACTGGAAACACTTAGGGTACATTTGTAAACCAGTAGTAGAACATGTGGACATTTTTCTGTCCACAAAAGATGTCCCAGCTAAAGGCAGCAGTCACATTTTCTTGGGTTTCCTTATTATTTTCTGTCCTCCCATTTCTGCTATGAATTAGTACAGAAAACTTTCTTCCAATGTGCAAGTCAAATGTGTCCCTTTCTGCAGACTGAAGAATTCGTTCTCTGCAATAAACATTGAGCTCAGTGAAACGGTTTCTGAATCCTACGACAATATTCCCCTCCTGCCCTCTCTCCACCAAGAAAACCAAACAAAAAAGTCTGAGGAACCTGCAAATGAATTCCTTTCCGTGCAACACGTGTATACAGTCCCATTAGCAGCAACACAGCAGGCCATTGACTGGGGAGGGGAAAATGGGTTTGTTTATGGTAACGGATTTTGAGACTCCTGGTGATGATTTATTTAGTATGAATTTTTGCAGAGCAGGCTATTACACTGATGGAAACTGTCAGAATGGGCTGATTTTAAAAGGGGTGGGGTGAAAATAAGTGGTGGCATTACTTATTTTTTGAAAAATATTGTTATTAAATAATTTCAAACACATTGATAAAATGCATCTGAGAGTCATGCTGCTGTAATTTATAATACAAATTACATTGCTATTGACAAATGGCAATTTAATCCAGTGATTTACTTCAACAATGTGAATTCCTCTGTTGCTTTTTTTTAAAAAATAGTATATAGCACATGAAGCAAGATACATGCTGGGATCACCAGATGCTGTGCTGTTGCTGGCCTCAGACTGACTTTCTGCCTCACCTACCCAAAGGACACACAACTGGGAGCAACCTAACCAACTCAATTCTCATCCTTAAGTATGGAACAACCCTGGGAAGTATCCACGGAGATATTCCTTCTGCATAAATACTTGGTTTTAAGTTAAGCAGTCTCTTCTGCATACAGAAGTCATCCTGTCTAGTCCCATCCCAAGAAAATCTCCACAGGGGCAAAACCCAAACCAAATCCACAGCCTGCTTGAAATTAATTCAGTTAGATGATTTAAAATAGAACAGAGATCATGATCTTGTCCTTGACATACCCTTAAGGAACAAACAATTGTTCTGAAGGATGAAGCTATCCACTGTGCTGTCTATCCTTTTGCAAATACATCCCAAGACAGATGCACCCATCAACTTAGAGATGCCAAACCCTTTGCAATAACACTGCAGAGCTACCAGCTGTAATGCGATACTGGGAAATCAGATCATCCTACATTTAAACTGATTTCTATCACTGATATTCTTTGCAGTACAGAAGTAGCGTTAAATGCAATAACGTGCTGTTGCATGGTCACTTAATTCTAGAAGTAAACTCAATATTTGCTGGCATCCCCTATCCAGAGATACAAAGTGTACACATGTATTGGAGCTGTTAGTTAGAATTGCCTTTGCAATGCCTCCTGGGGAAAACTGGAACAGCTTAGGCATCTGTCTGGGAAGAAAGGGTTGTCATTCTCACCCTGTACAAAATTGTTTACAAATTCCTCTGCCTCTTGCTTTGCATTATCTCTTGCTGTCTTGGACACATATGGGTTTTACTACAAGAAATGAGAGACCTATTCCCATTGCTTTTAATATTTTCAAAGAAGGAGCTAGTGTAGAACAATGGAAACAAACAAACCAGTTGCATGTAGTTAGGAGCAGCTAAGGAACAATGCCAATATTCTTCTGGTGAGTCAAGTGGAACTTGTTTCCCAAGTCCACTATACAGAGTCCCATTAAGAAGTCTGAAGTTCTTCCTTTAAGATACAATTTTCTCATTGTATGTTTGAGCCTACTTTTCTGGCTGAAGGAAGTAAGGGAAGGGAAATATGAAGATGAAAAATACTGTCGACACGCAAATTTGGTTTTAAATCTCTAAATGGGTTCAGTCAAATAAAGATAGGGTAATTGTGGATGGAGATTGTCTGACCGGTGTATCCTAAAAAGCAGGCCTGGGTGGCTGAACACCTGGGAGTCGGTTTCAACTCTTGCATTGGCTCATCTTGTGTCCTTAGGTAAGCCATAACTATTTTGTGTCCTTTCCCGTTAAATGATACTCACCAAGATAGTTTCATCATTTGCTAAGTCTCTTAAGACTTGATTCAATAGATAAAAGGTCTTTTTTCTAACGCACAGGAAGACTGATTGGCAGAACTCTACTGCTGTAACAGGACACAGTAGACTCATGACAAAATCCATTTTCTGACTCAAAGTAAGGATACAAACCTTAGTCATATCTGCTCTGAGAAGGATCTCCCGCAATCTCTCCTGAGGAAGCTCTTCCACTTCAGTTAAACAAACATTACTTGCCCAGAGCAAGACTGAGTGTTACCCTGTTGTAATTAAGGCTTCCAGTTCTGGTTTCAAGGCAAAGAACAGGATTTTGCATCTCCAGTTACTCCCCCCACTCCTGCAATGAAAGTTTCCTTAATTCAATTCAGGCTTGCAAACACCTTCAGGGTAGGCAACGTGAATGACATTGCACTTTGCAGCAAATACACGTCTGTCAAAAATACTTCCTCCAACCCTTGCTCCAACACCTTCTGTGGGAGAAACTTGACTAGGTTCATTGTGCTTTTGCAGAAATACCAGTGACTGATCATGACCGTGGCTGAGAGAAGCAGTGACAGAGACTGGACCCCAACACCCCTTCCGCCAGGGCCAGGCTTTCCTTCAGGTTTCCTCTCCTCAAGCTGACCTATCTTTCCCCTGCTTAGCTGGAGAATCTTGATGAGAAGAGAGCCCGCAGTGGGATGGCTGCAAATGTAATGCAATCAGAAGATAATGACTTCAGAAGGAGAGGGGAGGGAAGGGATAATCAGCAGAGGCAGATGAACTCCCAAGATATATAAAAAAAAAGACTGTTTTCATGCAGATGTCCCTAGTAATGAAGAATGAGGGAAGAGGAATACTGAGAAAAAGGTGAAATGGAAGACGATTTGTTTCTAAATAGCACTATTTCAGAGTTTTCCATGGGGTGTACGTAGCTGCTTAAACTAAGAGTGTCTGGAAATACCCCAGACAAATTCAGACCTCTCAGCCATCTCTATCTCTCTTTATTACACACGCATCCATGCCACCATTTAGAGGTACCTTTGGTGGGAATTGAGGACAGGAATATAAAATATGCAGGTAACATCCCTGTCTCCCTTCAGGCTCAGGTTGATCTCAGTGTCTATGAAAATATTATGCAAATGTGACAGTGTTTTCTTTGGGCAAGCCATTTAACTGGAGCTTTCAACACCTCAGAAGCCTGGAGACAAAGGGTGCAGGTAATAATAAATGCAATTTATTTACAATGGGCATAAAAGGGAAGGTGTAGGTGGTTGCTCCTACAGGTGATCTCCCCTGCTCTCCCTACCTGCTCAGTCACAGACTTCCAGCTTTCCCTGCCTGCCTGTTTCCTGAGGCAAGGGATTTCCAGGGATCATTCTGCTCAGAGGTTTCTCTCTCCCTTCTCAGATTCTTCATTTTATATTCCGGTATGTGACTTCCACAGGTGAGAAGTTTTAACTTCTAAAACCAAAGTGGTAAATGACCTGACCTTGGCAAGCCTTGCTACGAATACTGACCCAGGGTTCAGACCTGGAAGAACCTGTCCAGATTTTCAGCCCCTTTGAGGAGAAACTAGACACAGCTACATTGCTGCATTGCTCTCCCAGAAATCTTCCCTAGCCTAATGGTATCAATACTTAATGGCAACAGCTCTGAGCACTACACAGGCATTATAGGCTGTGAAGCTACTGAATCTAACACCAGACCGAAACAGACCACTGCGTTACCACAGGGGGCTGCTGTGCAAAAAAACACTGAGCCAAAATGTCTTCTAGTACACAGTGCTAAAGCCCATGTTGTGGCTAAGACAAAATCAGAGGCCTTGACCTCTCAGGTGGTTCTTTACCTCTCTCTTCATGCCTCCCATGTATTTAAGTGTAGGTGTTAGCATCAGCACTCCGAACAAATTCCAACAAGCACCTGTATACTTTGCCTCTTCCCATTTCCTCAGCAGATTTAGCGGCTAAGCGCTTCTCCTCGACCCGCACTAAATGTTAGAGAGCGCTGCCACACTCGCATCAGCAAATTAAGTTGGGATGGCTGAGGGCATGATGGCCTGCAGCTCTCCATCAAACCTCTCTCCCAGAGATTGCAGCTCCCACATAAGGGACAACCAAACAGCTCCTGGGTCAGCTGCTGCACTTTGCAGCTCACTCGATTAGCATGAATCAAATTGATGTCGGCTTACTTTACCAGGCTGGCTGCAAAACCGTTCGAGGGAAGGGGCTGTTTCATGAGCCATTCAGCTGTCCCTGCTGTGGGGTGGTAACATCTGGCAGAAGCTTGAAGCTGAAATCACTTGCACCCCACAAACTTCATTAGTTGTTGAAAGAATGTAAAAAAATATGTGGTGTGTTCCACCCCAGAAATGGCTGTTATACGGAAGGAGTAGCAGGTGAGGTGCCCTTTGTAAAACAATGCTTCCAAAGGATGATCAAACATAGGAAAGGTGTAACGAAGTAAGTTATTCTTTATTATTATTACCCCTGAGACCCAATACTCTCTTAAAAAAATCTAATCCTTTTTAATTTGTTCTAAGTAAAACCATTACTTATAAGTATGACAACTGTATTACTAATTATGTAATAATTTTATACTGAAGCATTAGTAAAAATGGCTTGAAGTCTAAATTAGGCCCAGTAAAGAATTAATTTCATAAATCACTTTGTCTAAAAAAAATTATTTACTTTAAAATTAGAATTCTCTGAAAAATCTCACGTTACTTTTTATTAATCCCACATAAAGTAATTGTGTAATTAGAAATTAATTTACAAGATGACACAATTTACTTGATAATGATGCACAGCGTTCATACAACACTCAGCAGCCAGAAGGATCCCAAAACACTCTGTTAAAAAAAAAAATGCACCAGCATCCGAGTGTCACTCCACTCATCGTAGGACTGCAGCCTCCTCTGGGCTGGAATCGGGCAACCGCTTATCAGAGTGTATCAGCACTCCGCAGCAATTTAGTAAGGAGCCTGAAGAACACAGCGCTCAGCTGAAGAGGGGAAGCAAAATAACATCGTTCCTCAGAAATACGGTCGGGACACAGGAGTTCATATTGTTTCATTCACAATACATCGTCACAGCACTGTACAAGGCTGCAGAGTATCATTCTTGCAGCCTGGGCCCTGCCAGTGATGTGACCTCCCCTCACAACCCAGCCCATCTTAAATGCTTGCTCCAGTGCTGCTGAGGGCAGCGTTTTGTCGTGTGGATTTCTTTGTGGAATTCCTTACAGTAGTGCAGGATTCCTTGGAAAGGACCGGTTTGACTCTGCCTAGACTCAATCTCATCTAGTTTACAGATTCTGATTAGACCAGAATCAGCAATAATGAATTTAGAAGCAAGAGTGAGTCATGCCCCTCATGAAGGGTGCACTTCTTTCCTGGCACAGTACAGGAAAAGTGCTAGCACGAAAAAAAATACAGCCTTTATGGGTTTTGGGGCCCCTTTCTTCTCTTTTACTTTGAAGTGCTTCACATATGGTAACTTACTAAGCTTATGTGACGAGTAAATTAAACAACTCTCTATTTTGGCATTGAAGCATATTTTGGCTCCATTTTACAGAGGACACAGAAAAAATCAGTCAGTTTGGGAATGAGCAAAAGTACATCATCCTCGCATGTATTTTAATCAGTAGCTCACCTATCACACTTGAAAATAAGGAAATTTACAGTGGATTAAATCTTCCCTGGGACAAATCACATTATCACAAAACAGCCAGACCACTGAAATCCACCTTGGACAAGTGATGCTCCACAGTGAAGAAGTTGGTGTTAGGATTTGCCTGGAAGTATCTGCATCTGCATGGCTGAAGGAGAGAGCCAGGAAATGATTTCTTGGCGATTCTACTTAAGAGAACTGGTGCTGTGAATGCCTGTGAACTGGTGCTGTGGTGCTGTGAATGATGCCCCTGCCTGTCTTTGAAGGATCAGAGGTCATGCCTAAACCACATTTGTAAGAAAGCAGGAAGGAGAAGGTTGCAATGGCTTGAGAAAAGAAAAAAAGAAAAAAAAAGAATTACAATTACTTAGCCCTGAAATGAGCAACTTGGGCAAAAAGGGGAGAGGCTGAGCAGACTTACAGCTGCAAACGATTCCACAATACTTTAGGGTTTTTTTTAAACCTCATTTCCATTCCTTTTTAAAGGCACAAATGAAAGAAACAAATATATGTCATCAAATACTTCCGCTCACAAACTGGAAACAGATTATGCTAGCTAAAATTAGTCCAGATTGAAACTTATTTGCCTATGATCTCCATCAGTAGTTTCGAGCACACTGTTTAAATGCAAGCGCTTCCCGGGGCAAGATGAGGCTTGTAAAAGCTTGAGCAGTTTGGATGAGACTCCTGTGTCACCTCCCTCGCCTGAATGAATCTTTAACTCCTCAAAGCAAATTCTGAGTGCAGATATTGCTGATTATGAATTCAAAATTTGTTGTCAGTGAGCTTTACCTGAAACCTACTCTTTCTACAAACCTTCCTCATCGTGAATGTGCTCTCTGGAATAATCACAGGATGTGGATGCCAAGAGAGTGTCAATGCAATCAAGACAAATTGGTGAAAGAATTGAGAAAACTACTTGACAGCACTCATCCAGGTTGGATGAAGACTACTTGAACATTCGCTCTGCTTTCCTGCACCACAGGAGGTCCTTTGACACCAGCGTGCTCGTGCTCTGCTGCACGCTGTCAGTAGCGCTGGGCCCCCACGCCTCCACCGCCCACTGTGCAGGACTCGGCTACCTGAAGTAAAACATCTGCTACCTGGCTGCAGCTGGAGGCTTTTATCACAGCTGTGCACCAGCCACCAGAGAGGGGCGTGGAACACGTTTATCCAACATGTTACATCTTTCCACTGTCATCCCAAGCGCATGGGAGTTCAACTCCCCCTACCATCCTCCACTCTGCAATGACATCAACCGTGGGTCGTCAGAGCAGATCGAACACAGGAAGCCTATAAGAAAGGCTGAAAATTATACTAAGGGCATTACCATGAATCACCTTGGGATTGATTAAACGTTGTGTCATTTTGGGATGCCTCAGGCTTTGGGACACAGGCTGCCAAAATGACAAATACGGACTAAAACCCTCAAAATTGGTTTTAAGCTGAAGCTGAAAACAGTTATGAAAGAAATCGTATGATACAACTGCCAAAACCAGCAAGAGTTTCAAAACAGACACCTAGGGCATTTTATACCTTATATAAAATGTCCTCAGGCATCTGACAGATCTTTCACTTTCCTTGTGAGAAAGCTAGGTTACAATGTTAAGTCTTTTTCACGAAAGTCTGTCTTCTGTCCATTTTTCTACCAGCCTGCACACTTCACTGACCTCAAACGCTGCGATATCAGTGCAGAAATTTTAGGATCTTAGAGGAACCCAACACTTCCTCTCACATTTCTGAGTATAGCAGCTCCTAATTATTTAGCAAGCATCATTTTTAAATGATCTGGAAGAAGCTTACTGTTGTATCTGGCACGGTGTGAAAGACCAATGGCTAAACAACTATGAAAATGCTCAGGATGCGTGTAGCCAAAGCTCCTGTGCACTAAAGGTACAACACCAAACCAGCAATGTGTGCACATAGTCAAAGACCCCAGTATGGGTCGGCAAGGTATTACTTTGGTCATTACGCCCACAGCAACAGGACATCACGGTCATCCACTGTTGGATGAGCAGCAGTGGCAGAAGCCATGCTCAGCATCTATTTGCTTGCTTGTTTTACTATAATGTGGAGGTTGCAATAAATATAGTTTATTTAACAATGAGATGTGTTGCAAGCTCTACTACTATAGCAGAAGAATTTCAATGAAAGTTAGTGGAACATTTTCAACTAAATATTTTCTGGTCAAAATGTGATGTTTAGTGGAAGCCAAAACATTTCAAGTCTAGGGCAGACTATCTGAGTGTTTCCAAGGGGTGACAGAGAGACCCAAATCAAAATACTTAACGTTTTCATTCCAAAAGCAGAGCAGACATTTTAACACAATTGTGCTTCATTAAAATGCTTGAAAAGTTTTGGGTGTGATCCAACATGGATCAAAAACAAAATCCAAAAACTCAGAAGTTGTCATGATACAGAATTATCATTCCTCAGCCTGCTCGAGTTCTGAAAAGGCTGGGGAAGCATGTAGGGAGGGGGGTTGTTGTCGCTTTTTAAAATCAGCATTGGAAATGCATTGATGTCACAGAAAGGAGATTCAAAATTCAAATGTGACAGAGTTCAGAGATGCGTGGGTCTAAGTTTGTAGTCTGGGCTGTTAAAGAGATAACATACAGGCTTGGAGCCACTTCTAAAATTATCCATAAAAATCAGGATGTCTCCTTCAGAGACAGGGTGCAAGTGTGATCTCTGCTGACAACAGCTCTGAATCCAGCTAGTTAGGCACCATCTCTGTGGATTCCCATATATGCTGATGAGCTGGCAGTTGACAATGTGTGTGTCAGGGATAACATTTTGTTATATGTATCAATGATGGCATTTAATTTCTGTGTGAAACTTCTGCATTTATTTTCTGGATGAAAACTGTCCAGTCCCCTACAGAAATGAAATGCTTGTTAAAAGAAGGAGGCTGTTTGATCTTCCCTTTGTGGAATTTCAAGCCTCTGACTTGCAAATCTTGTTCGACTATCATCTTTGAACTTCAGCCCTAGCCTTCTGTTTGCACAGAGACTTATGCTAAGTTGATGGATTCTAGTGGCCCAAATAGGCTGCCTTCTCACTTGATGGCACTGCCTTAATGGTACAAGGAATCAGAATTAGATGTTTGAATTTTTAAGTAGGTTCACGGTGAGACAGAAGCTTTCAAGTCCTGTAGAAATGATAAGCTGGACAACAATTCCAGGAGAAGAGGTACATGCACTGATCTAATTTCCTGTCCCCAGCCCCCAGAACCTGGCTAAGTATCACCCAATTCACAGCTGGCTTCATGTTTAAGTGTAGAAATGTGCCCCCTGGTACTAAGCCCACACAGAACATACTACATTTAGGCTTTTTAAGTGTAATGTTAACATATGCTAGCTCACATACTCAAAAAGTACAGTGAGAATAAGATGCATGGATTTTAGCTTTCCTTTTCTAGTTCCTCTCAAGGCTTAAACTTGCTGAATTCAACAGAAGCTCAAGACAACCTGTCACACTTGACTAAAGGTTTGGAAGATGTGTGCTAGCTTGATGTACCTCATGTGATCCGCCGTTTGTGTTTACTTCTTCAATTAGAGACTCTCTTCTCAGCAGCCAAGATTATCACCAGTGGCACAAATGCTTCCTGCTCTTGCCTTTCTAGTAACAGGGACTAATACATCAGAGTAAACAAATTCCTTCTCAAAATCATTCTGTTCCCAGTTATTGAAACATCACCTTGTTTGTTTATTTGTTTGTTTGGTTGTTTTTTTGTCTCGATCAGCATTCGTCACAAGGGGTAAGGAGAAAGGCAGCAGTGAAATAGAAGAAGACAGGTGTGAAGAAATTTCAGATCCATCTAACGGTGCTGTTTGCCTCTCTTTTTGCTTGAAACATGTAACAGTGTCTATACAGTACAGTTCTATGATAGAAATACGATGGCAGAAGAGGCATGCAAGGTACAGGCAAAGCATTTCCAAGAAAGACCAGGTTTGGTAGATTCATACGCTGTAAGGTCAGAATAGGGGTTTAAACAATCCCTCCTGGCCTGCTATATGTCACAGGGCTTTAATCTTCACCCAGCTATCCTTCTACTCAGCTCAGTGATTTTTCCCTCACTAATACATCTTTTTTGCAGCAAGGTATCCAGTCTTGATTTGAAGGCGATGAAGAGTTAGCATGTCCTAAGGGAGTTTGTTCCAGTGTTTGATCACCTTCACTGTTGAAAGGTTGGGCCTAATTTGAATTTGGCTGACATCAGTTTCCATGTCTTGGTCCTTCCTATGCCTTTCTCCACTAGATTAAAGCGTTTTGTAGAACCCACATTCCTTTTTTAATGAAGATACTTATGCTCCGTAATTAAGTCCCCCCTCAATCTTTTTAGATAAATTAGACTGATCTTGAAGTCTCACTGCAAGTAATTTTCTCCAACCATCAAAGTCATGTTGAAGACTTTTTCTGCACCCAATGCTGCAACATGCTCTGAAAATGTAGATATCAGAACAAGACACAATATTTTCAAACTGGTCTCAACAATGCCATATGAGAGAGAAAACCAGTTCATATTACATTTTATTGCTGCTGTGTTCATAAATCTATGATCTCTAAGCCTTTGTTTACTACTGCACCAGTTGGAAATCTGAGATCCACTTGTACACCACCTTATTCTTCCTTTCCAGATATAGTCCTGCCACCTGAAAGCACGATCTGCTGTTTTGCCTCCCTAAATATGCTAATTGATTTTGGGTGTGCTACATGCCTTTGTTTAAGGGATGCAGCCTTTCTGAACAATTAATGCATTAGATTTTTACTGACATTATTTTTTGTATCCTTCTACTAATCTTTGTGTCATCCATTCTTTTTATCAGCATACTTATTCCCAGATCATCGATGAAAATGCTGAATAAAATGGGGCTTTGTACTGATTTCTCAGAAGCCAGTCTAGAATGCTCCCATTTGATCATAATTCCCCATTGACAAGTGCGTTTTTGAGATCTATCATTTAGCTTTCTCTCAACTCATTTAATCTCTGCTTTATTGGTATTGCATAGTGTTAACATTTTATCAGAATGCCATGAGGTATTAGATCATGTTAGAAAACTCAAAATACGAAGTCATCTTTATGAACTGTACTTGAAATTCCACAGAAAAAAAGCTTATTTGTTTGAAAAAGCCTATATTCCTTAAATCTGTGTTGAATAGTGCTAATGACATTCTTACCATTTTACTCTTTAGCTGCTGGATTCTGTATAATAATTTTCATTCTTTTATTCTGGAATAACATCAAAATAACTGCCCTACTGTCATTCAAGTCATCCTGGTGGTTTTGTTCTGAATCCAGCACGACATTAACATTCTTCTAATACTTCTGTTACTCTCCCACAAAGATTTAAAGTTAAGATCTGTGAGCTGGAGATCTCCTCAATCAGCTCTTGTGAGCAATCTGGTGCAGGACACCACGGCCTATAGATTTTACATGTTTACCCTAGGTAAGCATTGCTTAATATCCATGCTAGTTTTATTAACAAACAGAAAAAATACCTTGCCATCCTCATAGTAGAGGAACTACTGTGTTCCAGTTTAAACCACCTGCAACAAGCTCCTGAAAACTCTTCTACATTTGGGACATCAGTGCACTCCACTAACTTCCCTTTCCACCTTGGAAACACTCCAGTAACTTCCCTTCACACCACGGAAATGCCCCATATGGAACATCTAGGAAGAAGCTGGCTTTACATGAACGTGATGCAAGTTTTTTCACACTTCATCAAAAGACATGCAAATGAATGCATTGCTGAGCTTGAAACGGGTAGCGATGGTTCAACATGGGCAAAAGAAAATCCTCTCTCTGAAGCACTGAAACGCTTCTTCCACCTCCGTAAACTAGACCATCAGCCTGGTCAGCCACCCCTCTGACCTATAACCTGTGCATAATCTTTCATTCAGACCTCTTTCTGGGTCCTCACACTTGGGCTTTGTATAAATCTCAAAGATTTTTGCTAGAAAACATGTCTAAGGCATGAAATCCTGATCCATTTTCACTGCAGCTGAAATGGCTGCCCAGGCTCACATCAGCCTACCCTTTCATTACTACAACATCCTCTTCCTGGCCTTAATACTGCAAACTTGCCCAGCTCAAATCCGTGCAGAAAGACAAAGGTCACACTCCCTTCCTGTTGTTTGGAGTATGTTGCACCTTTCTCTAAATGTTTCTTTTGGCTTCCCCTCTTCTACTCCATGAAACACAAACTGTTTGTCTTCATTGTCAAGACTTTTACAGCTTACCCTCCTCCAAGCATCACCTCTGAACCCCTACGGAAAGGTTAGCTCCCACGTCTGATGGACAGCGTCATCAGATGGCAGACACCATCAGATCTGAAATGTTTTCAGCAACGCTTTTGAGCTTTCTCGCTAAACTTTTGCAAAGCTGCTTCTTTCTCTTGCTTAAAACTCCGTACTAAAACTGCAGTGGTCACAAAGGAATAATAATGACAGCTAGGCTACATATGCTCAGACACCTCTGTCTCTCAGGCTGAGCCATAATACTATCTCTCTTTTTCTTTTCACCTGCTCATCTCTTCATCTGTGTCTGCCTTTGTCTCTTGCCTCATATTTAGTTCAAATATATAATCCGAGATTTTTTAGAAATTATAATAATGGTTGTGTAAGACTTTCAGCCAATGTTTAACGCTGGTATCCTTCCTAACACCCCAACTGCTCTGCATGCATTCAGATATGTATTTTAGGGACTAACATTGTTTTCTGGTATGATTGGGTGGGCTGTCAGGGTGCATCTATGCGCATAAGTTAAACAGTGCCTGGAGGTGGTCCTGGGAATGGAAAAATAATCAGCTGTACTGTTAAACAGTTAGTATGGTCCCAGCATAGCTCTGTAAACACCCTCCCAAATAACTCTCAGGTGTAGCTTGGAAAGAATAACATTCCTGGGGCCAGTCTTGACTCGCAGGCTGCACCCAGCTACCCTGGTTTAAATGTAAGAGCATTTATCAGCATGGGAATGGTATTCTGGGCCAGCTGTCCTCAGTACACAGGAATATTCTGGAACACTTTTAGTTTAATTCTACAGACATATTGTCAGAGATTGCCCTCCTCCTAGGCTTCAGCACTTGGCTATTTCCATGCATGACCCTGCAGTTTTGACTTAGCAATAACTGTGAAAGGCTAAGAGCAGCTTTATGAAGAGTACCTTTTCAGCCCTGTTATTCATTTTCTCATTCCTTAATAGCCAAAGCCACATTTTAAACATTATAATCAAGTTCTTTATCCCACCAGGTTTTAACCAAGTCATTATACCAAAATTATTCTCATCAATGAGTATGTCCCGTACATCCTCCTCACTACTAGCAGACCTAAGGGAGTAGTGCTCATCATAGCAAAAGAATGCCTTTTCTATACATTATCTGCTGTATTGGTTCAACTTGTTTGACGCATCCTGAACCTGAATTCATACTGTGGCTGCTGCCTTAGCAGTATGATAATATCCCCAGCCACTCACGGAAAGAAGCCCAGAGCAATAATTTTGTTTCTTGTTCCTGACTTTGAAAGCGGTTATAAGCCAACTCCATTGTACACCAGAGCTGAGTACAACCTCAGGACCCTCCTGAATTTTGCTGCTTTATAATGCACTCTCAAGGCTATTACATGGGAAGGCTATGGCTGGAGATAAATGCACTGTAGAGTTTTTTCCTATGCTCCTATGCGGCCAGCTGCATGAAACTGGTACTACACTAATAAAGATCATCCTAGGCCAGTTATGCCTAAAATTTAGCTTTAAAAACACCACAGGTGAGATTTTATAGGGGAAGGAGGAGCAAAGCATCCCAGTTCAATTTACTACCATCTCTCAATTTGATTTCTGCTGGGGTAAAGCTGGGGGTGTTGAGGGGAGACAGACAGATAAATCACAGAGATGTGAGACATGGTTAAAGCATGGTGTCATTCTATCCACACAGGCAATGCTAAATTTGACTAGTCAAAAACATCCCTTGATGTGGCAAAAGCCCTCAGCAGGAACAATTCTGCCACAAAGATGATTCTGTTTGAGACAAATTCTGAACCCAAGATTTCAGGTCAAGGTGACCCACGGTATCTGACACCTCTAAAGGGCAATTTGTCCTTCCCCCCTGCCAGAAGCCACAGAATCACTAAATGCACAGAGCACACTGACCACATTGACAGCTCCATCTCATTTCTTGACTATCACTTGACTTAAAGCTTCTCTCATGGCCTCACAGAGAAAAATATTCTTCTTTAACAGCCTCAAGCACACAAAAGTGTAGTTTTATTTTTGCCTCTCAAAAAGCACTTTCAAGAGCTCAGGCCTATGATTCCTTCAACTGAGTGTACCTTCAAAAAGGAAATCTCTAGTCCAAGATCAACAGGGGAAGGATCAGGAGACTGGAAAATAAAATCAGCTTTTAGCCTGAGGAGAGCGCACTCAGTGAAAGAACCTGACTGGATTTAACAGGGGAACATGGACATTAATGGCTTTCAAAAAATCACAGTTTCTGTTTTCAATGAAGGAAGCTTTTAACGTTTGGTACAGATACATTAGGCAACCCCTTGATGTTCTCTACTTAGTCCTTCCCACGGACAGCAGCACCCTATGAATCAGCGCTCTACTTAGTCCTGATTAGCACTCCAGAAAAAGACTCCTTCAGAGAATAAGTCCTAGGTTTGGGTTTGACTCAGACAACCCAGTCAGGGTAATAGAGGAAGGAGTTCACTGTATTGCTGAAAAAGTCCAAATTTTCCTTAAAACAATAGTGCAGATATTTTTCCTGCAAAGAAAAGAGAATTTCTGGCAAGATGTGTGTCTGATAGATAGTGATAGAGCAGGCCCAACACAGGCACACCACGAGCAAGGGCCATGTAAATGATCACCAGACAATCTGTCAATGTACCCTTAACCTCACCAGGGGAGCCATGGACTGGTATTCTCATCATGTTTTCCATCACTACCCTGCCTGAAGTGAAGCAACTGAATTCACTTAATCTCATCCTTACTCCCATATTCTCTCCAGAGAGTACTGACCCATGTAATTATTTCCTATTGCAATTTGCAAGGGCTGTACATAGGTCTCCTACTGTATCTCAGTTCAGGACACTGGGATTCCAGCTTTAATCACTGCACCCTACATACATGTCTCCTTCTGACTGACAACCACTCTCATCAGGATAGAAACTCAGGTGTAGAAGTCACTAATTATAAAAGAATGTGTGGTTCTTCTTGACACAAAACAATAAAATAGCTTACAGGGGCTATCTATGACAGGTTAAGACAACTGTCACAGGAGTTGTCCATGGAAAAAGAGATGTCAGCCCAGTTTTGCAACTCTGCATCTCTGACAGTGAACATCAGGTGTGGAGAACGCAAAGACAAGGGGAGAATTAGAGAAGTGATCACAGACAGCTGAAGAGAGGAAAACCAAAATCTTGCAATTTCTTTACCTAGGAGCTAACCTCTTATTCTGTGTAGAACAGAAAAGGCTGAGCTAGTGCTTTTGGGTTTGATTTTTTTTTTCACCTTTAATTATGCATTGTCAGTGACAAGCTCATGTGAAGCTAAAAGCTGGATCTGGGCATGAAGCTAATTTTTGGAGCTATTGGCTGTTCACTACCAGGAATAAAAATGATTCCTTGTCTTCCTAGATTTGGTTTAAGGAACAAAACCTCTTTGTCTCTCCTTCCATATTAGCTGCCTACAGACAGCTCCATTTTCCATTTGTGCATTTAATGATCCCTTCCTATGTGAACCACTTTACATTTGTGCTTACTGAATCTCAGCTTATTGATTTCAGCTCACTTCTTGAATTCATCATAGTCGGACTCTGGGCTAATCCTATTCTCCAATGCATTGGCAATTGCTTCCAGCTTTGTGTTGCATACGAATTTGATTAGCATACTCTCCATTCTGGTCTCCAGTGAAAATGTTAATGAAAACATTGAGCAGTATCAGATCTAGAGCACATACACATAGGATTCCATGCACCACTGCCTGACCTGACCCTAAACCTTTAATAATATCCAATACTTCTGGGGTACAGGTGGACAACCAACCAGTATCTGGCTAAGTGATCTGCAGTAATTCAGCTGAGTTTATATTCTGGAAGAGCAACTCACAAACTGGGATCAAATGTAGGAAGAGGTCAAGGAAAGAGTATCTGATTGGGAAGGTGTACAAGTTTGATGTTCAGCCCGAGTTAGAGTCCAAATTCAAGGACACCACAACTGTCCCTGAAATTTCAGCTTCAAAAAACAGAAAGTACAAAAGGCACACTTACATTTTTGGCAAGTTTACTGCTATCTCAGGTTTAATTTCACTGGTGTAGCTCTTCTTACATACTTTTAAAGGATGTCAAATGGCAAAGTAGGCTGGTTCTGGTGTGGATCTATTTTTCAGAAAATAAAGGGATTTAGGACTTAAGGGTTAGTTCATGCTCATCTCTAATCAAATCCTGCATTGTGGGCAAGATACATTGGAAAGGACTTAACTGTTTTTGTATTTGAACTTCTCTATAACAAAAGAGAATTTCCCACTTTTACCAGCAGAATTCAGCTGGTTATATCCATGACCATTTCTTAGCCTTAAGGCTTGGAATTTTTGTCTTTTTCTTTGTGTGTGTGTGAAGAATCCACATTATTTTATATCTTAGTTCCCTCCAGAAAGCTGCACATGTGTTGGTCATTGAGCCAGGAACTGACCAGTGCTAAAGCTTAATACACCAGTGCTCAATTCCCATGTTCCCTCTTGTTTGCAAGTTTAATGCTGCTGTTCGTTCCCCTCCCCTCTCTCTCCTCCTCTCTCCTCCATTAGGAGATGATGCTTTACAATGTACTTCACTTTATCTCCTCTTCTGTAACACAGTATAACCTCAGCACTCCTCAGAAGACCCCCAAATGCTGATTCCTGATAGCAGTAAGGAAGTAAGATGCACAGAGGGCAAAATTATTCTGTTGATGGTGAGACTGATCCCTTTCTGAAAACCAACAGACAACCCCTGGAAGGGTTGGCTTATTTCCAACTCAAAAAGATGCATTCAAAGAGTGCATTTTTGGCCTCTAGAATCTACCAGATGGCACAAATTTCTGTAAAAGTTCCCTAACTCTTTTCCAATCCTGCCCTCATATTTCTGTCTTCATAACAACTGTTTCTCCCAGAATTGTGTTGATGAAGAACTTCATCTCTCTTACTAAACCTCTTGCAACAGCTCTTTGGACCATGCAGCAATGGCCAGGAAAGAACACTGATCATTCATTTCCAAAGCCACATGCACCTAGCCAGGTTAATTTTCATTATCAGCAGTGTGTGTCAGGATCTGTGATATTGTAACATGATGATTTATTTCTGAGGGAGGCTCACAAGTGGCTGTAAGTAAGCATAACCAGAGCGAAGGTGCTATAAACTTTGTTCTATTTGAGCAAAGCGTCTTTCTGACCTAAAACATGAAAGAGATCTACTTCAGCTTTACAAAGTTGCCCTGGAAACCAGATGTAGATGGTGGCACCGAGGATGACATATCCCTGCATCAGTTTTCCTGTTCTTGTCTTCCTTTCCAGCAAAGTTAGAACTGCAACCTCTTCCTGGCCTTCACTTATTTGCTATTACTCTCTGTTGAAAATTCCATATAATTTACTTAGAAATTCAAAATCTTTAACATATCTATATATAAATAGCAAGTATTTATAGTAGTCTGCTAGTTAAAAGCACTGCTCAGATATCAACTAGCACTGCTTTTGCAACCTCGTATGATGCAAATCTCTCATTTGGGCAGCCCTATTGACAGTGGTAATAGCCTTTTCAGTCTGCAGAGGGCCATTGTGGTTAAAGCTGGTTGGATACCACTGTGTTAGAGCAGCAGGAGGTTTTCTCAAACACCACCACATCCAGGCGGCTTGTGCGAGGTCAGCTTGTTCCTCCTCCTTACTTGCAGCTGAAGCGAGGGAAAAAAGCATTAAGTACTTGCTTAATTTGAATGTCTCAATATATCCAGAAACAGCACCCAGGATGTCACTTGGTCAAAAATCGTGGAAGATATGTTTAGCGTCATGTTGAGTAGAGAAGAGCAGCTGTTAACCTGTACAAGCTCCATTCTCCAAAGGAACAGATGGCCTGGAATATGCTTGTCCTTTCTCATTTTTCAGCTGCCCCATCCAGTACTATCGACTACTTTCCTCTTCCACTCTGTAATACCCTTAAGCCCAGCAGGCAATTCTCATAGCTGCTACAGAGAGGCTTTTATTGCACTTTCATTTGAGGGACTTTATATGACCCTGTTTATAACATACCAATATTCTGAATAGGGTAGCAAGGGAAAGAAATGCTATTGTCTGAATTGCACAGTGTGGAAATGGAAGCACAGACAAAGCTTCTGAAGACTTAAATGATGCCTAGTGATGGGGTAATCACAAAGCAGCGTTCTCAAAGGCCCACGAGTAGCTAATCCTTATTGGTTTAATTGAAAGGTGAGCAACCTAATGGGTTTTTTTTTTCAGCATTTTACCACGTATCTACCAGCATCATGAAATGCCTGAATACCTTTGAAAATCTGGCCCTTAGCCTCTATCCTGTTTCAAGAAAGAGAAGTAAGCAACTAGAAAAGAAAATCAAAGGAATTTGGACTCCTCAGTGTACTAATCTTACCTCAAAAACAGGTGTAAACTCTGTCATTATTAGAAAATGCTATTGTAAGAAGTTTACCTGGAAATTCCAGAGCTATTAACTGATCTGCTCAACCTCACCAGCCCACTCCTGAATTCATCCTTCTCATTCCCTAACAACTCAGGAATTGGGTACTATTGGCACCGTTTAGATTGTTTTAACAAGTGCTGAAAGCTTTGCATTTTCTTAATGAGAATTGAAGTAAAAGTGAAAGGTATGGGCTTTGTTTAAATAAGAACAATGTGAATCTAGCAGGATTCAAACCAAACTACAACTGGAATATTGACCTATATAAAAGCCAAGAGTGGAATAAGGACATGACTTAAAGGCATTCCAGCAAGATACAAGCAGCTTTAACTGAATGGTGTCACGTACAGAAACAGTAGCTACATATTTGCAAATATTACACACTTAGTGCACAGAATTCACCTCCTACTGTCTTACAATAAGCCAAATAAATAGAAATTTAAATTTGTGACAAAAGGTGTAAGAAAATCAAACAGCTTAACACAGGTGGGACTGTAGATAACTGAAAATCTAGAGATGTGTAACTCTTCAGTTACCCTTCCATGAAGAAATGCGCTGGAGAAAGAATAGAAGAGACCAGGAACAGGGACTAATTCATTGTTATGGAATTAAAATAACACTGCCTGACATCTCATCAGCTGAGCTTGGAAATCCACGGCAATCCTTCATCATCACTCATCTTAGAATCATAGAATAGTTTGGGTTGGAAGGGACCTTTTAAAGATCATCTAGTCCAACCCATCTGCATTGAGCAGGGACATCTTCAACTCGATCAGGTTGCTCAGAGTCCCATCCAGCCTGACCTTGAATGTTTCCAGGGATGGGGCATCTACCACCTCTCTGGGCAACCTGGTTCCAGTGTTCCAGGCTTCTCTTCTCCTTCTGTGCTATTCCAAGCTCTGCTTCTAGTGGAATGAATAAGTTGATGAGACTGAGGGTGGAAAGGGAGTAAGATACATTATAAAGCTGAATCTCCTCAAATTTAAAAAAAAAGAGTCTCCCTGCTTGTTCACTTCCTCAATGCTGTGTGGGTTCCACATTGAGTGAGCTGATAAGTTTATTTCCTTTCTCACAACCCTCTTTACCCACCAGTGGAAAGCATATCACCATCTCCATTCACAGGTTCCCATCATATAAATCGCTTTATTGTTCTCCATTTCTACCTCTCTCAATCTGCTCGCCTCTTCCTGTCACAATCTATCTGTACGCCAGCGTTATCCACAGGCCTCACAAGGTAACAGAACATAATCACTTTTATGTGCTTGTCTGCCTTAATATCTAGAAGCGTCCCCTGCAATCATTCTCTGGGGGGTTCATTTGTTAGATCATTCCCCATCTGGGTGAGCTGTATTTAATGTTCATACTATGAAAAAGATCACTGGCGGGTCTTTCCAAACCTTGCTTTAGCTGGTGAAATCTGTGTACATGGTGGAAAGGAGCTGGCTGCACTTTTTTTGCTGGAAAAAAAAAAAGGCAGCATTTCTTTTTCAATAATTTCTTTGTTGCTTTAACGTGAAAAAAAATAAACTAGTCAGAATGGGTCAATTTCAAAATTACTTCTCTATAGAGGGAAAGTTTTTAAGCAGATCTGTTCTGGCGCAGAGTGATGCAAGTAATTTTTGGGTTATTGATCTCTTCCCAGCATAATTTCTTTGTGATTATTTTCCCTGTCCATTCTTGCCTCATCTCTCCTTCATAAGGACCCTCCAAAGAAGTGGTGATCTATTCCCCTTTTCTGTCACATGTACTCCAGCCTACCTTCTGTAATTGCAGAAATAATGCTCAGTGAGTACCAGAGGCTCAGAAACAGACTCAGGGAAGGAATAAAAGAAGTTTTTATGTGCGCTGTTCATTTTCCACTTTCCCAGCCATAAGGGAAACAACCATCCCAAATTCATGCTGATAAAACTTTTAGATCCCACTATGAGTGTGTTCGACAAAAGCATGTGACATGAGCTTCACATAGTACCAATCTGTTCTAATCTTTCCCAACAACCGCTCTAAACCAGCAACGACAGTTCCACCCCCACAAGTGCTCACAGCGATACTGCTCTCAAGACATAGCTGTCCAATAAAGACAGAGTTGCCCTAGGAAAGAAGATCGCAACAAAAGCATAGGCAAGGCAGGAAAAGATGGCCTCACCAAGAGCTAAAATAAGATTCCTGTCATTAAAAAAATCTTTTTAGAACGAGTCTCAAGGCTACGTCTTCTACTAGCTTCAGTCCCTACTGACTGTAAAGGAGACCAATGAGTTTATTTGGCTGTTCCTATGCTAGCTGACATAAGATGGTCCTGAAAGCCCTCAAGCAGAAGACTCCACAGCTCACAGGATACCTCTGCCAGTGCTGCACCACCCTCCCAGTGAAAAGCTTTTCGTAATGTCCCATCTGAACCTCCCAAGCCACAGCTTGTGGCTCTTGCCGATGTTCTACTGTCTGCTGCTAATTAGAGGAGTTTGGTTCTGTTGTCTTTGCAGTCGTACTTAAAGTGTTGTAGGCTTCTAGCTCACATTTTAGCCTCTTATTCACGACACTAAACAAGCCTAGATCCTTCAACATTTTTTCACAGGACAAGTACTATAGGTCCCGATCATCTTAGTACTTGTCTCCACTAGACCCTCCCCAGTTTCTCAATACCCTTCTTGAATTGTTGAGCCTAAAATTGGACACAGAGTCCCAGGTCACTGGGCTGAAGGAGATGATGAGTTCAACAAGAGTCAGCTCTCATTATGAAAACATCGAACTGGTGTACTGGGCTACAACAGGAAGAGTGTGGCCAGCAGATTAAGGGCAACTCTTACTTTCAACAACTATGTGAAATTGAACACAAGCATGACCCACTTCTCCATCAGATTTTGTGCTTGGCAGGGAACCTTTCCTACTGTCTGAGATTCCCACTATGGCTCACGTACCTTGTGAACTCCCGACGCTGAACACTAGACCTAAAGGACAGTGTAGCTTTGTGACCAGGTTGCTATTATTTGGGATAAGGATTGAGTTCAAGCACCCTGAAGCAGAGGAAAGCCTGAAGCTTGGAGTTCCTATATCCATGTGGATGTTATCTCCGTTAGACCTTTGAGCCAAAGGAGAGAGGGCTGTCTTGCCTACTGACTTGAGTGAGCTGCACTTAAACATAGGTGTTGGATCAGGCAATCCAAGCAAGAGAAGGTGGCTCGCAGCTGTCAGTATAAAAGTCGTTGTATGCGTGCTGCTCCACTGAGAGGTTATGCAAAGACTCCACATCCTGATGATTACTCGTGAGGTGGGTTGCAAGTACAAGTTTTAGCTGCTGGCAGTTTTGGAACCTACTTCTTCTTTATGTATCCAGTCTGCTGGCAGAAAGGAAGATGGCCAGCATGTTTTGCATGTGAAGATAAACAGCTTCACGGATTTAGTTCAACATTATGGGTTTGCAGTACGAAGGGCAGGTAAGCATATTGGAGAAGTTTATTTGCTTATAGCCTCCCTACCTCACAGGTTAAGTCGTTGTCAAATAGGAGCCTTTCTCCTTCTGTTGCTCTAAAGCAAACTATGAGAGATGCAGTCTGTTTTGAGATTCACACTGGGAAATGACATTAAAGCAGAATGAATATACAGGACACATATGCTACTGCGTACATTAAAGCCTGCTGATCTCCACAAGCAAGTCTGTTTATGAGGGGTGGCTTTCCCTGAAAGAACCAGGAAACTAGACTGTGGTTTGGAAAGCTCTGGCTTGGACAGATGAACCCCATTTTACAGACACGGGACAGCACTCAAGAAAATCTCTCCTACTCTCCTGCAGAAGACCAGCCCCAATTATCCTGCAAGAATTCAGCAATCTGTAAGCCAAAAAGAAAGGATTATTTTATCGCATAATACCCTCTTCCCCCTCCCCCTACTCATGCACCTCTACAATGCCTGGCTATGTTCAGCTCAGGAGAATATTGCCTTCAACTCAGGAGAATATTGCCTTCTATGACAGATACAAAGACAGCCTGAAAAGGGCTTTCGGCTTCGGATGGAAGATAAGTCACAAAGCAGATTTGCATCATCTTGGGAGTCTGGTACTGCCAATTTCAAGAAGTCATACAAACTTTTAAATGTGCAGTGATTAAATAATACTCCACGCTTTTGTGGGATCTGAGTATACTGCATATTTTGGCATTTCTCACTGAGGATGAATAAGTTGCCTGGGATTCTCTGCAATGTCAAATGAGTGGGCCACAGACATACACGGTTTGGCTAAGATCATACCAGCATCTTTTCATTTGTTTTCAGAAAGTTGCTTTCTCAAGCAAATCTCATGACAGTACACACAAAGCCTGCCACAGCAGGCCTCTGTACGCTTTTATGGCAGTCATTTTGTGCTACAGATACATAGAGTAGATACTAAAGAGTAATTCTGCCCACTGAAGTTGAGGAAGGTGAACCCTGAAATTGCATAGATCTGGTATAAATTCAGTGATGGTAAATCTAAAGCACTGCTACAGTGTTGACAGTTGTTAGGAAATAACACAGACCTTCTCAGAGACTGCCCTGCATGCTATTGCCTTGCACCCTTAGGTATTCCGCAAAACCAAAAAGGAACAACCAAGAAGGATGCTGGGCCAGAAATCTCCAGAGGATCCCTCCAAACAGCATTTCTATGATTCTGTAATAGTTCAAGTTCAAAACCAGGAATGATGAGCAGGAATAGCTATGTCCCTACAAGGTTTAGGGTAAAGGCCATACTCCTTCACTTAGTATTTCCTAGCAACTACTTCAGGTGGCTTTCCCCTCTACATTCTGACTTTCCTGAGTCACATTTCTGTACATTTAACTTTTCCTATACAGGGGAGGAAAAGCATGTGGGTACTTAACTCAGGACTGTTGTATCTCCAGGTGGAAGCCATCAGACAGGCAAGTATGGCACGAGGTAGCCTTTCAGAGGCCAAGCCATCCTCCAACTGAGATGTTACAGCACTGTGCATCGTGAAAGATCTATGTAGTTTGCCAGTTGTACCTCCACAGAGGAAATTCTTATCCGCAGTGGGTCATCAACAATACCAGGAACAAAACAACTTCCTTTAGTACTGTCCCTTTAAAACACAGAGTCTACATTGCTGTGTGTACTAAACACCGAGTATTTGGTGCTGCGAAGGCCACAGTTATTGAACTGATGATGACAGGGAACCTTCCACCTCAGTAACCTCTCTCCCTCACAGTGGAAATGATGGTGCCAGAAGCACTCTGCCAGGTCAGTCACTTCACTGTCAGATACAGCTGAAAGGACGAAGAGCAAAGAGTGGAGTCAAGACACAAAATACAAGTTCAAGTCTCATTTCATTCTTTACCAAAGTTTGGCGGGCAAGAATTGGCTAAGGGCCCATTTTCAGTTCAAATACCAAATCGCTTTGATAATTAGCAAGTCTGTTGGAACATGTGCAGAGCCTAGGCCTAATAGACAAAGCAGACGATAGCATGTCAAGAAATCATATTTAATATAGATTAAAATTACTGAAATATAGGGAATTATGGAAAAATACAATCATTTTGCAATTAAGATTAAGACTAAAAAAGGATTTGCATTCATTGTAACAAGCAAGACCAGTAACAGCTAACAACCACCTACAGAGATGGAGCTATTAACATGCAAATGATCATTATTCTGACCGAGGTGTTTCTACAGAAAACGTGACATTTATGCAGATTTCAAAGAAGTTTTTTGAAACAAGGTATGTACGAATAAAGAGATGGGAGTCGGAACGTGGTATGTTTACTCAGAAAAACAGTTCTGCTTGATACAGAAGAAAACCACGAAACACAATTACTGAGATGGGGCTGGAACAGACATGGTGTGGGATTCCAGCAAACCTCCCTGACAACATGATTACAAAGAAGAAAGAGTTTCAGGGCCAGAATGTTAATGTAAGAAATGCAAACCTTTATTTAATGACTTAGAGGAGTATAAACCAGGGAGGCAAGAGGATGTTACTGACTTGAAGGCAGGAAATAGGAAGAGACAGGAATTTTTTGTGGAAATGGTACAAAACCATGAGCTCTTCAAGTGTAGGCAAACAGGAATTTATATGTGTAACCACATGACTGCATCTCACAAGGAAACAGCTACACTAAATACTACTTCCTGTGCTATTAACATTGGGTATGATTACTGTCCTAATTTCAGTGGAGCTTTGGTTCCTTCATACTGCATAGGTCTTGACAAACTCATTGTGGTCCATTCTTACAGACAGGGAAAAAGGATCACTGAGCTCTAGCAGGAGGCAAAAATGAGCAAAGAGCTCATTCAGTGTACTCAGTGAATAGCAGAGAGCACAAGACTCGCTATCTTGCCAGTGTGTTTTCCAGACCTTGGCAGAGGTCAGTAAAGAAGCAGAAAAGACAAGTATAGCAGCCACCAAAACTGACGGGGGAGAGCACTATATATCCGTGTGGGAAAACTCTACCTTTAAATAAGATAAAGGAAAATGTTCTTCTGCACACTCTGGCAGTATCTTTGAGAAAAAAAGGATACCGACAACAGAATTTCACTGCAGCTCCCATTTACATTCATAGAATTTCAGATCTGTAAGATGTGAAAGAATCAGGGAAATTAGGTGCATTCTAAGAGTCTAGTTTACAGAATTTCCAAAGGTCGTGGAAGTCTCTTTTGAGACTCAGTTAGCAGCACTGTATTTTAAAATTGCATTGTATGGCCATACCAGAAAGACTTTAAAAGATACTGTAATGTATAGTTTTAACCTATGTGGTAGAAACAGGGTGAGGGTGACAGCCAGAAAGTGCAAGAGCTGGGGAAAGGTTACATCAATTTCCCACTTAGTAAGCTGCACTGATCTTGCAGTCCTACGTAATCCAAAAGAAGGGAATCTTAGAAGGAGCTGACTTTGCAAATGTCAAGTTTTAAGTCCATATTAAGAAGTGCACATTAAGATTCCTTCAGCTCTGCAAAGGATGTTTCTCAAAAACCACTAAGGCAAAGAGCATCACTGCAAACAAAAAAAGCCAGCCACCTGCTGATGAGACAAAAATAAAATAAACAGGCTCTATTGGTGGGTCTAAAATCAGCAGTGCCAAAGCCAATGAATGGACTTTTTACACTATTGCCTGTTTGCTTGGAACTCTGTCTGTTTCATTTATCTATTCTAATGTGGACACTGCCAGATAAATGCTGAAAATCCTGAACACTGTGCTCCCACAGGGAATGTGTAAGAGATGAGAACGACTGGCACATTAGGGTTTTTTGCCCCACAGCGAATGTATGAGCTGCTGTTGGAAGAAGAATCTGAGGAAGGTTTTTTTGGCCTAGTCAGTAGTAAGACAGGATCCAGGTATTTTAGGTCTTGAAAATCTTCTAGATTCTTGTATCACACTGACTTCTTGCTTTTCTACAGCTGTCAGAAGTATCACAAAATCCCTACCAATGATCAAGGCACAGACATTGTCAAGGAGGGTTAGTGAAAGGTTCATCTGGCCACCATCCAAGCTGGTATTAGCTGAGAGAACTGACCGTAAGAGAAACACGCCATGTACAGTTTAGAATAACCTGCCCATATGGGATGATTCCACAAATCCAGGAGCAAATTAAGGAAAAAGGACAGGGAGTGGCTAACACAGCAATTATTTAATATTTCTTTTTACCATCAACTGTTAGTGTGCTGCCTTAAATCATATTTTCTAAGTCAGGAAATTCTGTTATCTTCATCTTATAGTACCGGAAAGAGCAGTGCACTGTGGTTTGCCCAGCTGTACCTGTCCCTTGATTGTCCTGGTCTAAGTGAGGGACCTGGCTGGAGTGCCCACAGCTCCCTTCAGGCCATATAACTAAGGCTCCTTTCCATCAAAACAAAGGACTGTAGAAGAGAAGAGGAGGTGTTGGAGTTCCAACTCTTGCCCCTGTAGGACCTTGAATGTTCTCCCAGACCATCAATTGAGACGTGACTACAGCAGCTAAGGCTGTGCTGCACTAGTAAATTCAAATGTGCTCAGGAATGTGATCAGACATCGTAATGTTACTAAACCATAAGCAAGTTTGCTGGTGTACTTACCACAAACAATTCCCAAACGCAGATGATCCAGGGACCATTTGTAAGTAGCAAGGGTTGCATGAAGCTATGCTTTTTTGGGGATTGTAGTGGTTTATTACCATAGAACTGGGCCATTCCATGCAAGGTGGCTTTACGATCTGGAAATGCTGCAAGGTACGTTTAATTTATTAGTACAGACATAACTTAAGATGCTTGTTGGAGGTCACCCAGAAAGCCCATGGCAGAGCTGTGACTCCAACCCAGGCTGTCCGAGTCCTGGTCTGGTTCATAATCACTAAGCCACATTTCCTATGTCAGCACAGCACTCTCTCTTGTTCAGTACAAGCTTTTCAACCTGCACAGTGATGAAGCGGGCAAGATAGATAAGACCAACACTTTCTGGCTTAAGTCTGAAAAAGTCTGTGCTCCTAAATCTTGCTTAGTAGTACACAAACTTCTCAGCCCACAGATTCCAAATACTGTGAAAATCTAGAAAGTATTCTGCAACATACACTTAGTCTCTTCACAATATAAATACACTCCATGTTTCCTCATCACGTGCTTCCTCAATACTACAGCTAAAAGCATGGTCAGTTCCTGCAAGCTTATATCGCATACCCTGAGCCCAAGACACTGACTCAAGCTCTCACAGGTTCCTTAAAACTGTAGGTGGCTGGTCCTAAATTCAGCACAGAGACTCCTGCCAACTGGTCCCCAGTATGGAAACAAATCACACACTCGTGTTCACTTGCACAGGACCGTACATACATCCAGAAATTTGATGCCACATAGACACAATATGAAGACCCAAACGGACAAATAGCAAAAGACTCTGCCTTCTTCTGCGGGAGAAAGTGCAATCATGTGGTAGCAGAAAACCAATCAGCCATTATCCCTCTGCAGTTTTCTCCACTACAGGACATTGAAAATGAACAGAATATGATTACTACTACAAGGCAAGGACAGTTTAAGACATAAAATCTTTTAAGGTGGTTCCTGGTCCTCAGTCAATTTTTGTAACCAGGTAAGGCCTTGAATCCCAAATCTCTGTTCACTTGAACTCTGAGAATCTGTTCAAATATTTTTATTTAGTCTCACTGGATATTATTTCATTCAACTCTAGTCTTGTCAGCCAGGGCCTCTAGAATCATACTCTAATGCATCTTTCTACTCTACTAAACAGCCTCTATATGTCTGAGATCACATGCTTAGCTTTGTATCAGGTAAATAAACTTAAGCCCACTTTCAGTGATCTAGGATACTTGACATCCCTTAATGGTTAACAAATAGTCTTCCTTTAAGGACTGCAAGAGATTGCATGGTCCTAGTGATTGCAGTCACATGTCAGGTAAGCTATAATAAATAAATAGGAACAAATTTAATAAACTACCTTTTCAAATAAGTCAGCATCGAAAGTAACCCATATGTAACCCATAGAGCAACAGGCAGGGTGATAAAGAATAGGGGACTCTTTCAGTGGAAGGACCAAATTATGGAGTGAAAGGAACAACTAAGAAAAAAAAGGGCTGTAAAAGTAACTTTCCTTCATAGTTCATGCACACACATGCAATCCACAGTGCTGTAGAATTACATATTTACTTTCGCAGAGTTCCTGTGCTCGTTAAAATTTGCCCACTCTCAAAGCTGAATTTCAGGAAACTGAGCTCTTTTTAGCAGAGCCAAACAGTTATGAAGACCTATCTAGCTGATGCTACAACCTTGCACCAAAGCTTAACATAACACCGGGGAGAATTTAGCTAAAGAAAGGAACCCTGGGATACACCTGTAAAGATATTTGAACAGTGATGACATGGACGAGTGACACTTATGAGTGTCTAACGTTCTTTGCATTGGTTCTCCTAAAAATTCACTGAGCCCAATTCTATGTCTGTAAGTAACTCAACAGTTTGAGAATAGCTATATGTCCAATCACTGTCAAATAATTTGGTGTGGAGAACATATTGAACAGTGGCCAAAGAGATACCTGATCTTATTCAAAATGTGTGTTATAGATAGGCATCAAACACAGACCTAAGCATCCCAAAAGTTCATGGAGGTTTGGATGCAGCAACTGAGTTCCGCATCTACTGATCACTTGATAGAAAGGTTGTACTCAATGCACAAAGCCTTATGTTTTCACAGAGAGAACTTCAATTATCTTTTCAATGGTGGTAATTTTAATGCTATCCATAATACATGTAGGAGACAAAAGCCTGGAAAGTAGCATTGCAATGATCTCCTTGATGAGCAGACAGTTCACTTTCCAAACAACATGAGTGAAGGCCCAGAGCAGGGATCAGCTGTTTGCAGGACTGATAGTGTTTTCACTTAAAGCACACCAAACCCATATGGTCATGGTAGTCTCAAGAGGATTTCTTAGACGGCAGCAAATTCAAGTTCAGCTGAAATGTTCAAAAACCCCTAGCTTGAGAATGGGTTATGGAAGCTGAAGATCTGGCTCCTTAAAGATAAAGGGTGCTTCATATTGCTTTCCTAATTGTTCTGGGGGAAGAAAGCTATTTACAACATGCTCTGTTCAACCTTGGGACTAATGGGAGGCATGAAGGAGTCTTGTTAACAAACAAGAAGCTTCAGAGCTTTTTAAATGGAGAAATTCTGCCTACAAAGCTGAGTTTTGCACCGAATTCATTATTTTTCATCTTACACAAGTGTGGGAGACATAAACAGTGAGACCACTAAAAATACTAAAAACATACAAGCATTGTTTTTCACTTTACATTATGATTTTTTTTTTTTTAAACAAAAAACAAAAGACAAAACCCCCACAAAATTCCCCAGCCTAAGTTTCCCATCACAGAGGGGAAACTGAGACAAGGAGGGACAATCAGATTTGGTAAGGTGACAGAAAGTCAGTGGCAAAGCACTATTTCCTATCCACTCATACATCAGGACCTTTCTGCAAGTGCTGGTAGGGCAAGAGGGAGACAGACTGTTCAAAGAGAGATTTAGAACTCCCTCTTCCCCTCTTATACGGGAAACTGTGCAGGAACCTAATGTATTTTTGACAAAGGAAGACTGCTCAAAAGATCCTGAAGGCTTTCTGCCAAGGTTAAGCTTTCCTAGCATTTCAGTTGCTTTTGGGACTGAAACTCTATTGCAAACCTTGTCCACCAATCTTCCCACAAGCAAAAAGCAATGCATCTCGCAAATTCCATACGGCAATACAATTCTACCAAGGCATGGAAATTTCTTCCCTGTTATGACCTAATTTCCAAAATCTTTGAGGCAATTTTCAGCCTGATAGTGGCAGATGTTGCACATTAGAAGAGCGTGTTTTGAAGCCAGGATATTTAGCTGGATCATACTATTTACCCTGTTCTGTAGTTTCCTGTGCAATACCCATCATCATGTTATTCAAGCACTATTGCTATCACTGTACTGGTATAAACAGGACTGATCACACTCATTACAGGTTACAAACCACTGTTACATCTTCTTTCAGATTGCAACAAAAAATAAAGCAAGCAATAGTTTCTTCTCTAACTCTCAAAATTCTGCAGTTTTGCAGTACCAGGTTAGAACATATAGTAAATAATCTTAATGGAAAATGGCAGACCTTTAGTAAATGTGAAGTACTTCCATTAATTACAACACTTCTAAAGATCTTCTGCAGATACTGACAGAAGGAGAAAGCATCATACTTTTTGACTTTATCTACAGCCCTTGGTCTTCCTCTGAAAAGGTTAGCTGGCTGATTGAGCTTTGGACATAGCTAGGCCAGCAACCAGTAAATGAGTTAAAAGAGAAATGCTTACATATGGCTAGAAGTGTGACAAAGGTAGGTGTTCCTGTGCGGGTCCCTTTTCCCTTTTGCTGGTTTATAAGGCAGGAAGGCCACAATTGTGGGAAAGTGGCAGCTTTTGCATCAAACTCCACTGAGCATATGCCACCCCTGGTTCCCCAAGGAATCATCCCAGCTTTCGCTCTCAGCTGCCGAGGCATCTTTTAAGCTGATGACACACGTATTCAGCAGCTGACCAGAGCCAGCAGCATGGGCAGCACCTGGGCTGAGAGGGCAGGCAGGAAAGAAAAGTAGCTCTGTTCCAAAATGCAGAGATGAATCCCACTGTGCCAACTTTGTGTCTCCACTTTCACACACCACCAGCCACCATATGTGGGAAGCTCAATGCTGAGAGGGAGGATGGCAAGAATGCTCATCAGGCCTTCATTTCTCCCCCTGACAAGCACCATCCTTGCTGCTGTTTATGCCTCCCAACCCCAGGGACCAAAGTGCCTATTAGACTCATCATCCTCCCTCTGCGGATGTTCCCCCTGAGAGGTTCATTAGGCCTTGGTGCCTGACAGCAGGCAGCCAGAGAACCAGGTGGCCACCTTCTTCTGCAAAGCCAGTGTTATTTCTGAGGGGTTAGACTTGCTGGGAAGAAGCTTTTAAATTTCCTGTCTCCCAGACACAGGGAAGGCTCCATAAAACCCTCCGCACACAGATGGATTTAAGAAAGGCATTACGTACATTCTCTGCGGGAGTTCATTACCAGAGGGAGAAGAGAAGTGTGAATCCCTTGGTGTCTGCCAACAAGCTTAGAAAAGCAGTTTGTGCTTCCCTAACCCCTCCTGTCCCAGGATCACAAAGCACTTTCCGTGCATCGCTCCAATATACTTCACAGCCATCATGTAACAGTATGACAGCACTGTAGATGGAGAGATGAGGCTGGTGTCCATTCACCCTTGAAAGGACGACAATAAAAATGGAAGCAGGAAGGATTAGCTCAAACATGTTTGCTTGTTTGCTGCTACACTTCCTTCTTCCAACCTGCCCTGCAACTCTCAATACCATATCATCTTATTTTCTTCTCAAACTTCAGCTCTATTTTATAATCATAGTTAAGACTTTTATTTATGAGCTGCTTGGTTTTTTTGGACACAGTATAGAAAGGAAGGAAAATTTCTGGCAGAAAAGGTATCAGTACTTTGGGAAATAGTGGAAAGAAATCTGAAGGGAAAGACTTCAACAGACACTTTGACACACAACTTAAAATAGTGAGTCTACCCGCACTCAGCCCTACTTATTCCTGTTAACACATAGACGTTAGACTTCCTGTTCGTGTTATAGCCACTTCCTCATGTGTCTGCTTCCACGTATTACAGGGGAGATATCTTCACCAGGTGAGGAAAAATTACCTTCCTATCCTGTACTGAAGGAGGCTTCAAGAGGATTACCTCAGTGTTTGCTCTCTGCACTTTCTTGTTTGTACCGGTACGTTTAATTTGGCTCTTATTAGATGTAAGCGCTCTTCCTTTCTAGAGCATGAAGAGAGAACAGGAACGGGTAAAGTAGCTGACTTTTAAGGGGGTTTCTCTGCGATGAATTAAAAATCTCACATTAAAAACAAATAATTATGTAGTAGTATTTTTCTAGCGTGCCATTTTTAATAGAAACTTTATTTATAGAGAAGCCATTCAAGACAGAAGTGTGGGAGTCACAGCAGCGTATCAGTTGCATGTCAGGAGGAAAACTGGCCCTGTAGCTATGTGACAAGAAGAGAAGACCTGGATGTTAGCCTGAGAAACAAGATGACCCTGGGCAAATCATTATACCTCCCTCTGCCTCACTTTCCCATTCTGTTAAGATGAGATTTTTAACAGTCACCTGGCCTGACAAGTGTAATCAGTATGTAAAGAGCTCTGAAGTGAACACGCACTCAGCTGGTCCTCACACAACCAGGAGTACTGCTGGGAATGGGCAAGAGGGAGGTAGTAAGGTTCACTGCCAGTCTGTCTTCCACTGCAGGCACTGGATGCACTTGGGAATCCTACTGACTATGTGCTCAGATACATTCACAGCTTGCTCATGCTCAGGGAAGACCCATTGGATCAGTACTAAAATGACGACATGGAACAGCTAACTGCAGACAGGTGTAGGAGTCAGAAAGATCACAACACTAAAATCAGGACATCAGAAGCAGAGAATCATGGGAATCACGCTTTCAATTAAAAAAAACGCAGTTCAGAGGCATGCAGTCTGGAAAAAACAGACTGACAATCCAGCGCCAGTTTGGATGGGGTGGGTGCAAGGCCACACCATATTGGCTAACCATGCTGATATTAATACAGGAGCTTAAAGTACCTTTCAGCTTCCACTATATATTCATCTGGGCAACATGCACAGGGGAAGAGTACAGATACTAACAGTGCATCACTCATGCACACACACAGTTATGCAGCACATACAGCAAATACGACACATCAGTCGGGAAGCCAAGGAGTTTTGGGGATGGAGTGCAGGCAGCACATCAAGAGTTTATAGAAAAAAGTGTTATACCTTGGCACAGAGAAGACATGTATAATTCAGAGAATCCCTACTGCTCCCATAGGGAAGTGTGCTATCAACATTACTTATGCTCTTTGGAGTAATCACTAGCTTTCCCTTGAAAGACAGTGGGACCACAAGGCAATATGGGCTGGTTGATGGTGGCTGTTTGTCCTCTGGGGGTGCAAAAGGTCCTAGTATGTAGCATCGAGGTGAGCTGTGAAGATCAGGAAGCAGGAAATGTGGAATACGAGCACATAAAGGCATGACTTGGCTGTAGTCTGGCTAGATGACATACCACTGACTTGGGAGCGGGGTATGTTATAGACAACTTGGGAGAGTGAATTTTAGAGGCATGAGCTGTAGGGCAGAACCCCAGGGAGAAGTTCTTTATAGCTATACCGGATAGATTACTTGGAAAGAAGCATGCTCTGAATTAAAAGAAAACTGAGATAATATCAGTAACTCCAGGCCTATGTATGCAGAATTCAGTACGAAGTCAGTTTCTTTCATTTTTCTGCATAAATAAATTTGCAGGCACTTCTGGTTGCTGAAAGAGACTTAAAAACACGGATAAGATGAGGTACAACAGAACTGTGCCTATGATTGGAAAGACTGTGCAATCAACGTATAATTAACCTGTGAAACTTGTTGCCAGAGGATATTATAGAGGAAAACAGATTAGCAAGATTCAGAAAAGGATTAGACCTTACAAGAATAGCATCTGCAGCTAGGCTTGCTAGAATAAAAACCATATGGGTTATTAGTCTTCCCACTTCAGGGTATAAAATGATCACAAGTTGGGGTCAGAAAGCAATGTCTCCCTATTATGTAGCATTGTAAAACCGGGCACACCAGGGGGTTGTTACAAGTTTATCTAAAGCATCCAGCACTGGCAACAGTTAGGACAGAATACTGGACTGGATGGGCCATTAGTTTGATACAGACGAGCAATTTCTTATACCAGTCTGCCCTCATTTCCTGGGAGAATTCCACTCCCCAAGCAGATATGCACTTCAAGCAATTGAAATTCAAGTGTAAACATGTTATTGCTTGAGCAATTTGTGGGCTTACAGAGGTACAGAATAGCAGTTAGACCCCAAATAGAGGTGCCTTGTGGAGTAAGAAATTTTTCTATTACAGCTTTGTGATCACCACACACAGACTTGATGGTTGTCATTCAGCTGGTCAGCACCAGCGGAAGTGCAATCAAAAACCCTCTTGCATAGGCTCTCAGCGTGGAAGCAGCAGAGAAATCTCCTGAAAGTAGCATAGAGCACGTACCACTTGCAGATGCATAGTTCATCCATCCAGCGAAAGGAAGAACGAGGCTGCAGCAAGATGAGGCAAAGGACAGACCAACATTCCCTTTTCTCTGACGTTGCAGAGGTCTTTCCTTTCCGTGTCTCACTGTGGGTAGCAGCCACACTCTTCCCCTGGCTCCCTGCTGCATAGCAGGGTAGGCAAAGAGCGCCCTAATGCATCCAATAGGAACAGGACCGGGGAAAAAAAGACGAGAGATGGAGAAGTTGTGGGGAGGCAAGAGCAGAAGGCATGCAGAGAGGCAGCAGGGTAGGGTCAGGAGGTAAGGCAAAGAGCAGGACTATGAACACGTGACTCAAGTGTGAGGTGCAGAGGGGAAGGCTGCTGGGGTGGGGACAGGCAGTGAAGGAAGCACAAGGAGTTGCTAAAGAGACAGAGGGTGCCGGTGGGTCACTGCACAATTGCCCACAAGGTCACACAGCGCAGCAGCAGAGGCTGATGTTCATGGGGTGCAGATGGACAGGCAGGCAAACACAAGCAGACGGGAAGGTCCAGTGGGAAGGATGGAAAACAGTGTTCATTAACTCCATCTCCTGCACAAAGCCACAGTCAAAACCAAAGCAAAATGGCAGCGATGACAAAGGTGAAAACATATGACACATAGGTGGGGACGGTGTGCTGGCGATGGTGAGTGCGTTGCTACAGGCACCTGCTTAAAATTGGGTGGCGTTGCCATTACAGCACTTGGCATTTGGGCAGCATGGGACAAGTGCTTCAGGACCTCTCCTTCCCCAGAACAAACCTTTTCAGAATTAAAATGGATTATAAGACTATCAGACTAGCAACACAGACAACTTTGGGCAATGCACCGTTCATACCATCCTTGACATATGTGAGTATGCACACACATTTTAATGGGATAGGGTCTGCCTTTCACATGAACTGGCAACGCCTGAATTTCACTTTCTGATGCCACTCCCAGTCAATCCAAATGCTTTTGAGAAGAGTTTAGAGCCCTTTGCCTCCTGTCTCCTTGAATGCTGGCCATAGCCTTTTACAGAAGAGACCATAGTATTGGAACATGTCTAGTATAACAGGGACAGGACTCCTGTAGAGATAATTAAGTTTTCTGAAAAATACAGTTAAATGTGTCCCTCCAGCACCACCAACATTTCTCGGCCCCTGGCTCGAAGGTCAAGTGTCCACTCTGCATCAGATAGCCTGATCTTCAGAGACTGCATTTACGCTTATAAAGGTCAAACTCGTAACACAGCTATTTTCCTTCAGAATTTTCTGTGATCTTGTGCTACCTCTGCAAATCAAGAAGTCAGCTCTCTCTCCTTTTTTGAATTCTGGCCTATTAGACTTGTCAGCTGCCTCTTGCCTTACGGTGACCAGCCTCTGAAGGGTTTCTCTCATTCCTAGAAAGGTCGGGTGCGCATAAACGCACGCGAACGCGCGCGCAGACACGTGTTCACACAAACACACGCAGGTGCCAGGACTCGCAGGTGCACGCACAGCTTCCTACCCTCGCGCTGCTGCTTTCAGCAAGGACCGCTCAAAGTGTTTAGCCCGCCACGCTGTGACGATGATGTAAACGGGAAGAGGAAAAAGCCCTTCACCGGTGAAACTAATTAATAGCCAACAAGCTCGCTTCCCGGCGGGAGAGCTGGCACCGGAGGCAGACAGCAGCCCGCCTCCGCCGCTAGGTGGCAGCATCCTCCCGCCCGCCCGCCCGCCGGCCCTGACGGCGGCGCCGGGCCGGGCCGAGGCGCCGGGCCGGGCGCTGCGAGCAGCCGGGGGTCTCACCACAGCGGCCGCTCCTCGGCTCCCCGCCGCGGCCGGGAGGCGCCAGGCTGTTGCCGCCCGTGACGGGAGCGTTCATCCACGCGAAGAGAAAGTCATTGCCGGCTTTGAAAGCGCAGCGCAGTTGGGGCTGCAGCTTTTCGCAGGGGAGGTAGCGGGGCAGGCGCCGTGCGATCGTGCCTTATCGGAGGGTGTGTCCTCCTCCACAGGCCCCCTGTTGCCGATCACGGCGAGCATTTATCTTCTAAGGGCTTTTCAAACAGCAGTGAATTAGTCCCCCCGAACCCACGAGCAAAGCAGGGAGCCAGAGCCCCGTGATCTCTGTAGCAAAAGAAACCGAAATTCTGTGCAGGGCCCCAAGTTAAAGCAACCTCCGGCGCGGCACATGGGAACTGCTGCAGCAGATTTAGGGGCACTTTTAAGGATGCCAGTTGAACATTATATCCTCATTATTCATATAATTAATACTGCAAACTACTACTGAATTCCCAGTGTTATTTATATAAGCATTATATTCCAGTTATTTTCTGCAGCTCTTGTCTTTTTGACATGCAATAGATTTTCTTATGGAGACTGTGGGCCTGAATCACTGAGGACCCATGGGAAAGGCAGGTTTTCAGCAGAATATGGTTGAATATTCTGGTCCCAGGATTCTATTTAACAGTGAGGTACTGTTGAACACAGCTTGAAAACTGAAAGGCAGAGATTTAAACTCCCCCACGTCAGAAAGCCTCCACAAAGTCCATTTGCTTGCTGCCAGCCACCACATCCAGCAGTTACGGATAAACCTTGACCCTGCATGCTTTTTGGTGGCTTGAAGAGCAGGGAAACAGTAAAGAACAGTCACATAAAAATCCCGTCATTAAGTTTCAGGGTTAAGATCACACACAAATGACTGGAGGTATACCTATGCTCCCTCAGTGAAACTGATTCGGGCAGATATTATGTTGATTGCACTTAGTTCATGCTTGGAAAGTTTTCTTTGCAACTACAGCAAGGAAAAGAGGGGGTTTTCAGGAAAAAGTGCCACCTTTCTTTCTCTGCAGATGGGGAAGAAGCACTCTTGGCCTCTGCAGGCAATTTAGCAAGCTCGGTATGAAGTATTGTTTGTGTCTGCTCTACTTAACAAGAGTGTTCATACTTACTCTGAGATTTTAAATCTTCAAACAACCAGACAAAGTGAAAACAGGAAGGTTAGGTGCTGTCCTTCCTTCCTGTCCTAGAAGCAGGAGATGTTCACTGAAGCCCTCTGATGCACGGAGGACACTGGACCAAAATGATGTCTTGTATTGCTGAACAAAACCAGAGTAAGAACTGAAATCAAGCTCTGGGCCACGTCTGTCTGCAGTATTTAACAGTTACCTCCCTCTCACTGAGTTTTGCACCGCTCCAGCTCGCATCTTCTGAAACCAACTTCCCATAGAGATGGCTAACTTGACACCTAAGCAGTGTGCATGCAAGCTTGTCCGTGCCATGCGGCTTGATCCCTGGCTCTCTTCTGTTTAGCAGTATAGGGCACAAAGACTCCTTTTCTGAGTGGTTGCTTTAATCGCTACACTAGTGCGGGCTGCCCCCTGCCCTACAGAAAAAGGGCCTGTAAAGAAAAGGCATTTCCTTTCAGGAGAGCGTAACCTAGAACAGGGAAAAACACTTGCAGAGCCCCAAGACAGGAGTTGAGTTTTACAACCTTCTTATCCTGGTTGTTAACCCCAGCAGATCCCTCTGTGCCCTCCTTTGGGTGAATGCCATTTTGACCTCCTTAACTTCCTCCGTGCAACACATGGGAAAACCTGTATAGGGGTTCAGGCTTATGCAGGACGAGGGCAGGAGGGAATGTTTATTCTCAGCTGTTTGACTTTTGCAGAGGGACATGAGCTCCTGCTCGCCAGAGGGAATTCCCTTGCAAAAAGCCATCAGTCTGCTCCCTTGTGAAGTGATGGAAACCACTCCCTGTCCCCCTGCTCATTAAAGATATTGTAAGGTGCCATTCCTTGAGGACTGACTGCATGTAATTGGTTTATTCTGTCTCTGCCTCCAAGGATGCTGCTCATTTTAACTTTGTTTTACCCTACTTGCTGATCTCCTGTCCTTTTAGCACAGGATAAACTTAATATTCAGGTCAAAGCAGAAGTTCACTTAGCAACACTTAGTATGTCAGGCTTTCAAGTTACTGGTTGGAGCACCCAAAAAAAAAAAAAAGGCTATGGGCAAAAAATATTCAAGACAACTTAGAAACATGGTTCCCACCTAGCTGTAGAGATCTTGCCTAGGTCTGCTCTGAAATGACTGAGCTGTAAGAGTAGCAATCCAGGGTTCATACAAGCATGCTGGCTTCCCAGGTTGTAGTTCTCACAAACCTGGCAAGTACCCACGGCCCTGCATGTGTCAGACAGCACAGCTCTACCCTCCTCGTCCCCATCAGGTACTTTGCCAGTTAAGGCTTTCTCAACCAGAAATATTTTTGGCATCTCAGCCACCAGATTTGATGATGCTAAGATCACAGCTAGTCTCTCATCACTTTGAGTGCTTCCCTTACTCCCGAATCCTCAAAACCAGTCTGGAAAACTGGTGACTGATCCCTCTGTGCATCTGTTCTGGGTAGACAAAGCGCTTTCACTACTCCCCCCCCCACCCCCCGCACTGGTCCCAAAACCAACAGTCTGAGATTTGCTCCCAATTCAAATGTAGATGCCAGGCTGATGAGTTATGGAAATGGATAACTCTGCAAAGTGCAAGAGTATTCCTCCACTTAACTCCTGCCTAGTTAGCTAAAAGGCACATGATCCATGTAAACATAGTTGCTGTCTGTTTTTAAGATCTGCAGTTTGTTCCTAGTGAGCCTGCTGGTTAATTTTCTCCACCCAGTCCAGACCGTTTAACTTATAAACTAAATTAAATAAAACTAAAATCCTGTTGGGGCTACTAATATATCATTCATTAAATGTTATGTAAAACAGCAGAGATACATATTTTCTGTTAAGCACAGACACATTACTAACTCCCTGCAGAGATCATGTGTGATATCTCTGGATGCAGGCATGCTGCCTAGATCCCCCCTGAGGACAACTCACCCGTCCTCCCCCACCAGCTGTCGGCGTGCTGGGGTTCCTCCGTCACACCTAGGCAGCTAGCTCTGGGCTGTGGATTCTGCTCTGTGGCTCCGACACTCAAAGTTAAACGGGCCTTAGTGCCCTGCCTGACACGCTGGGGAGGAGCTTGCACCCCTGGATTTCTGAGTTTCCGACTTCTTCACTCCACAAACTTAATGCAAAGTCCCTGGAGTATCATTAAACCTACACTTCCGTTTGTATTTCCTCCTTCTCTGCGTTCCCCTGCAGCGGAACTGTCATGAAAAGTCAGAAACTTCAAGTGGAGCTCATCTCCATCTATTCCAGGTAACCTCTCCCATCCTGCCAAACAGCTTGGCTGTTGTAAAAGAACAAATGGAGCGATGCAGGAGTAAGGGAGAGCAGAGAAATAAAAAAAGAAAAGCATCTAAACTCTGGGCAGGAAGTTTCTGTTCTTATTTCTGAAGTGTGTTTAGCATGGAGACATATCGTACATTTAGCGCAAGTCCCCGGGACCCTAATGAGCTCCTAATGTACCCCATACTTCAAGGGTTTTCCAAAGAGGCCAGTAACTTAGCAACAGCAGCAAATCCTTGACAGGAATAATCAGTATTTGTGCTGCAGCTTTAGGCTTCCCCTCTTCTCTCCCATTAAGTGGAAGCTGGTTTTGGCTGGGATTTCTTCTCTGCTTCGTCATTGTTTTTATTCCTCTTACGGGTTTCTTCAGTGTTTTTTTCCTTTATCCTTTCTGTTCAGTAAAGGAAAAAAACCACCGTCAGTGGCTTGCAGGGAGCAGAGTTCTTGGAGCCTGGAGCGAGCAAGATTCTCCTGTGAGGAGCTTTGTCACACTGGGGAAGTGCAGAAATGGCTCTCTGGGGATGCCACAGGCAAGCCAGGGCTGGCGAAAGGAGCGATTTTCACATGACAGCAAACCAGACAGGCACCAGGGCCAGTGGTAGCTCCTCGGGGGTACCAGCTCCTACAAAGAGCTAGAAGGAAATCAGTGATGACAGTTCTCTGCTGCGTTCATGGCTCTCAGCTATGAGCAACTGAATCATTGAACTCCGAGGATATTCTCTCAAAAACACAAAGCAAATATTGTCAGCTAACTGTACTTCTTGAGGCCATGTGAGACACCAGGCTCCAGAGGAGAATGAGGTCCTTCTCAGGCAGGCTCTGCACTCTTCCCAGTGGGGTGTCACTGGGTGCTACCATGTACAAAGCATACGCCTCCCCTACCCACATCTCCTGATTTTTGCTAATTGTAGGCATACCACTGGGTTTGGAACGAGACTGCTTTCCACCTTAAGAAACGAGCATGAGCAACTGATTCATGTGTTAAGAGAGGGTCTCAGAGAACAACACATATTTGGGTGGCTCCCTGGCTTCAGAACTTCAGCATATTAGATGTTTAAGAGGACAGCCCATTTTAATATCACTAAGAAATCTCCAAAATGATAATCCGAAGTGCAAAAGTGAAATGAGTTGTCCAGTATCACAGAAGGCCTGAGAGCAGGAGACAACCTATCTCGAAATAATTTCCACATAACCTATTAACATTTCTTAATAACGACACTGTAAAAATGTGTAGGATGAACAGTCAGTTTTGAACTAAAAATCACTGAATAGCAGCTCTGGACCTTGGCTAGTATGCTTCCAGCAACCAAAGGGACAAAAACACCATTTCTGTAGGTCCATGTGTAACTAGAATTTTACAGACACAGCTTATCAACACTTTTTCCCCCCAATACTGGAAGGATGGAAAGTTGGTGATCATGAGAAACAGGATTTAACAAGGAATTCTTGACCCAGCAGTGGCCTTCGAAATGTTTAAGAATGGTCAACCCAGGCTAGGAGACCCTCTGATATAGAAAAAAAATGGCATCATATCTTCATCTCTTGCATTTATAGCAAGGGAGGTGGACTAGGTCTGTACATTCACTTTGTTAATGTTAGAGAAGTCAGAGCAACAAACAGAATTCTAACTAAAGCCAACCAGTCTTATTTACAAAATATCAACAGACTTAGATGGAAAATGAATGAACGTTTTACCAGGAGGATGCAAAGACTTTCTTTTAGTTGGCTGTCCAGGCAGTAAATTGGAAGAAAGTTTTGGGCTAACTCAGCTGAAACACTCCTGTAAAAACCCAGAATTCCTCTACATCCAAATCACGCTCACCACCATGCAGCAAAATGCCCACCCAGTGGTACACAAGCAGGCTCCACACCACACAAATCTGAAACTCGGCACAGTATAGATACACCAGTGTGCTGCTGCACTCAGCTGATAGGGTCTTCTGCACCGTGTTGTATAAACCCACTCCAACGCTGTGAAGTAACAAGACAGGTCTGAGGCAGAACAGAAGGATTAAATCTGCTATTCTAAGCAAAGTGGGTGTTCAAAATTCACCATATTATTTCAGTTACCCCAAACTGTCATCATAGACTCAAAGACAAAGGAGGAGCACATGGAAACTCTGGACTACTGGGAGAAACCTACTGGAACTCCACGAAAACCTCAATGATTTGTCCTTTCTTGTTTTTCATTACACATATGGCAAGGCAAGGCGAGCCCAGATCTGCTCACACTGTAACTTGGCCTACAGCATCAGTCAGTTAGGTCTCCACGAAGCGTGAGAGAATCATTAACAGCATTACTTTCTCTCACAGCCACTGTGGCTTTACCCAACCAGAAATGTCTGCAGGAAAAATCTGAAAAACCCATTAATGGGGATAATGATGCTTACCTCCTGTACAAAATGCTTGGAGATTAATGGAGGGAAAATTCTGTTAGAGGTAAATATTTATTAAATCCTTTTAGTTTATTGTATCAAGGATCCATACTACAGCCCTTACTCTTGGACATAACTCACAATACCATTAGAGGCTAGCCTCTGTAGACTGTATAAAACAAGTCTATACCACATGGTTTAAGATCTATGGCTGTCATGTCTGTCTTACAGATAAGATGCAGACCTCCTAGCTAGTCCATGCCCACATCTTAATGAGTGGTGATCTTTTCTCACTTGCCTTTCAGAATGTGTCACTTTAAATTATGGAATGAGACAGACAAATCATACTTCTCAGGTGAAATCCAGGCCCCCTTGAAGCCAATGGCTAGATCTTTCTGATGTAAATAGGGCCAGGAATTCATTCTCTGCCTTAAATTCTCTTTGATATGAAAAAACATGGTTCAGGTTTTATTATGTCTGACTTACAAATTTGAAGGAGTCTTAAAGCTAAGTGATGGAACAGTGCTAAGAAATTATGGGGTTGTTCTCACCTGTGACTAGCTGCCCCAACTCTGGTAACCAGATAATCTGCTTATTTGACATTTCTGGGGTTTCGGCACACTCTCTCATGACAGATCTCTTCCTATTCCTTGAATAAAGCTCAGTAAAACATATGACCTTTCCAGTCTTCAGAGTTCCATTTGTATTTTTAAAATGGAAAGCAAAGCCTGGAAAAATATCTCCTGAAGAGAGAATTTTCCCATTTGGATAACACATTCCCATTTAGTGTAAAGAAAACAGGCTCAGAGGCCTATGCCTATGATTTCCAATTCAGGACAGAGTGCTGTAAAAGTGATTTCATTCCTAAATGTATAACAATCTCCCCAGAGGAATATCCTAAATCAGAAAGGACCATAGGGGATCAGTTGGCAAATCATTACCTCCTCTGGAAACTAAAGTTCACTCTCTGGTTCCTATCAAAACTGACAATGAATTCAGAAGGTTTCACCCTAGACCCTTCACAAAACCTGCTGTGCAGTTCAGCAGAAGTTTCAGTCACTAATCAGGGGGCACCCAAGACTGCAATATTAAAAGGAAAGTTGAAGTCACAACAGAAATGCCAAGGAAGAACTGGTGAGGGGAGTGGAGAGAACTGGGGGAGGAAGAATTATTAGAGTAGGACATGCCGCAGGGTCAGCGTTAAGGTGTATTTAGCAGAGCTGTATGTATGCATGAAACTTGCACTGTGCTTGCCTTTAGCCCGCAGTTGCTGTCTTTCACTTTTTATGAGCACTAGAATTCACTAAGCCCAGAGAGATAAAACTGGTGAATTAAAAAGCAGTTCTCTTTGGTTTTGAGGCAGGATATGTAACACAGGTCTTGCTGGAGCTTCATGTTTGTTGATGCTTGGGAGGCAGCCAACGATAGTCTCAGTGAGTTTCTAATATACTATCAAACTAATTACCTGCCTAATGTGAATTGAAATAGATTTCCACTTTCTTGATGTGTAGGAAGATGAGGAGGTGTGTGCAACACGGAGGAGGGCATGGGGACTACATCAGATGGGAGAGCCCTAGAAGAGAGCCCTAAATGCAAGAACCTTTAAGGGCGTCATGGGAGTCCTGAACCCAAAATAGACACCTGTTAGGTCTGCTGGTTTGGCAGCAATCAAAGATTTAAGAGTCAGACATGAAGTTCTTCTTGAATTCTCAAGTATCATGCTGCCTGAATCCAAGATTTTGCTTAAGGACCACACCTTTGGCATTAATCTTGTATTTAGATACGTGACTCTAAATTCCTTAGATTCTAATGCTCTTACAGTAAGACACTTCTGAAAACAGGAGTTATATCAATAAAGTGGATCATTGTTGCAATTAGTTTCACTGGAAGACAATTGAAACAGAATGTAACATCAAATCTCCATCTGCTCACTGCAAACAGCTAAGCCAGTCCTAAAACAAAACTAAATATAAATACCTGCTTATAGGCTCAGGCAGCCTTGATTACAAAGAGGGTGGAGGGGAGGTGGGAAAAAAGGCAGAGTAGAACATACTCTTGAAGCTCCATGAGCTCCTCTCTTCATCCTGGCTTGTTTTCCAAAGCATATTCTTGAGATGAGAAGGGCTATTTTCCATTTTGTTGCTTCGTGATTAAGTGGACCAAGTGCCTTTGCTCTCATTGGTTAATTAAAAATACTTGCTACGTAGATGTAACTTTTTCCAGTCCCTTGCTTCTTTGCAAATAAAAAATCTATTTTGGCTTCCCTGCACTGACCCTTTAATTGAACTAACATGGGTTTTGTTGCTGTTCTTTGTTTTTAAATAAGCAATTTTGTACTTGCAGATTTTAATTTCCCACATGGCAAAACACTTCTGAATATTGCCAAATCCCAGGCACTGAGGCTAGAGAAAGTACATCTCTGCTTTCCCATACCAAATAAAAAAAAAAGTGATCATCAAGCATCCCTGCTGACCAACCCTTTGCCATGACATTTGGTTGGTTTCACGTGAGAGATCATCTTGATGTGCTATGCTAATCTTGTCATTAATTCCATTATTAAAGTTATAGAGACATGAGATTAGGAACCTGTTACCTGCATAAAGCCCAGATGATTTCTCTCTCTCAAAACACAGAGAAGAATCTTGCTGTACATACGCAGGCTATTTATACTAGGCTTGTGGAATTCTACTGAACACTCACTGGAAGAACAGTCCTTTATTGACAGAGTATTAGATGGAGGATTTTTGGCTGTGTATTATCTTCACCACTATGGTGCAGAGGGAGAAATCTCTGAGACCTAAGCTGGCAATTTTTTTAATGACAGTTTTATGTGTTTATTACTCTTGTTTTTTTGCCAGGTTTGTTAGGCAGGGAGTAGGTAACAACTTGCAATCTTGTCCATTGGCATGTATACATACATTAAGGGGCCAGATGGAGCTGCAGTGATTTTAGCAGCTGAGGGTCTGGACTATTATGTTTATACAGGTCAGGGGAGAGGGGGAACAGACAACTAATTTAATACAACTTTAGAGCCACAGTCTTAGCTAAATTGGACATCGGATTCAAAGTAAAGAAGAAAGAGAAAATCTGGCTCCTTTTCTTGGCTCTGTTACTGATTTAGTTTGTAACTGTGAGCAAGTCTATTTACCCCATCTGCAACATGATCACAATGTTTCTCCCTGTCTCTGTACAGAGTTCTGAGATGGAAGTGCATAAATCAGATGGACATGTGCAAAGTCTAGTTTAAATAAAACAATAAACCAACAACCCAAGAAATGCCAGTAAAAACTGGGCAATATTGCCTTAATTATCTACTTGTGCATGCCTTTTTTTACTGCCTTAAACAACCAGTAGGAATAATTCTCAAATTTGTCTGACTTTTTTTTCCTAAAGCTTCAGATGTGTAAGCTGCCCCTTGCATGGGTTTCTTTTTTATGTTTGACAGTTGTGCTTATTTTATTACTCTTGTAGACTTGCCTGTAATAATTGACCAATTTTAACAGTAAATTACCTTCTCTTTAAGGTATGTACGGTAATAATTTTGCCTGCACTGTGCATTATATTTTAAACAAAAGATTTAGGTTTCTTATTTTTCCCTTGAGATTATAAATACTTCTGAATAGCAATGTATTACTGTAGAATTTCACAATAGTAATTTATTACTGTAGAATTTCACCAGCTATTTGCTAGAGCAACAGACGCGCAGAGTTGCATTAAGTGTGCGTGGTTTCTGACATCATGCCAACCTTTTTGTGCAGAAGCATAAACTAATTTGAGGCTTACTTGTAATTTGTTATCAAACTGTATCAATAAACTGTAGTTACTCTATGCATGTGATACGTCCAAACCAAAGCAAAACACCATCAATTATTTCTTTTTAAATTGCTAGCAATATTCTGTTGCTTTGTGTCTCCTGGATCATAGCTTTCAACCCTGTTACTCAATACACATTGCCCAATTCATCTGCAATCACAGGTTTCCAAAATCTTTTACCTTTTCCCTTATTGCTACTCTCAACAAAAGAATAAAATTTCATCCCAAACTTGTCCTTGCTTCTGTCCCCGGTCCCCAGTCCTCTTGACATTGCGGGGGTTAGAAAGAGAGACGGAGAGAGAGAGAGGTGGTCCTTCTGTACTACAGATTGCAACCAATAAGCCTATGACAAATTTGAAGTAGCCTGAAATAATGTGTGCACATTGCATGAAAAACTGATTATCTTTATGACAATTTTCTGAATGTGTATGTTGATTTAACTTAGACACTGCTGTTTCCAGGAAGGGAAAAGTAATGCAGCAGATGAGGTGACTTAACCTCAAATACTAAAGGATTATGCAAGGACCGTTACGCTTGGTCCCGGCTGACCCCAACTCATGCTGGTCCTAGCGAATTTCTTTAAGAATAATAAAATCTTTAGCACTGAAAGATCCATTACAGCAAACGCAAAATGCAGTTCACCAAAAAGAGGAAGACAATTTTCTTGATAAAAGGAACAGACTCTAGAATCTGTGAAAAAATAGGCCTAAGTCCCCTCTATAAAACATGTGATTTCAGGTTACACAGATGTACAGATAAAAAGCTCAAAAATTGTATTTTTTTCTCAAAATATTTTGTTTAGTTGCATAAATGCACAGCATTTTTGCTTGAAGAGGCAATGACGTAACTATGGACAGAAGAGAGTCCTGAAACTCCCTGGGTTTTCCAAACAATCATTGCTTAAATGAAGGACACAATAGCCCAGGGCCTGCTTTAATAGTGGTAAAATCAGCATTAAGGTTGATATGTGAAATTTGAGACTGGACAAGCGCCAGAGAGATCAGAAACAGAAGCAAAACTCAACAAGTATTAGAAGAACACCAGTCATACCCAGACAATTTTCCAGCCTCTTGAACAGCAGTCTCTTCTGCCATGAAGCGCTGTGCTAAATCAGAGAATTCCAATGCATTTAATTGTATTAAATGCTTGTAGCGAAATTACAGTGGAATACATATACGAAGAACATTGCCAACGCACGGGGCCATACTTCTTGAAACCAAAGGCCATGAGTAATATGGACATCAACGTGAGCAAGACTTTCCCTACGTCTGTAATGAGATCATTTTGTAATTTATCTGCAAAACTCCATATGCGTTAGCACATCCACACTTTTGACTATAATGGCCATTATAATATCTCTTCATCTATGATGCATTGTTCAGATACTTTTCTCAAAAGCAACCTTCATTAAGCTCTATTTGTCTGAAATAACCAGAATACTGAACAGCTGCAAGATCCTACACGTTTTTCTTACGTTGAGTTATTTGAGAACTGATATGTTATTATACTGTCTTTAAGGGCTTTATTGTAATGCATGTGTACAGGGAAGGAGAGTTAAAACTAAATATTCATTTTTAATTTGGGGATTTCATCTAAGCTAAGCTGTAAAGTATTAAAGATGGGCAAATGCTGCTATTTCCTTCAGTGACCATTTATGTGGATGTAATTTATATACTTGTGGTTTTATATGTATGAGTGGTGGGTGACATGAGCACTCTAGCAGGAAAACAAGAACCAAAGAAATCCTGAGAAGACTATAAGGTTCATAAAAAAAAAAACCAAAACAAAACAGAAAACAAAACAACAAACCCAAAAAACAGTCCTTTACTTTATTTTTTACCCTCTTGATACTTTTGTAGCTGCCTCCCTTGACTCCGTGTTGTGCAAACTGCATTCATTCTGTGTCCTTATCAGATGCCAGATGCATTATATTGCCACTTAGTGTTTCCTGACCAAGTTAAAACAACATATCACCAGTAAATGGGATTTCAGAAAACAAAGGCTCGTACAAACAAGTTATTCTGACCTCCAAAGGTGCCCTTGAAACTGCTACACTTCTAGCCCTTGTTACTACATTACTCAGACTTACACCCTTGGAAAATCAAGGCAAGTCTTCTTCGGTTACTGCCATGCCGTGTGGCAAAAAGCATGAAGTGGAAAAGTCTTCCACAGATCTGATGGTCTTAGCCACCCTAGTACTTGCCATTCTCCTTGCATTTGTTAGTACAGCTTTGGAGAAACAGATTCAGTTCACACTTCCCTCCTGAATCTTCAATATTTATTTTGATTCTTTATGTTAATAAATAAATAAAACCGAGAGCCTTAGCTGCAGTATAAAACCGCACAATTCACTGCTGCGGTATAGAATTGATAGACTAGATATTTCTCATTTATTAGCTTCATTCCTTTGCCTGGTCTCCTACAGTAATGTTATTATTTCCCATGAGGGTCACATGAGATTTTTCTCTTGCTTGCTTTGTACGTGTCTTTGTGTGTGTTTATTTATTTAATAGGCATTTTCCTCCTTTATCTGCTACTTATTTAAAGCTTTCACTACACCCATTTGATCTGAATACATTGGCTACAAGTGGCCTGTTTGCAACCAGGTCTGCTCTTAATGGTGTATTTACACCAGGTTTTCACACAATACCAAAGAGATCCATAACCAAAGTGATTTAGAAGATGATTTCCATGCTCCTTTCCCCAGAACTGTTCTCCCTTTATCAACAAGGAGGAAATGACACTGAAGGGAAAGGATTTGCTTGCAACTCTGCTGTAAAAGCACTTTTCTTCAAAGCAGTCTCTCCAAGGGGCAAAAATTAAACCGGGTTCTCAGAACAGGTACTTATTTTAAAAACGGGCCTTTCTGGCTCCTGTCAGAAACATGGCACTTGTTCATGGACTGTCTTTATGATGTACAGCCCCCTCCCTCACCTAGCCTACTCTCAGGAAACATGGACACCTTGCGACCAGCAGCTCTTCTCTCTCCTGGCTCTGTCCTGGAGGGCAATGGGGCAACTCCCATCCATCCCACATCCCTGCTCCCAATGTGGGGGGCTAGGATGCAGTCCCAGTGGCAAAGCACAGTACTTGACCAAAACCTGGCATTGCAGATACTGGAATGCCACCAGCCTTTCCAAACCTAGCATTGTGACACGACTGTGGTGGCAGGAAATCACTGACAAATCTGTTTAGGGACACCACTGATCAGGAGACTGCCCATAGGGCATGTCAAGTGCTGCAGGGCAGCATTTCAAGGAGTCCAAGTGAAGACTCCAGTGTTCGCTCTGCTAGCAAAAATTCATCACCTTTTGCCCTCTGCAGTGCATCACTATGAACATGAGCACAACAGACAACACCAAATTAAAGTCTTTATTTAGTTTTGTTTGACGTAATGGCCGTGGGGTGCAAATAGGTTTAGAGATTTTTATAGAATTAACGCATCCTCACACAGTTCTGTAAACTGGCATATAAATGCAGCGAAGGCCTCTATGACCCAGCCAACTTAACCATCACAGCAAAACACCTGCTTAGATACCACTCTGCCTTATGTGGCTGAAGACTCAGTTTTGACAGGACTTAAAGCAGTGCTGTCTGGAAAGCTTTTATAGCAGAATCTTTGCTCCAACATTGCTGAAAAGGTCAAGCACTTTTTCTTTACCTCCTTGCCTTTCAGAAGCACTCAGGTCTAAACAACAGAGAACTCCATTTTGACTTTCTACTTGCCTCATTTAGTAATATCACACCTTTTGTCAACTCAGGAAATTCTTTGGATTTTAATAATGAAGGAGGACTTGAAAACAAAAGCTAGCCTCAGCCCTGAATGCAACCAAGATATTCTCAAGGGAATCTTCTATACCTTTTAATCTAGGAGATGAAAATATGATAGATACCAGCCTAACAGTATTTCAAAGGAAATAACCAGTCTAAAGAACGCTTGCCCTCTTTCCCATTTCACAGGAAGTGTTCAGTCAGTCAAAAATAACATTTACTGTTTATGCATGATCCCAGCAAGAGCTCCAAACTTCACCCCTCCTCCACCTGAGAGCCGCTGGCCCAAGTCAGCTGCTCTAGGAAAAGCAGGCAGCTGGTCATCTCATCGTAGTTGGAAATTTCAGCAAAGATGCCCAGATGGAGCTGCTACCCTCTATGCACAGTTCTCCGCAGCACGTGGCAATCAAGACTGGCTTCTTCTGGTTATGGTCTGCAAACCGTCACACAGCAACCACCAGCCAGGCATCATCCCCCTGCCTGACAGGTCAGGAAGAAGAGAAGTGCTTAGAGCATGGAAAATGTATGGGCACCTAACTTCTTCTTAGATGCCTGACATCCGTTAGCATCACCTGGTAACTTTGCAGGTTGTAGGAACCTAGAAAGCCTGCTTCTGAGGGACTTTATCAGTAACTGTCAATATACTCTGAAAGGAAAGGTAAGCTCACTTCCGAGAGTCACCTCTGACAATTTTTTCCCACTCCAGGTTTGAACAGGTTACCTGCAGGAAAATCTAAGCAGTCTATTTTCAGTCTCCTGACACATGTAGCTCTTTACCTGCTTCTTCTACCAACAGATTATATTATAGTCTTTACATATCTTGAAGTCTTTTAGAAATAACGGAAAGGAAACACAAGTTAGACACATTTTGCCAGGTTTGTAGGAAAAGATTTCCTTCACTGCAATTCCTGTAATAAACTTCATTTTCTTCAGTAACACTGCTGTTGAACACTATTTCTCAATGTGGCCAAGGGCCCTCCCTAATTACAAAGCTGCTCTTCAGCTCCTCAGAGCTCTCCCTTTCCGCCCCTAGGAAGGGATTATCAGCAATTCATGGAAAGAAAATGCACCCCATACATCCTCACTATTTACTTAGCTCTTTACCAACCGTTTGCATATCCAACTTTGCATGTGACATACTAGATAACAGAGGCAACCCAGAAGGCAAGAGCATACATAGTATTTGTTGGCACATTGTCTTTTATTTCCTTTAGCCAAAAATCTCCTGAGGCAGGTGTATGGCATATTAGAGATAGCTTTACACAAAGAGCCTTTCTTTCAGAGGGAGCTTCTTTGAGCCTGTCTTGCAGTTCACATTGCAGACCGGATCAGAAGATGTTTTCCTCCATTTTAATAGAGAAATCTGAGACAGATTGTATCAGGGAAGAAAGAGAGTAAAAGAAAGACTGAGAGGTTACTTGGCAATTAGGCAATCTTGATTATTTCCTTCTTGTCTTGCTAAATCTTTCAGCTGGCTATTGGGTGGAAATTATTTTCTATTCTATTTGACACTGGCTTCACAGCTAATTTGGTTTCTGTCTATCTGCCTAATCCATTTTATCTATCAGTTCTAATTTCACCCTATCCCCATTTTTATTTGCTTGCTTTCTTCACCCATAAGTGTAAAGAACAACAATGATCTTTTCTCCTTATATGGTGCAAAAAAAAGAGAGCGTGTTTTTTCAGGTGAGAGGTATAAGAACAAAGGTCCCACCGTGGGGAGGTCACACAAAGATGCAGGTGCCACCTTTGGTGGGACAAGGATTTAGTAACGCTTTCTTCACGCACCAGAGAACTCCAGTATACAGATCCAAGTCACTGGGACTGCTCTGTGATCTGTGTCACTCTACCTAATCAAGCATCTAATGCAGCTACATACGGAATGGATACAGTCTCACAGAGAAGTTAGTAGTTCTCTCAGGATTTTGAACATCAGACCAAAGCCTTTGAAATGGGCCATGTGTCTGAGGGACAGCTGGAGAAGAGAGTGGCAGATAATGGTAATGTGTCCCTTGATAGCCGTTTTCCTGAGCAGGTTTGCTGCCAAGTTCTCAACCAATGGGCGCTTCTTCAGTTGTGAGGGCTTACTACCAGATATGGGAACTGCAGTCCCCACGGTGTATCCACGACAAAAACATGAATCGCAGCGTGGGCAATTCAGGCATCTGGACAAATATTTCCCACCATCACAGGCAAAGTATTCTTGCCAACACACCCACTGGACTTGGTTTCTTTGTAGAAGCCATCTCTATACTATCTTGGTCTATACCTTAAAAGAAGCATCAAGCTTCAGGGCAGAAATGTTTCAAGTACTTAGCCAAAACTCTGTTGTGACTAATAGCTTGCTTTTACGTGGCCTTGGAAATCCTGTGGCTTGCAATGTGCATGGGAGCCAGGTTCACAGGGCTCTTATTTCACATCTGCTACTGCTGCAGTGCATCTGCCATACAAAACCAACTATATACAATCACTTCCTCCCTTTGGTGTGAGAAGCAACCTGAGGTCCTCCGTCTGAAAGGGGTAGAAGCACAAGGGATTACATTAAGGGTTTGATTCATAATTAAGTAAGCCTTGAGACTCATCTGGGAATTTTGCCAGACAACTTTATGCATTAGAACAGGGACTTTGAGAAACACTTTTATGGTGTCACCCTGAAAACTAGAGGCATCTCCAGGATGCAGGCTCCCAGAGCAGGAGCTTTTCTTCTGTAGAATGACCTCTTTCATATAATAATAGCTAGCCACTGGTAGAGACACTTACATGGATCAGACAACCGAAAAAGCAAGAAGATTGATATCATGGCAAATCAACAAATGGTTACAGGACTGGTGCCACAGCCAGGGGTTTGGCTACTTTAACCATGGGACTCACTTTGAGAAACCTGGTCTACTGGGGGCTGATGGGGTCCATCTGTCAGAGATGCCACTGCCAGCAATAGATGCCCAGAGCCTGGAGAAGGATCACAGGTAAGCAGGAGAGCACCTGAAAAGCAGCACAAATTCTACTGGGTCTGATGGGGTCCATCCGTCAGAGAAGGGGAACAGCATCTTCAGTCATAGGCTTGCCAAGCTGGTGAAGAGGCCCTTAAATGAAAGTTGCTGGAGAAGGGGAACCTCAGTTCACCCCACTCCTACTAGTTTGCTGCCACTGCCAGCAATAGCTGCTCAGAGCCTGGAGAAGTATCACAGGTCAGCAGGAGAGCACCTGAAGAGCAGCACAAAGGAACTTCAGCCAGTAAGTCAGCTCCATCAGGGTCCCAACTTAAATGCCTCTATGCAAACACATGCAGCATGGGGTACAAGAGGAGTTAAGAGACATGCTCATGCCTGCAGGACTATGATCTTATTGGTGTCACAGAGACGTGGCTGCATGGTTCCTAGGACTGGAGTGTTGGAATGGAAGGATGCAGGCTCTTTTGGAAGGCCAGGCAGGCAGACAAGAAGGGCCTGTTGCATTCTGTGTCAATGACCAGCTGGAGTGCACGGAGCTCTGCCTGTAGATGGATGAGGAGCCAACCAAGAGCTTATGGGACAGGATTAAACGGAGGGCAGGGACAGGTGACATTATAATGGGGGTCTGCTACAGGCCATCCAACCAGGAAGACTGAGTGGATGAAGCCCTTAATAGAGAGACAGGAGCAGCCTCATGTTCACAAGCCCTGGTCCTCACGGGGAACTTCAACCACCCCAATATCTGTTGGAAGGACAATACAGCAGGGCATAAGAAATCCAGGAGGTGCCTGGAATGCATTGGTGATAACTTCCTTCTCCAAGTGATAGAGAAATCAATGAGGAGACGTGCTATGCTGGACCTTGTTCTCACCAACAAGGAGGGGCTGGTGGGGAATGCGAAGCTCAAGGGTAGCCTTGGCTGTAGTGACCGTGAAATGGTGGAGTTCAAGATCCTTAGGGCAGTGAGGAGGGCGCACAGCAAGTTCACTACCCTGGAATTCAGGAGAGCAGACTTCGGCCTTTTCAGGGATCTGCTTAGTAAAGTACCATGGGATAAAGCCCTGGAGGAAAGAGGGGCCCAAGAAAGCTTGTTAATATTCGAGGATCACCTTCTCCAAGCTCAGGAGCGATGCATCCCAACAAAAAGAAATTCAGGCAAAACCTCCAGGAGGCCTGCATGGATGAACAAGGAGCTCCTGGCCAAACTCAAGGATGAAAAGGAAGCCTACAGAGGGTGGAAGCTAGGACAGGTAGCCTGGGAGGAATACAGAGAAATTGTCTGGGCAGCCAGCTAAAGCCCCGGTAGAATGAAATCTGGCCAGGGATGTCAAGGGCAATAAGAAGAGCTTCTATAGGTACATCAGTGATAAAAGGAAGGCTAGGGAAAATGTGGGCCCTCTCTGGAAGGAAACAGGAGACCTGGCTACCTGCGATATGGACAAGGCTGAGGTACTCAGTGACTTCTTTGCCTCAGTCTTCACCTGCAAGTGCTCCTGCCACACCGTCCAAGTCGCAGAAGGCAAAGGGAGGGACTGAGAGAATGAAGAACCAACCACTGTAAGAGAAAATCAGGTTCGAGCCCACTTAAGGAACCTGAAGGTGCACTAGTCTACGGGGCCTCATAAGATGCAACTGCGGGTCCTGAGGGAACTGATGGATGAAGTTGCTAAGCCACTATCCATCATATTTGAGAAGTCATGGCAGTCCAGTGAAGCTCTCACTGACTGGAAAAGGAGAAACATAACACCAATTTTTAAAAAGGGTAAAAAAAAACACCTGGGGAACTACAGGTCAGTCAGTCTCACCTCTGTGCCCAGCAGGATCATGGAGCAGATCCTCCTGGAAACTCTGCTAAAGCACATGGAAAATAAGGAGGTGATTGGTGCCAGCCAACGTGGCTTCACTAGAGGAAATCATGCCTGACAAATTTGGTAGCCTTCTATGACAGGGCTACTGCATTCGTGGATAAGGGAAGCGCAACCGATGTCATCTACCTGGACTTCAGCAAAGCATTTGACACTGTCCCACAGGACATTCTTGTCTCTAAATTGGAGAGACACGGATTTGATGGATGGACCACTTGGTGGATAAGGAATTGGCTGGGTAGTTGCATTGAAAGGGTTGTGGCCAACAGCTCAATGTCCAAGTGGAGACCAGTGACAAGTGGCATTCCTCAGGGATTGGTACTGGGACCGGTGCTGTTTAACATCTTTGTTGGCAACATGGACAGTCGGACTGAGTGCACCCTCAGCAAGTTTGCTGACAACACCAAGCTGGGTGGTGCAGTTCACACGCTGGAGGGAAGGGATGCCATCCAGAGGGACCTTGACAAGTTTGAGAGGTGGGTCCGTATGGCCCTCATGAAGTTCAACAAGGCTAAGCGCAAGGTCCTGCACATGGGTCAGGGCAACCCCAAGCACCAGTACAGGCTGGGCAGACAATGGATTGGGAGGAGCCCTGAGGTTCTAGAAGGACCTGGGGGTACTGGTTGATGAGAAGCTCAGCATGACCCGGCAGTGTGCACTCACAAGGCCAACCGTATCCTCAGTTGCATCAAAAGCAGTGTGGCCAGCAGGTTGACTGAGGTGATTCCCCACTCTGGTGAGACCATACCTGGAATCCTGCATCCAGCTCTGGAGCCTTCAGCGCAGGAAAGACATGGACTTGTTGGAGTGGGTCCAGAGGAGGGTCACAAAAATGATCCAAGGGCTGGAAAACCTTTCCTGTGAGGAAAGGCTGAGAGAGATGGGGTTGTTCATCCTGCACAAGAGTGGTGTTGTTCAGCCTGCAGAAGAGCAGACTCCAAGGAGACCATGCAGCAGCCTTCCAGTACCTGAAGGGGGCCTACAGGAAAGCTGGAAAGGGACTTTTTACAAGGACTTGTAGTGATAGGACAAGGGGTAATGGCTTTAAACTAAAAGAGGACAGATTTAGGCTAGATATAAGAAATATATTCTTTATTATGAAGGTGGTGAGGCACTGGAACAGGTTGCCCAGAGAATCACAGAATCACAGAATCACAGAATGGTCGGGCTTGGAAGGGACCTCTGTGGGTCATCTAGTCCAACCCCCCTGCCAAAGCAGGCTGCAGAGGACCTTGTCCAGGCCGGTCTTGAATATCTCCAGAGAAGGAGACTCCACAACCTCCCTGGGCAGCCTGTTCCAGGGCTCCGTCACCCTCAGAGGGAAGAAATTCTTCCTCATGTTCAGACGGAACTTCCTGTGCCTCAGTTTGTGCCCATTGCCCCTTGTCCTGTCACTGGGCACCACTGAAAAGAGCTTGGCCCCATCCTCCTGACACCCACCCTTCAGATATTTGTAAGTATATATTAGGTCCCCTCGCAGCCTTCTCTTCTTCAGGCTGAACAAGCCCAGCTCCCTCAGCCTCTCCTTGTAGGAGAGATGCTCCACTCCCCTCACCATCCCCGTAGCCCTCCGTTGGACTCTTTCCAGTAGCTCCTCATCTTTCTTGAACTGGGGAGCCCAGAACCGGACAGAGTACTCTAGATGAGGCCTCACTAGGGCAGTGTAGAGGGGAAGGAGAACCTCCCTCGACCTGCTGGCCACACTCCTCTTGATGCACCCCAGGATGCCATTGGCCGCCTTCGCAGCCAGGGCACACTGTTGGCTCATGGTTAACCTGTCGTCCACCAGGACACCCAGGTCCCTATCCGCAGAGCTGCTCTCCAGCAGGTCCACCCCAAGCCTGTACTGATGCATGGAGAAGTTGTGGATACCCCCTCTATGGAAGTATTCAAGGCCAGATTGGCTGGGGCTTTAAGCAACCTGGTCTGGTGGAAGGTGTCCTTGCCCATGGCTGGGGGTTGGAACTAGATGATCTATAAGGTCCCTTCCAACTCAAACCATTCTATGATTATTTCTATCTAGCACCATATTGGCTTCAGTGCATTCCTGAGAATCTCAGGAAGTGAAATGCTGCAGCCATTCTTTCCCCGTCCCTTGATAACTTGTTTTTTAAAATCTCCTCCTTTCTTGTTCAAACCCCTAACTCCTTAAATGCTCGTTGTCTGTTTTGCTGGGGCTGCTGCCTTCGTTAGAAAGATTTTCAGCTTTGATTAATTATTGAGCCTGTACTGCTAAGGGTTTTCTATTCTCCAGTTCTCATTACTGATGCCTTGCAGCCTGTGTGCTTCACTGGTCCCATTGCAGGATTTGATGGATGCACCCGTGAAGTTTTCCTGCCTGCAAAGCCAGTCTTGCCTTTTGCTGATTTTTTTTAGTGGGCAGGGAATTTCGCTCTTGGCTACAGTGAGCAGTAAAGCATACGCACTGGGCAAAGTATTATTATTATTATGGTGGAAGCAACATGAAATTCTTGCTTCTTTGCTTTCTGCATATTTCCCCTCTAAATCTGTTTCAAAAATTCTCCCCAACGGCCATTTTATTCTCTAAGTTGCTGCATCTTCTTACAGGAGATTCACCAATACATTGCTTTCTCATGGGAGACCAATATTCTTTCTGGTTGTTTGCTTTAATCCAGAATGAAAAGCTATGGATAGTGAAAATACGTTTTGTTTTGTTTATACTCCTTATGCTTGGCTGCATAATCATCACTAAGGTTGACCGAAACATTTTTTCTTTGTTTTGATGGAATAAAACTGTTCTGCGTGATAACTCAGGCTTAAGATAAAGGTCTAACGCACTACAGAAGAGGTAGCCCAATGGGGTGCAGAGCCTGTAAGAGAGAACAGACATGTGGCAGGTCCTGTGTCACAGCTTCCGTGAGGCCCTGAAAAGGCTTTGAGATACAGAAACTGGACGTGGAGCAAGTAAAATGCTTTCACGTTTTTGAGAGTCTCTCTTCCTTAATGCTCACCATTTAAAGACAAAATTCTTCAGGTTGACTTACTTGCCCTGACTGGCAAGAAAGATGAGTGCTCAAACATATGCATTTCCTATAAGGGACACCTGGTGTTTATCATCAGGTCATTATTAAAGTAAATTCATGCCACAACATTATTTATTTCACAGGACTAAAGGCCCAGGTGACAGTGGCTTGTGCTCCAAATGATTTTGCCCCGCTGGGTATCAATCCTCTGTCCAGCCATAACAGTAGCCTATTGTACATTACCTTACTTATCCCTTAGCAAGCAACACTGACTGGTCATGGTTAGCCTGGCTCTTGTTTGTGAGACATATCAGCCAAACTATCTCAACACTTCTCACAGTCCTGAATCTAGCAAGACACCAGACAGATAGCTACATTGGGAGATCAGGGCTGTGAGTTTGCCTCAGCATAGTGACTATCATGTATACAATAAATTTTTATTTTATTCTGTTCCAGCATCAATGTGCATCTTAGGCCATGATAGCTCTTGTTTAGCCACCATGAAGAAAAAAGTGGTAGTCAGGATCTGGCCCGGTTAGAGTACCCAGGGCCAGACACAGCCCTGGGATGAACAGACAGGGCCCTGGGAAAGGGGTTGGGGATGGGTTGAGGCCAAGCCAGGACATCAACCTGCAGGCTGGGGTCAGGACCAGTCCTGGTGAGGGTACTCGGGGTCAGACATAGCCCTGTGATGGCTGAGCAGAGCCATGGTGAGGGAGCTGAGCTGTGGTCAGGCTGGTACATCAGCTGCAAGACAGTGGTCCGGATTAACAGAGTGCATGGACAGGCATAGCTGTGGCTGAATTGGAGACTGGCACTCTTAGTGTGATGTCGCTCAGGCAGGGGCTGAACTCTATAGGTTCAGTTTAAAAGCAGCTCCCACAGGAAGGGAGACTGTGCACGTGGAAGCCTCTGACAGTGCTGCCTGGGACACTTTGTCCAAGGCCCCCAGAAGAAGGGGGGGCATCCTCACCTGTGCACAGTCTCAAAGCTGGCTCTGACCCCCAGCAGCCAAACCTCTGTGAGGAGGGATGCTGTCAGCATACCCTTCAATCTCCTCCTGCCTGTACTCTTTGTTACAAAGGTCCTGGAGCAACTGCCTGTGGTCAGCTTGAAAAACTCATACATCTTTCACTTTGCAGCAACAATGGGGACAAGAAAAGTACTAGATAAAAGACTAAAATAAATAGCTTTGACACAGATAATCAGTTGACTGTGATTCACCATCAGCTGAAGTCGTGTAACTCTGTGGGCATGATCTTAGCAAACACAAGGGACTAAAGCCCAGTTTAACTACCACTGTGGATCAAGTCATTACCCCAAGGGCAGGAAAACATGCACAGACAGGCAGTGCTGGGTGACTTCTTAAGCCACAGCAACCATTAGCCCAAGCAGATGACATATATACAGTCAGAAAGAGCAGTGGGCTCTTGCATCCTCTCACACAGACATGTATGTATCCCACATGTAAATGGACTCCTTTCTTTCCTTACTATTTCTCAATTCAAATATTCCCCCACAATGATTATCTTGCCTGCTTTTAACACATCCTGGACTCTGAAAACAGTTTACCACAAATAGCTGTCTTGAACCTGCAGTGAAGTCAAAGGATGATTAGGTTGTGTTATGTTTCCAAGGCAAAAAAGGAGTATTAGTAAAACATTGCAAATGTCAAAAATCAGGCTTGGATCCATCTGATACATTTCCAATCTCCCTCCCAGCTCTTGCTAAGAGTGTACACGAGGAGAGTGAGAAAACTACAGCCACCAGTAAACGCATGATCATTTAATCATGGGTTTGAACCCCCTCACAAAATTTGCATCAATGCTATTGACTTCACCACTCCACTACACAGCAGGGTCAGCAAAAGCCTAGCATAACACACACACTGCCTAGCTGCAAATGCCAGAAACGCGGGCTTATGCCATGCATGCTGTAAGCGCAGCCCGACCCACGTGGAGAACCACAGCCGCCAGAATGCACGGCTCAGGAAGCAGGTCCCATGTGATTGAAAACTCTCTGTCATCGAAGCGACAACCTTCATTTCCCCGCCTGCACCCTGACAGGTTCAGAGCAAGGCAAGCCGGTATGGCTGCCCATAAACGTGCACCTGACACCGCCCTTCGAACAGGCTCACAGGTCTGCACACAAACACCTCCGCTCCACCTGAGGAGGGGTCGGAGCCCTGAGGATGCTCTGCCAGACTAAAAGGCTTGCAGATACCCTGCCACCACCATTTCTGTGCTAGAGCTGGATGCCTGTGCCCTGCAACTGTGCACTGACAAGGCTCAGCATCTTTCTTTATTTTAAAGGCACATGGTAGCTTTCATCTACAAGTCAATATTGGTGAGAAGGTCTGCTGGGATACAAAATAAGTAGCATAGCTTTTCAGACACAGCAGCATTCTGATGGCATATTAAAAACCTGTGTGAATCATAAAATCCCATTTCTTTAGGAACTGAGTCCCATCAGGGCACAGGGCTGAGGGGAAAATGGGTTATTCTGCATATAGCTAGAAGATGATGATGATCTATGTAGGTAAGACGCAGACATTCTGCTTTGAGGTTTTTTGTGACTGCAGTTGCTTTTTAAATAAAAATTTAAAATAATGGCTTAGGCTTCCCTGTCACACACCAGAGACAAAATTCTGCTCACTACTAATAAAGGTGCAGACAAATTTTTGCAAGCTCTGCATAGAACTGCCTCCCTCCAACCAAAGAAGAAAAATGAAGAGAAAATTTCTTACACATGGGATAATCACACTGCTGAAGCAAACACCTCTTTTAATGTTGTGGGCAATGCAACAAGCAAAAGGTATTTAGCTGAAGTGTGTGTATGGGTGCATGAAAGAACGTGTGAGTATGACAGAGATTGAGTTGGTATGTGCTGAAAAGCAGGACAGGAGAATAGTTGATCTGATCCTTGTGAAAGCAAGCTACAAAAGCTTGAGGGAGTCAGACTGCTGGCATGCAGGAGTGGGAACATTAATCCCAGAGTGTAGGCAGTGATGGACGGCAGGTGAGCAGATGGGGCGGCAGCTTCTGAGTGCAAAGACGACGGCTTGGAATGAGCTCTGTTTGAGCTCTGTGCAAACACAGCTCAGCAGAATAGGGGCAGCAGTACCCAGGGAATCAGCCCACGATAGCTTACCCAGTTCACTTTCAAGGTAGTGAGTTACTCAGCATTCTTGCATGCCAACAATCTCACCCTCTTTGGTCTTGCAGCTTTGTCTTCCACACTCCTCAAAACAAAAGGTTTCCGGTTTTATGTGTAAGCTGGGACATCTGATCAACAAACGCTCAGAAACTTGGATTTTCTTCAGCTTAAAATCCACCAGGAGCTGGACAGCCCCGCTCCAAAGGCACCTGGATGCCAAGATTTTCAGGCTGAAGTCCTTTTCCCTGTGCACCATCCTCTCTCTTTCCCACCTCACAGTTGGTTTGGAGAGAGTTACCTGCCTAGCTCTTGGACCCTGATCAGAAGCTGAGCTGGGGCCTGGCCTTTACCATCTGTCCAGGTGGCTCCTTTGCAGCAAGATACCATCACACATGTCCTATATGCATCCATCAGACTCAAGCCTATGCCAGCTTGGCTCTGGGAATGAATCGCTGCGCTCTCCTTGTTTGAAAGGCAAGCTTGTGTCAACCACCCTACGATCCTCTAGACATGTGCTCTCCCTGGCCACCTGGTACTTTCACAGTCGCCACTGCACTTGTCTGCATGAGATCCTCAGAACTCTCTCCATCCCAGTTCCCACTGCAGAATATTTTAGGTGAACACACAGGAGAAATACTTTCTCTGTGTCCACAACCTGTATTTTTAACTCTGCCCTAGAAGCCTCTGCAGTGAGGTTTCCAAGGACCAACAGAACAAAAAGAAAAAAGCGTCTGCTTTTCTTCCACATAAAAATGAAGAAATTCTCACAATTTTTAACCTGACAGAAACATTCCACTGTTGGAAGGGGGAAGCCCTTCTCTTTGGAAAAAAATATGCAGGCCAGTCCCCTACCTCACTGTATGTCAGGAAGAGAAAACAGAAATAGAGAAATACTTTTTTACATTGCCTAGTCCCTAGGTGTGGACATCTTGCTGCATATTTTTCAGGAGCAGAAAGATAGAAATCTCAGCTATTTAAGTCTGCGTGCATTTGCGTTCCAAACAAAGCTGATCGTATTTTAGCACACATGCCGCGTACAACTGTATCCGCAATTAATGAATACTTGCATGAATACTTGCATCACAAGTACATACAATAGTCTACTTCAGAGACTTGGAGGTGGGGGTAGGGGAGCGTGCAGGGAAGAGAACATGCAGTGTCCAGCATTAACCGATTTGCTTGAGACTACCAGGACAGCTGAGCGGTGTAGCAAAGATTTTAACTTGCGCAGTGCTGGTGCCTTCACCTGACTCCATCCATGGCCCATGCTGAGCAGAAATGGCCAGGAGACTGCTGGAGCTTCCTCTATGCCCTGGCCAGGGAACAGGGCTGCTCTGCTCCTGGCTGGGGCTGGATGCTTCCCTGGCCTTGTCTGTAACAGACAGTGCCCCAGCAGACAGCCGTCCTAGTCTAAAACACCAAAGCTGTGTGGAGAGCGAATCTAATTGCTCTCGCAGTTCCTCATGCTGTACCTTGCCTCTCCTTGCTGGTCTCCTGCCTGCCTAGCATGCAGTTTGCTCATTCACTTGCTTGCATTCGCTCCTTCCTTTCCTCCCTCCCTATAGCAATGTCAGGGAGACAAGTGAAGGTTACTGTTTGGCATGTTTGTTTTTGCATTATTTATGTAGTAGAGGACAGAGTCAGACATCTAGAGGACAGGCTTAGGTCACATGTGAATCCTTCCAAATGGGACTCAGTAGCACAACCAGTCAAGTAGAAAACAGACTTGGACAGCCCCATGGAGGGAGGCAGCATTTGGAAAGGGATGTTGTACATCTATCCGGCCAAGGTACCTGGCAACACCACGGGTCTGCTTGTGACTCCACCTTCCATCATTACTTTCCCTTCTTTTTCAGACACCCCATAAGGAGGATACAATCCTTTTTTCCACCAGAACTAAGAAGTGTGTCAATATTGTGTGTGCTTCACTTCCACAGGGCTGCAGGGAACTGGGATCTCCCCACCACCCCAACTCCTGCCCCTTTCTCTGCAACATCTCCTGCTGAGACTGGCTGCTCCTGGGTTAGTCGCACCCATCTCAGAGTAGCAGTAAGCATCTTGTATACGAAGTTCCCCTGCCCATTCCCTCTGAGGCTGCCCATTGGAAAGGCTGCTGCTGGAGTACCTCTGAGCACCCCACAAGCAGTGCTCTTGTGCGGGCCCCCCAGCACTGCTGACTGTGGGAGTCTGGGGCTCACATTAAGAATTCTTTGCTCACACTTCTTCCAATTTTGTTTCTCCCTGACCCCTACAGTATTTAATAATAAATAGCTATGCCATACCCTAACAGAACAGAGATTTTATGCTACTTATTTTCTCCATATTTTTTAGCAAAGCTAAGTCTCCCTCAATTTCTTATTGAAAATGAAATGGGGACAGTACTGCTTATACAGCTGGAGATAGCGATCACTGGTGTACAGAGACTGACTTATCAAGCAGATTCTTAATGCCATAAAATCAATGGGTTTAGAAATTCTATTATCTTGCTTCTGATAGAGCACGCCAAACTAAAGAAACTTCTTGCCCTTTTTCTTCTTTTAAAAGCATACTTAAATACAACATTACTGTTGTCCCAAAGCAAGCTTACTGCACGGTCCTCTAGTGGATATTACAACAGAGCAAAAGAACAGACAGGCTGCATTGCAAAACAGAAAGGCCATTTTCTTTCTTGGTTCTACCAGCTGTTCTGTTACAGTGACCAGAGGCTGCTGGATTTCCAGAAATAATCATTTCAGACTACGTAGGGTGCAGGACTCTAAGAAAATTACTTCTGCAAGAATAAAAACGCAAGAAAACGAAATACATGGCTAGTGCAAACCAGAAAAGGCTGTACTGATGCCTGAGAGGACACTACAGTAGATCCAGGTGAGTGGAGCTGGTGTGGTATCCATGTTCATAGGCCCAAACGTCCAAGCAAGCAAAGAGAGCATGGCAAGGAAGGTCTGTGTATAGAAGAGAGGTCACAGGGACCAGGACACTGGCAAATGATGCAAAATAGTTGATGGTCTAGTAAAAATCAAGCAGGACATAAGAAGTGAGCCAGATGAGAAGACATAAGGAGCGAATTAGACTAGACACAAAGTAAACAGCTGCAGCAGCTGGGTGGGATATTAAGGACAAATCAGACATAAAATAAAATGATACTTGGGTGAGAGCCATTCAAATGGACACAAAGGGCTTGATTTTCCCTTAGATTTAGCCTCGAACTATTCCCTAGGCAAATCTTAAAAATTTGTACTAGGTCCTTTAAGTTCCTCTTAGTGTTGTAAACAGATCCTAATGTAAAATGAAGTCTCTCCCTTCAATCCTCTTTTCTCATCCCCTCTACTCCTTCCTCGTCCTCACCCCTCCAATAAACCTCCATCAGAAAAGGTAGGTGGTGGCTTGGCATTTGGGTAATAAACGTGCAATTCTGGAAATTAATTTTTTCTTGTTTGGCAGCAGATATAACAACCTGAAGAAATCCTTCCCACTCACTGTGATACGATATTGTCATTTGCAACATGGGGTTGCTGAGTCCTACTTATCTAAGGCCGAGCAAGATATGGTAAAGGCAAGGTGTAAGATAAGTGTTACATCCTCCATGTCACCCAACAGAAAATGGACGCAAGAAAAGGTAAATGGTTGGCTGTGGGTCACATCAGTGGAGCCCCATCACGCATGCTCTGAACAAGCGTGATTTAACCATGGAATAGACTCAAAGGGGAGAGTTGTTTTGACCTGATTAGCCTGTCACAGTAGCACACCACGTTATAAATTGTTCTCAGGTAATAAGCAGCAATGACTTATATTGAAACGCTGGCTACTTTTAGTTAACGAAGGAGGTGTGAGGATTTGAAGACTGTGGCATTTCATGGAACAACCAAGCAATCAGCCAAGGAAGAAGACAGCAACAGACTGATCAAGATACATTTTCTGTAGCCTCACAATCAATACACACAGAGGCTGTTTCTGCAGACAGCTTGTGGAGTACCACTTGTCTGTTATTTAGCTTTGATGTCTTGCTGCATCTACATTAAAAATGCTTTGTGATCATGAGACCTGATTTCCACTTCCCATCCAGCCATGCAAATATTTATAAAGGAAAGCTTTCACTGCTAGATTGCTCTATGCAGAAGCGCCTGATTTCATTCAGAAGACAGGCAGTTCGGGCGGGGGTAGACCAAGATAGAAATCCATGTGCAATCAGAATAAAAATCAGACTGCCTGTCAAGGCTTAGGTTTGTTCAACCAAACTGAACAAATGAAATTTTGTATCCGGACACCTCCCTGGCTTTGGAGAAACTCAGGCCCATGTCCTATGTGATTAAATCCATCCCCTACTTCTTTCTGGAGATGCCTTCTGAACTGAGATCTGAGGGAGAAACCATTCCCCTTGCATGAAAAACATACAAGTTAAAAAAGAGTCTTTGAAGAAGAGAATTTAAAGTGACGGACAACTTCTAAAGCAGCAGCAGTCAAACAGCAAGATCATTTGTTCTGGATATAACGCCTTGCCTTCCTCTCTTACCATCAAAAGCTTCTGTGTTTGCGGGAGAAAATCTCTCCCCCAACACCAGCCCAGGCCTTCCTGCCGTGAGGTCACAGCCCTGTCTTTGTGACACAGCTGTCTGTTGCCATGGAAGTGTTTGTGCTTTCACAAAGTCAGCACAGTGATGACTTCACAGGCAAGGTCATGGAGAAGCAGATGGGCTTGGGAGGAAGGAGGGAGACAGACCCCTTGTTTAAACACAAATAGCGGTGATAATTAATTAACCAAAGTAGCAGGGGAAATTATGAAAAACATGTGAAAGGTAAATGGATTTCTGTTTAGCTGTCATTCCCAAGAGGTTAAATGTCTCAATTGCGGAGGGGAGATCTTTGCAGTGAACTAATGAAACAAGGACACTTTCTCTGGTTTCTTCAGGTGAATGCTCTTGGAAAAAAATGTGAACAAAGCTTACACTTTGCCATCCTTCTCCTTTCCTTTCTCATCACCTCTTGTTGACCTCAACTGAAAGATCAATATTTTCTATCAGAACCTCAAGTCTCTATCTTTTCAGCATACAAGGGCTGTGGTGGGAACAGACAATTATTTAGACAGGAAGTTTATTGTTCTGCAGTGGCTTAACAACAAATATGCTCTGTTTATAAAGGAAACTGGAAACTGTTATATGTTTATTATTCTCCTTACTGCCAAAGCCAAAAGCTTGTCTCCAGAGTTGACCTCTTTGGACATATAACATTTACATGATGAGGAATCTCCAGCCAAACTATGCTCTTACTAAGCTTTTCTCTTTTGCCATAGCAGTGCTAGTTCTGCTATACACCTTGATATTGTTGCCCCAGTCAGCAGATTTTATTCCAAAATGTGAAAGAGTAAATTACCCAGGTAAGATAAGGGGAATCATCTCAATGTGCAGGTGAATCCCTAGAATACTTCTGAAGAATCTGGATAGCGTTAAGTAAAAGCATTTATCTTTCTTCATTCCTTCTCTGGAATGCTTTTGCTTCACACGTATGGCTCAATATACACTCATCTATCTAAGATTTAAGGGGAAAGTGAGCATCTTGTGCATATTCTCTTCATTGTTTACTTTGTGAAGATACAATTCTGCCTTTCTACCTTTCAAGTGGGAGCCGAGATACTTAAAAAAAAAAATTTTACGCGTACGAGAAGAGTAGGAAATGTTACCAGAAAGCAAAGTGTTTTCATGACTGGCAGTTTTTTGTGCCAAAGAGATTTGGAAAAGCAAACAGCCAAAGGATGCTATTCAGACACTTTTAAATGAGTTCAAGAGAACTTCTACAAGAAAAGTGATGGTCTCAGTAGGTTTTCTTACACATATAGGACTCTGTCCATCACAGAATTACAGAATCACAGAATGTTAGGGGTTGGAAGAGACCTCTGTGGGTCATCTAGTCCAATTCCCCTGCCAAAGCAGCTCTACTTTTGTTCTCTACTTAGAGCTGTGAACCTAACACAGATATTGTCACATCAAATAAGCACCCAGATTCACAAAACAATCGTTGAGATTGGGAAGTGCCTCTAGAGATCATCTAGTCCAGTCCCTCTGCTCAGAGCAATGTTAACTACAAGGGGCTGCTCAGGGCCATGTCTGATTTTTAATGCCTCCAAGCATGAAGAATCCATAACCCTCTGGGCCGCTTGTTCCAGTGTTTGAGCACCCTTGCAGTAAAAATGTTTTTTCTTACATTTAAATGGATTTTCCTGTATTGTAATTTGTGCCTACTATCTCTTGTACCTTCACTGGCTGTCACTGAGAAGAATGTCTCCAGTTTTCAATTCACTTTGCTGTCCACTTACCTAGTCCACACTTTATCACTTTGTCAATGAGGATCTTATGGGAGACTGTCAAAAGGCAAGACAGTGTCAAAAAGCTTTCTAAAGTCTAAACAAACAATATGTCCTGTCAATGCCTCCACTATACACTCATTCACTGAACTAGTCATTGCACTGTAAATCCATGCTGACTATACCCAATCACCTTCTTGCCTTTCAGGGGTGTGGAAATGGCTTCCAGGATTATTTGCTCCATCAGCTTCCCAGGGACTAATGTGTGGTTGAACATCTTGTAATTCCCTAGATCTTTCTTCTCACCCTTCTTCAAGACAGGTGTGACACTTGCTTTTTTCCAGTCTTCAGGAACTTCCTCCAGTTGCCGAGGCCTTACAGGAGTAATCTAGAGTGGCTTCACAGCGACATCAGCCAGCTCCCTCAGCTGATTCTGTCAGGTCTCGTGGACTTGTTTTTGTCCGTTTTGTTTAAACAACCTGGTCCTGCTCTATCACGGGTACATTTTCATTGAGCCCGTTTCCCACCGGTCTCAGAGGCCTGGGATTCCTGAAGGCAAATCTTCCCAGTAAATATCAAGGTGAAGGCAGCATTAAGTACCTCAGTCATTTTGAAATCTTTTCACACCAGGTCCCTGCTCCATTTAGCAGTGGCCCCACATTTTCCTACATTAAACACACAGAAAGTTTTCACAGAAACCTTGCTGTCTGCATGGTTAAATTAGCTGACACAATTATTTCAAAAGGAGACCCACTTCTGTGTACCATGGTGAGGCATGCTGGTCACAGCTGTCTTTTTTATCAACATTGCTAATACATGGTCTGGGGGTAAGTTACTGCTGCCTCCTATCAGATAATTGGTCAGTAAATCATTCAACCAACTACAAGGTATAGAGCAAGGACAGTGTTTCCAAACCCTATTATCATCCGACATTTATATTGCACTTTATCACAAAGGATTCAGAAGATTTACATATACCCTGTAGAATACTGGTCTTTTTTCACACTTGCTGCTAAAGTGCAGCCATCTTTGGAGTGGGATGGCTATGATTTTTTTTAAAGAGCAATGTTATGGAATAAGCTTATCACAGGAAATTGTGCAAATGACTTCTGTATCTACTTGAAATTTTTAGAAGAGTTCAAGGAGAGTAATGGTCTAAGGTAGAATTTTTCAAGGAGACTGCAGCTAAAAACCAGTGCTTTCAGTTGTAAGGTAGTTATCCCAGGTTGTAGTAACATGACTTTATACAGGCTTTTGCAATGAAGAGTGGTAGAAAATACAGTGTAAAAGAACAGTTTTGCAATTTATTCATGTTTTAAACTGAGTTTTACTCCACCTCTTTTGCACACTTATCTGCCATCCGAGCACTACCAAACGCCTCTAATCTAAGCCTGATGGGACAGCTCCGGTGAAAGTCACCAAGAGGAACTGAGAGTTTAAGTCCTTTTGTGATTTTGTCAGCTTTCGTCATAAAAGGAGATAGAGCAAAATCATTCTGTGGCTCTGATGCCTCTCTCAGCTAGATTTAATTGAGCAATACTGAGGGTGTAGTCTAGTGATGAACTACAAACAATGCTAACATCTAATTCTTGCAAACAGGCACTGTCTATGACCAGATCTCACTTTTATGTGAAATGCATACGCTCTTATGTCACATTACTTTGTGATGTTACACAGCACTGTCTCACTAAGCAACAGTATGACTCCCTTTCACCACACCATGGCATGTTGTATCACTCTCTCAGGAAGAAAGCATCGTTGTTTACTGGGCCTTTTCAGGATCACTTGCTTCAATGACCAACGTTTTTATGGTAGTAGCTCATCCAAGCCATGAGAAGATACAATGCTAGCACAGGAGAACTCACAGTGAATACTTTATGAAAGCAACACACTGACCTCGTTTCACACTCAAATACTGTCAGTTCTTTATTCAAACCCTAAAAAAAAAGTACTAAATTTCACAGGCATTCAGATTTGAGGTTCCAGTCTGGATCATCACAGATGGATCAAATTTAGGTGGAATTTTGCAACATCATCTACATGAAGCTTATTTCCAAATAGATCATTATGAACAAGAACTCATCATTAAACTGATGACTGAAACCTAGTGTGGCCATTATTTTAAAATACTACGACTTCTCCACAATCCAGGAAACCTGGTCATCATCACTAGAAATCTCTACTTAAATTTATAAAGTCAAGAAGAAAGCTATTTACCTACCCTGATGGGCAGGAATGGCAACAGAATCATAGAATAATTTAGGTTGGAAAAGACCCTTAAGATCACTGAGTCAACTGTAAACCTAACACTGTCAAGTCCACCACTAAACCATGTCCCTAAGTGCCACATCTATACACTTTTTAAATACTTCCAGGGATGGTGACTCAATCACTTCCCTGTGCAGCCTGCTCCAGTGCTTGATAACCGTTTCGGTGAAGAAATTTTTCCTAAGATCCAATCTAAACCTCCCCTGATGCAACATGATGCCTTTTCCTCTTGTCCTATCACTTGCTACTTGGGAGAAGAGACTGATAGCCTCCTCACCACAACCTCCTTTCAGGTAGTTGTAGAGAGCGATGAGGTCTCCGCTCAGCCTCCTCTTCTCCAGACTAAAAACTCCAGTTCCCTCACCTGCTCCTCACAGGACTTGTTCTCTAAACCCTTCACCAGCTTCATCACTCTTCTTTGGACATGCTCCAGCACCTCAGTATCTTTCTTGTAGTGAGGGGCCCAAACCTGAACACAGGCTTTGAGGTGCAGCCTCACCAGTGCCGAGCACAGGGGCATGATCACTTCCCTAGTCTGCTGTCATTCCATGGGAATGACAGTGCTGCCGAAGAATTTCCCCTTCCCAGTAGCCAGCTCTCATCTAAGTCTAAATTCCAATGGTGATCCCAAAGCTCTTTTTGAAGGGAAAGATCTCCCAAGATGTGAAGGAGCTCTGTTTTACTGCTCTGCTACAGACTTTCTGGGCTTGGTTCAGCTACCTACAGAGAAGTAATGTGACTTGCCCCACATTGTGATGTATCTGCACAAGGCTGGCAAATACGACATCTGATCTATGGGAGACCTCCGCTGTTCTGAGGCAGACAAGATATCCTAGGGAATCTCAAAAGGTAGCAGCTGATTTCCGGTGTGTCCACATCAGTGTTTTGGCTCAGAGTATAATTGTGCTACTGAAGTGAATTTCTAGGTCATCCCCACTCTGATTCTGTACTGTGGTATTGTCTAGAAGTGCACAGACTGGATTTCTCTCTGCTGAAAATGAGATGCACATCACAGGTACTCCACCTGCTAATGGGTATTCAATTCGCAGCTAGATCTAGTTTAAAGCAACCCCCCTCTTGAAATTTTTTACAGTCTGGTCCTCAGTCCTGATGTTTCAACTCTATCTGTTCCTACAGGTCTGCATTATTCCTAATGCAGACACAGGCAAATCACTAGTCTATCTCTGTAACTGGAATGTCCTAATTACAAACTGGGATAACTGTTCTGGTCTAACTGTGGGGTATTTTGTGGATAAGCAAATTCAAGAGTATAGAGTGCTCTGATACTGCTGACATCAGAATCATAGAATCATAGAATTATAGATTCACTAAGGTTGGAAAAGACCTCTAAGATCATGAAGTCCAATCGTCAACCCAACACCACCATGCCTGCTAAACCATGTCCTGAAGAACAGGAACTGGAAGAACCATCACATAAAGAAATGCAGTCAAATCAGAGATTTAAATTTCCATCTATGCCCGAACAGGTCCTTAGCAAGCGCAAACATATTAGCAGTAGCAGTCCCACTGCTGACATCAGCATCATGACTGACTCTGCTGCTCCCCATGCCCAATCATGCTTCCAATAATCTTTCATTGAAAATGACATTCTTGATGTTAAAAAAACAGTATGTGTTGAGAGAAGGAGAGGTAGTTTTTACCTTCTGCTTACAGAAAATGATGCCTCCTCCCCAACTTGCTTCCTCTGATCCTTGCCCACTTTCCCCCTGAGATATGCCTACACATATGCACACTCCCTCCTCTTCGAAGAAAACCTGCCATTCACTCAAGCCTTTTGCTAGCCGAAATTGAAGTTCACCAGGCAGAACTAATACCATCTACTTGCAGATCAGTCCCAGTTCCCTTGTGCCACTATTATGACAGAAGGCAGAAGGAAGAATGGCCAACTAAATATGACTGTCAGAGCTTCTTCAGCTAAAGAGAAGCCCCACTTTCTCTTGTCATGATCTTACTGTACATCCTCATCCTCTTCTCTCCTTCCCTTTCTTACGGTAAGTTCACTGAACCACAGCTTGGAAGATCCATTTTTTTATTTTTTCTAGGGCTATAAAATTACGTTCAAGTTCAGCCACAGGATAGTCTAAATCTATTTGTCTTAAAAATTTACTATGAAATGGAAAATATACTGAGATTGAATCAGGACCCCCTGGAATAAAGAGAAAGCTGCAGAACCATGGTTTCCCAACTGGATGTAAAGTATACACAAACCCTCTGTAGAAACAGGCAATGAGAGAACATGTGTTCACTCCACCATACACACCCTGCTGGCAGTGGGCAGAGGTGATAGAAAACACAGGAAAAGTGTTTTTAAGAGATATAGTAGGAGGTCTTCAGAAGAACTACACAAAAACAACACTCCAAAGAACTGACTTCCTTCCTTCTTCAGAAATTATGCAGTGGGAGGGATGCCAGTCCTTTTGGAGGATGCTCTAAGAACAAGCTTTGTTGTGCATAAACTTAACCTATTTTCTTCAACAAGAAACACTTCTCAGAGATGCTGTACAGTGGTTTCCATGTTTGGTGGGGTGGGATACATCAACTCCCCCTATAGCCTGTGCTTTCCATTCAAAAAGTCCTGGCAGTGACATTTTGCATGGGCTGGTACCATGCAAAAGCAAAGGAAGCTGGTGTCAGCCAATGTACCCCTGAAGTGAGACAAGTGGTGCCAAGCAGTCTGCACTGTGTATCTAGTCCTTGGCTTCTCATTCCCAAAAATGTCAAAAGACATTCAAATGATTTCATGTATATGTGCACAAACCTCCTCAAAACATGGTAATATCGAGCAGTGATGAACTTGTCACTGCTACACCAAGGGTCAGCTCAAAAATTCCCCTATTGCAGTTGCCTACAACCACACATACACAGTGCCTCTGAGGTCAAGAATAAAACCCCTCAAAATAGGTGGCAAAGCAAATAAACTTGCACTGAAGCTTGAGACAATGAAATAGCATTGCTATAAAGCTCCGACATGCTCAAATCAAGAAGATACAAAACCTGGTCAAAATAATAGCTATATGTGCAGTTTTTCTCCCTGCAGTTAAAAAGTGTAGATAATAAAAACAAAAGAGAAGGGGAAAATGCATTTAGATAATCAGCCTTCGAGTCCTGTCTGTTTTGGCCGCTTTTATTGCAGTTATAGGTCTGTCCCTGTGCAAGCATAGATATTGGCTATTAACCCTATAAAGTATTTTTCATTGCTGCGTACTCAGGTTTTGTTGAGATCCAATACTAAACTGTTATACTACCTTCCTGTGAATCAAATAGGCTGTGATTCAACTTCCTAAATATAGGCAGCTGATGCCACCTTAGGATTCATAGGGTATCCTGCTTGGATGTCCTGAAGGGCACAGGCCATGTTATACGCGTCGGCCTTCAATGGATATCTCAGATACCCCAGAGAGTGTAAACCAGTACTAGATACCTGTACGTAGGTAACCCAGCCACCTATGTACTGATCCATTTGGTACACAAGCTCCAGAATATAGCTTTTTATCGCCAGTAGCCTACACTAATCATTCACTACCTAAGGAGAAAAGAGGACAATATTTACTATTGAAGTTAGTATAGCATGAGGCTTTGGGCTCAGGGAGACGGGGCAGAAGACACTGGTGTGCCCAGATGGGTTTAAATTGCTTTGCATGCAACTGTCTATGTATTTTTTCACACTACAAGTTAAACCTCAGATAACCCACACTGGTTCAAAGGGCATAGCTCTCTAGCTAACCCTGTACCCTCAGGTAACCCACAGCTTCGAGTTACTGGGGTCTAAGGATTACAGAAGAGCAAATAGTAGGCTATGAAGAATTACAGAAAGGAAGACTGCTTGGGTCAAAAGCAGTGCAAGGGTTAGCTTTCCAACATATACCCTGTATTGCTGCTAACTCAGTTTTCCATTCTTAGGGTATTCTTTTGCTTTTTAAATGGGTAGCTCACAGACAGTCCATGTGAAAATACAATTATGTTTCTTGAGGGTTTGGGGTTTTTTTATTGCTTGAAGGTGTCTGTATGAATGCTTCCACAGACATGACTACCTGTGCAAGCAATGGCTGCAGGTGCTGTGGTAGCTTGCGTGCTCTTCTATTTTTCCATGTCTGAGGACACCTGAATGTTTGTGTGCAATCACATGTACCCTACTTCCACTGTTAGGATAGATGCATGCATTTATATTGGGAAAAAAAATAGCCCCCTCTTGTCTATTGGAATGTTGCATGATGCAAATCCAGGCGGCAGCAGCAGGAGGACGTGAATTCCCCCTGCCTCTCCTCCCCCTCATCTCTTTCCCTCCTGTCACTCAGACGATAATGATCTGTGTTGTGGGCATTTGCTGGAAAGCTTTAACGTAACCATTATTTTTTTAGGTTGCTGGAATTGAGGTGGGCGTCAAGGACTCCAATGAATACAAATAAGCTCAGATCCAAGCAAACTCCATCTTGTCTAATCTTCACAGAGCAGCGACCTGGGAGGCACCTTGCTTGCTCTCATTTCGTATGGAAGGAGAGCAAGCGCACCACAGTACCAGTATTACTGAAGTCTGGACTGATCTCACCTGTTCACATCCCGAGGTCTCCTGATCCTTCTCTACCTCAATAGCTATAATCTGTCCCAGGAAGTATTATTCACAATGAGACAACTCCACCCACCCATTACTGGAGCAGCAGAGGCAAAATTTATTTCTACCTTATCAAATATAGACACAAATCCAAGCTGCAAAGCTGGGAATTCTGTTGGAAGCTTCTCCAAGTTTCAGATGCAGAGGCTGCATTTGAACCCATGGTTTAGGCTTGGTTATTTAAACACAGAAGTTTATGGCCTTTTTAAAACAGATGTGCTGGAGGAAATGAAAAGTTGATGGAAAGTTGGGTGTGTTTGTTAATGCACACAGGTACTGACTATGCAAATCTTGCATATTCTCTCTCACCACATGACAATACCCTCGAATGACAGCACACCGTTCTCTCGTAGTTTGTGTATCCCAAATAAGGAACAAAAAAATCCCTGTAAAAAGGACGTTAGTGCAACAGGAGAATCTATCAGGAACAGCAGAAAGAACCAAGCAATGAGGAACGTATCCTCTCCATGGTCAGAAGTGTACAAATAAAGTGATACTTGTCAGAAGTCAAGATATGCCAGACCTTGCAAATGATACTTACTATTAAAAGTAGTAGAAAGACTCTTTGGTCATACAAATAAAAGGACAGCAAAGAAAAAATAAGCAAGAACACTATGCAGTGGGCATGCAGTAGACACTGAAGATAATTTGCATGCATGCCAAGAAGTAAATGAAGACTTGGCTTAATATTTTAATAGCGATGGTGATACTGAGTGTAGGATAAAGGCAGTATAGCTAATGGGAATGAGAAAATGGAAATGATAATTCCTGGAGTGGAGCAAACTCCGAGGTCATACCACACTCAGTGAGGTGGAACAAGAGAACTTTCACCCCAGAATGTTTAAAGAACTGATAAGAGATATTTCAGGATAAGCTGCAAGGATCTCAGTACACCTATGAATATGGAAGGGTATTACAGGACTGCAGAATACCCCATTTTTAACACACAAGTAAGAAAAAAAGAGAAAGTGATCTGGGCAACTACAGATTTAGTTATATGGTCCTGGCAGTATGCAAAGATTTGGAATACATGCAGAAGTAATTAAAGACATCAAGGTAAGCAGAAAATAGGATAAAATGCAGTGTGGCTTTGCCAAAAGCTACAAACAAGCTGACTGCCTTTTCTGATAACTGAGTTTTTAAACAAAAGAAATGCAGTAAAGACTAATCTATCACCGTTAGATACAGTGTCTTACAGGGAATTATTAGTTAAGATGTAGATGATGGCATTAGTACAGAATTTTAAGGCAAATAAGGAATTGATGAAAGAGATGACAACTGGTCAGGCTGAAAGGGGAATTTATTAATAGAGGTCCTCAAGGACTGAGACCAATTTTATTTAATATTTTCACGATTGATCTTAGCATAAAAGTAAGAGTGTGCTATTGAAGTGAACCAATGACACATAGCTGGTAAACACTGTTAATGCAGAGGGAGACAGATGTATAAACAAAGAACTGCCTGACCTTGAGGACTGGACAAACAAATGAGAAAAGCACAAAGTGCAAGGTCAAGCACTACAGCAAAAGTTTCTCACCCAAGTGGGGAGCTCGTTAGTTAGAAAAAATAGTGGAGCAGACAGACCTGGGAGCGCTAACACCTCATGGGGTGACTATGCTTATTGACAAAGAAATGGAGATGTCATCATAAAAAGCACTGTGAGATCTCATACGAAAGAGGGTATAATTCTGGTTACCCTCTTCGAAGGGAGCTTGCTGTGGTTTTGTTGTGGTTTGAACTGCTCTGCTTGGATGAGGCAAGGCACCGAAAGTTCATTTCAGAAGGTGGCTACAAGAATTGATTTTATTTTTCATTTTCTAAACTGCTTCTCAGATGAGGACAAGATGTTGCTGGGTCTGGAGAAATGCTTAATTTTACAGAGATTAACTGCTTTGCTCTCTTTTTCTCTATTTGCTTGGAAGTTCCAAATGGCAAGAAGCAATATGGCATCACAGTCTTCACTGGATCTGTACCAATTCATCCTGACCAGGAATATGATCCTTCTGCCTTTTCTCCTGATGAGGAAATCCGATCCTTTGCCTTTTCACCTACCCCAGTAGCTCAGGCCTTTCATTTAGCCTACCACCCCAACACTTGTTGCTAAGGATGAAGAGATAAACTCTACAAAAGCAGCACTGGAAGAGAAACCCTTGATAAACAAATCTTCTTGCATGAATAGGAGAACATGTAGTTCTCATAAAAATGGTAATTAGAGCCCAGCATGAGGAGGCTGATTTCTTCATAATAATAATAAAAAAAAAAAATCTCCAAGAGGATTCATTCAGGGGGAAGTTATATTTGCCAGCATTATTACTATTATTATTGTATTACCACTAATAACGATGATAAGGCTCTTGCTAAGGGAGAGGACCTTGTATGTAACTAAGTAAACATGCCTAAAAAGGGCTCCCCTTAAGGCATGTCTTCAATTAATAAAGACAACTGATAGATCTGCTTATAGCCCACTGCAAGGTACCAACTGATTGCCTGCCTCTAATAACTGTTCAATTTGCTTTTCCCTTACCCGTTACACTGTGCAAAATTGGTGGCCTCTGCCATGCAATGGCAAAGCAGCTGGCATTTGCATAGGCAGACCTTTGCTGGTGCAGCCCTATCTTCTCACATACTCTCTCTTGCTACTCCCATCTCCTCCGTCAATTTATTTGTTTGCTCCTTTCCCCCCAACACAATGCCTGCACAAGGCACCGCTGTTAATTTAGCCAGCAAATGGTTTGATGGTGATAGGGAAATAAATTGATCAAACCTTTTGAACGGCAGCCATGGGAAGCAAGCAACACCCCTAGCCATTTCTCAGTGACCTCTCCCTGTGCTTAAAGAAAACTCATAAACTCTCAGCACGAATTAGCATGGCCTCATTATAAAAACAGAATTGGGGTCAGAAGAAACTAAGATGGGTAAGGGAAAAAAAATCCCATCAAAAGCAACATCTAAGACAGAAATGCCCTAACTGCGGAGGGCAAAAAAAGTGAAGCTTCAGAGGAAAGGGAGAGGCTAGAGGCAGAAGAGAAGCAAGCACAGCTTTCTTAGAAAAGGAAAATAGACAAAGCCCCTCCAAAGCTACAACAGCCTCAATGTCAAGCTGGGCAGTCCTGCGGAAAAGAGCTTAGGTGTTTGCATCCTCCACGAATTGCCATTTCCAAACCATTTGCAGTCATTGCTGCCAAGTGGCCTGGTCAAGTCATTGCTGTTTGACGGCGTGTGGAAAAGAGGGGAGTCTTAAAAAACCACGGTTGTGCAGTCTTATTTCTAGGGGAAGAAAACATGAATGGCAACTGCAATGACCAGTTCCTCCTACCTGTGGATTTCACAAGCATGACATTGGTCTGCACTGTAACGGTGCTGATCCACAACTGTGTTGGAACCTCTCTGTAGGGAAACAACACACCCCAGTGCTAGCATCGGTCACCGGTAACAAAACAAGCTGCTAACTCTACAAAGATGTCTCATTATGCTGCCCTCTCTGCACACTTAGCTGCAAAAAGAAAGCACAACATGGTCCTGCTGTCAGTTCAGTCTTCAGTTTGCCATGGAGAGGGGATGATTCAGCCCAGGTCCCCGTCGAGGGGACCTGTGTGAGCGCAACTGATTGCCTGACAGCTCTCCCTGCCCAGGGAGCTCGACGGCCATGGTGCAGGAGCCTCTCTCGACAGCCCCTCCACTCACACGCTGTGCTGCAGCTTCTGCCTCCACCGTTTTGGAGGAAAGCTATACAAACCATCCTCAAAAAGACAGTGCCAGTTTGGCAGCTGCTCATAAATTCTCCCTTCCACCCTTTCCCATGGCTGGTACACTTGAGACTTGTGCCTGTCCCCAGGGCACATTTGGGAGCAGATCATGGTGACTGCATAGGCAGAAGAACAAAGCACAACGTGCCTTGCTCAGCATCACAGGCAAAGCATGAGGGCAGTGTCACTGTCTCCTCAGTCGCAGCTGGAATCTTAAAAGACTAGCTCTGACTTACTTACAGAAAGAGGTAATAACAGTAGTCATGAAAGCTTCCACCACAAGAATAAAGTCCAGAATCAGCCCTGTTCATTCAATTTTCTGAGAAACACAATAGACAGGCTTTGGCATTTTTTCCCCATCTCTACCACAGGCTTGCGAGCCCCTCTCCCGAACCTCTCTGCTGTCCAGCCTCTTCCTTTCCATGCAGAGACGCCTGTGGCTTGCTGCCACCCGGGTAGCACAGCTCTATTTGCACCGGGCTTTGCTGCATTGCCTTCGTCCTGAGAGGTGGCAGGAAGGATAGAAAGGAGCCGGCAAGGCAGGAAATGTTACAAACTAATCGAGTCAGCAGCTTAGAGAATCTGTCGATTCACATTTTTTTTCTCTTTTAAATTATTTTATTTTATTAATTCTGCCTTGACAAAAAAAAAGAGCTAGATGAAAGAAAAAATAAATTGGACCTTGAATTTATTTACTCCAATACTATCCCTGATCATTCTCACCCTTAAATCACCCTGCTGCTGTGCAGCAGGGCCTTCCAACATCAATATTTATGCTCCTTGCTCCTGGCAGTGGCTAGTGGAGGTGGCATTTCATAATTCAGATGCAAAATTAAAAGGCAAATGTGAGAGAGAAGGAGTAGAGCAACTATTATTTGCCCAGTCTGCTGACTGAAGACACCTTGGTGAATTCTAAAACTGTCTCCCATTAGGAAAGGGTCGGGACTCAGGTGTGATTTGAGAATTGCCTCCCACATGGAGGAAGAGCATAAGTTTGAAAACTAAAACTCAGGCCAGTCAAATACCTGAACTAGAGTCATATAGCCTCAGCAAGGACTAAATACAACAAAATCCATGTTTTTGGTTGTTGCTGTTGCCGGCCAGCACAGAAGAAATTACTATTGCGGGGTATGATGGAAGTGGTAAATCCACCTCAGTAAAGGTGGCCTTAAATATTCCAAAAAATGTATCACATTCATCCAAATGCAAGACGCTTGCCTAAAATAAACTTACTTCTTAAAAAAAAAAAAAGAGTAATTTTTATTTTTCTCTCTCTCTTCCTTTTCATATAAATCTCCTTTGTCCACTTTTTCACACAGAAGGGCCAGAAAATTCCCTTGAAAAGAAAATAACTGTGGGTTGGATTTTCATGTAATCGCATGTCACCAAGAGCTGTGGCTTTAAGAAATATACCAACTATAACAACACTCTTTGAAAAAAAAGCCCTAAAATTGGCAACATTAGTAGGTCTATGAGTCACAGAAGCAGACACATGAAGTACCAACTCAAGCAGGTATTTCCACACCTGTCCTGCAAAGTGCCCCTCGCTCGTTATTTGGAGGGGGATGCTAATCCAGTTCTGAAGGCAGCGTAACTGCGTTACAGTGGCAGGGCCCTAGCACAGCTAACGGGTGCCTGTTTCAGCGGCTAGAGCTGCCTGAGAGACCAGCAGGGCTGGGGCAGAGCTGGGTGTAGCGAGCGCTGGTTTGGGAGGGCAGAGAGGGCTGGGAATTGCAGCAGACGAGCATCAGGTAGGTTGCATGTGCAAGCCAAGGCAGAGTACCAGAGCACTCTGCAGCTCACAGTCGAGGGGTGCTGCCGGAGAGATACAGAAGGGGCAAGGATGCTGCAGGGAGGTATGATAATGTCTTGCAGAGGAAGTTCTGTAAAACATCATTTCACATGGAGTAATATTTGGATACCTTAGTCTAATCGTGGAGTTAACAGCCCTTATTTGCACAACCTCACATACACACACAGTGGTGCATAGGATACAAATCAAACCTCTGTCTACCTACAACCAGGATTCAGGCTATTAGGACACAGCAAGGAGCAGACCAGCCAGGATCATACAGAGGAAAACATTTCATCTTCAAGCTCTCTATATAGTACCAAGAGACATGTTTTGCACCAAAACACTTCCTCCTCTTTCATCATTTTCTGTTTCTGCCCTTGCTGTCAGTGCAGTCTGGCCCAAGAGAAGTGACTTTTAGTACTTGCTGATGCTTTGTTGTTTAATCAGATGGCCGCTGGAATCAAGGTTTGCTGGCTGAAGAGGCAGCTGAGCAGGGACTTTCAGAGAGTGGAAATGTCAGCTGACCTCTTGGGAGACATCCCTAATCCGTGTGGAGCTTCTTCAGACACTCTTAATTATTGTTTTGTATTTTAAATGGCATGGGGAAAATAGGGTGCCTTTAAAATATATAAATAACTGAAAGCATCGGAATGAAATGAACATATCTGTTAGGCTGTTGACAACCCATCTGTCTGAATTCCACCTAGCACTTAGCACACAGACCTTGTTTTCCAGAAAAGCTTCCAGCATACAGGCAGAGAAACATCTCCAGATTGTATATTCCGCTCATGGTTTCTTGCTTCTTGAAGGAAAAGGGAAGCAGGGCTAAATGCATTTAAAATTTGGCACAGATGTGAATGAGTAGATGCAGATACTGAGTGAGAAATAGCAGAGATCACCCCTCTGCCTTACCAGACATATTTTCATAAAGTACACAGTGCTCCTGACTTAAAAGCATTCACTTGTCTTCCAACCCTCAGTCGTCCCCAACTGCTTCAGTGCACCTCTGCCTGGCTTCAAAGCATTCCTGTTACCTCAGTCCCTACTGAGCCTCTTCTCTGCTGTCACTTCTGGTGCAATGGTTGTGCAAAATGGGAAAAACGCCTCACTAAAAACCAAACACACACCAGGAAGACCTTGCAGGTCTGGCTTGGAACAGTATCAAAGTAAGGTGAAAAACAAGCCAATATAACCCAAAGGATCTCTCACTAAAACTTCTGAGTTGAAATTTCAGTTGCATTGAAAGTGAAGAATGGAGCAACTGGCTTCCTGGAGCTAGAAACTCACCGCTTTGGTTTCTACAGTAGCATAAACCTATGCTGGAATCCCATTTGGCTGGGGCAGTAAATAAGAAGTGGCAATGTTCATACAGTATCTGGCACTTCTCTTGGTAAAACAACTCTGGGCTTAGATCTCGACGTACTTATCATCCACATTAAAGAAACCCTGCTGCCCTAACAATTAAGCTAATCATACTATCTTCTACACAAAGCTGACAGTGCCCTTGAACGCTGCTTTCTAGCCACATTTCCCCTGCTAATTTTACAAACGCAAGGAGTTTGCTTTTACGAAAGCAAGTGAAAAGAACACTGGAGAAAAATTATTCAGAGTGGCTCTGTGAGACAGAAAGGCATTATGATTCCTGTGCTACAAACAGAAGCTGAGGCGCAGAGACTCCATGATTTGTCAAGGGATGTACAAAAACTCTGTGGCTGCACTGGCCTCATCTTAGCCACTGGAATGGATGTTCCCCCCTTTTGGCTTCATGTAAGTATGGCGTCACTGGTTGTGTTGTCTTCCTAATGAAACACAGAGGCAGAAGCCCGTACTTCCTCGCTTATTAGAGAGCTCTGACCAATTTCTTGAAGGTGGAAGTTTTAAGATGGGTCTTGTGGCCCAGTTCTAACTCACTGCATTACACATTTACCTTTTTGCTTTCTTTGACCGCACTGCCCCTCCCGGCTTGCAGGAAGATGTGGTTTCAAAGGGACCTTTCTTTCTGCTGCTCGCTAGCGAGGAAGAGCAGTGAAGAATATCACTTCAGACAGCAGACAGGACCAAGCAAAATGCCATCCAAAATGGTACCCACTTGAAAGCACAGCCAGGAGGACTTAATTAACAAGATGTGAATTCAGCCTTTTAGCTCTAACCAATGGGTATCAGGGACATGAATATCAATGCAACAAAACTCCATGCCTAGTTTTACATAGAGCTACCCTCTGCAAAATAGCAATCACAGGAAGTACTGGGCTCAATTGTGGTCCATGCAAAGAATCCCCCATGAACCGTCAGGCTCCTGAAAAGCTTTGAGAGAGGACAGCCAGCGAGTTCATCTCTTTACAACCCAGTGGCTCAAAGAGACATCTTTGCCTTCAGTCTGAACTCAGATGTACCGCAACGTTTCCCTTTGTGAAACAGAATAGACGCCTCCAAAGACAGCGAGCATTGTCCATGCAGGCATAAAGCAATATTTGGACATGCTGAATGGCTTCCTAAGATGAGAAAAAGTGCTGAAGAAACACTAAATTATGACAGATGGGAGCCCTAGAAATGCAACTACCCCCAAACTGGAAAATGAAAAGCTGGCACAAAGGGCAGGCATGAATAGAATTTAGGCATAACGAAATACACGCCATTTAATGCGGAATGCACTGAAGCTTCGATCCATAAGTCAAAATCCTAGCCATTAAATAGCCTCATTTAAAAAGTTTTAAAGCAATTAAAATAAATTAAAAACTTCACAGGAGGACAAAATCACTGAAAAGGATAAGAAGCGCTTTATGCCAGGCACCGCTTCTGACAGTGTCATGCCCATGAGGCCAGATTTTTATTTGAGAAGAGCTTGGGGCCAGATTTTCAAGGGCTCTGCACCAATAATTAGGGACAGATTTTTCCAAACTGCTCAGCTCCCATTATCCAAATAAAGGCCAGATATACCAAAGTGCTCAGGGCCCAGCAGTTCCTACTGTGACAGTTACAGCCACAACATGGCCAGCTTTTTCAGAAACGTGACCATTTATTTCACCGTCTGCTTAAGGAGGAAGCGGCCTGCTTAAAGGCCATCTTCCAGGTTTTTTTCACTGGTATGTTGGAAGTGGTGGATTTCTAAGTCCCGCTAACAGTGAGAGGGCCCCAGCTTTGCCAGGTCTGAGACAGCATGGTCCTAAAACACAAGTGGAACAAGTCCTGCTGATTTTACTCTATTTTCCCTAATGCCTGCTCAAGAGACATATATCATTGACCTCCATATAGAGCACTTCAGAGCTGACTGCAGAAGCAAACTTGTGAAATTGTAGTGCTGCCTCCAGCCATTTTGCAGAGCTATATACATCATTTGTGGCACACCAGAATAGGAGTCTTTCTCAGAAACACAAAAATCGCTTAGCAGTGCTGCTACCAGAGAAGAGAGCGCACGTCAGGGTTTTTTCAACTTTTAATCTGGTAACAGCTCGACTTGGAAGCGAAACAAACTGATGTCACCCTACAGCCAGACCACAGCCCCCAGGCTTGAAAACTGCAAGGAGTTTGTTTCTTCTCAGATCATCCTGAAATGAATGTTGCAATATTTACTAGTGCCAAAGTCTTCTGGATCAGGGCTGTTCTACACACAGGAGGTGGCACAGAGGAGCAATACTTTACAACACCAAAACCTGTCACTCAGTAGCATTTATTTGCTTCACGCTCAAACACAGACTGTGGGCTTTCAGAGGGAAACTTTCAAGTGAAACATGTGGGATTCTTTCCCTCTAAAGTAACTATTGTTCTTTCTGGAAGAAGACATTGTTGTACTTCTTCAGTGGCTTACCTGTCTGTCTGCACTCTCAAACAGCTGTAAGACAGAACAAACCAATACTGCTCAGAATACTGCACGCCTGCTTATGCTTAACACTGCACCTGCCCAAAAGAGTTAGTGACCAGTGCCTTAACAATACAGACGAATCTGCTGTAATGATGCTGTGGTAAAAGACAGAGGTTCCAGCTCTAAGGAAGTGCAGGGCACCTTTCAAGCAGTGAGAGTACCCAGCAGTCTGTTGCCAAGCACTTGAACCCTCCACGGAGATGCAATGGGAGCAGTGAGGTACCTCAAGCTAACTCCAACCAGGAGAGAGAAACAGCTGGAATAAACTGCAGAACACACAGAACAGGAGATTTTCCTGTGGAAACACAGAGTTCTAGGCAGGATTATGGAAAAAGTTTGGGCTGAAGCCCACGTATAATTGTTGAGATGCATACAAAAGCCAACACTACTGAAAAGGTTGGTTTTTGACAATATGCAGTGTTCGCAGCTATGTTTTTTTAGCCAGGTGCATGAGCTATAGGAAGTATTCTCACTAGCAACCAAACAGCTTAGGAGCCTTCATCACACTTACTTTCAGTTAGACCTGAGATCCTACATACTTAATAACTTGTGTCTCTGATATTTCAGATTTTCTTTAGTGTCTGTCTTCTAACAGTCATTTAAAACAAACAGAAAGAATGGGGAGAAAATGTGCTCTGTTTTTTCCTGATACTTACTCCCTCCATGTCCATTTTTACCAATAGGAAATTAAAATCCACTGCCAGTACAGCACCGCTGAAACATCTCACAATCACAGTCAGACAAGGCAGATTGAGTAACTCAGGGCACGGGAGGAGAATAACATATCCAGTGCTCCTAGTTCACCAGTGGTTCAGTGGTAGCTAGACGTCATTGCTGTCTAATCACACATTTGATGACCTGTACCAGCTGGATTTGATAGCAACCTGATCAGTGCCTTACAGAGAGAAATACAGGGCATCAAAGAAATTGCTGTAAAAAATCTCAGCAAAGACAAACTGGAGCTGTAAGTATGTTTTCACATGTAGAACTGGCTCCATCAATTTTGTCTTGACTAACGTAAGTGGAGCAGTAAAGAGGAACATGCAGCCATCACATCTCTTCATGATACAGAGTCAGAGAAGACAGCTCTCCCTGGAACAAAATGGTTGCAGTTGTATACTACAGAGAGTACACTATAACATAGTAATGTGCACTAGAAAGAAGCACTACAGCACTCTCCTGTTGAACCCAGGTCTAAAAAAAAAAAAAAGTCAATTTATGATTTCCAGGCTTGAAAGGAAATCTCCTCTTCTGGAGTCCCACCTTCACCTATTGTAACCGCACTAGGAGGCCCTAATTTCCTTTGCTGCAGAGCAGCAAGCAGGTGCATAGCAGGATGTGTATTAGACCACACCCTCCCTCCTTTATGCTGCCTGTTCCCTGTGGGGGCAAGATAATTACATCCACCCTAAGAAAACATCAATATTTTATTTTTAATGAGCTGGGCAGATCCAATTATCTCAGTAGGCTGTTAATAAGTGAAATTGTGAAGTACGGCTGCAGCTTTGATGGAAACAGAGTCATCTCTGAAATGGGAATTTCTGACACGCAGAGTATTAAATAGATGCCAGACTGCTGGAATGGGAAGTTAGTCAAAGAAAAAGTGTTTAAGAAAGCAAATTTGCCTTAGTAGCATCTTTCAGTATCCAAAGATAATAAGTCAAACCCTAAAAAATCATGATGTTGGCTTAAAAATTATAACTCCTGAAATAATAATAAGCATTGGGTTTTTTAGTGCCATTCTAATTCTTGATGTTTTGTGTTTCGGATCACCAGGTTTTTTTCCTCTCAAACAGTGATAAGAGATGCTTTGTTGTTGTTTAAATAAAAGTGAATACTTTCATGAAAACACCACCAAAAGTAAGCTTTAAGACAGGGGAAAACAAAGTATGGCAAGACTTGTCACCGTTGCATGGTGGATTGAACCACATATTGTCAGGGAAAGGACATTTTTCCCTTCACTCTCAACAAGGAGGTTGGTTCAAGAAGCACATTAATTTCTTGCTCTTCCCTCCCGTCTCTTCCTGTCCCCTCAGAATATACCCTTTTCATTCACAGGCTAAAAAGCAGACAGAACAGGAACAAATCTCAAAAGATCAATGGATGAATTTTCAAGAATCCTCAGGACTCACTAACCACACCAATAACAAGGGCAACTGCAGAGATAATTCAAAATCTGATGGAAAAAATACAAACATGCCTCCTCCCTCAAGCTTTTGCATGCAACAGAACTCTCTCAGTGCAGAAAGCTTAGTATCAGACTCATAATTCAAATTTTATTTTCCTATTTAAGATGAATTCCAGTTCCAAAATGGAAGGGAGAGAGTTTATCCTCTAAGCTGTATATTATATATTAATCATCAAATGAAATCTATACCTATTTTGTTTCCTCCTGAATCTCAATAACTATGTTCTTTTCATAAACCAGAGAACCAGATTTACAAATCCAGTCTCTGCCTCAAATTACCATGGGATTATTTAGTTGTTCAGATCTCAGATGATTTAGGAATTTTTGGGGGGGAACAGATAATCATAAACATACAAATAGTCTTGTGCCCTACTGCCCAGTAAAGCCAATGTCCACCACAGAAAAACATAAAATACAAGTGTATTTGTCATGTGCACTAGTGAGCTCAACGATATTTGTTGTCTAGCCAGTAAATCAAGAGAATACAAGTATGGTTACAAGCACCAGTGAAGGCACACGAGTCTCAAGCTCTCATCCATGTAAAGTGGTTCCTCCGTCTCTTCCAGTCATTTCACTTGGATCAGCGTCGCTGTTAGTGGAACAAAGCTAGTCTTTGGGAATCAGGGTATTCACTTCAACCTCCAGAAGAACAGCTGCACCCCTGGTTCTGTATCTAACAGACCAGCTCTTGGTTATATCACTCCTTTTTTCCCTTTGATAGTTCTGACAAATGTGGTGTAATTCTAAACATGGTTTTGCAGATATGGCCCTCATCAAATGAGATGCATGCATTAGTGTAATCATTTTTACTGACATCCCAGACTCTCAGCCATATGACCTTGCAGTTCATTTTAAAGGGCAAGAGCAGAATTAGCATCCTCAGCCAGCTCAGTGAAATAAACATGAACCATATAACAAAATAGAAAATGAAAAAAAAGTTTTCAAAGTTTGAACTCCCCTAATCAGTTGTGTTCCACTAAAAGCTGTCCTTAAGACTTCTTTCTGCCTTGACTACCCAACCTAATCAGAGCAAATCAGACATTTAATTCCAGAAAGATGTAAAGGCACAAAACAGACTTTGATCCAAAGCTGTTTCTTCTTGTTGGACTCCAAAAATAGTTTTCAGGCTTCCAAAGACTCTTTGCCAGCCCTGATTAGAAGCCACACTGGCTGACACAGTAATTGCTCTATAATCATATCTTCAGTACCCTGACCTGGTTTATGCATACAATCTATATTCTAATAGCAGTCAACAGGTCACCAGTTAATAAAAATACCATTAACATCCCCCTGTGACTAAGAAATGGAGATATTCATCTCACTAGGCCAGTGGTGGGCCAATATAATTTCTGCGGCTGTTAGTGTAATTAACTCTGCTGGCATGTGGAGCTCCCTGGAGGACAATGCAAGCACAGAATGACCTTGCTGTGAGTTCTTGATGGTGGTATTGTGGTGGGCACAAAGGTTTGCAGGGGCTCAGGTCAGAGAAGAAGGGGTACTTCCCACAGCCTGACCTCTCAAAAAAAGGAAGCTCATCATTTCTAGGACGCTGTGGAGCATATCTGGCTTTGTCTGTAAAACAGAGGCAGAAGGATGGCCGTGGCTCAGACAGACAGGACCAGCATCCTGTGCTACACTGCTCAGCAGTGTCCAAAGGGCAGGCGATGAGAGAGAAAGTGAACAGCAAGGGGAGTCAGGCAGGCAGTAGAGTGGTGGGAAAAGAGACAGGATTAATTTATGAATGGAGAGGCAAGTGTTTCCATTCAGCCTGAATGTCACCCATGTAAATGCAGTTTGTGTGGCACACATTACAGCCGTCGTATGTACATCAGAGGAGTACTGAAAAATTTCATGGGTTTCCAAGACGCAGTCTTAGAGGTCTGTGTTACCCTCTCAACATTTAACTGAAGCATATATTGTAACTGTGAACAGAAAGCTCTGTGTACACCAGTAAGCACGAGATACTGAAAGAGAAGGGTTTTTTTGAAATAGGTTTGTGGGAAGAGATACTACCTCCTCCCATCCTAGAAACCAATGTAAGGATACAAGCCAAAGAAACCAGGGGATGCAAGACTACGGAAAATAAATTCCTGAGAGAAACTAAGAAGCAGATTATGTCCCCATACAGCAAGTTATGCAAACCCTCAGGTTCTAGGTTTGTTCCAAAATTCTTTACAGTTTCACTGTTTTGCTGTCTAGCACAGCCTGAGTCCCAGAAAAATCCATCCCAAAGAGATGACCCAGGCTGACACCCACAAAGCAGGCTGAACTCCAGCCTTGTTCATCTCTGCATGCAGGAGTCACTCAACTGGAAACTGACCAAGACCTATGAGAACTCTTTTCACACAGAAGTCCTGTTCCAGGACCAAAGTCAGCTCCCAGCAAATAAATGTCCTGTGTTTAACTGCTGTAACACACCTCCTCCAAATCATCTCAGATCCAGATCATTGCTCTGCCCGCACAGACACATTTACATTCTGCTCCACCTACGCATGTTCACCTGGACCCATGCCCAGGAGACATGAATGACCCTCCCCCTCCTCAATTTAGCATCTTTTTATCAAAGGTCTTCTTGTCCTCTAGTTCGTTTTCCCCTTTACTTGAACAGCACCACAGCGGGCATTCGGAGTCTTCAACAGTTGTTTTATCACCAGATGAAAGGACAGCACCAAGAAAGAGCTGCTGACTGGATTTGTTTCACCAGCTGACACAGACTGCCGCAGACAGGCACTTTAAAGACAGCATGTCATTGTCAGATGAGACTTGCCAGTGTTTCAAAACATTTCAATCTCTAGGGGTCTGTAAAAACCCTGATGCTGTGCCACAGTCTAGATTCCTTTTGACCCATGTTGAGCCCATTATATTGGTAACATTGACAGTGCTGGACAAAACTGATGATCAAGAAGCCCAAAACACTTTCTTTTTAGCTCCTGAGCTCTCCATACTATCTGGGAACTTAATGAATTAGTGTATTAAACCCTAAGCAAAATCCCTATCAGGTTCACATCACAGTTTTCAAATATTAAGGATCCAGTTGGATTGTAACTGCTAAATGAAATTCAGTTCAGAGGTGTTAAAAGAGGGCCCTGCTGCTACAATTTGGGGTAATACAGAGAGCATACTGCACTTGGTCATGAGTGTTTGGATGCTACCTGCCAATGCAAGCAGTCCCGAGTTCTCAGGAACGTTGCACTCAGCTTAGTGACTTGATGAGGATCCATGCAATCAAACCCACACAGCAGTAGATTCAACTACGCTGATCTGTCAAAGAGCAGCACTAGGAACCAGAAAGCAACATGGGTGAAACAGGGCCAGGCACTCTTGAGAGAAAACAGCAACAGCAAAAGCCACTGGATCAGGATGAAATTTTTCACATCAGTTCCCAGAACAGCTGACAAGAAATGGAAATTCTATGCAGCATAGTTTATAACTGCATTATCCACTGACTGCATGCAATATGTCTTTATACACCAAATAGCTAACAAGATTAAGGAAATGCAATCTACATAGCTGATAAATAACCCAGCTAGAATCCACTTTCAAAGACAATCAGACACCGGCTTTATTATAAATTAAGAAAAATTGCAAACACACAGAAGAACCATGCGGGGCATAGAGGAATCACTCAGCATTCGAGGCAGAAGATCAGAAAAGCAACAGAATGTGAAAGCGAAGGAGGAGAAAAAGTAAATGAATTGGTGGAGAACATGGGAAGCAAGGGAATGAAGAGAGAAGACTCAAGAGCCTGCATTGTCTCATTCTTTTTGTAACCAAATCTGGAAGAATTTTCAGAAATGGCTGCAGCTTTAGGGTCTTACTATAGTATACATATATTAATGTTCACATTTTTCCAAGCCGTTCCATTACTTTCTTATCTGACCTCTCAGCATGGCAATTAAAATCTGCCCACACTACTGCTTTTTCACAGCCCTGCCTCCTGTTCGCTTTTCTTGCAGGGTACAGCATCATTAGATGTGAGAATCGCCATCCACTGGGCTACCTAATGATGTTCATTTCAGTGTATTTGGGAGAATCTGGCAGGTCTCTTCTATAGCCTCAGTAAGAGTCTGGAAAGCCCAGAGGATGTGCAGTCTGGGATGGTACAATGCAGAATTTGAAAGGGAGAAAAACAAAGCAGAACAGGGAACAGGATACATGAACACCATATGTCAGCTCAGTTCGCTGAAAAAGGTCACTATCAGAGATAATGTCAGCTGACTATACTGTGTATGGATACAAACTACTATGTCAACTACCTTCCTGCAGGTTACGGATCAGGATAAAGTGCTTCCTGCCAGCCCTAGGATTCCCTCAAAACCTGGTAATTAGAGTCTTTGGGGAACTGAGTTCAGAAATGGCAAACCAAACCATAGATGCAATTCAGAAAGACCACAACAGAAGTAGAAAAGGTCTGGCTGAAAAGGATAAAAATAAAAAATAAAAACTGAACACCCATGCAAAGGTGCTCACGGTATGCTAACAATTTCCCAGCAGCAGGAATTTTTTGGCATTTTTTTAAAACTATTGTTAATGTAACTAAAAAAGAGATGAAAGATGAGCATAAGAGAATATGTCTAATAGGATTCCATTAATAAGGGTAATCTAGCTCTATGGGAAGAAATAATGCACCTGAAAAGCATTTCTTCTCTAATAATTTCAGTTTCCTAGTATGTTGACAGACACGGTCAAAGTGCAGGACATCGTAACTGCATTTTATATGGCTAAGCCAGATAAGCCAGCTGTGAGGCTAGGACAACTACAAAAACCTAATGATCCTAGAGAAATGATGGACACCAGTGAAAATTAAAAAGCTGGAGGCAGGAATATTCGCCTGAAGTAAGCCAGGACAAGAAGCAGCAGACTTGCCAAGAAGGGAGGCACTCAACCTCAAGAAATTAGAATCTTTTATGTTATTTGACATTATTATCTAATGTAAGTACCATTTCCTTTCAGGAAGCACTTCAGAGACATACTGCCCTAAAACACATATGAGGACTTAGCATTTGCCACAGTCCTGCAGCTCTCAGGTGACACATCCAGGTACATATATCCACGGTCTTTCTAGGGCACAGAAATCAAATGATAGCTTCTTTTCCCTCCCAACAGCATTTTCTCTGCGCTCTGAACATGTCATCTTCCCTCCCATCTCTAGTAGAGGAGGGGGTTTTCATATACAAAACATGCTTAATCACAGAATCACAGAATGTTCGGGGTTGGAAGGGACCTCTGTTGGTCATCTAGTCCAACCCCCCTGCCGAAGCAGGGTCACCTGCAGCAGGCTGCACAGGACCGCGTCCAGGCGGATCTTGAATATCTCCAGAGAAGGAGACTCCACAACCTCTCTGGGCAGCCTGTTCCAGTGCTCCATCACCCTCAAAGTAAAGTTCTTCCTCCTGTTCAGGTGGAACTTCCTATGCTTCAGTTTGTGCCCATTGCCCCTTGTCCTGTCGCTGGGCACCACTGAAAAGAGTCTCAATAATCTGCTTAATGATAGCCATGTGCTTGAACACTGCATTACCTTGCTGACCACAAGGCATTAAACATTTGATCGAGGAGATTCAAAGTGTCTCCCAGCTCAGAGGAGCTCTTCCAACTCAGGACAATGAAGAACAGCCATGGCTCATGTTTCCAGCTTACTGTGTTGTCTCTGCTCTATTTCTGAAAAAGCGAGAGATATATCTCTTCCAGCAAGCAGAGATGAGCCAAGATCTATTACGCTGACTGTGTAAAAGTGGTGAACTCTTTTTCTCCCTTGCAGCTCTGTAGCTGTCTTTGTAAACAAACAAACAAACAAAAAAACACACAAAAAAAAAGAGTAAGCATGCAAATATACTTCTGGATTTGCTGTCTGCCTTTAGAAAGATGTTTGTTTTCCAGCAGAATCTTCTCTACTTCCAAAACACTCTAAATAAAAGTAATAGATGAGAAATTTGTCATAAATATATTTAATGTATGTGCTTATATCACCTTGCTCCACTGGGAAACAAACAAGCACCACATCAGCACAAAAGCATATCATTTAGTACCATGCTTATTATGGACTATATAGTATATACAGCAAAACTGAACTAGAGGTGAAGTCAACAATCTGAAGCTAATAAAGCAATAAATAATAATAATAAATAAAAGCTGTCAGAGAGGAGAAAGATCCATCATCTCCACCAGTATGTCCATTTGCCATCACAGGACTGCTCCCTGCAATTTCCGACCTAGAGAGTTTTAAACATCTCAAACAATAGCACTCCCAGCACTTCCCTTGAGAAGCTCAATTCATCTCACTGCCAAGGAGCTTTTCCCCAGGTGTTGTTCTGAATTTTCTTTTGCTCAGTTGTCACTATGTTCTCAAAACAATCCCCCACTGGGTGAATCAGAAGTCAGCCAGAGGTAAGAGGAATTTAGAAAACCTTGTCCAGGGAGCTCCCTGTACTTGATGTGATGAGCTATGAAATGTTACTGTATGGATTTCTGCAGTGTCCAAAAAGCCAAGAATGTCTGAAGGCAAAAAGAGCAACAAAGGTCACAACACTTTTGGGCTAATATTTAAGCTGTTCTTCTAGAAAGTATCTACCAACCCTCAGGGAACACCCACAGAAGGACTGGAAACAACAGGAGCAAGAGGTGGCAGACAACACAATGCAGGACATGGCATGCAAGCTGCACTATGGCATCAAGGGGACTGTTGTCACCTGGGACTGGGGATGGTAGCCCCAGGCTGAGGCAGACAGTGGGTTTATTTCTGGCCAGCTGCAGGTTATTGCTAAATGCAAATAACAGATTCACAGATGAAAGTACAGGAGGACTCCTTAGTAATCACTGCTTCACAGGTTATGATGTTACCATTTCAGTGTGCTGTGTTTTCCTCCTCTTTGGAGAAGCCAGAGAGATCCCAGTACAGCATCTGCCAGAGCACCTTAGAACCATTCACAAGCACTTTATGCACTTACCTAGAAAAGAAGAAAATAACATACAAACATAAGCACGTTACAGGAGACTGAGCTCCCACCAGCAGCTACACCACCTTCACTCAGTCCCTTACCTCCCTGTCTCTCTGTAGATTGGGAAGCACCCTATATGCTTTGGCTGCAAGGGTGGCAACCTAGACAGGGCCATGCTTTCTGGGCTCTGCACAAGGCAGTTACACTGAATATTCAGCGACTTATCTTCTCCCTGAGGGTTTTGCTCTCCATGGTTCACTGCTGATGCAAGCAGCGGCCAAAGAAGAAATGACAGGTGCCTGACGTTCACCTCCTCTTTCTGCTGCTCCCTTTTCCTTCCAGTGCTTTCTATTTTGATCTGCTACCATTTGCCATTTCCTCTCCCTATATCTACAGCTGGTTCACGGTGAGACTTCATCCCTACCCAACACTAACACTTTTGAGCAAATCCCATTTGGACATAACCTCTAGCTCAATTTCCTTGTACGCTTTCTTAGAGCTTGGCATTCCTTTCTCAGCTGCCAGCATCCAATGACCTCTCCCTAAGTGCAACTGGCAGGACCTCTGTGATAAGGCACTGTTCCTTTCTTCCAATCTTATCCAGCCATTTAAGCAAAAGAGCCTTTTCCAAAGCCAGCTCCTCATCTGACTAAGCCCTTGCAGCCACCAAACAGCTGACTAGAAAGGAGTTCCTGGAAACATTTTTCATTTTTCCAAACCTAATTGCCAGATACCCAGATCTGTTCCCCAGTCTTTCTCTCTAGAGCTAGATTACCAGTACAGACAGAATGCAGATGGTGGGAAATTAATCCAACACTTAAAGGTTTTCTTCTAGGTAATATTATGTTTCATGCTGCCAGCCACACAAGTGTTACAGCAACAGTTCCTTATGCCAGGAAAAAACATGGCCCAGCTCTTATTTCTCCTCCCTGCCATCATACGCGCACACACCCGTAGGGCTGGAAATGAGTTAATCAGATGATGCTCCGTAAAGCATGCCAGATTCTGTATAAACAATATTAAATATGATAATTTCCTCCCTTCTTCTTTTTAAGCTGTTGCATTTGCGTTCCCTCTCAGTCACATCAACTTTGGAAGGAAAAACAACTGCAAGAAATCTTGGATAATGTAGTTATGCTAATTTACTGAAAAATCTATAAAAGTCAAAGAATACTCATGGATGTAGCAGCCCTGCAAATAATGTGGTTCATTTTCCTTTCCCACATGCCCTATTCTTTGTTGATCAGAAAAAAGTGACCTGCTGCCAAACTCTTTCTGAAAACTAGAGCTGATCATATCTCTTATATATATAAAAGATCTGGGAATAAGATCAGTAAGTTCACTCTCCTGTTATTTGTGAAGCTCTTATTATTCATGAAAATGTTCACAAATCCCCAAAGCCTCATGCATTTTAGCACAGATCAAGTGTCTGAAGATTAGTTCTTGAAAGTGCATAATTCACTTTCTATTTTTTTGAAGTTTCTGCCATCCACTCATACTGCAGAGATCACGGCATGCTACTTCAGCAGCGAGTGTCACAGCACAAAGGTAAGGAGTTGCAAAACACTCTGAGAAAGCAAAGAAACAATCAAAGCTAAAAGGCCTCAAAACAGCCAATGGTCCAAGAACTGAAGTTAGCATTACTTGGAAAACAAAACCTAATGACAAAACGTTTTCTGAATAGGAAGCGTATCAATTTTGAAATAAATTTTAGACCACCAGGTCTCCCAGTATAAGGTAGTGTACTTGTGTCAACAGTATTTTGATTTATGCTAGATGAGGCATTGAGCCTTTCACTGCATTTTCAGCTCATGGAGAATCTCCGTCTACAGCTATGTTCAGTGTAGATGGTCTGTTGTTCATGTTTCTCTGGATGCCAAGGCAAAGCAATAAGCTGGATTGAAGGTCCTTAGGCTCTGCAAACCATGAAGAGCTCACTCCTTCCACAGTGAAGCTACTCAAAGAACTCAGATGTTGTTTTTGAACAAGGTGTGGAGAAGAACACAGAACCTGCTCTCATGCTCCCATCAGTCGACCTGCAGCACAAAGGCAGTGTTATCATGCTGCTGAGATGAACCTCAGTGGGCTGTGATTACTAGTGATGAACCTCATGAGCCTTGACTGATAATAAACTAGAATTTTGGTGAGATTAATACCCATCTTCACTGTGTTAACAAAACCAAGCTAGCAACCTGGTCTTCCTCCCAGACTTTCAGAGCTGCTTGTTGAGCTAGAAATATGATGAGAAGGAAAATCTTGACTGACAAAAGTATGAAACAGCTAGATCTTCCTAAATGCTTTGTCTGATAGGGCCAGAATCTCCAAATATTGAAAAGAACACCACATTGCAGTCATGATAGTTGAGGATTAAACCCCCTTGTCATTTCCAGTCAAGCAGTCTGCTTTTGCCTAGTGGCAGACGTGAAAATGCTTGGGATGTTTGTGCTCCCTCTGTTACCTATCTGCACTTTTTTAAAGGCCCAGATAGCTGAGGAAACCTGGCTGCTTGAAATGGAGACCCCCAGGTCCCATATGACCTTGATGCACAGCTATAGTAAGTCACATAAGCACACAGAATTGATCCTCCAAGTAGTGTCTTCTCCATTTGTATAATTCACATCTCCTTCCGTTTGTCATAGTGAAACAGATTTCTTCTTGGGCTTTAATAGACTTGCTCTACAGGATCCTGTTCTGCCTAATGCCTACTGATGAAAGAAGTGTTGATGGAGAATTGCTCTTCAGGAAGCTTCAGACAGACACACAATGTCAATCACATGGGAATCATTCAGACACTATGGAGCCATTGTGACTGCATTATCACAAGTCAGCTCTTTATTATCTTGGATAATAGGGAGGGAAGATAACAGGGATGCCCTACAGGACAAGGAAAAAATGGATAATTTGAGTAAGTGGATCATCCTAGGGACTGCAGAGCAGACACACTCCAGTGCCTCCATAAAGCACGATCTGAGTCCAAGTGAGTTTATTAACTGGGTTGCAGAGCCTGGTGTGCTACTGCATCTAGTATCTAGCAATTGCGTGTGATTGCCTGGTTGTCAGAGGTGCCCACACAACAGGGTGATTATACAAGCTGCTGTCTTTCACTGTTCTTAGCTCACCATTCTTGCAATGCCCTGTAACAGGTGAAATGGGGGAAATTATTTCCAAGTTATCACACCTGGAAAAAACTAAGTAAAAATACACAAGCTAGCAGTTTAAGGCAACTGTAGGTAGTAGACTCCCCACCATTACTGCTACCACTCTGTGAGAGCCTTCTACTTGTCCTCACTGTCCTGCTCAGACTGTGTACATGTACACCACACACGCTCTTCTCTGGCCTTGCTACAGCAAGGCCAGGATGCAGCAGGCAGAAATTCGTTCCCACCTATTAGGGGAAGGAAAGATAGGAGCTGAAAAGCCATTCTCCTGGAAAAGTGGATAGCTACAGCACAGCCCACAGGGGTTCAGTCCGGTTAGTCTACTGCATCGAGAAAGGAAGCAGTTAAAAGAAACAGAAAGGCAAACTACACTGTGCATCGAGTGAACACAGCGTCCCTGTCCCTTGTAAAATATTCCATACTCTGGTGTGAAATGACAGCAGCTGTTTAGTTTTTAGTCTCCTGATTGTCAGAAAAGTCTCTCCCAGCCTAGTTAATGCAGGTTCAGCAAAGAACCCAGCTGCTTCCCCTCAGCCTCCTAGAGCTGAAGAAGAAACTCCATCCCACAGGGACATGAGGGGATCTGAGCACTGAGAATGTAGTCCTTATTCTAGCAGCTGGTTTGACTGTTGCAATTAGCTTTTTAGATCCTTCTGGAGGCTTATGGCAACAGCTGCAATAGTTTCCCAGATCAGTGGGTCTTGCCTGCGTATGGGGAGAATGAGCAGCAAATGATCAAAGTGAAGGGAATGCTTTTAGAAACCTTGAAGCGCAGGCTGGCTCTGTTGTATTCTCTCTCCACTGCTGCACAGTATCACGCAATCTGCTGTGCATGGTACCCAGCACGCTGACTTCTCACAGTGGTCCTAACACTCTGCATCTATGTGCATTATCACACACACAATCTCCCCACTAGCTCTGAGGACAGACTCGAATGTACCAGGCTGGTTATCACCACCTCACCACTCCACGCAAGGCGTGCAGGATCACATAGCCTTTCTCTGCTATCATTCTCTTGCTTTCCCACCACTGTGCAATCTGCACAGAGTGCTACAAACACGCCTTTCGCTATCACAGGTCTTACGAGCTCACACAGCTCTGCGCATAGTAACTCAGATGCTCTCCATAAACATTCCCTCGGTAAAAAAATGCTATTCACAATGCCACCATTCCCCTGCCTCTCCATGGTGTCCTGTAATAGTATTTCATTATTCTACTCACAGACATCTCTGCATAGCATACTAGGCAACCAGCAAAGAAGGAAGGGAACATGCTGCAGTGCTGGCGCACAATCCATGCACAGTGTATGTTTCTGTAAGTCTTCCCTCCTTCATATATGATATAAAATGCGTATCCCTCCATCATACAGTCCTCACATGGGTGAGATTACCTCCACATACTGTGAGATGTCTACCTCTGTAAGAACTGAAGAATTAGGGCCAATTTTTGTGAGATGATCCATTACCTGCTTGCATTACTTTCACTTTTCTTTTGAGCTGTCATGGAAGACAGACTAGCTGAACAGACTGAAGTGACAAGAGTTACAAAACAGGAGCCAGCAGAGTTTTAAAAAAATGCAGATGATTTCAGAATAACCTACTTTTTTGCAGGGGAACCTGCAAGCTCACTGGTTAAAGGAATTCACAGAAAGGCTACAATCCCAGGATAGTAGTCCAGCCAAAATTAATTTGACAGGTCTCATATAAACCAATTCCCAAATGCCAAAAGTGTACACCATATACAACCACAGTCAGACTTCACTCACCTCCCAGGTTGCCAGTCCCAGGAGAGACAGAGTAGCAAACAAGCCGTAGATACCGATCTCACCTCAAGGTTGTGAGGCTTCCAGTGTGCCCACATGGTTCTGGCAAGAGCTACAGTGAAGGCTATCTATATGAAGCATAATTTCTTGGAGGAGGATTCATGTAAGTGTGTCTGACAGCAGACATCTTTACCTGGTGCATCTGTCCAGCTCATCTCTGAGGAAACTGAAGTGCTAAGATGGAGAAGAGCCCAGGGTCTGTGGACCCACAGAATGAGATGGAAGGGTTATTCACAGGCTGCAATGTTCACTGCAGCTGCTGGGAAAGGATATACGCTGTTTCCCACTCCGTGCTCTCCCTTACCCCTCCTCTCCACTGACTCTAGTAATGAGCTCCGGGGGGACCTCTACTCTTGCCTTTGAAGTAGCGTGTTTCTCTGAACACATTTTGAATTTCACTTCTTCTGTTGTTTGTTGTCTAACTGTTGCTCTGCCTGTCTCTCTGTTGGGGGTGTTGACAGCTGTTAGCAGGGCCACTACCACAATTCAGGAACACAGAATAGGGTAAAAACAACAATCAACCAACCCTAAACCAAGAACATTTTTAAAGGAAGAATGCATATTCCTCAAGGAGAGAGCTCTACCCTCCCAACCGGGCTTTACCAAAGCCACCATCTGCAGCTGGAGGAGCTGACAAAATCTGAATGAGATAGACAGCACAATGTAGCCAAGGAAGGTAGAAAGAAGGTATGCTGGACAACTTGGTCTGGAGAGTAAAAGAGGCAGATTGAGACATGAGTCACCCTTAAATCAAGGCTTCTCCTTAGACAAGAGATCAGAAACTTGAGCTTTCTTATAGAACAAGTTAATTAGGCTAATTGCATAAGGACTTGTGGATCCAAAACCTCCTTCCTTAACAGATCATGGAACAATGACTCCAAGCTAAGGATGGTCAACAGGACACATCCCTTCCCTTCCAAACCATAGAAGTAGACCTTGAAGCACAATGGATGATATAGAAACCAGAAGATTGGAGATGTTGCCTCAAGATCCTAATTCAGTAAGGGCAAAAAGTAAGCAATTTTGATTTCTCCTTGGTTTTACCTGTACTTAAATTGGAAATGGAGCATAAGTACAGCAGAGATAGCACAGCTTTTCTTTTTTTCCCTCCCTTGAAAATACTTGACTTCTCCTGCCATTCTTCAGAAGCTTGGAGGCTCTGTGCTCCTTCTTCCTTCATTTTTAACGGGGCTACACATGTTTTTATGTGGGGTTCTTTTTTATTTTTTCTGTTTGTGTGTTTGTTTCAGCTATAGATACAGGCAAAATACTATGAACAGCAATGGGCCCGTTAGACTTGGTTCCCATCCTTTTCAGAGAGCATTATTTTTTCTACCTGCTTTGCCTTCACCAGACATCTGCATCCAGCCCTGCCCTGTTCTCTTATCCCTTCTTTCCTCCCTGAGTTTGACACTGAATCCCCATCTTTCCTATCTGGGCTTCCCACAGCTTCTTTTCCCCCTCCTTCCTTTCATCATTGCAACCCCAGGAGCTGGAGAGGGAGACTCAGATCTGACTGGCGCCACTGGAGTGAGTCACCAGCAGCTGTGGGGACTGAAATCATGCTGAGCAAGTTGCAGGAATGATTATGTGAACTGTGGTCTCTTGGAAAGCATTAGAAGGGAAGTCTGTGACAGCACCAGAGACTTGTCTTGTTCGTTGGTGATAGAGAGTAAACGACTGCTTAGGAGAAGAAATACGGTGTGCCAGTCTGCCTGCCTGCTCTCTCCTCATTTCTGACTCTTTTGCCCTTGGGACTTGAGAGAGAAGTAGGAGCAGCAGCTGTAGCAGAAAGAATCTCAAGGGTGTGCAGAGCTCTGTGGAGAGCTGGGAGCCAGCACTGAAACCCAGTGGAAGGGAGAAGAGGCAGCTTTTCCGGGCCTCACTGCCACAGTTTACTTCTTCAGAAAAGGAGAGGGCAGAGGTAGGAAATCCATGAAACAGCTGCTCCCAGTCCCACACCTCATCAGCAAGGTGAACCTCTCTGGTTAAAAACTGCTGCTTTACAAAATGTCTTTTACTACAACTATCAGCAGACTGATGACCACCCAAGCATTTCAAATCAGGGGGATGGATAATTCATTCTCTTGAAAATAAGAAAACAAACAAACCTCCTTCTAATTTCCGAAAGTGCTTGAGAGCACAAAAGCAAGGTTTTACTCGGATCTCTAGCCACAAAGCATGTCAGAATATACTGCTACATTCTGAGCCTTATTTTCACTAGATCACTTTAAGCACCAGACTTCCCAAATGACATGCAGGCAGAGCAGAGCAGCAGTATAAAAATACACATGTGTATAAAAGCAGATCCCTGAAGTCAGGTGGCTCAACCATAAAATACAAGGTTTTCTAATGTGCTGAGACCCATCACCTTTCACTGAAATCACTAGATAAAATAGTCAAGATCTGGCCTCATTATAAATAGCAGTAACATCATTTGAGTAGCAATTTGATAGCAAAGGAGGTCATCGAGGTGATAATTAATTGCCTTTTACTGCAAAACCCATGAGCTGTGACGCTGTCTGCATCCCAGAAACAGGTATGAATGTCCTACCTTCTACAGAGTGCCATTGAACCACCTTTTAATTGCTCTGAAATCAGGGTACCTGAGAAGCTTGAGGAATTTTGATAACAGGTCAGATGCACGGGTCGACATTGCCTGCTGGCCTGTCACTGAGCAAGAAAGCCCAACCATCCCTGTCCATTATGTGGAGAGAAAAGTCTGTGCTGTTTCTTTTGGGGTCATAAAATCAAAACTCCCTGGTGTTCCTTGAAAATCTGTAGTCCTCTTGCAGAATGGTGTGAGTTATCATTTGATATTTATCTTGTAGTAGTTCCTAGAGGTCTCAAATCAAGATAGGGACCCTGCTGTGCTAGCTGCTCTGCAAACATAAAGCTAGACTCGGTGCTTGTCCCTTAGAGCATAATTTTTGTCTTGACAGGCTATATATTTCTACCCAGACACAGGACTATTTCTTACCGTCCTAGAACATCTCATCATCAGGGGACTTAACTGCAAGCAGATTTAGGATCAAATATTAAGTAAGTACACAGTTTTAAATGGTGAGCTTTAGGAAACTCAAAGCTATTTGTCAGGCTAAATAAATGCTAACCTTTTCACAGCAGAATCATTCCCCAACAGAAAAACAACTCTGAATATTTGCAGCAATTTACACCTCTGTCAATGCAAGAAAAGTGGCTGTTGGATATCTCTTTCAAAGGCAGTGATCTTAGCAGTCTGTTCTCTGCCATTTTAGGTTCCTGATCCTCGATGCCATGGAGGTGCTAGGTACTGTACCAAAGCAAAGGCAGAACTGTTACAGGGGAACATTTCTCACCCATGCTGAAAAGTTTAAGCACACCAGCTGCACCTGAACAATGTTGAATCTAAAATACACACATCATTTAGAAAGGTGGCACATTTAAAAGGTTTTACTGGTTATGTAGGCTCATTCAAAAGCCAGGCAGGCAGCACTGGAAATCCCACAGCTAACCTGTTCTCTTGAGATTTCAAGCCCAATTTTGCAGACTCGAGAGGTTTGGATTAGATTTGAATAATTAATCCAAATTTGTCGGTGCTGCATAGATGAATCAAACCTCCAACCTTTTTAAGGTTCACCCTCAGTACTAATAACCCTCTTTACTAAGCATTAGCATAGAGTAGAACAATTTAATGATATAAGAAAATGCAAAAATTAGATTTATGCTGTCAAAACTTTTGTAACTGAAAATATTGTGGATTTAATCAGTTGGATTCTTTCCAAAATTAAATACGAAGATTTAAATAAATCTCAAGTAGGTTAAAGAACCTTTCATGACTCCCACTAATATATTATCAAGGGTCTCTCTACAGAAGAAAAATTACAAGCTACATGGGTGGGGACATATTTGACTTCCTAAAATAAACAAACTGTCTCCTTCTGCACATGCTACAGAAGTAGTAACTTTGGCTTAAGCTAAAATGTAAAATTTTCTGCACGCTACAAGTAAGAAAGAGCTGACAGGTAGCAAAATCACCGAGAATAGATGAGTGCTGCACTCAGGGTACCTAGCTGTGCAACATGCAGGCTGCTTTATGGTGCTGGTCACCTACCACTGCAACAAGGAAGAGGAACCAGCTGAGCCACCCCAATAAAGAGCAAAAGGGCTGCAAATACAAAAGATGGGAACAACCATCTCAAGGTGACTGGAACAAGGCATGGCAATGGGGCTCTGCTGGCCAGCATAGGTTGCAGAATTGTCACCTGAAGAAGGGAACAGGCACAGGAGCAGAGACAGTCTAGGCTGAAGCAGCTTTGCGAGAGGGAATAGAAGTGGCACGGAAACCTATTCATGAAAAAAAAAAGAGATACGCTGCAATCAGCAAGCAAGGCTCAGTAGAGAGGCTCACTTTGCACAAAGGTAGACAGGTGATAAGGCAAGAGGTGAGTCAGATACAGACTGCTCAGGTCCCACGAACATCAAAGTGACTGATAGGTGTCATATAATTCTCAGTAATTTGGTGGATATTGAATGTTAGTGCTATAACATTTCTCAAGAGGTTCATAAAGTTCAAAGATATGCTAATATTTGCCCCTTGGCTGTGATTCCCAATCCCAGAACAATCTAAAAGACAGTATGAATATTCTGCGGGTACAGACACCCTAAGCATTTCATTTAAATCTGTTTAAAAAAAGATATGACTCCCTAGTGAAGTGAAGAAAATACCAAACAGTCAACAATAACACAAATATCACCACCACAACCCTTACTTCAGCTACTGTAGCATACATACACAAACCTGAACAGGCGCAATGGAACCATGCAAGCCTTCAACATGCACCTACAGAATCATCATCTTCAGTCAAAAATAATGAGCTAACCATAAAAAAATAATAGCAATATTGACTTAAAGACCACGAGATTTGAAAACATACATGTAGACTTTCTAATTTGAAATCTAGGTTTTGAGCCTTTATGAGTCATGCTTTCAAGTTACTTTTCACAACTACAAGAAGAAAAAGAGTATTTTCCATTCAGACATAAGAAATCTGCGATTATACCGTAATCACAGGACTTCTAAGGCGGGACTTTGAAAAATATCAGTTATTGTGAAAATTGGAAATCTATGAAACGTAGTAAAAGTACATTTAATATGTTGTGTAAATAACATTTCTAAGGCTGCTATTTTCTGGTATTGGATGAATTGTGCAAGGTGAAAAATTCTTATCAGTTGCATTGGTTTGTAAATTGCACAGAAAAAGACAAGGACTTAGGTTTCTCTTTGGACTTCTCGGAAAGCGTCATCTGACCTTTGGATGAAATGATCAAGGTCATCTACTCAGCTCCTTAAACAACAATCCCTAATTTCGTCTCCATACCTTGCATATGACCTCTTCAGATGAGTCAGTAGTAGGGTTTTTCTCCAGTGGATCTGAAACATAGTCCCTGTGCCTTTTTTGAGCTAGTGGCAGTAAACATCCAGTAAACTATTCAGTACTTGGAGTGATTTGCAATGTTCACCCGAGTCACATAACACAGCTTCTGCCTCCTAACTGGCTGATCTAAAATGCATGAAATATCACTTCTTTTGAGCTCTGTTTCCTTGTGCAAGTAAATATTTTTACATTAATCAAAACTTGACAGTGGCATGCAAATACTTACCTTTAATCACCTGGATGTTCAGCAGCAGTAAAGAACATGGGAACTGATGTGAAACCTTGACTTGTACCCAGGGGAATTTTAGTTGCCAGCTTACAACTCTGTCATCTTAGGATGTGAACTCTACACAACACTGCAAGCATTTATTCTCACAAATCTATCACCCCATTTTATGGATGGAGAACTGAGGTAGGGAAAAATTAGCATGCATGTGAATTGCTGTTAAAAAAACCAACCATGTGCATCAGGGATTTGAACGTAGACCTCACAAAGTTAAGCCGTTGCCCAGAATACCGGACTAGCTTTCCATGCTATCTACTGTGAGCAGGTTTTTTATCTCTGCTTGAAAGGGTCTTGTATTTCCTTCAGATTACTAAATATCAGAGGACTGGTTTTAAAAAGCAAGACTACTGTAGTAGAATATAGAGCATGGTCCCCAGGAGAATTCAGAACTTTGAAGACATGTTTGGTATTTGTACCTAAAGGGCTTGACAGCATCCTCTTAAACAAAATCTATAACTGCAGCTTCTGTTTCGTGCTGTTTTTTCTCCTGCGGGAACTTGACATGAATGAAGGTGACTTAAGAGTTTGCCTTGTAAGCCTTTTAAGACAAATACATGAGGGGAGTTGCTCACCCTTCCTGAAACAGTCCTGAATAAGTTCCAGCAAAGACCCATTCAGTATCAATGAATATAGTATTTCTAGTACCCCAGGACCTAGGTGTAACCATGGGGAAGCTGAGCAGACCTTGTTTTGCACCCAAGAGGCACAGCTTTTATTCTTCGTCAAACTCATTTCTATTTACCTTGGCAACTGTATCCAGTTTATTGTCTGCAAGGACACAGACACATCTGGAGAGCTGGGATTAGGATATTGAGCCATCAGCTGTGAAACCACAGGTCCTTGCCAACTAAGCGAGCATTTGATGAGTGAGTATTTGGTTCATTGCTTCCTATTTAATAGCTGGAGTAGATTCTCACCTGCTCTGTGGGGTCAGCCACTAGTAGGTGCCATCATTTATGCACATGGTGTGTACAACCCTGATGACTGGCATGTCCAAGGGACTACAGAGAGAGACTCTTTTCTCTACCTTGATCAGCTTTTTCTCTAGCTTAATGAACACATACAGTTCTTTTAATAAAATGTAGATCACCTCAAAGAGCAGGCTTGAACGAATTCAGGAGACTTTTTCTGTGTCTCTGGAGCCTGTAGTAGAATTCAACCAAGTACACTCTGTCAGCAAGCAAAGAAAATTGACGTCATCTCCAGCACGATGATAAAAGATTTAGACGACAACCTCAATATAGGAAGCACACACAAGAAGTTGTCTTCCTGACAGCAGAAGAAAGTACTTCTGTCAACACCTTGCTTTCCCTCAGTAACCATTCAATCTGGAGATGGCTTGCAACTATATTTCTAGCTGACACGTCAGTATTTTAGGATCTGCAATTTGAGGGACTGAGAACCAATAGTTCACTGGAGCCATGCTGGAATTGAACCACATAGTCTACTGTTGCAGATCCTAAGCAAGTTCAGATGTCCTCATTAGCCAAGATGTTGACAGTCATACCCATCTCCTCAAACACTGAACACTGACATAATTGGAATAAGCCAAAATACTGTGCATGGGGAACGTCTGGAGAGAAACATATACTGGACAAATAACATTATTTAATCTCATCTGTCTTGTCTGCATATAAGGAAAACAAATTATTTCCAAAAGGCTGACCTTTAACCCTAAATGAACAAAAATTACAAAAGAATGAAGTCGCACACTACAAAGGAAAGCAAGAACAGGGAGTGCATCTCTGAAATACTGCAGTAAACTGTAAGCAAAAGGTGTCTCTGAAACACCTCACAGTCCAACAAACTTCAAAATTCAGAAGACAAGACTGAGGCAAAGCAAAGTGGAAAAAACGGGCAAGTGCAGCTGTTTCATGTCTGTGTATCTCAGAGTCGGTCTGGGGTACAGGAAAAAAAGCAAATCACAGAGGGCACATGCAGTTGCATTACAGTTACAGAACTGCCCAACATATATTCTGGCACTACAGCAAATCTCACTACCTCTTAAACTCTGCTAATGTTGGCATTACAGAAGTAGTCAGCAGAGGGAGTGAAACTGTGGAAACACCTTCATCAGTAATTACACTGAGTGCAGCGATGGGTGTCGCAGTAAATAGTGAAACACCACAGAAGAGGTGTTGGCACAGTCTAACAAGGGTGGGGAGGAACATGTTTTGGAGGAAAAAGGAAACCAAAAAAACTCTACTGTTAAAATGGAATCAAAAGCAAACTGAGAAATGCAAACAATCGAACCTGTTAGTGTCTCTTTCAAGAGCAAATGTCTTTTTTTTTAATAACTACTTCAGTCCACATCTAATTCCCATTCGTATAATGATGTGATTTTCTCCTTGTTCCTTCAGCCCACTGTTCAGAGGTTTGCACACCTGCAGGTTTCTGCAGGCTTGATTCTGTCCTGTGCTGAGCCAACCCCATGAGCCCCTGGGCACACACAGACTTCAGTCCTTGAGCCCTGAGCACCCAGCAGCACGATGATCTTCCCAAGGGCAAAGAGTAAACTTAATGGGGATGACTGGAGAAGTTATTCGTGCTTCCCCCATCAAACTCTGAAAAAGTAATTTCCGCCTTAAATCCAGGTGCTATGTCCACATATATGAGATTAGAGGGGCGGTCAGTACACCGGCTGCAGATACTTACAGCACGTTAACATTTAATTAGGAATGTTTGCTTTAATCATTTAAGGGATATTAAATGTAAACAGAGAGTGTGAGCGAATAGAGTTGGCTTTGTGTCTCAAAGTGGTCACAGAGCTCTACAATACAGGCGCAGGAGGCAGCCACAGGAAAGATGACGACTGTTCCCAAGGACAGACCAAGCCCCAGAGGCATGTTCTGGTTGGAGGGATAGAATAAGAAAAAATTTAGGAAAGGAAAATGACAGATGACTCACACAATTGACAAAGTGACAGAACCTGCACTTCAATAGTAAGGACAGCAGGGTCCCACCAGCCCACAGTTCTGCTGCAGTGGGAAGTGATGGGCTTCACCAAGGTCTGTCCTAAAGAAGGTCTGTTCTGCAGAAGCCACCTGAGCAAGAGTGTGTTTGCTCACTGTTCATGTAGATATCCTGCAGCGCAGCACACGAGTAGCATACTGCCTATCAAACATGAGATCAGTCATTTGAGAAAGTAGCTTCTTTTGGGGAGTGGGAATACAGTCCTCACAGATCTGTGGCAAACCTGCTGCTATTATAATTTCACAGCATATTGCTAGTCCACAGTCTGGTCACACATCACAGTTTTTGACGGCTCTCTAGGCACGCAGTCAGACACCACAGTGATAATGGTAATAGAAGACACATACACTAAAATGCAGTGTGAATTCATGACAACGTGGAACATTTGATCTCTCAACTGGCACATACCTGTTTACTCCTAAAACCGTAGGTTTTAGAATATCATCCATGTTTTTAGTATGAGAACTTTCTGATCTACCTCAGTTGAAGTATCAGATATCTGGGTGAAATGATGAGTGTGCTCAATCACTCCCAGAAGTCCCAAAGACTTGTAAAGACTCTGGCAACATCTGTAACGCCAGCTGTGTACGTGAGAACCATCAAAGGGGTGACCCACATGACTCGGCATATGATTTCCTCTGGTCTCTACTTCTTTCAGACATCCTTTTATTCACAACTACACCCTAGGAAACGAGCTCAAGGCTTTACAGGTTGGCATCAGGCAGATGAAACACTGCTGCCCAGGGATGAGGACTACACCAGTGGGAAAATGCTTTTCACAAATATGAGAGGGACAGGGCTGGGCTGGAAAGCCAAGCGGTCATCCAGCTTGCTGCCTCTGTTGGAGTAGTTTCTTGCCCACCACCATCAGACGGCCTGCATCCCAAAACTCCTTCAGCCGTGGCGGGGTGGTGGCAGGATATGCAGCCAGCCTGGCTTGCTGAGGCTGTGCCACAGGAAAAGCTGGCAGGTGAGTCACAGCAGGGCCACAGCTGCCCTCCTATCCCTGTAACCAGCTGGTCCCAGCAACTGCTTGCTTTGCCCAGACCTGGAACTAGCTCTTACCTCCCTGCTGACTGTTCACATGCCTCCTTCCTGGGCTGCATTATAAATCACGCAAGTACAGACTGGTGGTGGAAATGCACAGAGCATCCCATAATGAAAGTGACCCATGCTACACTGTAAGAAAGAAGACAGATTAAATAAGGAAGAAATAGGAGAGCAAAGATATGTAATGAGGGGGCTGTTGGAAAGAGGTGAGTGCTGTACGGATAGCAGCAGAGCGAGCGAACAGGGCACCCTCTCACTTAATGAATATTTATTGCAAACTGCCGCCTATTATCTTTCAAAGAATTTTTATACAGTTCCCATGTCTTTCATCTGTTTCATGTTATGGTTTATCTAACTGTGGAAATTGCACGCGTCAGGTAAACGTTGATTTACATGCAAATTGCCTTCGCTAAACTCGCCTTTAAGTAAAATAAGATTCGGAAATAATTTTTTCTCATTAATTTGCAGTTTCAAAGAAACCCAAAAACACAACAAATGCAAATAATCTAATTCATTTGTAAATATAAAACAATTTGTTGGGATTTAACTTTGCCATATTTTTTCTCCCTTCCATGTGCTTTAAATAAATTGCAGTGTTTACCAAAGACAAATACAAGAGAGATGCTGGGTTGTTCCAATTCAATGCCTTCTTCTTCCTTTTCTTTTAAAGGGCTACTGTAAAGACAAAAATCTTTGCAAGATGCACTCCTGGGGTAAGTACTGAATGATATAGATTTATATCACACATTCAATTGGCCCCATAAATTTAAACCCAAAATGTTACTACCCCAGATGACACTTCAAATTATTGGAAGCGAATTTTAAAAACCCTAGGCCTACATTTGCAAAAATGGCTAGTGATTTAGGGACTCAGTTTTTCAGGACTCTTGCTCATGGTGTTTTGAACTGCTGCTCAAAAAATGAAAGTCCCAGAAGCTGATAGTCACTTTGGAGCATCTCAACTGTAATTTAAGCAACACCATGATTGTCTGCATTTTGCTATTTATTGGCTTGAACAATGATGCTATATCTGATAACATGAAATTCTTAAAAACATTATCCCTGGTTTAGTGTGTGATGCTGGTCAGATAACAGCCCTATTATGTCCCTATTTTTGTGTATATTAACTGCAGATAATATGGAAGGATATTCCTACTTGCCCTGGTTTTGTGGGCCACTGGTTTAATATTTGGAAAGTTTTAAAAAGTACAATTTCTTTCCCATTAGGTGCTCTCTTTGGTTTTTCAGTATCAATACACTGCTTTTTTATTTGGGTTTTTGGACTGATAGCTGAAGAATATCTTCATGCCTGCTGGAATGACTGAGGGCAACTAACTTGCCAGATTCAAGTCTTCCCTGAAAAAAATGTACACAGGTGGTAGCCAAAAGAAAACATTGTATTAGTGCTGAATATTGGACTAAGATTCCCAAAAGATGGGCTAAGTCTCCGGTTGTCCCAACAGGTTTTGAGCATCTGTGGGCAAGAGAGTCCTCCCACAAACATAGATGAAAACAATTACTTCTTGCCATCCTTCGTCTTGCCTAGGTATTTGCAGTACAAGTGCTTTGGGTTGCTTACAGTCCTTCTCCTCTAGCCTCTTCTTATCTGTATAATGACATCCCATTAACTCTGCCACACTGACACTAACAACAAACAATTAGAAAAAAAATCTGCTTCTACTTAAAACCACAAAATATTCCTTTCCAGATTTAAGCTGATCAGGCTCTTTACCAGATCTAATATGACTTGGAAGCTGCTCAACCGTTTCACCTTTATAATACACACGTTTAAATATGTTTCATTACTTGAAGAAATTTCTCCCAATTTTAATGGGCAATTTGTTGCATTTATTGTTCAGTCCTCTAATGCAATCCCTGCTGGCATCACCAAAAGTCATTCCTAACTTACATGAGAACTGCATAAAACATCTTGACGTAATCTTATTTTACTGCAGACAGGTGTCCTCATTATTAAAACTATTACCACCGCACTTGACACTATATTCACTGACAGTTTCTCAGCAGAGAGGCCAAGATCTAAATAGACCATAAAGAACAAAACCTCCTCTCAACCCAAAAGGTGATCCCTTTGTGCCAGTCTTCAGGGGTATGGAACGAACATCTCTTCTTGTAAATAGGCAGAAAACTTTCATCGCTAGCACTGTCAATCCGGAAGCAATACTAACACTCTCTGCTCAGAGGAATTAAAAACAAAGCAACAAATCCACGGCCCTGGAAAGCAGAAGCAAAACCGTAGGCAGCCAGGACTACGTGGAGCCCCGAACTCTGCTCATCTGGCAGGGCTGCTGCAAGGAGCCAGGAGAGGGAGCCCGTTAATTAGCAAAGCCCTCCGTGAGGACCGCAGCGAGCTGGCGGTGGGTGGCAATTCGCAACACAACAGCAAGGAAGTAAACAAGGCAAAGCTATCTCTGTCTGCCTCCCTGGCAAGAAAGCAGTGGGGAGGGAATCAGTGTTTGCCACTGTAATATTTGCATGCAACAAGAAGAAACATTTACAATTAACGGAGAGCGAACTCCTTAGGCAGGCTGTTGAACAATCCCCCAAAAAGTGTTGGTCTTTTGGATCTCCAGTTTACACAGCCTGAATTGCCTGGCCCTGCTACACGACTTCTCCCCAAGTCCTAGCTCCTTGATCACCCTGCCACGCAAGAGCAGGGATAAAACAAGGGAGAAAAAAATGCTTTTGTCAGATTGCACAGGGAACATTACCAGGCACTAAGGCAGAGATGAAGAATGATTTTGAAAAAGATAATTGAACATGTTGTAATTTGCTCTCTTCTGTGTTTCAATTTTTATCTGCTTGTAGCTCATTTTGCCAGTCATGCAAGTAAGCGCAAAAGGGAGGGAGAATGCACATGGATGTGTGCGTGCAGGGTTAGCGTGCGTGCATGCAAATAAAGTAACAAAAATAACAATAAACCCAGAAGCCTGGGCTTCCCTGTGAGGGATCTTCAGCCAGTGGCTGAGCTCCACGGAGCTCATGTTAGGGAAAATGTGTTTTAAGACAGCAGTTCAAGCTGCTGGAGAGAGCATGCTCTGCCATGAAGCTGTACTGATACAGCCCTTGGCTCCACTGGCATCCTCTGCGTGCAGTCCATCGGAGACGGTGACTAGAGCCCAATTCCAGGGAAATCCCAGGCCAAGCAAAAGGAGTTCCTCAACTCTGATGCAATCAAAGGCATGGGTCTCACAGCTGAGACTCTGTGAAACAGAAGCATTTCTGAAGTGTTAACACTACGCTTATGTTAATGAATATTTATGCTGCTGACACTTTAAAGGCAATGAAAAGAACAAACCCCTGTTCACAGCCCTTTAACCAACAGGACTGTGTTCCGCAAATCAATCAAGGTGAAGTCAGCAATCACTCACTCATTTACCTCTGCTGTCCACATTTGCTGCCAGCCTAATACTGAGTTATTCACAGCTGTCTTACATAGCGGGATTAAGATGGAGAATGGCATATTGGGGCCCCAAGTCACATAGGATCACGCCCTACTCTGAGCCATGCCCCTTTGACAAATCTGGCTCCCTGGTTCCCAGGAAACAGCCGCTGCAGATCTGTGCTTCGAATAGGGTAGACAGCTCTATTCACTTACAAGAAATTTCATTCACATAGCTCGCCTTCCCTGTTACATGCCCATAGCCTTGACCTTCTCATGTCCACTGGCACACATGTGCACGCCACACAGATGGAGAGCAAGAATTCATGTGCACCATAATCTGCTTTCCATCCCCTCTTTCCTACTGTTTAGGGTAATAAAAGGCATTATGGCCCGTGACAACTAATCTATTCACATTACAGTCTCCAGAAGATTCTTGCACCTGGAGAGAAGCAGGAAGATCAGTAAAGGCACGTTCTTGCAAATACCCACTGGATTTACCAAGCCTGACTGCACCTGGGATCAAATCAGGTTTCACTTAACCACAGGCCGGAGCACTTGTGATTTGCATGAGTAATTAGAACTGATTAATGGAATGACTTGCTTAATTAAGTTTATCTCAAAAGGTGCCCCTTGAAGACTCACAAATCTGAAAATCCAGAGGCAATATCTCTTCAAAATCCTTTTTGGGTGGGAATGCTTTCAGCTTGGATCACTGGATGCATACGCATTTGTGCATGTGTGTGTCTGCTGCCCAGATTAACCAAAGCGATGAAATGGATGCACAAAGGTCTCAGGACTGATGACAGACTGGGATTCCTCAGCAAACTCAAAAGGGACTCTTGTAATCCTGAATGAAGACATGATGGCAACAGAAGTAATGGCTTTTCTGCCAAAAGCAAATTAACATGTCTGGAAATTTACGGTTCTGCTGATCTTTGCTTTATTTATATCTTTCACCTCTGCCTAATTTTGGTTGAGTCCAGCTCCAGTAGTCTGCCATGCTGAGAGATCAATTCCTAATACTTTGCCTAAACAACATATTTAGACAATACTTTGTAATAGGGAGCCCCAGTACCCAGATGTGCTGGTTAATCCACCATCTCAGCAACCAGCAAAGGTATGTGTACCATGGTGGAGTTTGTGGGAAAATCCCAGCATAGACAAGAATACTAGTTTTCCTAGAGTAGATTAGATACCTGGAGACTGAGAGCTTCTGTTTTTTCTTTTGTTTTCCCCATACTGGAAGCAATATCAAGATTTGATTTCATTCTAAGTCGGAACAAAGCCAAACAACTTTGACATTTCCTGTGAAATAAAATTTTAACACACATGCAAACATTTGGTTTAAAGCATTGGAAACATTGTATTTAGATGAAATCAATGCATTTTTACAGTTTTTTGATTCAGAACTGATAAAACAACATTGCAGATGAACATTGCAACAGCAAAAGGCACTTTCAATGAAAAAATGTTCTGTCAGGAAAGTCAATGGCCTTTGCAAGCACGAGGCTTGTGGAAAGGGGAGACTGGAACCAATTGCTGGGGATTGTGAACTGTTTTATCGGATGATCCAGTGACAGCATGCAGTCTCATAAACCAGGGAGCACTGTAATGCGAGGGACTCCGTGTTCTTACAAGTGCACAAGAGCTTTTTGGTCACTCCCTGCTGTGATCTGAAAAGGGTGCAGATGTTTACACAACATGCTTTATCAAGGGTAATGATAGGGTGGGGGACTTGCACGTTTTACTCCTCTGTCAGCACCCAGAGAAAGTGCCTTCTGCACATACAGGAGGTGAGGCTGGGAGGAGAGCTGGAAGTGCTGGCAGCAGAGCAGGGAGATACGTGTCCCTTACAAGCAAGGTGGGGTGCAGAGCCCAGACTAATAAACCCTGCTGGGTCTGTGCTGAGGCACTGACCTGCCATCCTTCTTAGGTGAGGCTTGGCTGCTGCAACACAGGTCAGGACCGAGCAGTCCACTGTCTTGCCCAAAAAGGCTATTTAATGAGAGTTTGGGACTTTTTTCTTACATAAGGGTTCTGGGGCTAGGGACGTGACAAGTCCACAAAACAGCCAGGCATCAGTTAAATATGGAGAGGCTACTGGAGAGGGGGAGGGTCATTTCTAGATGAATTAAAATGAAGTGCCAACAGAGAAATGGATGATGAAAAGGGAAAAAGTCAACCAGATCAATCAAAGAAACAGGTATCTGGAAGAAGCACTTATTGATCCAGCTGTTAAAGAAACCTTCTGAACCAGATTACCCAGCAGCCACAGACTCCTCTCTCCCTGAGATACTTGCTGTGGTTAATAAAGAAGAGAGGTGACATGAGACAAAGGAAAAAGCCCAGTTTTTCCAGGCTGAGGTTTTGTTCCCTTAGAAATCCCCAAGAGGATAAAACAGTTGGACCTCAAATGATACAGTCAGAGAAGAACAGAGGATACAAGATTTAAGGATTAATTATATATCTGTGGAAATCTTACAAAAAAGGGAAGCAAGCCTTCTCTGCCTTTGCACCTTTATTCACCTCAAGATTTTTGGGGAGTGGGGAATTAGCAAGAAGATTTTCATGCTCTTCTAGTATCATACTGTGAGCACTATTATAAAGTTGTCAGGGGATGTTAAATTGGCTTTTTAGTTGCTGCTGCGTTTTTTCTTTTTCTTTAATTTTTGTTTTTTTTATTATTTTTTGTTACTCTCTTTTCTTGCTTCTGGGAACTCCAGACTTTCTTGAGTACTCTTGGGTGTCTTCTCCTTTTCTGTTCCAGATTTATTCCATTTGGGTACAGCAAGAAGATGCACCTGGTGTCAAGAAGGTGTCAGGAAGCAGTAGGTACCGATTTGGATTACTCATTGTTCTTTAAATGTCAAGCCGTGCACTTCTGAAGTAAGTTCTTTGGAAAATCTAATTTGTGCATCCTGAGTCACTGTTAGTTCTTTATATGATAAAGCATAGCCAGACCAAAGCTCCTGATTTCTAATATATGCTCAGCTTTGTCACCAGGTCCATCTTTACAGAAAAGGGTAATACAAGAAATTAATCAAGAAATGCCTTTACTGCAGTAAATGTAGAGCACGTAAGAGCACAGAATGCTTCAAAAACACTCACGTGTTTGAAGAGACTGATAATATCCTGCAATCGAGCACCCATCAGAACCTTAGATTAAAAAAAACCCACATTATTCCCTGCTTAGGGACATTATAAGGCCAAAAGCCAGGGATGGTGACTATGTTTAACCAAAGATCTCCATAAATGTCACAACAAAAACCAAACTGAACTCAAAACCTGATCTTGCTTCCCATTCAAAGACATCCTGTTTATATGCCATTCTGCACCTGTCACTGTTGTGCTGTCACCAGGATTTGTTGATCCTGGTTAAGCTCATAGGTAGAAGCACCAGGATAATTTCTAAAGGAGTGAAGGACAGAAGCAGCATGTAGCAGTAGCCTCCTAAGAAAGTCAGCTTTGAAAAACCAAAATGCACAGATTCAAGTGGTCAGAGTTCAGATTCAAAGCATACCCATTTTGGTGTTCTTATCAATCTTGGAAGAATAGGAGAATCTGGGAATAAAAGTTGCAGGCCCTATGTAACTTCTGGAAAGTTAGGAATACGGGTTTGATATGGCCAAGAATCAAAACGCAGGATTTCCACTTCTCTATCACTTCCCATTTAAACACAGTTGTTGTCTTCTGTCCCTCTACTTTTCTATTCTAGCTCCGGAGATGCTCCTTCTTCAGGTCACTATTGGGTGTTACAAGAAGGAAAAGGGTAAACAACACATGAATTTTGCCTGACTGAAGGAAACAAGAAAGACAAAGAACAGCAGAAACAAGATTGAAAAGGTTACCAAAGTCAGTTGGCACACTGGCCCGCAAGAGTCTTACAGCGTTTTCTGTTCCAGTTATGAATTATTCCCCCACGTGCAGAGCTTATCACAATCCTCAAAATCGCCCTTCCTCCAGAGATCTGAAAGGAATATGTCATCCCTTCAATGGGCAGTGCACAAGCACAGATGGAGCATTAGGCAGAACTGCTGTGAAAATGTTCAGAATTACCTCAAATCCCTCCACACCTCCTTTTTCGTCTTCCATCCCCACACCGAAGCCCACCTGTTCCTGCAGTACCTTCAGTTTTATACGCTAATCAAGCCGCTTTCGAAGACTCAGTGTCTGCACCTTCTTACTCACTCCTACAATCCGTGTGCCTAGCTCGAAACTGCACATGAAGACGATGAAATGTAAGGTGCATTTGAACTATGGCTTTAAAGAGATAGCAGCAATTCTCCAACTGCATTATACACTTGCAGTGGTTAGCATTTATCATGTGCATGTTCCCTCGTATATGCTAAGGCCTAGGCACATGAGAAAGCAATGCAAGAACCAACAGCAAAACACAGAGATACCAGGATGTGAACCAATCTTATGAATACCCCAGTTTTGCGTATCTATCTTGCAGCTATCCCAAAAAACATTTGTGTTACAGTGAACAACACTGAGGAATGTTTCAGGCAGATTTCTAATGTGGGCTGATACACTCCCACAGCCCTTTTTAAAAAACGGTATTTCAATAACAACTGTTTTGGGGTATGCTTATGTAATTCTCCATCCTCTGTTGGCACATGTACCCACACTGGAAATGACAGGGGATACCATCAGCCAGGCATGATGCAAGTTGGCAGAGATAGGCATAGGATGAAGGACTATAGCAGACACAGGAGATGGATCTGCAGATCCAGGCAGGGCTCATCCTGGCTTATAAACAGTGAGACGCTCAAGTCAATAACAGGAGGCATTTGCAAGTCTTCTGAATGCGTGTGTACAAAGGAACTGAAGTGGAAAAATCTGGAATTGTAGGAAGTGACACAGGACACAGTCAGCAGAGCTCAGTATGAAGAGCCCAGGGCTGGAAGAACAAGGAATGCAGCAAGCTGCGAGGAGTTTTTTCAACACTACAAAACATTTGGCTATGGAAAGCTTGTCTTTTCCTTATTGACATAAACCCTGAGCGAACTATTTACTGCAACTAAAGTAAATCTATGGGAAAACAAAAAACAAACAAAATAAATTTTTCAGCAAACCCATCCTGTAGTGTCATTTTAGAGCAAGTAAGTGCTCTGAATGCTACCCCTTACTGCTCTTTAAACAGCAGTTTAGGGAAAATACGATTAACATGCTTATGAAAATAAACATGTCCTGCTGGTGTAAATCTCTACTAACACTATCAAGGTAAATAGACTTATTTTATTTATACCAATGAAACACTGAGGAATGTGGCCCATGATCTCTGCCGGAAAGGATTGCACCTACGTTCTTTAGAAAAGTGAAAATGGAAAACAATAGCTAAGAAACAGGAAGGACTGGAAGAGAGGAAGAACTGGAGCGAGAGAAGAGAGGGCTGGGACTGGAAGCTATGTTCCAGGAAAGACAATCAGCAGAAGTTGAAGAGAAGAAGAAAGTGGAAACACAAAGTGGGGGAAAATAGAAAGGTCAACAAGGAATGGAGAAGACATCAAGTACCAGGTAAGTCGGACAATAATGCAGAAAGGGTCGTCACAGGCTGAGACAGTCTGCAAAGATGGGCTACCACTACAACAGATCACACAGACTTGCACTGAGATGTCAGAGACAGAGGGAGAGAGCACAGCTCTTAAATGAAGACCAGGTCAAATAAATGACCATTGCAGCAAATTAAGGATTCAGTTGAAAAGTGAAGGTCAAATGAGGACATGAGGGAAAGAAGATGAGTGACAAAGGGGAAGGATAAATCTGGCAAAGATGAGATGAAGCCTTGAAAGCATTGAGATCCAATAATGGCAAAGCAGCATGATGCTGTCTTGGACATTCAGATTAGAGGACACAAGCTTCACAGTAACAGAGAGAAATCCAGAGTGGAAAAAGAAAACAAATAATCTCTGCCTCTTCTGGGGTTTCCTGTTGCATCATTTCCATTTTAAATTACATAAAAATACTTCTAATAACCAGAGAAGCACTTAAAAATGAAGAAACACTTGTTCTAGTTAATGCGTCTGAACAGTGTGAGCGTGCACACACACACACACACGCAAAAATCACCCAAAAAAAGTTTCCCCCGGGAGGTCGTTATTATGCAAAAATTACTCTAATTAGGTCATGAATATATTAGGCCGTATTCAGTGCCAACAACAGCGGGGGGAAAAAGAGAGAGAGAATTGGAAATGTGACATGCATACACTCCCAGTGTGGTTAGGGCGACTGGATTTCAAAATGCCATTACGAGATAAAAAGGTCACCCTGTAGGGAGGTAATTGGTACAGCACTCTAGCAGCTGATTAAAGGGACCTTTTTTTCCAGAGGCGGGAGGAGGGGGGGTTAACGTAGCATCTCCCCTAACAAAGCATATGATCTTGATCAAACATCTGCTTTTAAGACAATCACAAAGTAAAAGGGGCTGACACCCTTGACATTCTATTGAAGCAGATGCATTTGTTTAGTAACACCTTGAGTTGCATGTTTTAAGACAACATTAAAGGCAGAGGGTATTTTCCCTCCTGCGGGTTACTCTCTGTTCAAACATGCGAGCCTTCATTCTCCTAGCTCCCATCACAGCTACTGCTCAGACACTGCCAATGTTGCATTAACAAGAAGTAAATGCTTTTAATTAGTCTGTAATGGCTGGGAGAACAGTACAGGGGAAAGCTGCTTCTTCAGCCTCTCTTATCCTCACCAAATACCAAACGATGACAGGCTCCCACAGACTGAAGTAACACAACTCCTGGCTTGGCAGGCAAGAGAGAACAGCAGAAGGGCTCGGAAACACCAATCGCACGCACTCCCCATAGAGAAATATAAGGAAGCTGCTCTGGATCATAAACAATACTTAGAAGTTGTGTTAAATAAGATGCCATTTCAGCTCTCAAAATTATTGGTGTCACACGTAAAAGCTCACTTTAGTGTTTGCAAAGACAGATAGTTCTGGCCCAACACATCTGGGGCCAGAACCCTGAGTAGGCAGGGAAAAAAGGAGGAGAAGCAGGCAGGAACACAGGCAGCACTGCTCCTGGGAGAGAGGACAGCAATGGCAGGGAGCAGTGTGCACTGATTTTAAAGCTAGCTTGGGAACCAGTTCAGTTTTCTAGCCTCTTCTGCCTCCCCAGACTCAAATACGCCTTGCACTGTCCCACTGAGTTTAGCTCTGGTGTGAGTTCCAGTTTTGATGGTGATGGCGACAGGCCTTTTCCCCTGCTTAGAAAGATGAGCAGTTACATGTTATGCTGAGTGTACACGCATTCCCAAATACCACCACCCATGGAGCTGAGCCACTGGTAACAGAAACAGAGAAATGCCTGGCATAGAAGGCAACTTGGACCAGTTTAGCATGGGCCACACTTCCCTGCCAGCAATGCCTGCACAAAATTTGGAAACAATGATTCTGCTGCAGTTTTGTCTGTGGAGATTTTAAACCACACAGTGTAGGCTTGAGCTTTAAGGTGCTATGCTTTAAATGTCACAGGTTTAAGTCCCCTTTTGATTTACAACTGACTAAGGAAGAGAACTGTTAGGTTGACTTGCTTACTTCACCACCCAGCAAAAGAAGCATATACTGAAAATAGCCTCAGAATTAGCAGTTTCGGCCTATGACACCCGAAGAGGAATTTTTCAACTACAGTTCAAGTACAGCTGGGTAACATTCCCATCTAGTGAGAAATATTGACATTTCAACATCCATTCTGGTCCCCCAGCAAACTGAAAAGTTGAAATTAAACATATATTGAACTGAGTCAAAATAAAACATTTGGCTCACTTCTATGAAATGAAGTTTTATGATTTAGGTTGAACTGACAATAAAATGAAGTCTTTCATTTTGATTTCCCAAAAGAAAGTTTCAATTCTGTACAAAAACCTTTCATCAGAAAATCATTCCCACGTAACATTCCCAACCACCTGTAATTTTCAATGATACAGAAAAAGTAGCCACTGCAACTCCCTACAATAGAGTACTAATCACTGGAGTCCATGTAATTCTTAAAAATGCATGCCTTATGGCTAAAATACTGTAAAATAAAGAAATAAATCATCCCATCCCCCCCCCCCATTCACCAGACTATGACTCTCCTGATGTCTAGGACCAGAACTTAGTAGTTTAAACTACAAATTTAAGACACTACAAACTTCTGCAAACAGAACGGCTCATCAAATGCAACAGATTTAAGATATGATGTCCAGTCACTGCTGAAGCTTTCATTTCTTTTTTAAAAATAATTATCTTTCATTTTCCCTTGTAGAGTTCACAGAGTAAACAAATCCAGAGTGTGGTTTGTCTGTGGAGGCTGTAGAGCCTTTTAATTTCTCTCAAAATCAATGCAGGCAAACTGTTTGTAAGTTTTGAAAGAAAAAAAGGAATGAATGTGGCATGCATTACTACATCACTGTTAGACAAATTTTCATATGCTTTAATTACCGTACATAATCTTAGATGCTTTTACAACTTATATACCTATCACCACATCACTTTAGCTTTTCAGAATCTTATTTATATGTTGTCTTAGAAAAACCTTACAAGAGAAAGAACATTACTATCACCCTATACAGCTCAGAAACACAGAGAAACCGAGTGACTTGCATTATAGCCACACTGAAAGTCTGTAGCAAAGGAAGAAACTGAGCCCTTATCTTTTTCTTTTTTTCTTCCCCCCCCCCGAGAATAGAAATTAGGAGGAAATTAAAACGGGAGGCACATGCCTAAACACTTCGGAATGGACATGTCTCCCACAGCTGCTCCCTGTGCCTTTAACATCTCCACAGAGGCTTCAATCAACCTCCTCCTCTTGCATCTGCAAGCCAGAAGCACTTTGTAGGAAATAGGGGGTATGCAGGCAGCCACGAAAACCCTGTAGGTAGATACAGGTGCTATGGGGATGCCGACAGTGTTTCAGAGCCGAGGAACAGGCAGAAGGACAAAGAAGTCTATGGTAGAAGCAGAAGAAATAACACTGGCTCCCTTCCACATGCTTAGACTTGGTTACTTGCACACTGACCCCTGAAGGAGCTAGGGGGGTGTGTGTGTACTTCTGTTTAAAGATAAGCTTTGTTTATGTATAAATTTAGACTCTTCTAATTTTGGTTTCAAACTTGCTTTGTAGCAAATGTTTAACACAGCAGTTGTTAAAATATTTGGCAATCTGTTTTTCTAACTGAGAAGCCAGCCATACCATCCATCATTAGCAACCACTTTCATTTGAACAAGAATCTGAATCTACACCACTCTGCTGTACCTGTGCCAATAGTTGTATGCAGTCTACTGGAATGACAGAGGGGGAAAAATCCTCTCTGTCTCTCTGATGAGAGAAATAACGCTATCTGAAGGGACAATTCCTTGCTGCTTGCACGAGGCCTGGTGCCATGTGACCCAAAGGACACTCAGCACCTTGCAATATGTGCTCTGTGTAGTGCTGAACAAAATCTTGGGCACATGCAAGCACTGATACAAGCATCTCTAAACCCAGTCAGTACAAAGGACAGGCAGGCACGGAAACCGCTCATAGATCCTTAATGTGCAGTTCATGCCTGCAATATCCTGATGCAACAGCTGTTCAGACTTATATCGCAGAGCACTGATATCTCCCAGTCTTTACAAAAAAGGACAAATCGTGACCCCCTTCCTCCAAGACTACCAAGACAGCATGAAGAATCCTTACAGTGTTCAGCATCCCTGTATCACTTTCTTAAACAACAGTTATTCCACAAGTAAGTACAAAAAGGAAATAGACTGGGCAGGCCTGTGGACCACCAGAATGTACTGGGACCGTTACCTTGTCTGTCTGTCTTTTCTACCATCTGTTGTCTCCCGGCTTAGGCTAGACAGAGACTCTCTGAGACAGTGAATGATTTTTGTTCTCTCCTCCCCATTTAGGTTTCTGCGAGCACTAATATCGACAGCTTTTGAAAGCACACATACAAGGGAGCATTTGTTCCCTGTTAACAATGTTGTTATGAGACTTCCTGTGCTGTGCCATTCCCCACTACCTGGGTTTTCATATTACTGACATGTTATTTACATAATTAAAGTATACAAAGAACATAGATGCAGGAGCTATACTGAATACCCCAGGAGTGGACATTTTGGACTGAAATAATGAAAATTGGCAGGCTTTCTACAAAGATCTAATAGGTTATATTCCATGCTAATTCCAAGCTAATAATTGACAAAGCTGTCCCCTTCCCAGAAATAAAAATTTGAATTGATGTGAACCCTATTTTGTTCCATCAATAAACTGTAGAGTATAAATGTGTTTGCGTGTTTCTGTTGCTAATCTGCAGCTACGGAAGGTTTAGCAACTTGCCTGCATGGGTGTTATACTTGATACTTTGCTTCCAGTTCTCTGGTGCAGAGGTGACTGTGACATAGTCCACCTGCGATAAAACCCATAACCTGGGTGAAACAGCTACAATGCAGCATGCTTGCACAGCTCCTTTTAGGCACACCATTCTGAAGAGCTTTCTAGAGTTTAAAAACAAAGCACAACCCCAGAAGAGTATTAAATAATAAACGACTACATAAGGGGAAAGACAAAGTGGCACAGGCAGGAAAGAATCAGTGAGATAATCTGAGATAAAACCTGAAATGAGACTGTAAGTCGACAAGTGGGAAAAGTATAAAATGGCTAATCTAGATAAGATCAGGAGTGGATTTACAGTGGGCAGAGAGCTAAAGGGCTGAACTTCCTGGTCCTACACCGCCCAGCGCTTCAGAGGTGTAGTACCTCCTCCCCCACAATGGCTGCCCCTGCCCTGAGTGTCTTCTGAAAAGGGCAAGCCTCTAGATGAAGCAGTCAGTGCCATTTCATTGACACTGGTCTCAAAATTCTGTACCTGTGCACTCATGGAGACCAAAAAGCCCACACATGCAGAGAAATAGATAACCTCCCCTCGCAACAAACCACACACAAAGACTTTCTCCAACATTCTCCAACTTTTTGCCTGTATCTGATACTCCTTAGTGTTCCTTTACATGCTTAATGAAATCACATTTCACCACAAAAGTAAAAACAGATGTAGATCATCACGTCTGCAAGAACTGGGCTCCTGCATCATAAGCAGTGTTACAGAAATTCTTGGGGTTTGAAAATGAAATATAATTTCCAATCTACTGATCTAATTCTGAAAATAAAGAAACAAAATCTCACCAGACTCATGAGTTGCATCTCTACTGCAGACTTAATCCAGCCAATATATCCAGAAGTCAAGGGAAACTCCAAAATCTGATTAAGTTATGCCCTCAGGACGCTCTACCTCCAAAGTCCTTCTTTGACTAGATAGATACACATGTAGCCCATATCCTCCATTAAGAAGTCTTAATAGCACTTCCACCCCAGGCCTGAAGCTAACAGAAAAGTCCCTGCTAGTAGTGCCCTGAAATAACACCCAACTTGTATGAATAATGGGGGTTAGAATACTTAGGAGGATCAGGGTCACAGTGAATATTCATGTTGCTACACTGGATGAACATAACATATGTCTTCCTGTATTATGCAAGCGGGGAGCAATACATTTCACAACCAGAACCAATTCACCATTTTCGGAATCTATTACATATTCTATTTCCAGCAAAAAATTGAGTTGACATGTGCAAACACCTGTTTGGCTGTAGCATCCTCACAGAAGTTTTCAAAGGCAACCAGTACATTTTTCTGCAAATCTACCCGTCTATTTCTCAAGGACAAGTTTTTCCTGTGCTGCCAACCTGGTCTCTTTTAGTGCATTGACCTCTATTTCCGACACTTTGGTAGTTTCCTCAGTATCACTGTTCATTTGAGGAACAGTTGAAAATACCTCCGACCTCTCTCAGAGTCTTCAATCCCTAAATGACCTTCATGTATCATTTTAATCATATTTCCCTGCAACACGTTTCAGATCATCATCCTGGTGCTCTTAAACAAAATCCTTTGCAGTACTGAGAACTTCTACTTAATTCTAAAAGACACTGGGCATATCAACTTCTGGCCAATAGTTTCACTAATTTTCTAAAATGTCTATTGCTTTATTATATCATCACAACCAGCCTTCACATTTTCTTGTGATTAGGAAGGTTGGTTTTTTGGGGTTTTATTTTCTTTAACCAGTTTGACATATCCGTGGTTGTTTGTGTGCTTTCCTATAAATCTTTTTTACAAATGCTGGAGAGTATAACTGCAGCCACCAGACCTCTTCCTCTACTATTCTGTTTGCAAATCACACATTTGCAGTTGGACAGAAGAAATAATTCCTCTACACCTGGCAGGTGTCTGCCCAGTGCTTCCTGTAAACTGCAATAAATGGCTTGCAGTCAGTTTCAGCTAATACTGGCCTCCAACAAATACATCCTGGAAATTTTTCATAACCATGAGCTAAGCTAGGACATCTTTCTCCACTTGTATATACTTAGATTCCGGTTTTGCTGCAGCTATGATACATAACTCATTGGCCTCCAGTTTTGAACACATTATATAAGATAAATGCTCTAGTACCTGCTCTGGTAGCTTCGTGTTTAACATTACCTACTCTCCCTCTGTTAAGATCTTAGTCATTAGCTGCCATTTATTTCTCAAACTCATAATGAGAATGTGTATCCTGACTCTATTGGGCATCTTTGCATGAATATGATCTCACGTTGCTGATCTGGACAGCCATACAAAGCCATATATTTACCAAACTGCATGCTTCCTTGGTCCGATAGGGTAGGCATATTATTGACAGCCTGCACCTTCTTCAGATCTGCCTGTACATGTTGCCAGCTACTGTCTATCCCAAGGAATTTACATACTCCCTCACTGTGGCAAGCATCCGTATTAGCTTCAGCAGCACCCTGAAATACAATTTTTCAGCAGATGCCAAACACAACACAAATTGGTGCGATTTCTTTGAACTGCCAAAGAAATGGTTGATGGCATATACACACTTTGTTTTCTCAAGAGTACAAGCCAGAATTTTGCTGGTAATGATAATCACAGGCAGATACTCAGAATTTGTCAATAACTCTTGTAAGGTAATGGACATTTTTGCTCTTTGCATATTGCTTTAACTATCTGGGCCCTAGACACAGGTGTAGGGAGCCATCCGCTGCTCTGTTGATTCTTCCAGTTCCTGCATGACTCCCAGAGCCTATTCAGCTCCCTCTTTATATCTTGTTCTTTAAGCGAAATTTTCTCAAAGGAGGGGTAAGAGCTACATGTCTTTGTCACTCATGGGGGCCGCCTTTAATTCCAAAAGGGCATCCTCCGGTTTATCCTTAATTATTTTTCTCTCCAATAGATTCAACTTCTTGATGTAGACAAAGATTTACTCAACAATGGTGAGCTTTCCTCTATCGCTATGAGAAATTTTATCCTTTCTTCAGTGTTATTTACTCAACAAGGATTGATATCCCTATATTTTAAGCGTTGGCTGAGTGCATTAATTTCTCCTGTCTCTTCTTGTGTGTGTCAACTCAGTATGGAGCCTATATAATCAAGGGGAAGATACAGTACAGTTTTGTAGTCAAAAAAATGCTCTGGATCAAAATGGAGTTCATAGCCTGACAGAAAGATATGAGAGGTACTGTCACGGTTTAAAGTAGGGCGTCAATAACCTGAGTGACAGAAGCTCTCTATTAACCCCTACCCTCCCACCAGAGGAAGGGAAAAGGAGGAAAAGGGAGAGAGGCTTAGAAATTGAATACAAAAAGTTTTACTAAGAACACTAATAATACTAATTATATTAATAATAAGAGAAATAATGTAAAATATACAAAACGGCTACTGAGTTTCCCAGAACTGGGTGCTGTGCTCTGGCGTCCTGCCAGCAGCTGCTGGGCAGCACCAGACAGTCCCAGACTGGCTTCAGCAGCAGGCAGGAACTGGACTCAGGGATGCACGGATAGGAATCTGGATCAGGATCGTAGGCAGAACAACGAGTAGTGTCCTCTTCAGCAGGCGGCCATGGATCAAGGAGTGAGCGAGACCCTTGTCATCCCCCAGCTTTAAACTGAGTGTGATGTGCATGGCATGGAATACCACGTTGGTCAGTATTGGGTCACCTGTCCTGCCCGCCCCTCCCCGCAAGTGCGACCCTTTCTGACTTCTCACTTGTGGGACCTAAGAGGTCTGTCAATGACCTTGGCTGCTATGGTAATAATTATAAACAGTGGCCCTTTTCTGCATTCCTTTCCTACCATTAGCTCAGTGTAACTATAAACATTAGGTGTTATCAGCTTTGGAGCAGACAGTGTCTGTAAAATACGCAGCCAGCTTCAGAAAAATGCAGTTACTTAGAAGAACTTAGCTGTAAGGAATATTCACTAAAAGAGAATTGGTTCTGTTCTAACCAAAACCAGCACAGGTACATAACCTCAAACATATCGTTTACGTGTGGTGTAGAGCTGGGTTCAGAACAGGTACAATGCTTAAAAGATTTTAGAAACAATTCTTAAATTATAAACTGATTGCAGTAGAAGAGCAAAATTTTGGTTTCTGAGGTGATGGAAACAGGGCCGAGTCATTAACAGAGAGTCTCTTTTCCCATATTGCAGGCTTTGTACTTTGTTGAGCCAAGTGTACCATAGACCACTTCTTCAGAGGTCAAGCAACTTGTCTTTAGAAGCAGTATGTTTAATGGAAATCTCGAAAACCAAAGAACCTGCATTCTGAAGCCCCTATTTAACCTGCTGCCATATTTTTTGTTAATACTCAACTGAAGTATCGATGAGGGGAAATGGAACAGGACAGGGAGTGGTTTCTCTATCCTGAAGTGTCATTCCAGTGGCAAAACCCATTGTAGGCTGATTACAAACCCACCTCTCATGATGATACACCAAGCAAGTAAAAAACCCTTATTCTTTTGCACGTCAAGGTTTAAGTCACATTGACAACCAGAATTTGTTCTCAAATTTTTCAATACTTTAATCTCTTTTTGAGTTAATAAATACGAACAGCTCTTTTTCGAAATTTTTGTGAAGTGTCTGATGTTTCTTTGTGTCCCTCTGTCAACCCAGTGAAATCACATTAGATCACAAAATCCAAAACTTAAGGAGATTTTACTGACTATCCTCCAGGCAGCTTTGCTGTTCATTTTTAGTCCATGTAGAGTGCTTAAATACCACAGCGATAAGTGTTTTGTACAGGCATATAGATAGATTTTGACATTGGTTCATGAAACAAGAAGCCTTCAAGGGCAGCAATTGTAGAATCTCTAAGAAATTGCCATTGTTCAGGAAACAAGACATGATTGTCCATCACTGCAGCTGATGGAGAAAATAAAACCTTGTGGAATAAATATATTCTGTGACAGCACCTGTCATTGGTGAATTCTTTTGCCCGCCACATCAAAGATAGTGGATGATATAGGAAAGACAGTGCGTTTTTTTGCTGACAGATAGTTTTCCACAATTTCCAAGCTGCTAATGGAGCACAGATATTGTTTTTCTGTTCTCTCTAGCCTGGCAAACATTTTAATTTAGTATTGATATTTAATTTGTTTCTTTGATTTAGCAATCTGGTGACCCTTTGATCCCACTTACTAAGAATTTAACAAATTATGTCTTCACTTATTAATGGAAGGGGAAAAAGTTAAAGTGAAATAAATTGGGAAGTTCTATAATCAAAAATATTTTTTAGAGCTAGTTAAAGTTGCTAAGAGATGGAAGTAACTCCTGTTCCCTTTGTTTATAAGCACTGAGAAACCTCAAAGTAAACAATTTAAGGTGTCATCAATTTAATACTATCTACACTATAAACACTGCATTATGCCAAGAAGAAAGAAATATGTATTTCATCACTGTATAGAGAATTTGGGCACTGCTCACAACAAATGCTCTAATGCAATGTCAAAACATCGGTAAGTAACGTCAAAAATAAAACCAGAGAGACCCAAACCAATTCTAAGAATTTCTTGGAAAAGAAAGAAGATATGGAAATACTGATTGGCATGTTCAGATTTCATGCAGCCCATGAGTCTTAAGAACTGGAATCTGCACTTTCATTTCTAGCAAGTATGTTTCTCACCCTTCTATCTTTCAAAAGAAAAAGTGAAAAAAGTACAGGCTAACGCACCGAGTTTCTTCTGATCACCTGTTTTACCATTTCCAAAAATAATGAACATCTCTAATGCGAGAGTTATGTTAACTACCAAAGTTAACTATGATGATTTGCCCATTTTATCAACTATTTCACTGTTGGTTTACTTTAGCGGTGTCAGCTTCCTCTGTAGTCCCAGTTCATCAGTTAAGAAATTGCACAGCAAAATAAACAACATAAGGAAAGGTGCTGCCCATAACACATAAATTTTATATGTAATTCATAAAACTTCTCATTTAAATGAAGCTGAAGCGTAGTTTCCTCTCTGTCAAAACAGATTTTCATAACACGAATGGACCAGGACTGAGTCCTAGACAACCTGCAATTGCTGTACAGAGACACCGTTATTTCTGCTTCGGAAGGTTCATTTTTCCAGAATAGCAGATCTGTGGGTTTATGGCCATTTTATATGTAGGCAACTTCAGCTTAAAAGAGTTTTGATTTTGGTTTTGTTTGTTTGGGGTTTTTTTTATATCAAAGTGAACAACTTCAACAGACAGAATGACAGAAATGCTTGTTGGAAGGGAACCACGGAGGTCATTTAGTCTAATCTCCCACTCAAAACTAGATCAAGTCAGCTGTGGATTTGTCCAGCCAACTCTTAAAGTTCTCCAAGGATGGAGATATTGTGAAATGTGGGTATCTTTTCCTATGCAACACTTTCCTCCTAGTGAATAAGTTTTCCTTAATGTCTTGTCCAAACCCTACAACTTGTGTCCACCGTGCCTTGTTGTATCACTTGCCATTGCTGAGAAGACTCTGGCTCTGTTGTTTTTACCACTCATCAAGTAGCTGTCAGCTACTATTTGCTCACTCCACTGTCTCCTCTTTGCCAGGCTAAATGAACCAAATTCCCTCAATTTTTCCTCATAATCCATGCTTTCTTTGTTCCTGACCATCTTGGTTACCTTCCACTGGACTCTCCTCAGTTTCTGAACATCCCTGTAGAGCTAGGAAGCCTAAGCTGGATACAATATCCTCATGTAGCCTAGCATGGCTGCACAGAGGGAAATTGGAGCATCCCTTGGTCTGTTAGCAGCACTTCGCATACTGAGCTACATTAATATTATTGTCTTATTCTGCTGGCTCATATTCAGCTTGGTTACCTTAACCCCCAAATCCTTCTCAGATGGGCTTCTACTCAAAGAGATGGTTCCTGGCCTGTACTGACAACTGATTATTCCACCCCAGATGCAGAATGTTTCCCTGCTGAACTTCATGACATTCCTGTTAATCCAATTCTCAGGTTTCTCAGGGTCTCTCAAAAGAAGCTCTGCCATCTCAGAGTCACACATATATGTGCCCAGGGCAATGTTTTTCAGATAAAACCAGAAGATCCCTTCTTGTTAATCAGGAAACCAAGTGGTAAGGAGAGTAGTACAAGGTGTAAGGTAGATGTGATCACTGGAGAGACAGTCACTGCCATGAAAAAAAATTGCAAAGTTAGACAAATGGAGCTCTAGGTGGACTCAACTCCTTATAAAAGGCAAAGCAATCAGGAGCAGAACACCAGGAGCAATGCAAGAGCCTTCCCACTTCACTTTCATCACAGTATTTCCATGCTGTGAAGGGTTGTTTGTGGAGGAGATGGAACTAGTTGATCTCACCTCAATCTCCTGGGGTGAACATGATGTTACACGACACCTTAACCCCTTTGCTCTTTCTATTGGCCCCTCTCTTGGAAAGGGCTGTCACTTAGAAGATGAAATATATTTACAAATTAATTAACTTTGGCCAGTGACTGAAGAATTAGATTTCCACTAACAGGGATTCTGTCTGAGTGATGGATACACAGAATGCTGGAGGAATAAAATACTAGCACTTCTTGCCTCCCAAAACTGAATGCTCAGCAATCACACAACCTTTCCATTCATCAGCCTTTTTTTCTACACTGTCAACCCTTCTTTTACAAAAGCCAATAGAATTTCCTTTAGTAGATGAAGGTACGTGTGTACTGAAGAGAGTATCTGATCTCTGAAAACAGCTCATCAACTCATTAAATAGACAGAGGCCCACCACACAGCAGAACTGTGAAAGGCAAAGAAGAGCTGGTTGGCGAGGACAAAGCATGGGATTAGCTCAGAGTAAGACTGTAGCCTCTGATGCATAAACAGTTTCTTATTCCAGGACCTGAATCAGGGACAAGCCTATGCCAAAGAGATCATGGTGCAAATTGTAGATTATGTGGGTTGGAAGCTTCATCTTGCTAGGGGGATGTTACGGAATGTAGTTTCGCACACTACAGTGTGGGAAGAAGAAGAGACTGTTCTGCTGGTGTTGATGAACCTGAACATAAGTTACTGGTGCAATGAAGTACTCACAGAGCGAGGGTTACTGTTTATTCCTGGAAACAAACATTGCTGCAGAATTCAGTCTCAGCAGAAAGGTAAAGGGGAGCTCACGGCCCCAGTTCTTAGTCATGGAATAAAGTATCAGGTGGAGAGTGACGCTAACCAGCCCTTCATCATACTGCTTGTTTTTCATGCTTCCTCTCTGGAGTAGGAAGCCTTAATGAGCCACTTGCAACTCCTGCTGTATTAATTCTACTCTGCAACTTGTTAGAGCCGCAAAGCAGAGACCCAGATAATTTAAACTATCAGCAATTCATTTAGAGCACACCTTACAGATTAGTGACACTCCAAGGATATCAGAGATTACAATAAAATAAGCTTTGCTTGCCTCAAAGAACTGAATCAAACAAAAAAAAATCCAAATTCATTTGTCAAAGAGAATGTTCATGATTTAGCAGAACAAAATTAATCTTCAAAATCATTAAGTGTTGGTCCAACAGTACATCTCATGTTTGTGAGGGTTTGCTTATATCAGCTACAGTACTAATAAATTTTGAGACAATTTTTGCAAGTGTTGTGGTTACTTGCTGTAATATCCTGACCAGACTTAAATGTTGATAATTAGATTTTTGCCCCTGTGAGATCTCTCCATGATTTGAAATGGTAACAATGGTTTTTCTTTATTTCCTATTCTGTATTGTTAGCAGAAGTCAAAATGTGCTATGAGATAGCTGCTATATTCTACTTCAGAGCTAGATAATGAGACTTCTACCTAATATCTGCACTTTCGTATTTAGTGGAAGATATTTATGTGTTATTCTTTTTACATTTAGAAAGGTCATTTAAACAGCAGTTGGGTAGGCAGCATCTGACAAACAATAATGCTGAGCTGGAAATGGGGTGGACAGAAGTCGACCAAATGCCAATATTCAGCACACTGTAATGAGTGAAGCAGCACAGTGCAGTAGATAAGGCTGACCTCAGAGATCCATAGCTGATTATAGCTAGGGGATGGTATTCCCATGGCATGAGGATCAGAAGGACAAACTTCAGTAAATCTAGTCTCCCATTGTCCATCCTTCCTTTCTGCCGGCAACAACCAGCTGTGTGGCAAGGGGTGAGTGCCGCAATGCCACACACTCTTCCGCAGAGTCATTGGCAATTTAAATAGCTGTGAAACTTTGCACTGCAAGTCTGTCAGCAAAACCCCTTTATCAAAGATGGGCAATACAATGCTTTGTATAAATGACGTAAACTTACAGCTAGAGCTTATTGCCAGGCAATAAAGCACACAAACACATGCCTTTTTCTTCCTGTCAGCAGAAAACAGCATGCATTAGCACCAGAGTCCAGCACAGGAAGAAAAGGCATGGCAAGAACAAAGATATTATCTGTGGGTCATGCCACTAGTACAGTAAAAACCTTGGCGCTTGAAGTACTTGTACAGGCAAGTCTTCAGCATGTTCCAAACATTTTTACTACAGTTTAGGAACCATATTTACCTAACATGCACTGGAAGCTATTAGGCCCTGTCCTTTATCAGTGACACTGCTGGTATGACTGAATTAATATTATTGTTTGTAAGAATATCCTCCTACATTTCCCCGGAATATCAGAGGCCATGCAGTAAGACTAACATAAATGAGACTTCTGACATGAAGAGTGGTAAAAATGTACTGAGAAACATGAGATCCGGTGCTAAGTCAGTGGTGGAAGTACAGGAATAAAGAAGAGATTTACCAGGCCTTTGCTGTAAAGGTTGTTAAGGTAGCTAATGCATCAGCAGACTTGTTGAGAAGCAAAGGAAATGCAATTATACTTTCTGGAGTAATGTCAAGCAATAACAATTTCTACGGTGATGGACTAAGCCATCACTTGCAGAGGCTTTTGAGGCAGGAAGGGAGGAAGAGGTGGTAGTCTGGTAGGCTGTCAATGGTAGCTCATTATGTATTTTTGACCATCAACCCCTTGTAGGGAGGGAAAAGCAGCCACCCAGCCAGGGCAGGTATATAATCTGATTGATGTTTCATAAGTGGCTTTCAAAAACTTGACTGAGCATGAAATCTCGTCATTAAAGTTTATGTCCTGAGTGACTAACGAAAAGAGAAAAAGATGGAAAGACACCAAACCAAAGGAAACCAAAGGTGACAGAATGATGGCGAATTTACAGCCAGGTATCTTCTTAAGCATGATTCCCAAAGCTAATCAGCCAACACCAAAACAGGCTTCTGGTTCTGAAGGAAATTGAAGAAGAGGCTCACCCTCTCTCCCTGTGAAAAAACATAAAAGAAACCAAGAGCAATAAAATCAAGACCCGTTGGATCCCTGGAATGCAAGTATCTGCTCTGTCTGTTTTACCAAAGAGTCTTAAAGCACTGTGGAACAGTCAGGCACAAATAATCTAGGGGAACTATGTCCATTAATTCCACGTTTAACCCTCTGCTTTTCTCTGGTTATGCAGAAAACATATACTGTGTAAACAGTTTCTAAGTCCTCAATTTCTGTCTTTATATCTGCTTCATACCAGATGAGGCAGGAGAGAGAACATGGGCATGACAATGCTGCATCCAAAAGACACTTCCTGCCAGAGACAGCGTTTGTTAAAACTTCAGGAATGAAAAGGCCTATCAAGATCACAAAATATTCTTTCATAGTTGAGTCTCAAAGGACTGGGGAAGAGTGGAACATTTCAGCAATATTCATTCTGATATGAAAACAAATTGGTCTGCCTTCCTTTGCTCCCCCCTTTTGTGTTTTTTTTTTGTGCAATTATTCTAGCTAATGAGTTTACTGGCAGAAATGTTCACAGAAACAGCAAATTTTAGTGGCCATTGGAGATTATTTGTGAAGAGTGAATTTAAAATTCTTAATCATAAGCATTCACTGTGTAAAATGTACTTCAAAGGCCTAGGCTTACCCCATCAGGGACCAGCACTGCCCCAGGTAACCAATGTCTGCAATCAGAGCTAATCAGTCAGATCTGATTTCAAATATTCGCAATAAACAGATCATGGACAAGCTGTAAGTCAAAAATTATTCATAGAAATTATTTGACAAATGATGTTGAATGCTGAATAATTCAAGAAGATCACACATTGTTCACAGACAATTCCCAGAGAGAAAGGACAGTGAAATTTGTTTTAGAAGTTCATGATGGATTCTTCATCTAAGGCTGCTCAAAACACCCGGGTGAATAAGGTTAGCCTCAGCCTCTCATAGTTATTTCTAAAACATGAACATTTGAGTGGCCACTTTTCAGGACAGTTTTCACTATCTGTGCAAATAATCTGTGACACTGAACAACTCTTCAGCGACCCAGAGTCATTTCTGCTGGTATTTGGCTTTAGCGAGCAGCTTGACAGAGGCTAGGAAGGTTATTCTACTCGCTTCCCAATCTTCTGCCCATATGTTGCTGTGGGTTTGTTTTTTATTTATAAAGAAATCAAAAATAATCTGTCCAGCTAATACAGTGGGGCATTCAAGGAAGCAGACTACACATTAAGATGTGGGCATAAACCCTGTACTGGCTGTCAAGAATGCTATACCAAATGAGTTACAGATGACGAAAACTCATTTTATGTTTATTGTCATGTCATTTCTTTGAAAACATATCACCACTAACATCCCACCACAACTGTATCCAAATCTTTGAGCATCACCTGTCCAGTACTGGGCTCTGCACCCGAAGACTTGGATGAACAAGAGTTATAAGCACAGCACTGAGAAAAGATCAAAGTTCAAAAAATAGGACATAAGGATACAAAAAAAAAAAAGAACAAGAATGACTTGTTTAGTCTAGGAAAACCTGAGGTAAGACACGATAACAGTCTCATTATGTAAAATGCAGCAAAGACGATGGTGATCAATTGTTCTCCGTGTCTGCTGAGGATAGAACAGGAGGTAATTAATTTAATTTGCAACTGAATTGAATTAGATTAGATGTTCAAAAGAAATTTCTATCTGTAAGAATAAGAATGAGAAGTTCACTACCTTAGGCAGTTACGCAATCTCTCTATCAGGAGGTTTTCCTTTTAAGGACAGGTTTGGCAAACTTCTGTCAGACTGGCCTAAGCAACTTGATCCTCCCCTGAGATGCACGATGGAGTAGAAAACTTTGACAGCTCAACAGTCTCATGATCTCTTTAAGCTCTGCTCTCATGAAAGTCTCAGCCTGCCTTCCAGGAGACCCCTGAAGTACTGAAAACTACGCTTCTCCTGAAGCATGGGGAGTGCCCAGAGTGGGTAGAGAGGTTAGTGTTATCACATCTAAACCAGAATGTTTTAGTCCCCCCCTCCAAGCCCAAATCACATCATCTCTATCTACTATGTCTTACTGTAAGAAGTGCAGTTTTCAGATGCAACGCAAAGGGTCACCTTGCCACCTCAAAACATTAAAAAATGCCCACCACAGAATTTGAAGATGAATTAGATGTAGCTGCAGGATGCTTTAAATGTGAATTTTGCACGACTGGAGATAAAAGGATGTTTTATAGAAGCACCTATTCCTTCCTCACCAAATCAATGAACAGAAATACCTTAGACTCCAGGAATAAAGAAGATTAAATTAAAAAGAATGAAAGATTACAACTCACATGTACTTTTGCAAATTATTTTTTCACAGATTTAATTGCTGACACACACAAGAGACTCCTGATATACTGTAGCTGCTGTTCAAAGTCTATCATGCCTGCATGCATGTGACTGTTGCTCTGAAGAGCCACTCGCCAACAAACCAGCTCTGGTGAAGCCTTTTCTCCAGACTTTTAAAAACTCTCCTTATCTCTCTTTGAACACAGAGCATCTCAGGTTGCCAAGGTAACATTATATACTGCTTCTCTACAACCAGAAAACTGTTTTTAAATCTTTTCCCTTTTGCAAGCCTGGGTAAGTCAATGCTCTCAAGTCTAGAAGACCAAACAGAGCTGTAAACTCTCAGGTTTTGCCCCTCCCATGTTCTGCTACTTTTGAACCCACTTGTGTTATCTGTGAAGAAAAGCATCATGTCTACCTCTCCTGAATTCTGAATCTCCTCTGTTCCTCCAAGACACAGTCAAATGTTTTATACATTCTAGACAACACAATCCACAAGGACTTATTCATGTTTGCAACTTTTCTTCATTTTGATCATATCTCATCCTCTCCCTAATTGTTATTTGTGGACACATGTGTGCTGAGTATTTACAGATTTTGGGAATGGCAGCCACAGGGCTAGCTAAGCTAAAATTAAGCAGAATCAACCAAAAAATTACATTAAAATGTTTATATAGAACAAAAAAGGAAATGTTTCCAGGCCTGGAAATCTATGCTACCCTGTAATCCTTGCACTTACCACAGAATCATAGAATAGTTTGGGATGGAAGGGACCTTTAAAGGTCATCTAGTCCAACACCCCTGCAGTAAGCAGGGCCATCTTCAACTAGACCAGACTCCTCGGAGCCCCGTCACATCCAACCTGACCTTGAATGTTTCCAGGGATGGGGTATCTACCACCTCTCTGGGCAATCTGTTCCAGTGTTTTGCCACCCTCATTGTAAAAAATTTCTTCCTTAGAGCCAGTCTAAATCTACCCTCTTTTAGTTTAAAACCATTACTCCTTGTCCTATCACAACAAACGCTGCCAAAAAAACAATGCACGAAAACATCTTCCTTCTGGAAACCATCTACTCCTTCAGTCCTTGCCTATAATGCTTTAAATGTAAACAAACAGGTGTCATCACTGCGCCTCTGGCAGGATGTGCCCTGAAAATTTCCAGCCTCACATGTGAACCACTGTGTCCTGATATACACAGAGTGTTAAAAGTGATATCCCACAGCCTGTGAGGGCTCACACATGAGCAATATACTTCTGATCAACTCAGTTTTGCCTTGGGTCACAGGTATTCTGCCTCCACGTGAGACAGCTGCTCTTGCTGAATTCCCACAGATGAGAGTTCCTGCCTTGTTGCTGCACAAGTCAGATGCTGCTTCTGTAAAACCAGAAGTGGAGAGTCACAGAAACAAAGCAGTTGTTTTTCTTTGCCTCCCCTGTTGCACCCTGTGTCGCCCCACTACCAGTTCCAGGTAGTGAATCAAGCAAAAAAAGTCCATAGGAGGTAAGCAGAAAGAAATAAGGATGGAGAGATAGATCACCTCCACAAATCAATTCCTGTATTCCTCCGACTCTTAACTTTAGCTTTTAATTTTCAGACCTAGATCAAGTCAGTTATTTTTTATTTATCATCTAAGCAAGAAGCTAATTAGACCAACTCTATCATTCTCAGTCAGATACAACACAGCTGACTGCACTTGAAAACCAAGTGTCCTGCTCTTGATAGGGCTAAGAATTTCACCCTGCCATTTTTGCTTACATTTGTTGATATCAATACTATGAAAACTGTATGAAATGGTTGTAAAAACCAAGTCTGGCTACCTTGTCTGCTCAGTCTCCCACCTGCATCAATATCAAGTGAAATTGAACTAGTAGCAATTTTCCTGTAAAAGTTGACAGTGCTGTAGACAATGCTTCCAAGTGTTTCCAGGCCTAATGGGTAAAACGTTATTCTGCCTGCAATAATTATAGGTTCTATAGTACTTTGAGGAAAATTGCTGTGGACAATACATAAATGCTTCAGTGCTATGAACACATGATGACTGACGCAATGACTTTTGGGTGAAAAGTTTCAATGCCACAATAGTTACAGAATGGCTGATAAAATTTGCATGCCTTTCTACCAATCCTGTGCAGTACTGTGAGGTTACAGGAAGTTGGAAGGAACTAACATTCCTAAAATAACCTTCATAACTAATTAATTGTGCTGCAGAACCAAAAGCCAGAGACAGTCCTTTCCTGTGGCTGTCTGACTGTCCAAGTCTACAGACAAGCTGATGTGTGTGGAAGAGACAGGAAGAAGGACATAATGATTTATATGTAAGATCTTGAGAAAGTTTCAGTGATATTAATACCCAACAAGTAAAGCACTTCTGCTCTTAGCACGTCTGTCAGGCTCAGGTATTTTACAGCCAACTCTGAACTCACTGTAATGTTCCTACCAGCAACTTGGCAAAATCTTCACATGGCCTCACACTGAGCGTTTGAAGAAGAAATGATACTCTGTAGGTGATGAAGATGTGGGACATGCAAGTGACACACAGGGAACTTCAGCAGTCCACTGTGGCCAGACCAGGACTGCGCTGAGCATGCCCCTGGTGTCTATCCACTGTAACGCTCGTCTACCCATCCTGAACCAGGTAGAGATAGGGATTGCTCTGCATCAGTCCTGGGAAGTGTACCTAGCCCAGCTGGCAACCACCTCTGAACTGTTCTACAGTTGCATAAGGCCCTACATCTGCATCTGCTAAACGAAAAGCATAGTTGTTAAAGGCTTGGAAGTTAAGCAGCAGCAAGCACTGCAGCAAATTCAGTTACTCTGCTGAAAACACTCTTCAGGTTTACCTTGGTGGATAAAAATGCTAGATGTTAGTTGGGATAAGAGGGACTGAGGAATCAAACTGTAAAATAAAAAGACATCACCTATTAAAATTGATGGGTCTAATTTTGGCTTTTAGTACAGGACTTGGGTCAATGTATTTTTCATTTTGAAGATAGCACACACCAAATACCTAGATACAAGTGACAGCTTACAGGTGTTTCAAGTCTTTAGGTATCTGAAGCTTGTTTCTACTCCCATTAGTTGGCTCAGCCAATGGCTCCTTTTTGGGCCTAAAAAGGGCCACACCATAGACATTATTCACATGGAATTTCCAATCTTAAGTACTTCACGGGTTGCTCTAAAAATTTTCTTATTTCCAGCGCTGTTCAACTATTTCAAGCCCTTCTGAATCTTGTAAAATTCCCCAGAGCTTTCTCATTCTATGAATTTGCTTTTTTAAAACACTTTGAGAAGAACAACCAAAATATCTGAAGTGAACTGTTACCGTGTAAAACCCCTTTGGCTCAAACATGAATTTTTTTCAAGCTGAACAGAGAATACAGAGGGAGAGAGGGAAGTGGAGCAGGATTGTTAAAAGATGTAAAGCAAACAAGCAGGTCTTTGACATCCAGTCAATATATAAAGATTTTTTTCCCCTTCTCCCTAAAACCTCTAGGACTGCAAAAACATTTACTATTGCTGTAGCAAAATGACCACTTTGGAAAGACAACAAGGACAGAAAAGAATGGTAAATATTCTTAAGAGGCTGAGATCTTGAAGTCATTCGGCATTCTCCCAAATCGTGGGAAGAGGAAAAGAGAAGACAAAAACAACTCCAGACAGGGGCCTTAACATTCAGGAGAATTTACAGTAGCTCCTCAAGAGCTCAAGGGAAGACCAAGTTGTGGTCCTTCCTCTCCCACCTTCTTACTTGCCCACTTAAGTATTTATTGGACTCCTTTTGTCCTTTTTTTTTTTTTTTTTTTTAATTTTGACACATAGCAGCAAGGGAAAGAAAAAGAAGCAACTGCTAGTAAGCTAGAATAAATAATAACCTCTACTTCCAGTTACTCCCCTTCAATTATTATGCAACAACATTCACACCACCTGAGGAATGAAAAGGAACCAAGAATTTTTTCAAGAGCTGTGATGACATTTTCCATAGCTGACTGTGGTCCCCAAACTATGTATTGTTGCTTATTTTGGATACCCATCCGTGATCATGCTAATACCAAATGTCTCACTTTGCTGCTTGCATTCAAAGGGAAAGTCTTGGAACTCACAGAACATGCCTGGCTTCTTGCATGTTAAACAGGCACCTGAGGTTCATGCTGATTTCTGGATCCAGTCCTTGTTTGCTGTGAGGTGTAGTGACCCGTTGCCTCTCCATTTTGAGCTAAGATAGTGCTTGAGCTCACAGAGGTTTAACGCTTTCCTAGTTGTTCTTTAACTTCTCATTTTCTTGCTCTAGAAACACCCTCATAGGAAGTAAAATGGAAATGCAGTATTGCTGCAAGCTACCATCAAAAAGGACCAATTTTGCTCCCACCTCATCCTGCTTTATAGAAGTATAATTGAACACATTTGAGTGGAGCTTTTCCACATTCTTTATGTGAGTACCTGCGTGCGTGCAATGTGTGAGACAGAATACTTATGTACAATCAGCTTTTAGACCTTTCCAACTGCAGCATTTAACACTGTACAAAATCTACCTCATGTTTGATGTCTTCTAGAGGTAAGCAAACCTTTCACCCCCAGCTTCCTCTGGCTCTGTTTCCCTCATCCTTCCACGAAGCACAACTTCCTTAACTGTCGGGTCCGTGTACTTTAGGCATAATACTCTCTTGATGAAAGCAGACAAGCCTTAGGGCTGCTGGATAGCTGGAAGGTTAGTAATTACATCGGTCTCTCCTTTAGCATCTTATAGCTGAGAAGGAGGTGTGAACTTCAACAAATCAGAGTTGCATGATCACCATGGAAACGAGGGATGAGCACCTCTTGTGATGAAGACAAATGACTGGTGAGAGGGTTCTGTCCCCGCTCCCCTTTATTGTTTTGCATTAAATATCTAAAACTTTGGAATCTGAAACAAGTCAGGAATGTTAAACAGATCTAACAGCAACAGCTCAGAGCAGTTGTGTAAAGAATAGTTTGCATCCCCTCACAAACGGTGTTCACAAGTACTGTCAAAGTCTCATACTGACTTAGAGAGTATGGGATACTTTTTGTTCCCAGGAGAACCCCAGGCCAGGAGAGCAGAGGGCTGCAGGACAGCAATGCTTTTGACAAGTCTGAGCTGATTCCGTTCCAAATGGTATTTCATGTTCTCAGTATGGTGCAGCATAAGGAGCAAGCAGGTGCTCGCAGCCCACATGTTGGTAAGAGATCTCATGTTGGAGTAGGCAGCACTGTCATGCTATTTCACCTGAAAATTTTGAAGTAACGAATAGTATTGGGAAATTGAAAAGGCACAATGGCTTGCAAGGTTTTTGTGCCCCGATGCTGCATACATTTCCTCCCTTTCTACCACCTAATAATGGGAATTTTCCACCTCTTCCTCACCAGAATCCATAGAAACATTCAATGTGCAGACAGATCATCTTCATTACTGACAACTGAAGCTGTGTACTTCTACAGATAATGTCCAGTGCTGTAGCACTCAAGTTTTAAGAAGAAGATGAACTCCCCTGTCCTAGATATTCTAACGTGACCACAGTAAGAAAAAGACCAAGGCCTGCCTCGAAAAGCTTTAATCTAACATGACAAGACCATGGAAATATCAAAGGGAAGAATAATTATTTTTACTTTACAAGGCTGTACCTCTCTTATCCAAGAGGCAACTCAATGGTTTCCCAAGGTCTCAGATAAAGTACATGCCTGCAGCTGAAACTGAACCCTTAGGTCCTGGCTTCTACTGCCTTAATTACATAATTAGCATCCTTCTGTAATGCAGCTATCACTAACACATCACTCAACACACAATACGTAAATGAATAGAAGTATCACATGTTACCACATGCTACCACACTAGAAGGTGCATGCGCTTCAACATCCACCAAAACTAGCTTGTTGCCAGCAACAGTGTAGTTTCAGTAGTGCAGACCCCTACATTTCATAATTTAACTCCAAAAAAGCAAATGAAATTTCTGACAAGAATACCATTCTTCCACGGACAGGCTTTGTCTTGTCCTTGGCTTTGCTTGTACAAAGACATATCTTAAATCCTGTCTGCAGGAAAGGCTCATACAGCTCCCTGTATCAACTGACCTCTAACTTTGTCTGGGCACCAGGCCTCAGAGAACTTGTCTGATCCTTTCCCATCAAGATCTGCAGATCTCCCTGTGTATTCAAAAGTCTTCCATTTCCTATGTTGTATTTTTTTCCTCCAATGTAGCTCTCACATACATCAAATCATGATACCTGAATAACATCTTGAACACGAACTTTACAGGTTGCTTAAAGTGAGTACATACTAAGGAATAAATACTCCTAAGTTGAAGCTGGGCCATCTAAAATGCTGTCCAAGCATCTTAAAATCCATCACACAACCACAGAACAAGTGTTATGGTATATCAGTAAGTAGCAGCGGTACGCAGAACACAAAGCTCACAGTGCCATATGTACTGACCTATTCTACATAGATACGTATCAGCTGCAGATGCAAACAATTCCTAAGGTGAAAGAAGACTTTTGGTCGAGTAAATGCTACATGTGAGATATTTCATTTTTATGTTTCAATGTTTTCAGAAGAATGAGGATATCTTGCTTTCATCATGCAACACAGCTGCTAATTTATTGATGCTTATCTTTGCCTCTCAGAAGTCAAAAATATTTCCAGGGATAGAACTCAAGCTTGATTTTTTTTGAAAACATATGCCTCTGTACTTGTACTGAAGCATAAGCTCTAATAGTTTGTAACATTACACAGCTTAGATGCTCAGCAATCCTGCTTCTGTACACACACAAAGCCATGTAACTACAATACACTAGGTAGACGCTTCAGACATGCAGAGCTGACATAACTGTGTGAGGAAACTAATACAGTGAAATGATTATAGCTAAAACATTATTCCATAAATACATGTATGTTATATAAACAACATCATTTGTCTATTCACTTTCAGCAGACTCACCAGCTATTGAATTTCCTGCAAAGAGTCTTCATAGAAAACATGACTTTAAGTTAATATACAAATTTTTTTAATTCATTCACAACTGCATTAGGGAAATGCAATATCCCCTGCTAAGAACAGAGTCACGGGGTGACATAGGACTCCAATCACAGCTAGCAGGTGTAATATGCCACATAGTGAACTGATGGAAAACATGCTATTAGTTAAAGATTATTCAAAACCAGAAATGTCTTTATGGATGTTAACTAGCAAGTAACTCTGAATGACAACTAGCTCTGAGGAAATCTTAAACTTGTCAAATCAATCCTCCTCCTCCAGTGGTTCACACAACTCCATAATTGAACAGGCAGCAATAACAGACAGGGAGAGGTCATCAGACAACCAGTCGTCTCTCTCTAAGAGGCAGATCCCCACAAGACTTCCCAGCCTTCTGAAATGAAGTAATAACAACAAAACCACACTTAGGAGCATATTGAAGGTCCCCACTGAAAGTTATCAGTATTTGTCTCAGAATTTGTCTCAGTTTGAATAGGTTTAAAATTTGGCCATGATTAACTTTCAGGCTTGTCAGGGCTCTGCAACAGACATGTATTTTCCCTGGCATGTGTCTGGCTTACCAGTACGAGAACAGCTTTTGTCATACCACTGTTTAAACTGATTTAAATGTAATAGCACAACACAGTGATAGAAGGAGGAGTGTAATAATCCAAGGAATAAATCCTGTAAGAGTAGAAGGGACTTTGCCCTACCTCATATTGCCATATTCTCAAAGAGGAAAGAAGAAAATAATCAACAAGAGAAAGACAATTTCATCCCAATCCTATGAAGTGTTTGTTACTGATAACTTTATAAGGTAGCTTATTCACCTCCTGGGACCTGCCTGCGCTGCTCTTAAGACATGTGGACAAAGCTGTGCCAGGGACCCCAATGAGTTTCTACAAGAAAGCAGATATATTGTACCTTTGCGTAGGAAGACTGCACAAGATCACATATTACTCAAGGCAAACTCCTATCAGCCTGCAGAAAACAAGACAATTACTAAAGCATTCACACCATTAGCAGCCTTGCATTTCACTGATGCTCAGGTGTCAGTTGTTCTAAAATTTAGAGATGAGTGATGGAGGATCTATACCAGTGTGACCCAGAAAATAAGGTCTGAGTGAATCCCTTCTTCCTAGATTATTGATTTAGGAGCCCCTCATGACCTCTCCACTCCAGAGATCTTGAGCTTCTTTCTCCATAGTTACACATCCAGCAATATCAGAAGGATAGAAAGCGTTGAAGTGCAGGGACCCAAGTAGTCCAGATACCACTAATCCACGTGATCTGGTTTGCCCTATGCTAAGTGACTGCATCTACTTCTGCCATACAACAACGACTGGGTTCACTAAAAATGCCTATTATTATTGTTTCTTTGTTTTACCCTAGGGTAAAATATTCATTTTCTGTGGAAAGAGTCAGCAGTAATATTGTAATATGCACTTGCAGTAACAATCATCACATTGTTCTAATAGGAATTTCCAGTAACCTCAAAAAGTCCCAAAGCACTACAGTTACACCAGTATCCTCAACTACCCATCACGGAGCTTAGGCATGGAGTGCTAAGTGGCATGACAGATTCAAAGAGGACAACTGGAGGAGTTGATGCACAATCCAAGTCTCCCAGTGTTACAATCCTTTGGTGCTTTAACTACTGTACAGTTCTGAACTCTGGAAAAATGCCAGCAAGGACCATTAAGAACCCACCAGAAAAGAAAGGGTAGGGATGGCAGCAAGTCCAGTACCACCTGCCACCTAGCCCTGCTCAATATACTTGGAGCCTGGGTGCTCTTTTGGCTTGGATCACTTTTCTTCAGACAGATAAAACATACTTCTCTGATGCACACTCCCTTGTCTCACATGTAGTGGAGAAAGCTGAGGTGGATCATAACTAGGCCCTTTTCTCTCTGACTGTGTTTGCCTGTGAGCTGTTTTAATATGCACTAAGCAGCCGCTATCTTTGCAATTCATTTTCCTGCTTCCTCCCAGCAATGCCCCATTGCTCATACACTTTGATGCACTAGTGTGCAGAAAGAGCTTGCCAGCAGCACCCACACAAGCAGAAATATTTCCAGACCTCAAAAGACTGACCAAGAGACATTTTTTTCCTAAAACTGACATTTTAACAGAGCACCAGAAGCAGGAGTCCTGCACAGAGTACCTTATCTCCATCTTCATGCAGCGTGAGGATTTAAAGGGACAAGGGAACATTTAAAGCATCCGCTTACAGGCTAACCTCATCACTTACATTTTCTGATTGTCATTTGCTGGCTCGTATTGAGATGCTTCCAATTATTCAGTCGTTCTCACTGGACTCAATTAAGCTGTGGATGTTATAAATAACCAGACTGCAGGATCAGTCTCATTAAAAATTAAAGTCCATTAAAAAAAATCTGGACTATTCATATTATTGAATGAAAATCCACTATATGTTTTTCTTTTTTAACGAGAAAATATGCAGATTAAGCCACTCGAGAGTCTTCTTTCTCTGCAGCTTTGATTTTAATTTTAAAAATGCAAAACTAAAAAAAAGTTTTGAAGCCAGGGAACTTCAGTGCTACCAGTAAAACTGCTTTTGATTCCCTTTGGAAAAAAAAGACAGCTTCAGAACTATTTTTCCCCTAATCTCTTAATCACAAAATTAATGATCTTTTCTTGGATTTAAACGTTACTTTGTAGTATTTTCAACCTACACAGTTCTCAGTTGTGCTACTGCATGAAGTCTCACAACAGTAGAGAAAATAGCTTGCTACATTGAAACAAATTAATCTGCTTTTACTATCCTAGCTGAGTACCTTAACGAAAACTACACTGACAGCACAAGTTAAGAGAGAACATCAGATTTCAGTTCCCATAATGATTTTAAGGGAATAAGTACCATAATCTGGGATTTATATTTTGAAGCAACCCTTTGAATCTCCATTCATGTGACAAATTATTGTCAATACAAAAAAGTTATAAACCATCCTCCAAAAATAATCAGCATTAATAATATCAACATTTTTTTCTAATTTTACCTCTGAATTTTGACATCAGGGTTGAAGCCATAAATGTGTTATATTTCCAGATATTTTTCTGCAACCAGAACAGCAGAAAACTGTTTCTTATTTTGCATGTTTAAAAAAATATAAAGAAAGCAGAAGTTCTCACAAATACATTTCAGCTGTTTGGGGTCTTTCAGGGCAGAAGGATGCTTACAAGGCTCATCATAAATTCATGTGTTGGCGACACGACACCAACAGAAAGCATACTGCTTGACAGACACTGCTTCCCAGGAAAATGGAGAGCTATATCTGGCACCATCGGAGATGCTTCCGAGACACCCCTTAGGGCAGAAAACTGGCTCTAAGGGGGTGGTGCAAATATAGGAATCTGGACACTACATTTTCTTAGTAAGCTATTTTTTGCCCTGTAGGTCTGAGCCAATGCAGAATGAGCAGCGGTTGCACTGGCAGAGAACAGCAGGCCTAGATACTGCCAGAAGCAAAAAAAATTCAGTAAGGAAGAAAATGATCCCCTCTTCCATCTTCCCCTGGGCTTCCTTACAACTTCTCTCAACCACTTAAAGAAGCCAGGCTCCCAGGGACAGAAATACCAATATGATTTTCAGTCCCTTAAATGTAAAGACTATCTACCCAAGCGTCAGAGGGAGAAAGAGCATTCAAGCCATTTCAAGAGTTGGTGATAATTTTTATAATGATGCCTCATTTTCTTCCAATGCCATATAACTTCTCTATTATCTACTGGCATTACAGCTGTTGATTTCTTGTTTTCTCTGATGGGACTGTGCAGAGACTTTTTAAATCCAACGCCCGACATGAGTTTCAGGGGGGAATGCCAGAAAAATGACCACAGATTATCCTTAAATTGCAGCTGCAAAGTCCTACCCAGTGGTTTTGTAACTGCCATCAGAAAAGTATTAATGGTAATAGAAGAGATATCTACAATTGGCCCCCTCAGACAAGCTATGTGTAACATATTCCCTATAATAAGGAGCTCTGCTTTGAAGCAAGTCATCAGCCTTAATAAGCTATGCTACTCCTACTGCTGCTGCTAAGATGTTGTTCGGCCAGTTCATTAAACACCATTTTTTCCCAGGGTTTGAAATCTAGCAGTGCTAAATGTATCTTCTGTGAAAATGACAAGCTCAGCACCATATATGGGGAAGAATTGTTGGAAAGAGGATTTCATTTCATTATAATTTGTTTTTTTTGGCTTTTTTCAGGTTTTCTTTTTTAATAGTGTGCCTAGCTGGATAAGGCAGTCCTCCTGCCAAAGCAGCCCACAAAACTGCTTACTGCACAACACTACTGAAATGCAGTCGCTTCCACGGCAGCAACCAGTTAACAGGGAAAGCACTGAAGAGTTTGGCTGAAGAGAGAAAAAGGAAGCTACAGGCAATGTAACAGAACCTACCACTGTTTCCATGTGGATTGCAACAGTATGATTATTTTTATGCCCATGCTGTGTAAATGGGCTCAGTTAGGCTGAGGTCTTTTCATAACGAACAGACTCAACCTGTATCATAGGAGCCTGACAGGAGGCTGCTGGTCTGGGGTGATGATACCTGTGCTAGATGGGACTAAAGCAGGCATCCTGCTGGGAGTGTTTCAGACTCCCTGAAAATGGCCCATGAATGATCTGCGAGCTGCATGTGGCTGGGTTGAGATTCCAGAGGAGTAAAAAAGCCTCTGGACAGACACACCAGGCAGAAGAGAAGTTGTCAGAGGGTAATGACAGGTACGGAAACAAAGGAGGAGATCGGGCTGCTCTGATCGGGACTTACATGTGTCACCCCGCCAGCGATTGTAAGGAGAAAGTGCAGACCACTCTGTCATGCTCTCCAGATCACATTAACCCTTCAGAAAGAAACAGGGGGCTAGATGATTCAGTAACTCTCACAATCTGTTTCAGGCTCTAAAGAAAGGCAGATGCTCTTTCCTCTCTCTCCTTCCTCATCTCCTTCCCTTTTAAAAACAAGGAGCCCTGCAAAATCATTCTCTCCACGCAGAACAAATAGTTCATTAGTGTTTGCCTTTATGAGAGTGGGCGAATAGATTTTGTACCTTTTCTGATCAACGTTCATGCCAATTTTTCAATGGTGCCTTACTGGAGCGGATGCAACAATGTTTTTATTATACAACACAGAATCCAAAGGGATACTTAGCATGCACTGAATCAGCATCAGCACAAATCCCCTGGCTAGTTGCACTGAAGGCTGTACTGGCTCTGCAACAGCCCTTGCAATCTCTTTAGTCAAGAAATGGATGAGGGCTGATCTAGTGGTGAGGGAGAGCATGACCAAAGACATAAATATGTTATGTCCAGCTTGGATCCTGACAACTTCAATTTTCTTTGATTTAGCTTCCTCACCCCCAAAAGACTGGAAACATCAGCAACAGTTCCGGGACTTCCCTGGTAGTTTGCAAGTACACACAGCTTCTCAGAGGGGAATGCCAGAGAAATGGATGAGACTGCCTTAGTACAAGCTTTACATAATCAACATATTGTGACTGTACAGGCAGGCTTTAAAATGGCTCCAGTGGGAAACGGATGGGAAGACTAAAGAAGAGGAAAGAAACAGAGATGTGAAAAGGAGCAAAAGAGAGAGAGGTGAAGGAGCAGGAAAACGAAAGCAAAAGTTTTGCAACATTGGCTACACCAGCTCTTTAGCAAGGGTTCTACGAACCCCAATGCACTGCTCAGCCTGGCCATTCCCAAAGATGGATTAGCAAATTAATGTAAGCAGAGCATAAAGTTGCTGACTGTGGTGGCGTTGAGTCACCTTGGGCCTCATCAGCATTGCTAAACATTGCCCGTAACCTTTCCATTATCACTGAGGGTCTGCACAGCACCAGGACCCAACTGCTCCAATAATTTCAATTACTTTCCCTGACAAATTTTATGTTTCATGTATTTTACTGGCCTGATAATTATGATTTCTCTCATTTCTCGCTATCGAGCTTAATGGGTTCCAGCACGAGTGTACGGTTTCAGAAATGAAGTTCCACTTGAATTCACAAGTTATTATCTACTTTCGCTAATGGAATTGGAAAAAAAGAGTGGGAAAGAGATAAAGGATGAGTAGAGAAGAGAGAGCAGAGAGGAAGAGACAGAAGCATGTACAAAAAAAAAAAGACTAAAGGAAAACACATTGACAAAGGGAAAAACAAGAGAGAAAGAATAGAGACTGGGTTAAGACAAAGATGAAGCACAAGAAGGACAAAAACCAAAAAGGATGTATGTGAGAATGAGATAAAGACCAAGACAAATAGAGACAGACACAGAAAAATGGGTATACAAACAAATGAGAAAGAGCTATGTAAGGATCAGCGCAAATGAGAGTGGAAAAAACAGCAACATTAAGAGCATTAAAAATGCTTTCTTGCATCATGACTGAAGAGTTGATAGGTTATCTCAAACCTTGGGCGGGCAGCAGAGATCTCAGGTCTGCACCTTCTGCTACTGACCGCAGAGAAAATAATTAATATCCCCAAAATAATCTTGCTGGCAGTGGTAGATGTCCCAATTAGAGCTAGCTGGGAATTAATCTTTTATAGTGTTTTAAAGATCCTGAAGAAAAATGAGTGCAAATGCGCTCTTTTTTCTATCATTGACCTGTTCTTCAAGAAGCTTTAACCAAATTTGTTGTCACTGCTGGCCAAAGTTGTCATTGCTCCTTCTTCTAATCAGGCCTGGAGTATCAGAAGAGGTATACAGAGTGAGGTGGAGCTACCATTATTTGCACACCATCATCAGAATTGTTTAAAAAAAAAAAAAAAAAAGCTAAATTAGCTATGAAGTACCAAATGAAGGCAGGCATGGCCATCCTGCAGTAACTGGTGTCTTCCTTTCTATTTATACCTCTGAAAACATTTACCTATATTCAAATAAAAGGCCCGCATTCCCTCCTTCACCATCTGTACACAGGAACTCAGCATGAAAATGTTGCCTTAATGCCAGTGAAGAAAGAATTTACAGCAGTGATGTTAAAGAGGTGAGGGCTGGATTTCTTCCCAACTTTTTACTGTTGCCTAAATTGGGCAAATATATCCATCAGGAAAACTTCTGAAGCTGAAAGCCGGAAAAAGAAAGGTTTTTCTGTAAGCTGCAGGAAGTCGCTAAAAGAAAACAAACATCCCTTAATGTTGCTATTTTGACAGCAAAACATTTTAAAGAATTAATGACCCACTTTACCAGGGATGTTTATAGAGACGATGTTCAACCCTCCTGCCCAAGCCCAAAGGCACAGGGACACAAATAACCTGGTCTGGGATACAGTGCTTATGCAGGATGCAGACCATCTGCAATGGGGTTAATATCACTGGAGCACTGAGATGAGGAACATACATCCAGAATACCATCATACACTGTCATTGTCATGGTTCACCGGTGGGAAAGGTGTTACTCTGAAAATCACTTACAAGCAAACGTTGAATGTCAGGAGCTTATACGTGGCCTTGAGTAGGACAGAAAAGTGAGTACAACAAGCAGAGCTATAACAGGCAATAGATGTCCTAATCTAAAGATTTTTTTCTAGATCTTCAGGCAGGTGTGTGAGATATTAATTGAAAACAGAAAATCAAGACTTCAAAATTTCTTCCCAAGTAAACATTCTAAAAATCCACTTTAGGTCAGTGTTCATTTCCCCCTAAGATTTAAATCACACAATGAAGTTCTCACAATAAAAAGTCACTCTAAACAAGAACAATCATCAAAGCTGTATCCAAAAATATGTAAAAGGGAATTCCTAATTACCTTTACAAATCAATTTTAAAGAAAAAAAAAATTCTAAATGGAAGAAATTTTAAAGAACATTTTTCTGACCACTCTGAATGTTGGTATGAACTATTTCTGTTCTGGTATCAATACCTGAGTTGTTTTCAGTAAACCTGCAGCTTTGCCTACATGTGTGATGGCACTTGGTCAGGCACTAGAACATCGTCCACAGCTTCACAACTTCTCTCTTAAATACCTCTAACAGAAGCAAAACCCAAAATTTAAATCCTTGCAAGATCCTCAAGATTAGCACCATTAACAAAGGAAACTAAAATAGAAGAATAAAGGATAATGTCTCTGTTGCTTGCAATGTTTTTTTTCATACATTTATGGTATTTATCCCTTGAGGACACAAACAAGGTTTTAATCAGTAGAGTAGATCTAAAAGGCAAAAAAAGCCTCCTGCATCTAAAGTAAAGCTGCGGTCATATCAGGTGTAAGACTCATTGATATGTCTAGGAGGGGTTCCTCCTTGGAATCTAATCAGTAGGGACCAGTGATATGCAAAGTGATATGCCACGGAGGGGTATATCAATGAGGGACATAAAGTCCCTTGATGTACCTCCAAAAGGATTTAACACTAGGGTGGTATTTCTGCTTTCAACATTTCTCCCTGAATGTAGTACAATCCTCTCTGCTACCAGCAACACGTGACTGGGCCTCCCAAGCAGCTTGAGAAATATCACTTTAAGTCTGTTTTTGAACTTTTCAGTGGACAAGCTTCTTATATACATGGTTTTACGTCCATCCACAACCCTGTTTTACCCAGCAGCAAAAAAGAGCCAGCGATGCAACTTTTTTCTCATTACTCTTCGTTTGCTCTTTGAAGCCCTATAGAAAGGAAAGGTCCCACCAATGCTGATACTCTTTCAGGGTTTGCCTCTCATTATTCTACACACTGATGTTGAATGGAGACTGGAACAGGCAAGAGATGGCTCCTCGCTGTTCCTTTTCTTTGTCCTCATCTGTGTCCTGTCCTTTTCTGGGAATTTAAGGAAAAACAACAATCAGAAAGGAAGGATTCTAGCTAAATAAGACTTTAAATGCAGAAGAAGATGCAGAGATTACACAAGAGTTTATGATACTGGAGACATAGCGAGGCCACCATATGTACAAGGAGTAAAGTGCACAGAGTTTCTTATTCCGCAATGCAAAGATTGAATACCAGCAACTCTAAAGTTGTGTAGCAACACAAGCCCATCCAGAAGGACTCTGTAAATGCCCAAGAGTACGCGTATTTGGTGACAGTTACTTGAAAGCTAAATGCATCAGGACTAACATACCTACCCACTGATAGCTTCTCAGCAGAGCTAACGATTTAGTGAAGTCCACACCAAATACCTTGTCACAGCATACACAGTATCCCAAGAACCCAGATCATCCCCAGTGAACAGAACAATTAGCTCCAAGTTTCTCAGCAGCATAGGGGAAATTGAAGGTTGCGATCCAATGGGTGATGGCTGAGACCTTACCATTCCTGGTCTCTAGAAGGGGAAGGGTTCCCCATAGGGTCAGGCTTGCAGCACCTGCTGGGAAGACAAGAAAGGCAGGTGGAACCCTGTGTCCAATCACCAAGGCAATTACTGTGGCTCGTATTCTTTCTCGATGCTGGTGGTGGCCGTGTTCTGCAAAGTAGGCAGTTGGGGTTGTGACTGTTTGGATGTCCCTGGCAATCTGCTGTGCTTGGCCATTCTATTTAGCTTATGCTTTTGACTAGTGTCAATAAACACGTTTTGGCTGGATAAGTACAGAGAGGGCTGGAACCACTTCCCAGACCTCAAAACAAACTCTACAACTTCTTTGAGATTCACAGAACCACATGATTTGAATTTCCCTGAGCTTGATTAATTATCACTGTTTATCTCCCTCCACCAGTAGCTAACATAGTTGTTAATTTAGGTTTCTAGCCCAAGAAATTTACCTAAGCAGGCAAACAACTAAGGCTGTCTACATAAGATGAGAAAATTTTAAAATATTTAGGGGGCTTGTCAGTAGCACTTGAAGAATCATTATAAAGGAAACGCATGCTTTACTCCTCCCATTCTTGCCCCTATACCAAAACCTCTCTGTGCGCTCCTGGGAAAAGGTAAGTTTCTAGCATTGTACTAGGAGTCAGTGAATTTGGGTTCTGTTCCTATTCTGTCAGAAATTTAATGAATGACTGGAGCGCTGCCTCAGTTTCCCCACCTGTGGAAGAGAATGATCTTCTCAGTAAAGACCAACTGAGAAAAAAAAAAAAAGTTTTAAAGTTATTGAGCCTTAAGTTTCCCCTTGTGTTTACTGGAGAAAAGAATTTCTGCCCTTACTCGTGAAGACTCACCTAAACAATAGAAACATTCCTCCCAGGATCTCACATTACTGCAACTGCTTAAGATGCAAGTGTTCAAAAGAGCTTAGCTATATCTATTTCCCATCAACTTCAACAAGGACTTAGTATGTGCCTATTTACTTTAAGGACTGTATAACTAACTTTGGGACACAGAGTCTATGTACATTGTGCTTTGGATGCATTTGTGAAGGACTTTGATTCAGAAAGTCTTATTAACAGAGTGCATATACATTTGCAGAAACTTTCTTCATTTCTCTAGCCACTGCTAATAAAGTGGTACTTAAGGAATGTAAAGCAAAAACATAATTTTAGAAGACAGGAAGCAGCTTCAACCCCATAGCCCTAAGCTTGCACTTAACCTGAAAGATGAGGACACCAATTACTGTTGGGGTCCTATAATAAAGGCCTTCTCAGAGGATAAGTGGACATTTCACAGTCTTTAGCTTCGTAAACACTGTCACAGCATTGCTGCCCATGTTGTTGTGTTCTCTAGCGACCAAAGTTCAGCGCCCAGAGGACCAAGGCAAAAGTACAGCCTCCTGTGTTTTCACAGTAATCACTAGCCTGAAAACTAGAAGTAGGAGGGGGCCTGGATGTGTGCCTGTATTTGCGTGTGAATAACAAAGAGGGGAGGTGTCTGCAAGCAATGCATACATCTGTATCAGAATAGAGTTAGCCAGGAAAGCCTGGGTTCTTTAAAGTGACTATTTTTATTTCAAGAATCTGAGATTCAACAACCAGAAAGAACTACTGTCTGCAATCAGAGAGGTGTTACGTAAAGCATGAGGGTCAACTTGACACCCTCAAATGTAAGTAATTTAAGGCTTGAACCTGTTTCACTTCATCTTCCATTCTGAGAAGTCTAGGGGATTCTTGATGAAGCTACTTTGTTGGTACCCTAGAACTGTTGCTTGGAGGACCAAACAAGAGGAATCTTGTTTATTGCAGCATTTTTCCCAGTCCTTCAGTACACATCAGCTACCTGGGGGATAGCATTTAATTATGGAGTTTGACTCTTCTCTGGATTCTTGCTTGACCTTGTCAAAAAGTGATTGATGATATGAGACCTGCAGATTCAAAAAGGGTATGTGACTTCTTCTGTACCCACCTCTCCAACTGGCCTTGACAGAGGGATGTATATATGAAAGAGTGAGAACACCAGTGTAGGAACAACACACAGCTGTTCCTCTCAACTCTGCAAAAATCTGGGAGCAAGCTCCATCGGAGAAGCTCTCATGCCCTCCTTCTTTTGGCCTCTAAACATGACTCCAGAACTCTGTGTTTTCTGGATGAAGTTGGAAGGACACAGTTTTAGCCAAACAGATAACCTGAAGGGAAAACAGCTAATCGAAAGCGGCCAAATTTCAGAAGCAGCAATGTCAGGAGCAAATTAATAATAAATGTTCATGTGTGCACACCAGTGTACATGCGTGAGTGGGTGTGAGACTGGATAAGAGATTCTGACAGGCAGAGCAGGAGGATGAATATCAGCTTTTCCTTCCTTTCCCTTCATTCTGCTTATGTGAGGAACAAAAGGTCTCCTGCCAATTAGGTGCATCTAGCCCCAAATGCTGATAAAAGCTCTTGTTCATCATGCTGGGAGTGGCACAGCAACCTGTCATATATAACAGCTCCAAAACAGAGACAGTGGGAGCAATGGGCACATTGTGCACAGAGGTGTGAGAAGAGAGCAATTCGCAATCACTCACCACTGACTGGCCAGACCAGAGAGGTAACAAGGAGGAAAACGAGGCAGGAAAAACAAAGCTCTCAGCAAGTATTTCTGAAGACAGTCTCATCTTTCCACTAAAAACAGTCTTTACAAGACACCTGGCTGACAAAACTTTGTCTCATCAGCTCAGACTTGTACCCTAGAGCAGCCACATTAAGAGGCTCTGTGCTTTCATACAGAGTCTGTGATCATGAGCTGAAGAATAGACTTCAAGCCACTTGGGAGTGGAAGACAGTATGATCATTCACACGTCCTGGATACTCTTGCGAAAAAGAGGAGAGAGAGAAAAAAAAGAGAAAAAAAAAAAAAAGACTACCAGCCCCATGGGAATTATGGATGTTGGATGCTGAATGTTGCTTTTTCTAGTCTTCATCATTTCCTGCCTCTGCCTGCATATAAAATAAGAACAGGAGAGGAACCTTTTACCATCAAGTCTTGATCTGATGACAGTTTTCTCCATTTGATGGTTGAAAATGCACTTGAGTTTCAGGTTTTCTTTCATCTTGTTTGCAAACAGAAGGACGTTTCTGTCATTTCAGCCATTTGCCCTCATCAACAAGATGGTAATGAAAGCCATTTCCCAAAACTATGGGGCTAAGGGAAAGGAGGAGAATGACAAATTCGTGAAGATTGCAGCGTATGTAAAAGTTTAATCAATACAGAAACACAGTATTACTGTGTTCAGGAATGATGCTGATCTCCCTAAAACATCCAGAAACAGTGAGCAGGAAGCTTCAAGCCACTATAAGGCCTTTTCTGTATCACAGAACCAGCAGCTATGAGGTGGTTCTAACCTGTGCTTCTTCACATAGATGTAATACACAATGATTATGTTGCCCTATGCTGGATGCACCCACAGAGAGCTATTAATAAGTCATTAATTAACTACTACCACTACAGACAGCTAATAAAGACGCCCTTTAATTCAAGTTTCAGAAGTCTGCTTAAGCTAGGTTAAGGACGAGAGTATAATTCCAGCTCCCAGTTTTTCTCTGTATGAATGGAATTCATCAGATATGCTTAGAGTCAGAGAACAGTTCTAAGCAGTTTTTCCAGCAGCGTGGACAGAGCCCTCACCATGCAGAAAAAGGACAGTGATGCATTAAAGCATGACCTTAGGTGAAGCACTTAACCTCTTTGTGCCTCATTTCCCCCCATCTGTGGAAACAGAAATGGCATTTACCTAACTAGCAGGGGTACTGTGCAGCTTAATTCATTACTGCTTCACAGTGACTTTCAGAACCTTATATAAAAGGTACTAAGAATCAGCAGGGAGAGGAATGACACACAGGGACATTGTACATAGGCTGGTGCAACAAACTGTGTGAATTCAGATAGGCACTACTTACATGAATATTTATAATGCAGGTATTTTTTGTGGTGGTGGTTTTGATTGGGGGGGATGTGTTCTATTTGGCTTTAACGTGCTATATTACCATTCGCAGGAAATTCTCTATTAATCCACAGGGCTGGGAACAACACTTGCTTTCCACACCCTGTTCCACAGACATGTCCGAACGCTGATACAGAGGGACTGTCTCCAGGCCAGAGATTCGACCTGAGGCTTGGCCCTTCTGTCAGGACTGTATTTTAGAGAGAGTTTACAAGCTGGGGATATGCAGTTTACACCGCTGCCCATTAGGTTACCCAAAGCTCACAGAAGTCAACAAAATCAGTGGAAGGATTTCTGTTTGGCTCAACATTCCCTGATTGAAGAACAGGGAACTGATGTGAAGCCTATGTATTCTCCTGAGGCACCACCAAGAAGTAGCTAACAGCTCTCATTTCCTAGGCTGCATTCCAACCTGTGACACAGAAGTCAAAAGCCATCATACTCATATTACCAATCCCTAATGTCATCCAGCTTCCCAGCTTTTGTTTTAAATGTACATTCCTAATGCCCTAGCACTAGCTGTGGGAAAGCTGGCTGATGTCTTCCTGCAGAATCAGTTGCTAATTTGCCGCTTACGCACCTTAAAAGTATGAATTATAATAGCTTCATTTACATGCGATGCTAACTAGAGGCAAGAACTGTAGGAACTTTACATCACCCACAGAAGCCCAGACAGTTACTAGAATTCAACATATGCCAGCATTATAAAACTTAAGCACATCATGAGCCTGATTCCCATTCTTTACTGCTAAAACATTGGTCTAACTCCACGGACTCCAAAAGGGCGTGTATTCTTGGATCTATGCTTAACATCAGCCAGAAGACAAAGTAAGCCCTGTGTATTTTTAACCCCGGTCTCACTGTCTCTTTTCACTTGTGGAAAATACCCTCCATGCTTGGGTAACAGAATGCTGTGTGAGTGGCTGTTGAGCAAGCACCTCATTACACTGCCCCAAATTCTGGCAGCAGTGTTTTATAAATCCAGAGAGAGGTAGGGCAGTGCTTAAAAACATGTTCTCATCTTCCTTTATCTATCTGAGAGGAAAGGGAGGTCACATAAGGCATGGTAGTGGAAGGTTCTGCAGAACAGAGTACTGTTTGATACGTCAGAAACTACTGAGGAATATGAGCTCATTTTGGATAAACACATTTTATACCACAGATATTTAAGTAAATAATGTTTGGCTGTATTAAGTAATGAATAATTATATTAAAAGTAAATTAACTCTACCAAAGAGGCAACAAGGAATTGCAAATTGAACGTTTCATCCCCTTGCTATTTGTGTTTTAATGAAGTGTCCTAAAGGCAGTCACGATGCCAGTCTCTGCACAGGTCTTCTTAAAGGCAATGGTTTTTCACTTCTAAATCACTAGTTTCTAAAGCTGATAACCACACCTCTGGGTTTTTTTTCCTTTCTGTCTTTGGCTGTTTTTTTAAAGAAAAGGGAAATAATCTTTCCAATTTTTAAAAAGCTAAAATATCGTCAATCAAGTGCATCCTAATGGCTTAGAATCAAATAGATAAGCCTTAAGCTTATTATATTTTAGAAGTACATGATCTCAAAGCTCATTATCTTGATTCCTTGGATGCCCAACTTTTCAACGGCCTGAACTTCTGCTTGTGCATGTGCTTCTTTTCTGGATCCTTCCTGCTATGGCTGGAATCTCACAGAAGGACGAGATGGAAATCTTGTTATTTAGCTACTTAGTTTATTTAGTTTTGTCAATATAACTATTCCTAATAACTATTTATTTAGTTACTTAGTTTCTTTGCTTTTTTATTTGATAGGAGGACAAGGGAGACACACTTGTGGAAAGTTAAAGATGTTTGCTTACCAGATACAGACTCTGTCTGAAAATGTTTGCACTTCTGTGTCTTGAAGGGCCTGTGTAGTGAAAGCAGCCTTCCTAATTTGCATGTGAAGAGCATATGAAGCTAAGCAGCATCTCTGGTTGTGCATCACAAAGTGCTCTCCTCTCTGTCTTTTTATGGGATTATGAAGTGCTCTCATAAACTGTCAGACTGACACCTGCAGCGAGCAGCACTTGCGAGTGTCCAAGCAGCAAGTAAGAGCACTTCACGATTCCAGAAAGACAGGGAGGAAAGCAGGGGAGCCCTTATAAAGTAACAAAATTCATACTGAGACAGAGAGGTGCAATTAAGATTGGCTGGCACCGAAGGAGAATCGCTTTCTCCATTTTAATTTCTGAAGTGCTGAGGAAGTTTAAAGAGCACCTGTATTTGCATATCTGAAGCACAAGGTACCGTTTCCTTTTCAAGCAAAGGGGTGCCAGGGACTTCGGTGTGCCCTCTTGCTGCTCCTGTCATAGTGTGCTGTCTAGCATTATATTTTCAAATACATTTCAATATTCAACAGTAGGAACTTTCACTGTAACCTTTGCAATCCTAATGATAAGGCAGATCTTCCCCACTCTCCCCTTTCCTCTTTGCATGAAGAAGCGCTGCTATGTTCTAGCTGCTTTCCAGATACTTGGAAAGGCATGATCCCTGCCCTGGGGAACTTTTAAAGACTAAAATGCAAGCAGAGGTTATCAGCAAGAGAATACACACAGGCCATTTTCATACAAACCAGTAAATCTCTCTGAAATTGATAGGAGAGAAAACAGATTTACACTCACAACATACAGTGATAAAGAGCATAAAGTTAAATTTTTTTAAACAGCTTTTTACAGGCACAAATAAAGAGGTAAAGGGGCACGTGGTGTGATCCACATTCCCCATGGCATATGAACAACCATCCTTCTGGTATGTAGTGGAATCCTCAGCCTGGAGAAAATTATTCGAGATGTGCCTGGCCTATAGGAATACATGGAGAGCGCTGCAGCTCCCAGTGCTACATGACAGCACAATCTCTTCAGTGGCGAAAAAGCATTTAGGTCCCTAACATAGTTCATTTATTCATTTTGGGAAATGACTGACTTAACTTCAGCTGCTTGATAAAAGCAAAGGAACAGTGGAAAACAATAGAAGAGGTGGTAAAAGTAATTGCCAAGCTCAAAAATAGAAGATTAAGACTTACGTTCAGTTGTCATGAAAGATACCAAGGAAAGTTAGTATCACATGGTGAAAAAACATCAGAAAAGAGTCAATCAATGGGGAAAAGAGCAAGACAAAGTAGGAGGAGTTGTCAAGATGAATATAGTTCAGAGGGGCCCATTCAGAGTAGATATGATGACTGTTCCGTTCAAAATTTGGTGAAAACACAACTGTTTTTAGGAAAAATAACAAAGCAAACTGAAATGCAGAAACTACAGAAAGTGAGAAAAAACTGGGGGTATGCCTCTCAGTTTGTCAGAGCAATTCATAGACATACGTTCTCCCCTCTTCCTCTTAGAAGCACATCTGGATTCAGGCCTAACACAGGAGGACATGAATCGGTGCACGAGCATGGATGAGGACACACGTGAGAATGGAGGAACTGTGTCTATGGCCAAGTTCATGTATGTGAGAGCTGGTACAGGTACACATTCATAAGCAGTAGCAAGTGACACATACATGCTATTTCAAGTGCTTCACTTAGCAAATGAACTCCATAATATTCCCCCTGAAATTGGTCGCTCCCGGGTGTTTAACGAATGGTTGGTCATTTAATGGCCCAAGGCAAAGCCAAGGAAGGTTAACATACTGACAAAGCGGACATTAACTATGATAACAACTGTTTTCATGGAGGATTATTGCTATTATAAACCTTATTCAACATCATAATGCCAACAATCACTCCCTACTTTTTCCTCATCTTTCAAATAAAACTAGTGTCTTCCGTGATGTGGCAGAGCAAACAGTGCAGCCAAAATCTGAGGCTTTCAACTTTTCATAATCGTCTTTTGTTTGCTGAAGTATAAGAAATATTTGACTTTGGCTGGAACATATACCAGCATAAAGCAAGTCTCAAGTAAACAGAACTCCAGGAACACCTTTTGTCCTGGAGTAAGCAAGGGGAGAGAATTGTCTCCACGGGGCTATTTGACTGGCACAAAGAGAAAAGGGCTTTTCATGTAACATCCACCAACTAGAAATGCCTACTGAAGCATTTGTTGCCAGGGTGCAGAAACTGGAGGCCACTATACAATAGAGCTGATCCACATCTAACTGCAAAGCAAGAGTTGGAGAGAAACACTGCCATCGCTTGCCATACATCAGACTAAGGCACTGCAGTTAACGCATCATCTCTGAGGTGTTGCAGAGAATACATTCAGAAAGGTGCAAAGAATTTGGCTTAGCACCTTATTCAGACAAAGCTCCCTTGTTTCCGACTGGCACCCCCACCATCTAGGGAAACACAAGACTGCGACTTTCTAAAGCATCGGTTTTCAACTTTTTCTCCATGTGCAGATCCCTCCAAATTCTCCAGTGGAAGTGTGAATCCCAGCATAGTGAACATACTTTCTGTCAGATGTTCATCTTCTGAACTCTGTTTCTTTTGCTTTGTAGAAATCACTCACGGGTCTATGCAAATGGGAAGTGTTTCAGGGACACCAGGTACTGTACACTTAAACATTACTTTGCTTAGGAGCACATAAAATGCATTTCCTCAAGTAAAAGATGTATAGCCTTTTTTGCCAGCATCTCCTCATGCATAAGATATGCTTGACACTTGAAACAGAAAGTTCTTCTATGGAAAAAAAAAAAAAAAATTTCATTGGATGGTATTTGCTTTGGAAGTCGCAGGAAAAGCATCCAACCACAGAGGTCATTAAAGATGGAAACCAACAGGCAAAAGCTACAGATACTAATGAGGTGACATTATGGAATCACTTCACGGTGTTCAGAATCTACAACAAAAGGGATGATTTTTCTCTAGCAGCAAAGATAAGGTATCATAAACATTACCCTGCAAAGATTGCAACCCAGTCTCTCAAGAAGATTCAAGAGCCCCAGCAACAATTAGGCCACTGAGGGCTCAAGAAGAGAAGTCTAATTAAAATCCTCAGTGCAGAGGTGACCTAGTGACACTTGATCGTGCCAGCTCTGCCACATCAGCCTCCATCTACTGGTGAAGGGCCACGAGGGAAGTGGATAGAGGCTGGCCATAGATCTGGTTTACAGGGTGGCGGGAAGGGAGAAGGTACAGTATCTTCCATACACTAGAAATGAAGCAATCAGTGAAACTTACACAATCTAAATCTCAATTAGGCTTTGAAGTTTAAAAATGAGAAAGACTGAGATCAGATGGCTGAAAGGTTTGTATCCAACCCACATGATCACTGCGTTTAATAATAGTTGTACTTTAAACTTTTCTATCTCCTTCCGCTCTAAGACCTCAAAAGGCTTTGCAAGCACTGGAAGCAAAGCCTCATAATGCCTCTGCAAGGTCAGCATTACTATTCTCATTTGTAAAAGTGAAATATCTTGGCCAAGGTCACATACAGAGAGTCAGTAGCAGAGCTTGGAATGAAACCTATCTTTTGTGGCTCTTAGCTATGGATGTTTAAAGTGATCTGCAAAGGAAAAATACTTGGGTATGTGCCCATTTTTTCTTTTCTTTTTTACAATGAATAATGAAAGCTTTTAAAGATTTTTCTAAGAGTTTGTATAAACTGGCCTGAAGGACAACAGTGGTACTTCAAACAGGAATGATGATGCAGATTGAGTTTTCAAGCACTATGAAATCTGCAGAAAAAAAGTACTAAATTAAATGCTGGTTAATAAATAACAATAATTATAATACTAATCTGTTGTAGCACTAGCAGAATAACTCCCTATGTGAGCACTGTATTTGAGAATACAAGCAAGATGCCTCTGATACAATTACTCTATCTCCTTTATGGCTATGCCACAGTGGTATAATTATTCCACTATAGTTCTACCAGTCCACTTCCCTGTGTAAAATAAGCCCTAAGGGATTCTTTTCCTGCTTCCATTCAACATATGAAATTTATATTCTTTTTACCCTAGACATCCTCTGATGAGTGGGAAGTTCAGAAAACTACTGCATTTCAGGAGACCCGGGGGCACATCTACAGATAGCATTAAGTTGTTGTAACTCTGACTGTGTAGATCACCTGAGGATCTGCTTTAAAAAAGTGAGAAGGAGGGACCTTCAAGAACACTGAGCTAGTTTTGTTTCAAACCACACTGAACTGAAACGAATAAGAAGCCATCAGAAGAAGAGTTTTCCGGGGAAACAAACAAAATCCTCAAAACCCAAACACCTTTCCTGTCCCCTGCAGTTAAATGGACTGCATGAACAAGGGCTGCTCAGGTGATCAACTTTTCTGAAAAAACAGGGTTAAGTAGTCCTTAACATTCTGAATATGTCTGTTCACACTGTAACTAAAACACCAACTGAGCAGTCTCCAATGCATTTTCTTTTCCACACTAGCTGAAAAGCCAAAGTATACCACTTAAACAGGTGTCATATTTCTTGCCAGACACCTAAATTGGAGCACCAGTTTTAGCCTTCAAGAGGAAAATCTTATCTTACGAATCTGTAATATCATTCACAGAACAGCCACCTTTTCACCCAGAAATTTTTACTTACTGGAGTGTTCTAACCATAGTCAGTGTAGGAAATCTAACGAAGTTGTATGATATACCTCTATCCCCACCTTTGGCTCTTATTTCATGGCTTACCTTCCTCTAGTACATCTGGCCTTAGGTCACTATTAAGAGATACAGCTACTAGACTGCGTGAACCATGGCTGCTCAGGTGATTAACTGCATTCCCATAGTGAAGGAAGACTCCTTGACTGTGGCTTTATTTTTATGCAAGGGAAGGCTGAAGATTGCTGGGAAGGAATCTAAATAACAACTCTGGAAAAACAGTACAGCTTAGATCTTTGTAGTTATATGTTCAGACTTCAGCAGTCACACTTCCGCTGTACAATTCTGCGTCTGTAACTGCACACTGTGTCCTTTCCACATGCTTTGCAGAGCTTTGCATTGTTAATGCTCACCTAATAATAAAAAATGGCTACAAAAATCCCCTGAGAAGCCTTGTTATGGGAGCTTGCCAAGACTACTATCGAAACACTTCCCATGAGTTTCTAAGGCTAGACAGAGGCATGTACATGTTTTCTGAAATGAAGGCAAAAAAAGCCTTGCTCCATTAGGATACCCATGTCATGCCACTGATTTCCACTAGGTCACTGCATTCTAAGTACATAGTTGAGGCAGCAGAAATTAGAGATAGTCAAAAAAGTCGAAATCCTTGAAACAAAAGCAAGAAAGGGCAAGCCACATCCAATTTAAAGGTGCTGCCTATGAAAGATCTTTGGCACCATTATCAAAAGTAGTATCCCAGAAGCTCTGGCACCACCACCACGACAGCACAACATCCACAAATGCCTTCCATGAAAGAAAGCTTTGTGGGCAGCCTGCCTTTGAAGGTCTAGATGCTCACATGTGTTCATATTGTTGGCACAAGACACATAGGGAGTGCAGGACCACAAGCAAACAATTGCAAGCGAATGGAATGAAAGTGTGTGAACTGCTCAACATATGACCTTGCTACTGATGGAAAACATGGCTGCCAAATGCTGCTACCTGCACAGTCAGAGTACCTGTACTACTGCTATTTCAGGAGCTAGTAACTGGATCACTATTATTAGCTAAATCTCCAGGAGCGGAGGAAAAATGCCAGAGTTTTGAAGGTTATTATAGAGACATCTCTCTGACAATAGCAAAGCCATTAACAATAACACGTCTCTGTCTTATCATGGTCAGTAGTATAGTGTTGTACACTCAGTGTGCATTTTCCGAACCCATCGCATACAGCAGATCTAGCACTAAGAAATCATCTCATTGAAAGTCTCAGGCCTTTTTCAGAAAGCTCACCCTACTGCTGATTGGACTCACCACACATGCTGCAAAGCACTGGCATTAATCTACCAGAGGAAGGAGAAGGAGGAGGATCATCCATTCAACATGCACGAAGCACCACGTCACCATCAGAGAAAAGAGACTTCTGTGGTCATAACTAACCTGCAGTGGATTTGAGCTAATGACCAAGAACTAAATTCGTGCTCTGTATCTGGCACCGATCCCTTTGCCAAGACAGCAATTCTTTCTCAGGTGTGCTATTGATCCAGAAGGCCTCTGGATGATAAAGATGATGGCATTACTAAACTAAAAGCAGCAACTTGCTAATTCCCACTTGCTGTGGGGGTCAGGAGGTGAATGAGCAGAAAGAGAGACAGAAACATCCTTGTGATGAAGGGAGGCCCCTAGAAGGGGTTTGATCCGGATATCAAAGAAGGGGGGAGGATGGATAAACGAGGTCCAAGCAAAATACAGCCAGTGTTAACCAAGCTTCTTCTCAGTACACCCCTAAAAAGGGAAGCATGTCTCTTAAGGTGAACAAAAAGATGACTTTTAATGACTCAAATCATAGCACCTACTTTAACAAAGCCATCTGAGCACAGTTTGCAACACGACCCACTTAAAAAGAGCACAGAGGGAGGAAACAGTTTCAAGACAAGCCCGTTTCAGAAAAACCCGAGCTAAGAACCCAGACGCACAACATTTCCTTTGCCACATGCTCTGCTGGCTGGGCAGGGTGCTTCTCTCTGCACTTCCAAAGACTGTGAGCTCATCAGCAAATCAAAGGGCCAACACTTTCATCTTTCTTCTAAACATCTCCTTAAAGATGCAGCTTTTCCCAACATGGAAATGTGGTCTTTCACCTTTACATCAGGACTAACAATGTGCAGGTAATACTGGAGAATAGTTTTGCATTTATCTTTGATCCCAAAGCAGAACAACTACTCCACACCATTTATGCTGTTCCTTTTAATCTTCCAGGGCCATCACTCTTCCTCTGTTAGGACAGCAAGAAGAAAGAGCTTTGCTTGTGTTCATCCCAGTGAAAACAATGGAGATGTGCTATCTGCTTCACTGAAATCAACACTCTCTCTGGTCTGGGGGTCTTTATTCCAGTCTGGCAACACAGGAATGTGGTGCTATTACCTGTGCCAGCACTTCCTGAGACAAAACCACAGTCATGCAGGGATCCATCCCTTCAACTGAAAATTTTGATTTCAGATGGCAGGAAAGTGGAAGTGTTTTACTCAGTAGAAGTAGTTTCTACCTAAAGCTGCTGCAATATGCAAGCTTTCTCTATACCCACAGCACCTACTTTCAACTTTCCCCCCACGGAAAAAGGGTTGAAATTTTTAGAAAGGGTAATGGACAATTAGAGATGGACAAGAAAAGCAGGTTAACTGGTAAGGGGATATTTCTAACCAGCAAGAAAGGAAAGTGGTAGCTAAAGTTTGTCAGAAAGTAAGAGATTTAAAAATTTTAATTCTGTAGCAGCTATGAACATACATTTAATTTACCCACTCACTTATTTTCAGTCTTTCCTGAAGAAAAGGAAACATTGTGCAAGAGGAAAAGTGAGGAATTTTTTTCTTCTTTAACTGTGAAGGCGTTCTAAATTTTGAAAAAACATTTCAATGTAGGCAGAATTGTGGCTCCTTTGCCTTGGGGACTGAATTCCTCCTTAAAGACACAGAGTGAACAGTCACAGTAGAGACCTGCTCTTAGACATTACCTCTAAGCCCTGCTTCATCTCTCAGTTGAAGGAATTATTTCTGGTAGAGTCAGTGCAGTTATGCATTTTACTCTGCTCAACTCCTGGCCACTGTGCTTGGACACCAAGTGATGGTGTTAAATTGGCAGTAGAAGCCAAAGTATTTTAAGAAATGTGCAAATGGTTACTAGCAATGCAGACTAAAGGCTTAACAAAACTCATTTACTTGCCTAACTAAATTCCAAAATAGGTGAAAATTATCAAACTAGCAATTAAAAAAAAAAAAGAAAATGCCCAGGAAGTCAAGACAATGAGATCTACATCCTGTCATTGATCTTCAGAGCATCCATTTCTTCACCTGGATTTTTGTTTTTCTTAAAGTTTTTGGGTCCTTAGAATGCCACTGCTCATGAAATATCAGAGATTTCACTAAAGTATTGATATTTTAACCACCATAATACCCAGCCCTGCATAAACAACCACTGTCACAGCAACAGCGGCTTGAAGCACCTTTCATGTGTCTTTTCCCACTGGGAGTATTCATTGTCCAACCTTACTTAAAGAATTTGAGGTTTTCACACGTTCTCCTTGATTTCTTGTCAGTGGATGGTGAGACAGAGGCCTGATTTCAAGGAGCACATGCCACATCCACTTCTGTCTCCTCCTCTTCCTTCGTGGAAGTAAAAGGTTTGTGTGGATTAATTTACGCTACTTGAAGGTTCTCCTAGGAAAGGCAACTCCTCAGCTAGCTGCTGAAGCTAATTTTCTGACAGCACAAACAAGAAGGAGCAAGGCAGAGGACTCTGCCCAGTAGACAGCATGAGATACCATATGAAATCTATTTTATGCTTACTGTCTGGGTGGACACGTCATAGTAGATACAGGCATGCAATAGAATCTTCTGTAGATATACGGGCCTATTTTGCTCTTAGAAGCAAGAAAGAGTGGAAACACAGATATTGAACAGGCAGTTTGGGTTTATCCTGAGGTTACAGAACAGGAAATCCGAGTAATTATTTTCTTTCTCATAATGGTCTGTGATTTGCCCAACACAGTGTAACTGCACAATATCTAAATTAAATTCTCATTGAAGACAACCTTACTTCAAGCTAGACTTCTCCTTCCCTTCTCTCTCTTCTAATTTCCAGAGCAGATAGAACGAACACTGGTGATCAATGCAGTTCAGCTGAAGTTCAGCACAGAGGCAGTTCCACGCAGCAGACTAAATAAGCAAATCCGAAATACTACCGTGTAACACACTTTGTCAGGAGACAGTCAAAAATGTAGCCCTGGAGGTCAATGTACATGCTATTACCTCAGATAATGTAAACTCAAATTTACTTATCTGATGTTGCAACTTTTGCGCTTTCCAGATTAACAGTGAGGACAATGTTCCCCTTTTCTTGCCCTTCTCCTCATTTCCTATTCCCTAAAATGAAACGCACAAAACAAGGACTATCACAAACTAACGGGGGAAAAAAGAAACAGCAGAACACAGTCAACTTATACAGGTAGATAGCAGAAGGTAGAGCAAAACCAGAGAAGGACAGCACCCATTTTTACCTATCAACTGCTCCTCAGTTTTACAGGGAACCACAGGGTAATGGCATCATTCACCTCTACTCTGCCAAAATCACTGAACCATAGCCATTTTCATACCTGCAGTTGACCCTCTATCAATCCTTCGTTTGGGGATAGCTACTGAAAGTCCTTCTGGTTTTAGGTCTCCCATTAGGGACCAGCACAAAGCCCTTGAAGCCAGTGTTTCATCATGCTTCTTCCAGCATCAGATCTTACCACACAGTAAACTAAGCAGCAGGAAACTTTGACTGACTAGACAAGAGACTTTACTGTGTCTATTGAAATGCTACAAATACTTCACATATGTTCTAATGATGATGGCTTTTTGCTACAAGTCCAGAACAGCATAAGAGCAGGGTGAGCTTTCATACCTCACCTGTTCAACACTTCCAACATGTGGTATTTTTACAGTTGCTGAAAAATCTACAGTGGTAATTTAGAATATAGTCCAAAAGATGAAGGATCTGGATGCAATATCTAACAGTGATTCTCTGAGGCACAGGGTGGTTATATGGTGTAAATGAACCATGCTAGATAGATTTTTCTCCAAAGCTCAGTGATGCTGGGACAACAATGAACAAACAGCTGCAGAGGGCAGTCATGAATCAAAAAAGAAAACAATTTTTATTTTTTTTTCAGATGCTAAAGGGGCTTCCATTTCAGTCCTAAACTGTTCCGGAAAAACAAAAAGACAGTCATGATGCTTCCTTCAGGATTTCAAAGACTGTAGTTAGATGAAAACAAGGAAATAATTTTAATAATTGTTCAGGATTTTAAACATTTTTAATAAAGATGGAGGCATCCCCAAATTTCATTAGCTGCTCAAACAGTGTATATCCCAGGCCTAGCTTTGTTAGTGAACCATCCCACAGTAATAGGGAATGCTTCTGATGCACATCCTTCACTGTCTCCTTTGAACTGCAAGGAGCCTACCAGCTCCAAGCCCTGCTTCCCTCTTTCGGGAAGCCTACAGTGCAAGCAAATACCACTCTGGTCAGTCATGATCAACAGACCTTTTCTCTTTAGATCTCTTTTTTCCTCTCCTTCCATTTGAGTTTTTTTTTCTTTCTTTCTTTTAATATATGAAGGCAATATTTACAGCCAAGGCAGTGCTGAGTAAGATGCAGTGATTATGGCTGATTTTATCACAGCCGTATTACTTAGCTGCAAGGTGAAGCGCTGTGCTAAAATGGATCATGAATCCCTGAAATTGACTATCCGTCACCTTTATAATCCTGATGGAAAGGCAGGTCAGATCAGGCCTGACAACTTCCCATGCAAACGAGACTACAACAGTGACGTCTGCTTGCCTCAAGGCATTTATTTGTCTGGAGAGGAAGGTGATGCCTTAGGGAACTGGACTAGAGAAAAAGAGGGAGAGAAGAAACCAGCTACCCCAACTGCCTCTGCAGGAATCAAGTGTAAATAGTGGAGCCTAAATGTGTGCACAGAAAAACTGCTAGGGGTATTGGATGAAAGAATACTACAAGCAGCTAAGAATCAGGATTGCAGCATGAAGGCCTCCCCCTAGGCTGAAGAACAGAATTCAGTTTCAAAGTTAGAAAAATAAAATAACACCTCCTCAGTAGGAACTTGTGGCATAAGATGAAATCACAAATGGGGAAAACTTTCCAATGTCTGAAGAATCTAGTCATACCTCCTTCAGTGTCAGAACCTTTCTCACAAAGCTGGATTAAAAAAGTGGCTGCAATTTTGGAGACCAAATTGATCATGGTGTTATCACTGCCCATTATTATGTGTGGCATGCAACAAAACCCACAGAGTGATGGTGGTGTCGAATCTCACAGAGGGCATTTATCTGGAGACAATCAGCACAGTTGATTGGAAAATCGCTAAGGTATCGCAGTGAATCTTCTTGACTGGCATATGACCACATGGAAGACGGAGTCTCTAGGGGAAAAGACTAATTGGCATGTTATTGTTTCTAATAAGATTGATGTGCTGCTTCCAGTAAACCCAGAACAACCATCTTTTTAAGGCAAGACTTGTTCTGGAGTATGAACACAAATTGTCTCATTCATACACCTTTGTTATGCGTTTGTGTGGCAAGGTTCTGGTAGCGGGGGGCTCTAGGGGTGGCTTCTGTGAGAAGCTGCGAGAAGCTTCCTCCATGTCTGATAAAGCCAGTGCCAGCTGGCTCTAAGACGGACACGCTGCTGGCCAAGGCCAAGCCAATCAGCAACGATAGTAGTGCTCTGTGATAACATATTTAAGAAGGGGAAGAAAAAAAACCTGCGGTGAGATGGCAGTTGAGAGAGAGGAGTGAGATGATGTGAAAGAAACAACTCTGCAGTCACCAAGGTCAGTGAAGAAGGAAGGGGGAAGAGGTGCTCGAGATGCCAGAGCAAAGAGTCTTCCCTTCCAGCTTGTGATGAAAGACCATGGTGAGGCGGGTTGTCCCCCTGCACTCCATGGAGGTCCACGGTGGAGCAGATATCCACCTGCAGCCCGTGGAAGGGACCCCATGCCAGAGCGGGTGGATACCCGAAGGAAGCTGTGACCCCGTGGGGAGCCTGCGCTGGAGCAGGCTCCTGCCAGGACCTGCAGACCTGTGGAGAGAGCAGCTCACACCAGAGCAGGTCTGCTGGCAGGGCTTGTGACCCTGTGGGGGACCCACACTGGAGCAGTCTGTTCCTGAAGGACTGCACCGCATGGAAGGGACCCACGCTGGGGCAGTTCATGAAGAGCTGCAGACCGTGGGAAGGACTCATGCTGGAGCAGTTCGTGAAGAGCTGCAGCCTGTGGGAAGGACTCATGTTGGAGAAATTTGTGAAGAACCGTCTCTCGTGAGAGGGACCTTCATGCTGGAGCAGGGGAAGTGTGTGAGGAGTCTTCTCCCTGAAGAGGAAGGAGCAGCAGAGATGTGTGATGAACTGACTGCAACCCCCATTCCCCATCCCCCTGTGCTGCTCGGGGCGGGGGGGGAGGTAGAGAAACAGGAGTGAAGTTGAGCCTGGGAAGAAGGGAGTGGTGGGGCAAAGGTGTTTTAAGATCTAGTTTTATTTCTCACTATCCTACTCTGATTTGATTTGTGATAAATTAAATTTCCTATTTCTCCCCAATGTTCAGTCTGTTTTGTCTGTGACAGTAATTGGTGAGTGACCCCTCTCTGTCCTTATCTCGACCCTCAAGCCTTTTATCATACTTCCTCTCCCCTGTCCAGTTGAGGAGGGGGAGTGATAGGGTGGTTTTGGTGGGCACTCGGCATTTATCCAGGCCAAACCAAAACAACCTTCTTCCAGGTTTGGGCATATCTCAGTACCAGCAAACACTAAGGAGAGTGCTTGTTCTTGGTGTCCATGTTATATGCCCGGCATAGTTCCTTACACATCAGGCAGCCTAGCCATAGTCATCAACTTTACTGTACCTTATTCCTTCCTATGCAAAAAGAAGATGATACTATGTATGTCAGAGGTACTATACACTTGTCAAAAGTGGGGTACACTCTTTGAGATTCACAGATAGACAGTATTAAAGAAGGGGAAAGACTACTTATGTCTTAGTCTTCTCACCTGTCCTTTCTTCCCCTTTCCTCTAGTGCCTCTCCTGGGTAAGTCACATCCCAGCTAAACCTCTTAGTGAGTGATTACATTAGAGATAGTGCTAATTACCAAATACCCTCTGTGTGGTACAATCTTATCAACACCCCACACTTCCTCCCCTGAGGTGAGGGGGCTTGATCCACTTCATAACAGTATCCTGGTTATCTGCTCTAATAAGCTCCATTCCCTCAGGCTTGAAGGTGGCTGTTCTCTTTTTTCTTTTTTGTTTTTTTTTTCTTTTTTTCCGCACCCTAAGCACAGATTCAAAGCTTTTCTGCTAGAACCTCTTGCAAGGAGGAGGGTTTACCCCAGCAACAGACTGGTGGATATTATCCTTCGTGTATAAAAGGAGCCAGTCAGTTCCTAAGGTGCTGTGTTTCAGATAATGCACTCATACGCTCTTCGCCTCACACATCATGAAGCAAGCAGTGCAGTTCCATCACCTACCATAGGGCAGAGGAACTCAGTAACTGCCCTGCAGCTGCGAACACTGAGTTCTGAACATGGGGTAAGAAAGGAAGAGCAGAAGTAGGTAGGTTTAGTTCAAGAATGCCCATAAGTGCTTTGGTAAGGCAACTAAATCACAACTGTAATATCACCTGTTTTTTTATTTCTAGAAACTCCACCTGACCTAACTCTGCCAATGTCATGGTTTTCTGCCCTGTAGCACTCCCTGCTAGCCCGTTTGGTGCTCAGCCCACAGTTCTGATGAAGTATCTGACATGCAGTGCCTCCATCTAACACCCTTTGGAGCTGATGTGCTGACTGCACAAAAGTTCATAGTAACTGCCAGAGAAAATGGCTACAAATATTCTGAAAAAAGTAAATATAATGACCCTTTTGACATGCTTTCCAGTTGGACTCGGGGCTCTGAAGTATTAATGTCATAACATGGGGTAGACACAGTGATCGCATGATTTTGGTTACAGCACAGCTAGTTCGCAAGATTTTAACAGGCTAATTCCATCTTGCACTATTATCCAGCAGGCAGTCTGCTCCCGTATTAGTAGATAATTCAGTCGTATTCTTTGTTTGAAGTATTAGTATTTTTTTAATATAATTTGTGTGCATATTACTTGTTGTCCCTGGAATTCATTTTTGTTCCCTGCTAATGAAACCTCTGCATTGCTAACAAAGCAGAAAATAAAAAAAGGTAAATAGCACTCTCCAGAAAGAATTTTTTTCTTGTTCTCTAAATTCTTGCTGAACAGCATCTCGGGGAATTTTCACCCCAATAAGAGAAGAGAAAAGCAGAAGCTGACTGAGGAGGTGGTGGATGAAGGGGCTACAAATGCAGTTACAGTTGATCTGGAAAGGAAATAGCTATTATCACACTGTAGTTAAATAGGTACCCAGACAGATACACCTGTGAAGCTCCAGAAAGCACTTGAACATAGGCAAGCCAGGCAATTGAGTAGAAACTATTGGTGGCAGCGAGATTTTAAGGGGAAATTAATTTTCTCATGTTTAACCCTTTGGAGCTATGCCAAGAGTCAGCTGCCCTTGCCAGAGTCTGGACTCAGGAAACAGAACAGGAGAGAGAGAATGAATGAGTAATCCTGTTCTGCAAAACCACAGCAACATAAACTAGGTACAGACTGCGTCTGATGGTGGCATTGCCGTCAGTGAATGTGAAATAAGAAAGATAAAACTTAGGAAGAGGTGATGCTTGTTCCTAGCAGGTGCACTGCTACTACTTGCTAGAGAAAAGCAAAAGATGTTCTACAAAATGTAGTTTCTTTCTCACATAGGAGAGCCATTATGTTTATTTTCATACATCTGAATATGAGTCACAAGGCTGAAATTTTCCAAAAAATAGGACTGCCAAAGAGATTGTCAAGTTCATACAGAAGCTCCTAAATTAATGGCTTGCAATTGAAGAGAGCTGAACTTCCAGCTGCTTCCACTGATTTTACTGTCTGACATAAGAATCTTAAGCTCTCTAATACAAGCAGAGCGGTAAAAGCAGTATCATAGCACAGGAGAGGAGAAGATCTTACAGCCTTCCACCTGTATAGTCCAGCAATATGCCATGTCTGTGCCTTATTCCTTAGGAACCAATAACAGAACCCTTAGTAACCTTCCTGGAAAAACAAACCAGCCAATCTTAGATTAAGCCAGAGACAAATGCACTGAACAGTAGGACTTATTTCTAAGATGACTCAATTGTTAAAAGTAGCTAAGAGAATTAGATGGCCAAAAGCCATGGGGCAATGAGTCCCTTAGCCACCTTTAAAAATACACAGAGTGAACACACCACTGCACTATCACTCACTGGGTTACTGGACCAGCCCTCGTATGGAAGATTAAATACAAACTGCTCTACTGCTAAACCATATTTATTAAGCTTTAACCACCATGCAATTTATACATCTCGTCTTGCAGAGTTGGAAAGACTCCATCAACAATAATAACGGCAACACTCAAATTCAATTGGTACATTTTTAACCTACAGTAAGCAACCTGTTATATCTATAAAGAGCTCTTTAGAAGTTATGTAAGGTATTAATTGAGCTTCTAGGAGACCATGCAGGTTGGTTTTGTAGTAACTCCACAGCTAAAAAGAATCCAGCAACCAGAAAAAATCCTGGCAAGATAGCAGCACCATCTCAGGAGATGATTGCTGCAGCTGTACTAGTTATTTACATGAAGTCAATTCCAAGTGATTATTAAGAACATGAGGTTTATCACGTAATATAAAAGGCCAGTTCATTATGTCCGCACAAGCTACAGCTTAAATGGAAAACCTCAATAATTCAGTTTTTCTAACAGCAGTTTAGGATTTAATCACTGCACAATAACTGCATTAATTCTGAATTAATTTCTTAATGGAGATGTAATTGTCTTGGGCTTCATCTAAGGGGCCAAAATCTGCTCTCACCAGCATAAATTCAGTGGAACTTCATGTAAGAGAGTGGGATGATTTCAACATGAAGAAACTTGAAGTCAACAGGCAGCTGAGTTTTACAGTGTTATTGCAGAAAACAGTATGGCCCAACCATCATTTGCACTTTTCCACTTTCAGTCCAAAATGACCCTTGTTTGCCTGGGCAAAGTCCATACAAGTCCTAAACACAGAAACGATATCACCTTCATCTACTACTATTATTATAATCATTCATTTGTGAGACATACATCATCCCAAAGGGCTGAAAAGCATTTTACTGCAGTGAAAACATTTCATTTAATGACAAAATGCTTTCAGGTCTGGGGTGAAGAAACCAGCTCATACAGCTGGAGTTAAAAAGGCAGACAGACACATTTCCATTTGGCTAAGACGTTCAAGCTGACACCTACAAGTACCATAACAACACCTGTATGAACAATTTAATGAAAATGGCTTCAGAAGATATTCACAAGAACTCAGATACTACCGTGGCAGGCATCCTGGAAATCCTTAAGATAGAACTGAAATCTCTGGCATCAAAAAAGTGATCACTACTACAGTCATAATACAGAAGAAACTGGTGATGGCAAGAAACTGATGTAGTAGGAAGAATGCCTAGATGGCATGAACAGGGACAGATGAAACAAATACATTTTAGATCTTCCAATTGCTTACTCCAGTTGATGAACTCTTAGTGGTAAGAAGCAAGTTGAGAACACAAAAAGCAGCAAGGCAATAAATAATTTTGAGTAATTAGTGAGGCAGCTAGAAGTTACAGTGACAACACTGCAAGTCACGCAGGATATTTGAGTCTACTGAGTGCCAGACGCTGAATTCTAGCCCTGCAAGCTCTGCAGCTGCAAGGAGGTCTTTGAGGCTCATCCCTTTCAAGGCCGTATCAAGGAAGACATGTGTGGCGGTAATACCTCTTACAATCCTAGCCGGCCAGATAAGCTGCAAATTCAACACGTGATAATAAGTAAAAATGGTTGAGAATACACAAGCAAATACAGCCCACAATGCCCTTTATTCAATTTAAGACATGCCATCTACCATTGTATACAAATACACCTTTTTCCTGCTGCAAGCAGGCAGAGAGGAGAGAAATTTCAGGTGTACGTGCCAAGCATTTTCCTACCAGCACCACAGCAACTGCATGTGAATTTTCCATCCATTTTACATCTATTCACACCATCAATGACACAGAACCACTGACAGCCTCACTAATGTTTGGTTTAATATTTACCAAATGAGAAGAGCCGTCACAAACTGCATCCTGCTGAAACATGACGCATCTGCTTGCCTGCTCCTTGAGGAACCCCTCTACAAACACTGCCCTGACACAACCTTGTAGGCATCTCATACAGCAACCGTGTAACACCATAAACTGTCATGCCACAGAGTGCAGGTGACACAGGTGTACTGCACTAGGAGTCAGCGTTTTAAACAACTTCAGCAACACCCACTTAGTCAGCTCTAGTTTCTCTTTAAGTCTATATGCAATGTTTACCCTCTTCCTGTAAATGTGACAGTTTCCAGCCACTGAAAATACGCCGGTAGACTCAAGACCTGTTCAGACTTGAGGGATGGTTAGTAGGAAGCAGACCAAGCAGAAGTCATGCAAAAGAACTCTTTCTAAAAGCCTTTCCTGCCTTTCAGTTCTTGACACAGGGAAGAGAGCTAAGCAGCTTGTTTCGGGGCCTACTACTCATACATGAATATACCAGTAATATATTCCTTTGCACCTCAGTAATTCAAGGTATATACAAGCAAATAGATATTCACTACTTTTTTTGTTAAGAAAAAAAGAAAAAGCATAAAAAAGCCCACCACAATGACTAATCCTCCTCTAACGGACAGGTGACAGGAAGGCCTCAACAGAAAACGTACATGATGTGAGTTAGGCAGTCAGCATTTGAAGTTGTATTAAGAGATAGGAGTCCCTGGCTCTTTGTATGTCTAAAAAGGACACTGTCTTTCAGGTCAGTGAGTTGACCCTTCTTATGGCTAAAAGGTCATGATGAAATTTAGCAGATTAAACATCAAAACTCTCAGAGATAAAGGAAAACACTGCCTGAACAGTTTTGATTGTATTTTTTATCAAAATCAGACCTCTCTATGGAAATTGTCAACTTCAATGAAATGTTTGATGGCTAAACATTGAAGTGTATCATGGCGATAATCTCAGAACATTTTGTTTAGATCCATCCTTTTGATTTTTATGTCATATTAATATTTCATTTAATCTGTTGCTCTGTATCAGATGTATGTGGATTATTATTTACTTACTAGTTTAATACAACAAAAAAGTCGAAGTAAAAAAAATAAATTCAAAGAAAATAGTGAGAGTTTAAATTAAAAAATAAATCCAATCATCCCTAACAAAAAAGTCTTCACAGAAGCAGTGTTGACCTGCTCTGAGACGGCTGGAGATGGTGGTGTTCCTCTAAATTCAGCACAGTATGCAACAGGGATTTTCACAATAGTGCAATGGAATTGTTTTGCCTGTTTACTCGGATGCCAAAGTATGTGCAATGTGTTCTAAACATTGAAAACGTTTCCGTTGTCCTCTGACTCCAAGATAGAAAATGGCTTTACTGTATGCCCTAGAGATCAAAACAACTTCCCCATTGTGAGAAAGTCGAGCTCTAAATTCAGAATACATCTCTCCATTTACCTGCACAGGTCCAAATTCTAGCATCCACAATATAAGTGCCCCGGCAGCCTAGTCATCAGAAGCATTTCCGGGCATTGCATAATCTGTACCAGGTTGACTGAGGAAGGAAATAACACTTAGAGAAAGAAAGGAGGACAGAACTTAGCTATACCTTAGACAGAAAAGGAATTTTTAAAGTGAATTTGCTGCTATAGCCTCTGGCATTTCATGGTATCACAGACATTTTCCTGTGGTACCCTGATTCCCTGACATGCAAGATACAGTGTAATTCATGTGTTAGGGCAGATTTTCCAAAAGCAGATGACAGACCAAAGACTCATCCATGGTTCAGCATGTCACTGGATTCAGTAATTTTTCTGTCTTTAGGTCCTTAGACCACATCCGTCACGACAGTATCTCAGCAGCTGATGATGTTCATCAGACACAAAATCAACATGCAGCCAAGACCACAAAAAACGGCAGCCAAAACTGGGTTCTTACATTCACACTTTGGCAGAGGAAGAAATAGCATGGTCCTCCACACCCAAAGACTGAAAGTGATCAGGCAAAATCCTGTGAACAGGCAATGCCAAATTTACTCCGCAATAACTTCTGAATGCACCCTATCCACAACTATAAATCTAAGCCAAAGTACCGGGATCAGAACCAGTAAAATTTCCTGATCTATGAAACTACCACTGGTGGGTCTGGATACTACAACAGCCTTTTTTGGACTTCAGACATATGAATCTGTGAATTTACAAAAAAAAACCCCAGAAAACATAGTGCATACTTCAACCAAAATGACCCTGCTTGTTTCAAACTGTACCACTCTACATACATATCCTAAGCAGCACCCACACATAGGCAGCAGAACACGCCAAGCACTTCTTCACATTGAGTCAGCACATGAAGTAGATGAACTTTCGTGATCTCTCTAAACTATTTTCTATGTGATCCTACAAAACCGTCACAAACTAGCAATGAGGGATCTTTCATACTGCTTGCCTGACAGAATCAACCTGGACCAAGCTGATAGAAAGTGCCATCCTTCACAGAAAAACGTTCTACAGAAAATGTTCTTTTCGCAAACATCTACTACTAAATGAAAACTAGTACAAGTCTCTCGCTCTCCCTCAACTTTGCATGTAAGGAGCGCTGAGGTTATTACCGGCTCATCAAATATTCCATTAAGACTGACAGTCCGAAAAGAGAAGTGCCATTTGCACTAGTTCTCTCCAAGCTCGAGCGGCCCTCTCTGTCAGTGTCATGGCTGGACTAAGATTCTGTAGTGAGCCAAAATGAAGTCAGAACCTCTTTAATATATAATTAGCACTGAGAGGAGCGTGAAGGCATTTCAATAATACATCTCATGGTCAGACAAAGCAGTAGAAGCGAAAAGAGAAAGAGCGTAAGAAGTCAAGGGGGGAAAGCTCAGAGAAAAATGAGACTTCTGTAGCTATGCGAAGGAAGAGGTCCAGTTACAAGCCAATAAATAGTAAAAATTGTGCTTTGCATTTATAGAATGCTTTGCTTTCATAGATTTCCAAAATGGAGCTCAAAGGCTGGTGAGAATAATTGTTCCCTGCTATCAGAGGAAACAGAAATCCACAGGGAGAACATGACGTTTCCAAGGGCACTTCAGGCTGGCAGTGGCAGAGCTGTGAATACAACATGTTCTCTAGTGGCTGGAGCAACTGACCTCTCCCATCTAATCCCTGATAGACAGTGTCCAGAGACAGGGACATAATGCACAATACTGCTGAGTTTCCCCATAAACCAGAGTAAAGATGGGTGTTTGGCATTTATGCCAGGTTCACTGGTGCCAGGTTAGCCTAAGACTACACTGGCAAGTATTACACTCACAAAGCCCAAGAAACGCACAGAAAAATGAGAGCATGGAAATAATTTAGTGCTAATACTGAGCTCTGAACCCCTGCTTCCAGCACCTCAAAATTCAGATGTGTTTTTCTCTTGCAGTTTGGGTCATAGTCCTCATTATAATTGCTGTCTTGCCTTTTTTTTTTTTTTTTTTTAATTTACAGAACTACCTAGGATTGCAGATCAGGGTTTGTTTAGACATCAGCTTAATATCTATGGCACCTGCAAACAATGGCATAGATATAACCTCTCTTCTTCCAGAAGAGTAACTCTTCTGACCTTGACATATGTGCAGTCAGATTTTACCTGGGTGTAAAGTGCCTATCCACCAGTGCATCTGTCATAGCTGCTTCCCTAGGGCTTTCCCGTGCCCACGCAGCAGCCCTTTTTCGGTTCCTGCAGCAGCAGTAAACGGAAAACATCGCGGTGCCTCACAGGAAAATTCCATCTGAGAACCACCACAGAAAGAGCGAAAGGAGCTTTGGGCCAAGGAGTAGCCACAGGTGGAACTGAAGAGGCTGCTCTACTGCTCCCCCTAAAATAAAGCCTCAGTTTTAAATCAAGTAAAAAAGACGTGCACAAAAACCCCTTCAGCTCCGCATTGAAAGGTAAAGCGGCAAAAAAGCAGTACGGTCTGCAGCTGGAGCAGAGGACTAAGCTGCGGACCTGCGTGGGCAGAAAGTACTTACAGAAGGGACTGCCTCGCTCTTTCAGAGTACAAAACGTGTGAGGCAATTGTTCCATTGAACAGCTGCTGAAAAACAAATGTATGATCATTATTACAGTACTCGCACGGGGTGCAGGCGCCCAAGTGCTGGCCGTGGGGAGCTGCAGGGGTGGCCTCTGGGAGGTGAGGCCAGGGCTGCCCTGCGCTGGGTCTGACCAGTTCAAGTAGCCCCTCAGCAGGACAGCACCGAGCCCCTCTCTTGGCCAAGATGGCAGCGCCTCGGGGAGAGCGTGTAAGAAAGGGTGGGAAAAAAACTGGACAGGGAGAGGAGGAGGGAACACAGTGAGAAACTGCGGGGGGAACACAGTGCTCAGAGATGGGAGCAGCAGACAGAAACCGCCACGTACTGACTGATTCCCCGTAACTGTAGATAAAGACAATGGGGTGAGGGGGGGCACCAGCTCCTCCCCAAAAAAGCCCAAACAAAAACCCCACAAAACCAACAGGAACGACTTAGACGGCCAGTTTCTCAGTGTGATCTCCAAATTTCTGGCTACCTCCATGCCTTTCAGTACAGAATCACAGAATGGTCGGGGTTGGAAGGGACCTCTGTGGGTCATCTAGTCCAACCCTCCTGCCGAAGCAGGGTCACCTACAGTAGGTTGTAGAGGACCTTGTCCAGGCGGGTCTTGAATATCTCCAGAGAAGGAGACTCCACAACCTCCCTGGGCAGCCTGTTCCAGGGCTCCGTCACCCTCAGAGGGAAGAAATTCTTCCTCATGTTCAGATGGAACTTCCTCTGCTTCAGTTTGTGCCCATTGCCCCTTGTCCTGTCACTGGGCACCACTGAAAAGAGCTTGGCCCCATCCTCCTGACACCCACCCTTCAGGTATTTGTAAGCATTTATAAGGTCCCCTCGCAGCCTTCTCTTCTTCAGGCTGAACAAGCCCAGCTCCCTCAGCCTCTCCTCGTAGGAGAGATGCTCCAGTCCCCTCACCATCCTTGTAAACTCATGTACCTCATGGCCTCCAAAAGAAAAGGGACGCTCCAAGGAAGAGAGGACTCAGACAAGGGTGAGGGGTGCAGCCCACCGGACCCACCTCCCACCCCACTGGAGAGACCTGCCTCAGCGCAGCACGGGATCAGGCTTCCTCAGGCTTCCTCTTCAGGAGGAAGAAAATCCTTTAAACAGACACTTCCAATCACAGAATTGTTGTTTCTTCTTTTTTTTCCGCCCTTGTGAAGAAGAATGCTACTTCAGAAACATTCCAGCTGTAAGGTGCAGAGAGGCTGCAGTGCCAGAAGAATCCGACCCAGCTCCAGATGATGGCTGAGGGAACCTACAAGTACCTTGCTTAGAGGGAGCACAAGTCATAGCTCTCTGTGAGCATCGAGACCAATATCCAAGGAGCACAGATGAGAGGTCCTTGGTCGCCATGAGTACTCATAACAATCATACGCAGTCAGGTAAGAGAGAGAGACCCTAGAAAATTAAATTATTTAAAATACACCTAAGTCTCTACAACAGGTTTCTTTGAAATATTTCGCATGCACCATATTACCTTGCACAGACGGCTGGAATTACAGGGACTCTGTAGGGAGGAAAAGTTCAAATAGGGAAGAAGGGCATAAATTTTATCAGGAATGCGGGGATTTCATGCAAACACTGTGTTTGCAGACAGGGTGGGCTCAGGATGGGTTCCATCTTAACTACCACAGACCCCAACTCTGCTTCTGAAAATTAATATGGTTTGGAGGGGATTTTCTTAAATTCATAGCTGAGGAAAGCTGGCAGATGCTAAGGAATGCTCAAGTCAGACAAAGACGTCTGCTAGGGACGTCGGTAATAGAGAGATAACTGTTATCTGGGAGCAGAGGATAGGACAGAAACTTCAGTTAAAGCAAAGCTGAGAAACGTTGCAACTTCAGAACTAAATTCAGAAAAATAACAGGGCTTCCAACACAGAATTTCAATAAAATCAGTCTCTGGGCCAAGACTAAAAATGATCATGTGTGTACACATCCCTGTGGAAGCTTCTGAGTAATAATGGGTAAACGAGAATGCTGGATAATGGAAAAAAACCTTGTTGTAATAAGGACTCCTGAAACGACGACGATCGATGGAAGAACATAATCTTTGGTCTCAAACTATACATGAAGGACATACTAGGCTGTAGAGGTGAGGGTGCTACATCCCCGCAGAATCCAGTGAGGTAATGTTTTGAGATGTTGAGAAAGTAATCTCCCAAAGCTCTAAATACGAGAATATCAGAATACTAGCAAGGTTACCTTATCATCCTCTTGATCAAGAGGACAGAAAAATACTAAATGCATAATGCTGATGAACATCAAAGCAGTAATCAGTCTAATAAAGCAGAAAAAAGTGAATGACTTTTGGTTATCTGCTTACAAAAATGAGTCAGGTGTCATGTTGCGTGACAGTTTAGAAAAATAATTTCTTGATGTGTTAAATAAATTACCACTTAGAATGGCTGACTCCAGAGCTCACAGAGACAGGAAACTATTTTCAGTGCAGTTTGACATGAAAGACAAAAGTCTGTTTGCAAAGCAACTGTTGTTGATGCACTGAAAAACAATGGCCACTTCACAAACAGGCTCATTGTCCTTCAGGAATTCCACAAACAAATAAAAATAAATAAAAACCAACACAGAACCACAAACACAGAAGTGAGGTACAACTTTTTTTTGAAAGGGGATTGTAAAGCTAATGAGGAAACTGGCTGAAAAAGAAGTAACATCAGAAGTGATAAGGATTAAATCCCCAGCCTAATGCATAAAGACAAAGGGGAGGGGGGAATCATTCAAGGTCACAAAGGCATTTCTGAATGAGAAAGGTAAACATGAATCTATGAAGTGAGGAAACCCTTAAAACAAAATAGTAAATGGACAGGCTGAAGAAATTGTTTGAGCTGCATGGATATCCCGTCAGGAAAAAGAAATCCAGTCACAGTGAGACCAACTCTGAGAAATGTAAGGAAAATACAAAATTGTCTTGGTTCCCCTTTGAAATACCTCCTACTTGTTCTTTATTACAATGGCTTTGCTAATGTAAGATATTTGGGGGAATAGCAGGAGCGAGGTGACACTGCTATAACTTAATGGTTCTCTGCACGTATACACCTGGTGAGAGACACTGAGCTAGAAGAGGTTATTTGTATTCTCACTTTGGAGAATCAGAACGAAGTTCAAAATGATCTTGGCAAATGGGAGTAGTAGTCCAAAACAAGCAAGGTGAAATCTGACACGGAAAGCTACGAAGTGCTGCATCACATCTAAGAGGGAAATTATATCACGTACAGAAAGTCCAGTCACTGATCTGTTAGTGAGTAGTGCGAAAATAATGACGTAAAGCATATAGCAGTTCACAAACTAAACAGGACCCAGCAGAGCAATGCTGTAAAGAAAACATACGCCATGTTAAGTGGGGAATAATAACCAAGACATGGAAGGAGTCATTTGAAAGATGTACACAGTTAATGAAGAAATCTCAGCTGGGGAACTACTGCCTAGTTTTAGGCACCAGACTTGAGGAAAGAGACAGATCAACTGGAATAAATCCAGAGGGGAAAAAAGAAAAGAAAGAAAAAAAAGATTTTTAGAAAACATCATCCAAGAAGAATGGCTGGCAAAAATGTATCTAGAAAAAAGACTACATAATTAACAGTCCTTGATACATGGAAGCTTATTACAAAGAGAAAACTTTGTCTACACAGCAGTCAAGGGGGGTGTGTGTGTGGAAATCAGACTAGCATACAAAAGATTTTATTTGGAAATTAGGAAAAAGTTTTCAGTTCTTAGGATAGCACAGCATTACAGCATGCTACCTAGGCAGATGGCTAAGCCTCTTTCATTGGAAGTTTCTATAAATAAAGTAAATATTCAGAGCAGCCAGGTCTGCAGTCCCTGCATTTTGTGATTTTTACATGATTTTGGGAGAAATCTGAGTATCAACACGTCTGCTGAGGCAAGGTTTCCATTCCACTAACATGGATGTGCTAGAGCCCCCCAAAATCCATTGGGTTAGCAGAGGACATACCTTAGGTCCAGTAATCAAAGGATCTGTGACCACAGCAAGATTCAGATTATGCAAAGAGATATCTGAAAACTGGTATTATGAAAAACAAACTTAAAAAGGGAACAAAAAAGTGAAGGATTGGATTACCAAGCGGCGGATGCAGGCCAAGACTGAAAGGCACTTGGACCTGGGTGTAGGGAGGCCAGGGCTGGGACAGCAGACCATGACAGGCAAGACTTCAGGCCGAACGCACTGCATTTACTTATATTTCATGAGGAAACAACAAACAAAAACCCTATGGACCCCACGGGTATTGCAGAGGCATTTCAAACCCTCTACGGAAAGATAAGAATTTGCTGCTACAAAAGGTATAGATAAATCCAAGAGCCCATACAAAACAAGGAAAGAGTCCCCCCCAAAAATCATCATGAAATCTCACTGAAAATCCTAACAATTTCCTTATAAAAAAAGAGATAAAAAAAGAAAGGAATTAAAAAAAAAAAACACCCCACCTCAGGACTGAAGCAGTAAGAGCAATGTTCAGAACTAAACTCGTGGTACTCCATTCTTTATAGCTGCCCAATCTATTCCGCACAGATAGTATAGGAGGGAGTTGGGGGATACGGATCCCTTTAGCCATGAGGCACAGAACGAAAGGGAGAGGTGAGGGGAATGCTCACTTTCTACATGTAAGCAGAGCTGATAAATCACAGCCTGGCTGGCATGGCAAACACCAGTCCCTCTGGCAGCTTTGTAATTACTCCCTAAATGTGGTCTCAACCCTCTTGATGTGGAGATAAATAACTTTATGTGCAAAGCAATTAAAGCCTCAGGCAACACTGCCGGCAAAGCTTGGTCACTGTGTGTCACTATCCATTTGCCAGAGAGGTGTACAAGTGGTACTGAGTTTATTAAACTAGAGCACTGGCTTTCACACATCTACCTGCCAGAGGCCTTCTTTGGATGGCCCTCAAACAATTGTTTCTGCTCTCCAAAGCAATGAAACATGCTGGTTCAAGGGCTGAACCTAAAGCGAGATGAGAGACCCTCTGAGCAGTCTGCTAGGCATTTTGCTCCCATCTGCTCTCCCAGAAGAGAGCAGTTTTCTGCATCGTAAGTCTGATACCTACTGAGGAACCTCTGAAGGAATTATCAATCATCGTGATTAGATTCCTCCTCTTCTCAGGAGAGATCATGCTCAGTTGAAACAAGAGCTATTGCTGGGACCGTAACAAATCACTCTGAAGCCGAGCCCTGCTTGATGCATTCCTCTTTCCCTTATACACGTGTATTTCTCTGCCCTCTTCCTGAACGGCCATGTTTTCTCTACATCTCCTGTCTATCCAAAGTAGTACATGCCTCCAGGTTTGCCTCACATCTGCCACCTGCCTGTATTGACAGCTCTGGAAAGCGAAATTAGGAAAGTCCTTCTGCAATCACATATGGCTGGACGAAATGGTGCTATATATACAGTGATACCTGAATCCTATCCTTCCCTAAGGAGCTACTGGCCTAACTCAGTTCAGAAGCACTGTATGCCGCAGCATCCACACACACAAAATATCTAGGAAAATCATCATGCAGGGTACAAGCCAGAGCATTAGATGTGCCACAACTAGTTTGCACAACCTCAAAGCAGCCATCGTATGCCAGGCAAATCAGCAGGTGGGGATTCCACTAGTCTGCAAGAACGGCATGGACTAACCATATCTGTCACAGCAAACCAAGCCATCTTTCTGCCTGGCTCCTAACACAAGGTGTGTGACTGGAGGAACACTGGTATGGGCTGGACTGCTCTCTAACCCTCTCAGGCTGTACAGATCCAAGTTACCTGAAAAAGTGAGATAGCTTCTGATTTCAAGAAAAATGAACAAAGGCCAAAATATTTCCGTTTTGAAAAGCTGTGTTTTTTTCTCTTCTGGTTTCAGCCCACCACTAAAAGAAAATAAATTGGTACAACAGCCATTTTATTCAACATTCTTCCTGGCAAACAGCTTTTTTTTTTTTTTTTTTTTGATGTGTTTTGTTGAGACAGAACTTGAAACAGCATCAGTGTTCAGATAAAAACCAACGTTCCTTTAAAGCCAGTACTGATAATAATTCAAAACTGCTACTAGGGGGCACTGTGACATCCAAAGGAGGTTCAACTCTGCTACCCATTGCTTGTTACTGTGTCCACGAAATCTTTCACAATACCTTGGATACAAATACAGCTAAATTCCAGTTTGGGTCATTTCACTCTTTCTAGTAAAGTACCTTTAAACTTTAAAATGCATACAATGCATTTTTTTCCCTTCCTTAGCACAAAGCTATTCAACAAATGCTGGCTCCTTCTTCAGAGTTGGCTATTTTTCGGTGATCAGAGGAAATGAAACTTGTTTGTAAACCAGGTTGGGATCATTCAGGACAATCGTGACAATGTAACGTAAGAGTTAAGAATAACAATACTAATCATAATAATAATGATAATGAATATTTCTCTTCCCACTGCAATGAACCCATCTGGAAGGCCTCAGTGTGAGGCTTCAAAAGTATCCAAAACTGTGATCAGAGAGAAATTCATTTCGGCAGGAAGGTGGAAGCTCAGAATGCCAAAGAAAGAAAAAAGGAAGAGAAAAATCCTTTCTAGTTTTGGCCAACAGACCTAATCGGAAATTCTTTTGAAATGTTATTCTCTGGAAGAGAGCTCAGTTAGCAATATTCTGCAAATGCTCAGCCCACTTCATCCATCTGCCAAGCTGAGAATGAATATTCATAGCAAGTTATTTTAATCATTGTGTTTTTCTTGATGTGACATAATTCTATATAATTTTTCCCCCCGGAAAAAAACCCTCTTTTTATGCTGTCAAGTCAGAAAGTTTTTTCTCCATCTGCAGGAAAAAAGGGACATTGGGTGGCTCACACATGGGTTGTAGCAACATCCTCGTCAACACTTCTCGTACCCCAGCATTAACAACCTAGCTAATGTCACCAGCAAAAACAGCATGTTCTGTCTTTTACCTATCCTCTTGAACATGGGGGATTAATATCCCACACAAGGGATGATCGGAGTGAGAGTGCCAGACTAACACAGGCTAAGAATGGGATACATGGGTGACCCGTACCTGGGGGAGAAGCAAGGGAGGCTGCACTGGTGGAGCTGGGTTTGGGGAGCTCAGGGATGGGAGCGCGTGGGTGCTGCAGTTTGAGGATGAGGGGGGGAGGCAGAGCACTATTGCAAACACTTCCAGTGGATACTGCTTGTAGCCACACACCTTCATAAGCACATACTACATAGAAAAGCTTTTATGTTTTTTGAGACATTCTTAAAATAGTTCTTGTTCAACACTTAGCAGAAGTGCACATTTTTGGCAAAACTCTCCAAGCAGAGACAAGTTATAAATATTTTAAAGTCCACAGAAGTACCTCAGGAACAAACAGGGTCTTTCCCTGGTTCTAACCGGTGTTGTCAGGTCTCAGTACATTGACATGACATTTTGCCACTGTTGAAAATCCTGAGGAAAATGTTGTTCCTGCAATAATCAAAGGTCTAAAATATTCAATACCTAACTGATGCAAGCATTTCCCAGGTGCCTTACATTAACTGCTGGGCCAGGCAAGCTGGGACACGAAGCTCTGCTCAGTGGAAAAAAGGTAGGCACAATCAGGTTCTCTTAAAAGCCAAGTGTGTGTTTTACAGATCACACCCACCTCCTCTTCCTTGGTCTCTGGGTTGTTGCACCTTGGTGGCCATCCCGCTCCTTGTTCTCTGTACACCACACTGCAGCAACCTCCCTTCTCCCAAGGTGTTCATGCCCAGTGACTAGTTTGTTACCTCCTGCCCCATGGGGACCTCCCCCAAGTGCAGAGCCCAGCTGATTCCTGGGTAGGATCACCACGAGGAACAGCTTATTAGAAGGACATGTGTGGCTTGTTCCCAGTTGCTACTCAAGTGCAATATACCTGCCGTCATAGGGTTCTTTGAGTAGTACAAATGGGAGGCAGTGAGGCCCATACAAAGGTGGGTCACAACAAGCTAAATAAGTTGAGACTTCTTTCTTGCTGCTTCTGCTGTACGTTCTCTAGACAGATCTGCATCTAGCAAAGAACACTGTAGTCAGTTCAAATCACTTCTTCTAGTCAGTGTAGCAATCCAAGACCTTTAGTTGAGAAAGAAAAAAAGAGGAGAAGGAAGGAAAAACAGTAGGAAAGAAAGTGATCTGCATTTAGTTTTCATCAACTAGCGGATGAGTTCTGAGAGGCAGTAACATACAACAGCGACAGGCCCACACAAGCATCCAGAAATCCCTAATTGCATCCTATTGCTGCTTCTCTTTCTTTCCCGACATTCTGGTTCCCCTCTTTGGCCATACTCTGCCAAGCACTCTGCAGAAAACAGTGTTGTCCTCTTCCAGTGCTGGAGGCTGCTGTTGCAAAATGCGGGATAACTGTAATGCTACTTATGGTTGGCAAGGGTGGAAAGAGGTTGAAGGCCAATTGTCACTACATGCATTTGTCTATTTCCAAGCAGAAATTGGTAAACAGGAGTTAGCTTCCATACTGATGGATGATATGGGAGAGAGGGAACAGAAACAAATTCACTGGGACAGATCCATCACTCTTATGAACAGGTATAGCTTCACTGGTGCCTCATGGAAATCATGCAAGCTATGTTGATCAGCATCAGCTTTGAATCTGACCTACCAGGAACACAAAACAACTTGTCCGGCTTAAGAGGAGAAGAGGGATCTGTCTCAGAAGACAGGTTAGAACCTAGCCCTTTCAGAACAACCCTACAGTTTGCAAAGGAGAAAACCTCAACAGGGTTCTACAGAAATCTAACAGGCAGTCTACTCAATGGCTTTCTACAAATACAGAACTGAAAGAGATTCTCCTAGGATAGATCAAATTCACTATTAAATACTAAGCAAGATTCCATAAAAGCTCTCTAAATGTTAGCAATTTCCATCAGGGAAATCTTTAATGATGGAAGGTCATTACCAGCTGAAGGCCTAGTAACAAGTTTCTGGCTCCCAATCCAAATCCTGATGGACAATGTCTGTATGTACAGCTGAGCAACTAACTCATGCCAGATAAGACAGCCAACAAATTCAGCTTCTCTCCATGACCAGAGGGCCATTGCTTTGAATCTGGTTTTGTTTATTTTTGTTTTCCAGTTACATTTGTTACATTGTTCGCATTTTTTCATCAATGGCTTCAACACACACTCTATATTCCAAATTCAAATGGTACTGCTTAATTGCAATTGGTCAGATAAGTAATATTCTTACTGCCTAAGCACTAAGACGCTTCTGGACTGCTATGATAGCTTGCAGTGTAGAAATTAGTGAGTACATACAACACATCTGAATGTCCCTAAGATTTTCAAATGAGACGAAGAGAGAAAATGTGTGGACGTACGGGTCCTCTAGAAGGAAAAATGGGATAAACGCAAAATCAGGGCTGTCTTCTCATCCCTGACATCACATTTTAAAGTGTGCTACTCTACCATCTTCCTAGTACTTCAGGTTTTTTAGTCTAAATATGAACTATTTGAAATTCATGACAAATACCTCCCAGCAAGTTCCCCATTCTGATTCCAAAGGCCATAATATCTGATATTCTCAACACAGTCTGGCAAGGGACCAGTTTTGGAAGGTGTGAGTGCCTTTCAGATGGAGTGTTTTTTATTAACTTTTTCAGTTCCAAACACATTGTGAAGATTTATGTCAAAAGTTCCTCAGATAAAGTGTTTTAGGTTAAAAAAAAAACCAAACAAAACAAGCAAAACAAAAAACACTACCATGTAACAAATAATTTACTAGAAATTTGAATCAATTTCAGTGTCACTTTTACCAGGAATCACTTACACGTTTAATTTTAGTCAGGTAAGAATATGTACCAGTTTGTGTTCCATTTTAAAAGCTGAAATATTTTGAGTCATTTAGCAGTTGAGATGATAAAGAAGAAATGCAATGTTTCAGAATCTCTGAAATTAAACATCTCTATGATGTCAAAAGAAAACCTTTCCATATGCCTAAATATTTCTTTCATAAAAAATATAGGGATTTCATCTTTTTTTCCATCTGCTTTTGGGAGAAGAAAAAAAAAAAGATGTTTGTAAGTTTTAACACTTCCAAGTGGGATGAAACTCTGTTTTGACAAACTCCTGAAAACAAGCCTATAAATGTAGTTCAGACATTCCCTCCTGTTGTGGCAATTACTGACAAGACAACTTCAAAGAATCTGTCTCAGAGAAAAGTGTATAATCTACTCCATCAAAGCACATTCCTCATTAAAGTGCCAGCGTCTTGCTTTATACACAATGTCTGAGCATCCAGTGGACCAATGGAGTCACACCTTAGTAATGTAATATACAAATCATTGCCCTGAAATTATTTAGAAACATGAACAGCTCCACAACCATACTGTGAAGGGGGACAGCATAACCATGTCTATTTTCCCGCAAGGAAACTGAATGCAAAGACCTTACGGAAATTGTTTCCAAATTAGTCTGTGGTTTTGGTTGCTTCAATTTTGTATTGTCTGGCCAGGGATGTCCAAGATCCAAGGCACAGAAAGAGACGCATTCTCTTGGCAGCTGTAGCTTATTATATGCCATACAGCATCCGCTCCTCAAACTCCAGACCAATCATGACAAATATCCTAGCAGTCACTAGGACACAGTGAATTAGAGCTATGTACAGGAAGAGGGAGATGTCGAGGAGATGAGTGGGGAAAAAGTGTATTACTTACGATGGAAACATAGCGTGGAAAACAGTGAATATGCACAGGTATGGTAAACAGCTTGTTTTTCACCAGAAATCCTATATTGAGCCCAAAGATGGTGAGACACCACCTTTCCTATTTATTACTACTCTTAGTCTGAGTTAGTAAACCTTTGATCTGTTTAACCAAACTTCCTCCCAAGAACCAAGGAATCAAAGGGCAATAACCCACCCGGCAGGAGCTCCTTTGAGGTACCTGATATTCAGCCTTCACTTTTCTTTCTCTAGGAGGTAAAAAGTTTCACCTCTTCTTCTCTTTCACACACTCCCACTTCCCCACTGCTGCTATCTGTGGTTCAAGCTTGCGTACGACATTGAAGGGACTGCTAATGAAAACAGCTGCCACCGTTCACCACTGCCTCCCTGAGCTCTGCTCGGAGCAGAGTAAGACAACACATGTGGCCAACTGCCATACACTCACAGCAGGGCACTGCTGGCAAGTCCAGTCTAACACTGAATCAGCATCTTTTGGTACTAATGGAAGTCTAACCGCATCTCAAAGCTCAGCAAGGCCCACAAAGCACACTGGAGGAACACAGTGATTTAATTCCCAGTGCATTCCTGCTGCTGCCGCCAAAATGCAAACCAGGAAATTTGAACAGAGACTGGGTATCTCTACATCCCGGCCATCACTGCTATAAACGTCAGTGGAGAATTGCCCATAGAAGTAATCTCAATGCTTTTGAGTGGGTCACATTCATCTCAGACTCTGTGCTCTATAACCACGGTAGTTACAGCACTGGCAAGAAGTTTAAAAACAAGAGCACGACCAGCAGGAGACCCTAAAAAACTAAATGGACAGTGGAGATCCAGCTGTCCTCCACCACCATGTGAAGATAGGTGAACAGCAATAGACTGGTACAACTTGCCTTATCATTTTTCTTCTCCATGAGAGAGGAGAGAATATCAGCTCCTAAATTGCCAAGACGGTATTTTTTACCAGCGCTACCTTTGCAATGGAAAAACTCAGAACAGCCATGAGCTGATCTGTGTGGGAGACACGGCATTAAACCATGGAAACCCACTAGGATGGGAGTCACGCTTCAAATTGATACCAGAGGGAGAAGTTTCTTCCTCCTGGCTCAGAGACTAACAACAACTTTACAGGTACCCCAAGCCTGTCTGACAGAGCCCATCTGCCCGAGGATGACCCTGTGGCAGGTGGTGCCGCCCCTTCACCTCACCCCTTGGTAGCTGGTGCATTGTGATAACAGAGCCTCAGCTGTCAGAAAAGAAACTGCAAGGGACAGATTGAATATGCCTGTCTCAAGAGGGGCAATTAGAATCACACACAGAAAAATAAATGGTTTTTCCTTTTCAACCCCTTTCCCTCTTCAACAAGTAACAAGACAGGAGCGAGTGTCTGTATGCTAGAATGCCCAGAAAATCAGCAATTAACAAGCGTTCCGCTCTAGCCTGTCTGCAATTTCCTCCCCGCAACTGTGGCTAAATGTTTAAATACATCACTCCCCCCATCTTCTGTGTGCTTGCTGTGGTTCTGGCATACCTCAGCCCTTCTGGCATTCTGTATCATGCAGTCTTCCCTTTCTCACACATTATCTGAAGTTTGCTCCAAGCTAAATATTGGGAGACATGGTGTCCACCCAGCTGCCTTCAAGAGAACGCATGGTCAGGTGAACTAACTACCCCAAATGCACAAAAGCCAAAATGCACTTGGCTCTATGTACCACAGAGGTGTTTTATAAGCCATCTAGTCAGCATCATCCTCAAGAAAGATGCATTACCATATCTGGCCAACAAAAACATAATCCAGAGAATTCAAATGGGATTCTTCCCTAGGAAACTAAATGCTAACCACATTACCATGCAGATGCTCATTAACAAGCCTGTATCACACAAAAGCTGCAAAGGTATTTTTCTGAGGCATAGGCTTAAATAAAGGCTTTTGACTCAGGTTGACATTCAGAATTAAATTGATAGAAAAACAGTCTCTCACTAAATTCATACAGCAATTCAAAGATGAAGGCTAAAAATAAAATCTCTGCAAATGAGCATGGGGAGTAAAACACTCTGGTAGGCTCAGAGGAACACTCTGCATCATGGACACCTGTGACCTACCGGCCTCCTTGGACACTCTTCAAACCCTGAGTTTCAACCAATCAACTCAGAAAAAGGTGCCGACAAAGTATGCTGATGTTCCTATCATACAATTATCCATATAGGGTGGTTTTCATAGTCCACTGCTGAGAAGCTGCAGATCAAACTTGGAAAAAATGAACCCAAACTACCAAAACAGAGTTAAATGTTATTACAGAGAATAGACACTGCATATCCTTTAATCTACGTGTAGAGAGGCCTCATAATTAATGAATGACTGAGCTTCAGTCTAACAAGGAACTTCAGTCTAAAAATGAAAGAAGTAATTCTTTCAAAAGAAAGAAAGAAAAAACCCCTTTGCTTTATGACATAAAGAATCCACTGGGTAGACACAAACCTGAAAAAGAAAATCCTCCAAAAACAGCTGATAGCATAACCCTTCTTGGCCAACTATAAGGAAGCAAAGGCTAAGGCCCAACTTTGACAGCTGAATAGGCTAATTATAATACAACTCCAACGCAGAACCCCCTCCATCTCAAGTTTTGCAAACAAATGGCATACATGCATCGAGCTTCAGCAACAACAGCTGCAGAACAGAACTGGGCAGATCTCCCTTGCCAATACATCTACAGAAAACAGCAGTCAGTCCTGATGCCAGTTCAACCAACCGAGAGAATACAAACACCACCACAAAGTGCTAAAGGATCCAAAATTGAATCCACATGAAAACATGACCTATTTCTATACCATCCCATCTATTCATCTTATGTTGCTGTTCATCACAGAAATACCCTTTCATGTAAGATCAATAGCAATAACAAAGTTCCAGGCTGGTTTCCTCAGCTATACCCCTACCAGTAAATTAAACAGCACCTGGAAACATTCCCCAGCACTGGAGCCACCAACATTTACTGAACTGCTAGAGTGGTTCCTGACACAATTTTGGCCTGTGCCAACGAGTTCCCAGCCATGTCTATGGGTTAGCACTCCCAAGGGACCCATTACCAACAGGCAATTCAGACAAAGTCAATCTGTTTTGGAGAATAAGAAATTTTAACAGTCTGAATGTGGGCTATTCCATGACAGCTGGCCTCAGTGTCAGGTTACAGTCTGGGCCACATTTTATTGTTATTATAGATATAAGTACAGAATTTCTGACATTTGTCCTTTCCCGAGTTCAGAATTCTTGCTAAGGTTGGTTAGCTTCTTTGGACACTAGGTGCTTAGGTGCTTGATTTAAACAAAGATTTCCTTGAAAACTGTATGGTGGCTAGGGTCTTGCTACAATGATGCAGATACAGCTGATGGAACAGTAGGAGTGAAGAAATTAATTTCTTAGATTTGTTGATAGGTGACTTGTATTCAACAGCAAGAATTCCAGGTTGGAATTTTCTTTACTGCTGTCCTCATTCAAGTATCCAACTTTGGACTTGATCCCTTCAGGTGTCATTCTCCAGGGAGCTTAGCATAAGCCCAGGAGAGATCTGGACCAGCACTCAATGGCCTGGTGTTTCCTTCCTCCAGATTAGCAGCATTATCCTGAGCTGAGCAGCAGCTCACATCATTTTTGTGATTGTCCCTAAGGATGTAGCACTTATAAAATATAGCACTGACAATAAAAGACAGTAGCATAAGAAAAAAAATGAGCATTTCTTCTCATTTTACCCTATTCTTCATTATCACTGAGGGGTGCCTCATGTTCTGTCAAGGCAGATGAGATAGAGCTGAAAGAGCTAAAGGAACCAAAAGCTACATAAATCTTGTGTATGATGCTTTTACATTTCTTTTTACACTTAATAACAGGAGGGAATCACCTGCAGAGAGCAGAGTGTGAGTCTTTCAAAAGTTCTGTGATATTGTCATCCAAGTCATCTGCAAAGCTCTTCACAATTTGGGGCAGCTAACATAGCTCTAAATACCTACATTTAGGCAACTGAATCAACCCCCTGGTCTACCACCAGCAGTGGAGTCCGGAGAGCAATTTTGCTGACCTAGTGCATCTGCTTAGTCTGTCTTTGCGTCTGACTCAATTGAACACAAAGTAAGTAAAGAAATGGTAAGGTATGAAAGCATAGATACTTGGCTTACTTACAGACATCTGCATTTAGGTGTCTACAGTCTGAAGCTGAACCCCACCCTTGATTGTAGACAAGTGGAACAAACTTACTTTGAGAGGTCAGAGTGACAGTTAAAGCATGGGTATGAGAGTCACTGCAATGTGCAGTGTATACTTAGATGTAGTACATTTCTCCCTCCCTCTAAAAAAAGCCATCTTCTTTGAGGGAAGTTCTGTAAATTCGTTATTTTCATTTCAAACCAAGCTGAAAGATGAAATTTTGGAAGTTCCCGCAGAACAACAACTGTGCAAAATGAAGATTAGAATTAAATGAAATATTTTATTAGAATGATGATGGATTGTTTAATTTTGACAATATTGGCATGGTGTATGTGGATAATGTCAAAGCATTACAATATGAAACACAAAATATAATATATAATATTTAGTAGAAAAGTCAAACAAAAATATATCAAAGCATTTTAATCAAAATATTTTTATGCTACTCTGAAGAAATGGATCTGCATTACTGAAACAAATTGAGAAAGTTGAATCCACTATTTGGACATATACTTGTCAAAATTTTCATCCAAATCTACTGTTTCCTGTGAAAGCCTTCAACAAAACAACACTTCTGAATGCTTTTTTCTAACAAGCTCTAACAATAAAAAAATTAGATGCATAGGCTTTACCTGTACTCCATAAGGCAAAGGCACTGGCCAACTATCTGTGCTGTTAAAATATTAGCATGGTGGTCACTGCTGCAGTGCTGGCCTGGGCCAGCCAGCACACCAGACGCAGCTTGAAGGTTATTGCAGACGAGGAACTGTTCCCCACAGGCTGTTTGTACGTGGCCTCACAGCTCTGAAGGGTAAGAGAGTTTACCCATATCGATAGAAGTGGTGCAGTGCCCGTTGGCTGCAGGACCTGCAGACGTTCCCTTGATTGTTTTATTTAGTAGCACGAATGAAGCCATACAGACCTCTCCCTAGGAGAACTGCAGCTACCACTGTGACATGTGAAATATGCAGGATGCTACAACAAACCATGGCCAAAACCAAGATCAACGGGAATAAACTCATATTCAGAACTTTGAGGTGGAAAACACAGCCCCATCCAAGGGGAAAATAAACCCTGTTCTTGTGTTCAAAACACAAGCATGAGAAATACTTTTGGTCATTTCTGTAAGAATGTTAAAAGATCTAAGAAAAAAAAGGGGGGGAGGGGCAGTACCCAACAGTCAAGAAAACAGAGATTAAAGTGCCAGAAGGAAAAGTGAACTTCTTTTCCAACCTCCTGAATAACGCAGCTTATAGGACTACACTGAATTAATTCATGCTTGGATAGAACATATGTTCTGAAGAAACTGCTAGTATTGATTTTAAAATTGCTAGTGATAGAGAATCCACCACATTCCCATGGTAAATTGTTCCAATGTTTAATTACTTTCACTGTTGAAAAAACTTGTGCCTCATTTCTAGTGTGAAATTGCCTGACTTCAGGTTGCAGCCACTAGATCTTTTTATACATTGTTTGCTAGCTTGAAGTGCCCTCTTATTTAAGTTTGGTTCTCTAAGTAAGTATTTACAAACTGCAAACCCTTAGGTTTCCCACAGATAAACTAAAGAGGCTCCTCTCCAGGAATCTCAGCCCGTGAAGCATGGCCCCTCACATTACCATCATTTGCATGTCTCGTTTCTGAGACGCCTCTTCAATTTAGCAGTAGCTTTCTTTAACTGCGGACACCAAAACAGAAGGCAATATTACAGTAGCTGAGCACCTGTCAAGCACAGACATCATGTATTACTTCCCTAGCTCCCATTTGAGACACCTCAGTTTACAATTCCAGGCCTCCAAACTATGTCTTCTGGCATAACAGTTTTGCACAGGGATTCACTTTCAGCTGACTACTAGCACATTTTTTCACAACTGCTGCTTCCCAGAACATGATCCTTTAGGTTAAAAGCATGGCTAACTACTACTATCTTTTTGTATGCCTTTACATAGTGCTTCATAATTGACCGTGTTAAAATGCATACTGCTTCCTTAAGCTGAGTTTAACAAGGAACCTGCAACTGCTGTGCATCTGTGACCTTGTCCTTTTTCATGGTTTGTCTGCAGAGTTTTATCATTTCTGTCACCAACAGACTTTCCTTCGGGTGGTTTTATATCTTATTCCCTGGTATTGATAAAAAATAATAAATAAGACAGGAGCAAGAACCAATCTGCGCAGAATTCTGATACTACATTCATGGTAATTATTTCCAGATTGTGGCTGTATTTTCAGAGTGCCATTAGCTGGTTTTTAACTAATTTTACACAGAGCAAGTTATTTTACACTATCCTAATTTCTTTATCAAGATGCTATGAGGTAACAACAATAAATGGTTTAAAAAGTCTAAGCACATCTGCACTACCACCTTTACCAACAAATTTTATAATCACATCAAAAAGATACCAGATTAGTTTGACAGGATTTATTTCCCATAAATCCATTTTGATTGGCATTAATTATATTTCGCTTCTTTAATTTTTTATTAATCAAATCCCATATCAGTTTTTCTATGATTTTACCTGAAAACAATCTCAGAATGACAAGGCTATAATTACTTAGGTTGTCCCATTCACACCTTTTAAATTTGAAAGCATATTTAAACACAAGCATTTTTTTTTTTCAGGCTTCTAGCACTTCAAAATGAATGTCAAGCTCTGTGGAAAGCACCCAGATCATGTCCGAAACTTTTGTAGACGTATTACCTGCATTTTCTAGCTGGCCACGAGAATGGCTGTATTGATTCAGGAGCTATCTGGTTTGGTGTCCTGTCTCCAGCAGCAGACATTGAAGAAAGAAGGGTAAGAAGCCTGTGCCCAAGGGACCTTGCCCTGTCTGCTCTCCCAGCCCATAGCAAATTGGGGCTCTGGGACTTCCTCTGGCAGGCATCACACCTGCATCCTTCTGTGTGCGGCCTCTGGGTTCTTCCTCCTGAGAGTTTGTCAAATGACTTGCTAAAATAAATTTGATTTCTAATCACCTCACCATTCTGTGGCAATGAGTTCCCCGCAATAACCACACATTGGATACTTTATTGTTTTAAATCTACTGCCTGAATATATCCTTTGATGACCCATGCTCATACTGTAGGAAGCAAGTAACAGCCACTCTGTGTCCACCTTCTCCAACCCAGTGGGGATTTTGCAGAGCCATTTCTTGTTCTTCCTGGGCCATGTCTCAAAAGCCATAGGCAACTCCATCTCTTCTCCCAGGGAAGTCACTCCATGCCTATTAGTGCCTGTGCCTTCTGGCTTGGACCCCCTCTAATTCTGCTCATCTGTTCTAGAGGTGGGCACGAAAATTGTATTCGATTTGCAGACAGTTCACAGATTTGCAGTGACATAGACATGCACATCGCTCTGTGTTTGGTTGTCCTGTTTCCTAATTAATTGTTAGATCTTTGTCTTTTGCAGAACCTCTGAATGCTAATCTGACATCTTGACAAGAGGTAGTCATGTTTTTTCTCTATTTACTGTTTTGGAAACAGCTTTATCTTCCTGAACAATTCCTGCATTGCATTGTTTAGCCGACTGTCACTACATCTGGAATTGACACTGCTGCCAACTCAAATTACAGTCATCATGCTTAAGATATGACTCAAAACTTCAAACCCATTACCAAGCCCTTCCCTGGGCAAACTGTACCTGCTTCTAATACAGCCTTGAGACGAGCTGTGTTTATTCACTTTGGTCAACACTGGTTAAACTTGCCATAGCAACAAAAATAGAGTTGGAGTTGTGCGTGACTGCTGTCATTGGGAAGAGGTCTGTCTTTGTGTGCTTCCTTCTGTTTTCAGTGCAGCAAGTCTTTAAGGGCCTGCACAACCAGGGCAATGGAGGCCACAGCCATTCCAGTACGAAATTTTAAACCAGACTTTTTATCCAATAAACACCTTTACTGGAACAGATGTTTTCAGCTGCACTCACAAATATGTTTGCCTATACAACAGTCTTCTGGGGCTTACATATACTGTCTAGGGCCTTTATGCCTGGATGAGTGAAAAACTACCCATGTGCACAAATGATCTGTGCGTAGTTTTAACCCTATGGAACTGTGTCATTGCCGCTCTCTGTTTGCCTGTATCTGTAACACGACAGAAAGAGTGACTGTAGCACTGACTGAACTGAGCGAATTTTGGTGCTAAACATTAAGCTGAAGGCCAGTGGCTGAGGAAGGTGAATGTGGGCTGAGGTAGATCTTAGCTGATCACCCGGCTGCTCCCATCCATCACATTTGCTCCTACTGAAAAGGATATGAGCAGATCTTTGTTCACGAACAGCTCTTTTTTAAATCTCTGGCAATTAGGAAGAGTGCGTCAGGCAGTGGATGTGCAGTAAAGGAGAGAGAAGAACCTTCTGTTTTTTCTCTCTGCCTTAATTGCCTGTGTATTTATGGGCCTTGGTAATGGTACTGAAAATCTTCCTGGCACCATATGAATGCTTTTGCCTTCCTTTGCTGAATGACTGGTTTGTTCTTTCTATGCTGTTTCCTTCCTCTGTGAAGGCGCTTTTTGCTCTCTGTGACCAGACAACTGCCCTCCCTTGCTGCACAAACTCTCAGTGCCACCTGGTATGCCACTCTGCAGATGCTTAAAAGAAACAAGCCCTGTTAGCTTTATATTTCCCTATAAAAAAACTCTCCCTGAGAGAGGGGAAAGGATCCAGTTCTACTTCCTGAGGGAACATCTTTGCCTCAGGGGCAAAAAGTAAGTCCCAAGGCAAAGGGACTCCCATTAAAAGACAAGGCACCGCTCAAAGTCATCCCCATTTACAGCTGTTGCTGCCTCCAACAGATTTCCCCAAGGGTCTTCATTTAGCTGCAGTTCATTGAGAGGGTCAGGCAGTGATGGCGGCACAACTGGTGCAATGCTTGCCTCTTGACCAGTCTGTAGCGTAATTAGACTCAGCCCTGATGGAAGCTGGAGAAAAGGGGAGCTGGACTTGGCACAGCACAATACCAAGCTACATAAACTATGGGCAGCATCTGGGGAAGCCGCTGGCAAAAACCTCGCGAATTCAAATACCGTCAGGATTAGGCTCTTGCTCTTAGCCCCTTACACGTCAGGCTCATAAGCACTGTTGTTTGCAGTAAGGTCAGAGGAACCCTTTTGTCCTACTCAATAGGAGGCTCTGACATTTGGATAAATAGCCGAAGACTTGTACCAACTGATCCCTTAAATCCTGCCTGATAAACAGAAGTAACAGCAGGATCTTAATACTGCTGCAGTTACAAAAGCTCCAAGGTAAGAGCCACTTTCCTGGACAGAATTCAATTACAGTCTTAATACTGGTTTTAATTATCTCGAACTAACTGCTCCGTGGCACAATGGGCTAGTATGCTCAGCCAGCAACTTGCTGCTGAAGGCACTCAGCGTGGAGGCAACTCACTCTCTTTTTTAACAAGTTTGTAAAGACTTCAACTATATCAGACACATACTTGGCCTCCCACAACACATCACTAGTCCCCAATGGCATTTATATGTCCTATCATGCAAACAGTTCCAAAACTATCAATAAGAAGTTTTCAGGAAGTTTTCCTGAATTTAAACAGGAAATTACTAAAAAAGCATTACTTTAATAACTTTCAAATAAGAGAGATTAAAGACCAGTATCTGAGTGAATTAAACACAGATCACATGAAAGAAATGGAGTAATAATAAACAAAAGTATTTTTTTCTGCTCGTCTTTTTTTGTCAAGGCAAGATATTTTTTCTTTGGCACATATAATCCTCAAATGTCTTTTAAAATGGAAGTTTTTCGGTTTTATCAATCTCTCACTAACAGCACACATCATTGATATGCTATTAATTTTTTTTTAAATAAAAATTTCCATCAGTTTTAGATTGAGAGTTCTTCTAAGGTAAGTACTTCACTCAGTACAAGCAATAAATATATTTAGGAATCAAAAGGCTGTCTCCTAATCTGCTGTTTCCAAAAGAGAAGCCTTGGCTCAGCGTTGCTTACATTCTTAGACCCATGGTCATACAATACGGATTTATTTGCTAAATACAGCTTAGGAAGGATAACTTCATTCCCTTGCACTGACAGTTTAAGTGCAGCACAACACCTTAGCTGTAAACATCATCTACTACACTCATTATCCACAACCATCCTATCCTTTGCTACCACCGCATCTCAGGATCCGGTTTGGTTACATACACCTCCCACATACCATGGCTGTTTGTAGCCTCTACAACAAAGCCCAAAGTGAAAAACATGAAATGAAATGCACCTTCTTTTCACAAAATTGTGACAGACTTCTTATCATCCCCCCCTTCACCCAGTTACCATGCCGCCCTATTCCCTGAAAGTAGCAGTTCTGGATGGGTCTGCCACATTTCATTTATTCCTTGTGGGAAATTGCGCTTTGGCAGGCTGGCTGTGCCAGGAGGAGTTAAAAGCACTGTCTAGGGTGCTTGGAAGATTTCTAGGAATTACAAAGAATAGGGAATGGAGTGTTATGACTGCTCTAACTTTCAATAGCCTTGCTTTGGAAGTTGTGTGTGTTCTATTATACACATGCTATACTCAACCGACAGACATTAGAGAAGTTGCTTGTATGAAATCCCTAAGTTAAGAGAAGGCCGCAGGCGTAACAATAGTGATTTTTATAACATAATCATCAGGAAATTGTTCAGCTTTTGTAAGGTAACGTGTTCCCTAAGATCCTGCAGTCCCTAAAAGTAGGTCTTGCTATGTCTCTGTTTCCCTGGAGGAAAAAAGATACACGCTGACAAGAAAAACAGACAAAGATTTTCTTCTCTCTCCCCTCTCAACTATTAACTATCAAGCTTAAACAAGGGAGCATACATGTTTCACAATCCATTTCCCTCCAACAGCTCTCCATAATCTTAATGCTCACTGCATAGCTGAATAATAACTGTGTTTTCCTAAGATTCCATAGTTGGGAATAATAAGTGAAGAAGGTCAGTCTGATGAGTTGTAGCAAAACTTTGTACTAATTAAAAAATATGTTTACCTTAATCCTCTACCATTTCTCAAAGGAGCTTGAATTTTACTTTCATGTGGCCAAGGTATTAAGTCTTTCCCAGAAATGGTAGCCACAATTTTAAGTCTTATGGAAATTAGCTGAGGTCTTAGTCTCAGTGGTGCTGTGCCTGAACCAGTAACCCAAGAGTCTGCATATATAAATGTTCACTTAAAAGCCAGCATCTCATCAAGAGAAAGAGCTCTGAATCACAGTGCACCCAGATAAGTTCAGATGTGTTACACCAGGATGAACAATAGCACATGGGTGAACCTCCGCCAGACTTCCTCCACAGGCTTCCAGAGGTAAGGAGAGCAGGCTTTGGGTAGAATACCAGCCCAGGGCCCTGAGCACCACAACCCCTATGAAGAGTATGTCTCCAGCAATCAATGCACTGTCGTTGTTGTTTTCAAGTTAAGACTAAAACAGCTCCAGCCTCTGTAGCACTGATCTATCGCAAATGCCTCTGGAATACTGAATGGTGAACACCAGACCCCTACAGGAAATTAAGGTTAATTTTCTCTTTTAATCAAAGCAACCAGAACTGGCTTTCTGAGCCAATGAGAAACTGTCTCCCTCCAAACTAGTCAGTTAGGTATCACCCCATAAAAAACTGCAGAGAAGGGCACTGTTCAAGATGACCCCGGAGGCTCACACAGAGGACAAACATACTTTGCAAAGCTTTTGGAAGAGTTTTCTGCACTGACATCAAGAGGATGGGTGATTTACAGTTTGGCATCCCACTTTTGTCCCCTGCGTGACCAAGACCAAATGATGTCCTCACCCAACTCTGCTACTACAGCCACAACAGGGCTACACCCTTCTGAACTTCCTACCCATCTAGGGAACCCAAAGAGACCTCAACTCACCCAGTATCCCCCACCACCCTTCAAAATTTGAAACGAGCAGGAAAGATCTTATTTCATAACCATAACTGACTTCTTTTGTAACACATGCCTTGAAGTCTCAATGTACTTTTCATTCTTTGGGAGAGGAGAAACAGACACAGAGATACGGAAGCTAAGATTAGAGGCGACCTCTGACAGCTGTGATTCACCCAAAATCCCCGAAAAAATCCACAGGAAAGCTAATGATGTAAACAAGTTTCTAAGTGTTGGACTGCCCTGTTTCACTCATAAGGTCATGTTTTTTGAAGATGAATTGGGGAAAGAAATAAGACAGTTACTTTTTTCATGAATTACACCAGCAAGATAGTGCACAATTACTTCTGCTAGACTAGCTCACCTACACGCTTCATAAAAACAGGTTTGCAGAAGTAGCCCTTTATGCAAAGCCCCACACATCTCTACTACCTTTCTAAAGAGCAAAGTCCGTGCATGTGAATCAGAACGGGCTCTGTGGCATGGGAGAGACAGCAGCTTATCACCCAGCTACATCTTCGTAATATTCTGGGACAGGTTTCCAAGAGGACGCAAAATTTAAGTTGAAGAGAAAATGAACTACAGCTTTAAAAAAACGTATCTACCAAGTTGAATAGTAACCCCAATATTAGTGACACAGCAGCGGGGTTTGATCACGGGCTCTCAAATTCAGACCCCGGGCAGATATTTTCAGCAGCGTTACACACTTACTTGTTAGCACAGGGGGCTGACAATGAACATTTTGGAGGGGGCAAAGGAGGAAGAAGGGGCTGCTGGCTGTGAGGTTAGCAGCAGTACCAAAAAGCATAACATAAGCACATGGAGAAGAGCTGAATCTTGCTGTAGGCTCTGCAGACAGTACTCTGCCTCAAAACTCCCGCTCCTGCTCTAGAAGTGAGAGGCAGTGATGTGCACTCTTTGGGAACCATGAGGTGAGGTCTCGGGTAATAACAGGCATTATGAAAGGTACAAGAACAGCAGCATCAATTTTGTGGAAAACGTATGGCTAGAATTGCTCGTCCTTTGGCCAGCGCATTTCCTCAGAAACCAGGAGGGTTTTGTGGCCCAGCGCTTACTCTCTGGCTGACAGACCCATGAGCTAGCTCTGCCGCATCCCGCTCTCCAGCTCCCTGAATTAAGTCTAACAATTTTCTGCATTTCAGATGTGTGACCATCTGTTTCCAGCCTTGTGCTAGACCTCACTGAGGGCATTCTAGAGATACCATTTTCAGAAGCCGTGTGTCTTCTGTTTTCCTCTCTGTTCATTAAACCAGCATTTAAAAGGTTTGTGCAAAAAAAAAAAAAAAGGGCAAGAGGCTTATCTGGGTTACTTCCTGCTCACAGCCACCTGAAGTTACATCTTATACACTCTAATACATCAATTTGAAAATCTCTTTACGTACTATAAAGCAAAAACACATCTTTTCCAGAGACCATCTCACCGACTAGAAAATTTCTGTTGGCCAGCCCTACCTCAGCCCCTCCACATAGGCATGAAAATTAAAAAGAAGTAAACTGTAAAGAACACCTTAGACAAAATATCTTGTATTGCAAATAAGTACACTATTCAAAACTCATGAGTCTTGAATTAACAAATCAGCTCATATCTACATCTTTATTCTCAACCATCTCCAACAGCACACATTTAGCCTTAAAAAAAAAACAACAGGTGATATGAAATGAGAATTAAATGCTGAGTGGGGAATGGGATTTGGTCTTTGAGAATACACACTTCCCTGCTTGCCTGTGCAGCTTCAAGGACTACAAAATTATTTCATTTGCAAAATAAAGTAAAAATTCACTTTTCTCCAGAAACCGGAAAGTTAAGTAAAACACCAAATGGTATGAGAATTACAAATAATTCAGCGGTTGGCAAGACTGGATGGAGCATAACTGATACAGATGGAAGATTTAGTGGCCAAACTCTAACAAGTCTCTGCTGAGTATATACGGACGGAGATTTTTTAGAAGCTTGCAATTTGGCCACATCTAGGTGGATATGAACAGAGATGGCAAAAGGTAAATCCCTGACACCAGGTTACTTTATCTGCCAAACTCCTGTCTCTCCTCCAAACCACATAAATGCTGAATTTTCATTCAAAACAGAAAGAGGAACTTTTTTTTTTTTTAAATGAGTACGACAACATATGTTTTCCTAATCTCTGGACTTTTTAGCTGAAATTTTCACAAATATTCAGCCCTGGGCTAATACTCAGCACAAACTACTTCAAACCAAATGGATGCAGTTTGGCAAACTGATAAGCTATGGAAAATTACATTGGATAATGAAAAATGTTAGGCACTTTAGTGATAAGCAATTGTATCAGCTTTGCATAGGATGCGCCTGTCTCCAGCTGTCTCTCTTCAGACTAAATTCAAACACAGGCAGACAGGTACAGTTCATCTGAATTTTTTTTTTTCCCTCCAGTCATTTGCACCAGATGGGAACGCAACTCACTGTCTGTGTTGACTTCAGGTGTGTAGCATGCACTAGTATTTTGTAAGAAAGTCAGACGGAAAGCTGCAGCATTTATTCTTGCTGCTGCTGTGCCTGCCTTGTAAGCTGTGTTTTTGCAGAGGAGTGGAAGGTAACGGGAAAGGTACAGAAGAGAGGATTGTGACGGCTGAGCTGTGCAGTCTCCTGGCCTATTTCAGCTGCTTCTATTTTAGGTTGCTGGCCATGGGAATTTCTCTTCCTTCGCTGACAGAGTGGCAGCAGACTCCTGGGCTCCCTCACCTCATCTGACAGCGACTGCCGGCGCTGTGACTCCCCTCCCAGGGCGCTGAGCAGCAGGGAGAAGAAGAGTTTAGATAGCCAGAGGTCATAATTTAAAAATGAGGGAGACCGAGGCCAGCCTTCCTAAGGAGGATAGTGGCAAGGTCCTCAAAGGAAGCAGCTTTGCTCGAGAGGTACCGGACAAAATCAGGAGCTGGGAAACCTGATTCCCCTTTACTGCTTAGCCACTGATGTGCTGTATGGCAAAGTATAACTTTACTGCCCTCAGATAAAAATGGACATAGGAGCAACTCACAGAATGAACATGCATGCATATGTGTGCAAGAGGGGGCCAAATTTACTGAAGACCTGTAAATACCCTTATTTCTTGCAAAGGGGATCTTCAGCAGAGCAGCAATGCTACCAGTATATTGTGTCCGATTTACCCACTGCCTTGCAGAAAATATATGATTAAACATTTTCCATCTTGCATACCTTTCAACTCACAGAGCACATCTGTTCCCTGCAATCCTTTTGCTGGTACCCAAGTGCCAATCTCAGTCCCCCATTACCACTCTGCAACCCTCAGACTGCACCTCGTGATTTCCTCTCTGCAACCCCCACCTCCTACACGGAGCCAGGACCCTGCCTTCTGTGCGTGCCCGGCATCACCCTCCCGCTCACCCCTTCTTCCCAGCGCTCTCCACGTGCCGCAGTCCTGCGGTCCCTTTCCTTTCGCACTCTGCGATGCCCTCCCCCCAATTCACAGTCGCACACACACACAAAGTGCCTTCTGCCTATTAAGCACTTCCATTCTGCAAAACCTCACAATTAAAACTAATCCTTATCCTGCAAATAAGCTGAAAACGAAAGCAGTGCCTTAGAAAGCTTTCCATTTAATGAGCAGCTTTGCCGTGGCCCTCACCGTTCCCCACCTTATCCGCTCTCTTCTCCAAGGGAGATAAAGATCAGCCCCCCTACAGCTCCTTACTGTAAACAATTATTCAGGAGGTCACTTACATATTAATGCTGACCCTGTTTCTGGCACCTTTGCTGATACAGAGCAGTCCCCCAGCAGTCCCATTAGCAGCAAGTGTTTTAAAAGAAGCTGATTCTTAATGTGGGTATGGGTGGTGGAAGCTGACCTCCATCACTTCTCCTACCTTCCTCGCCTACTCTCCGAATGTGACCGGTGCTTGCAAGTACCAGATTACTGCACCACACGTGTGTGCACAGGACACGCTTCTGTTTGTTTTCTCCCCTATGCAAATGCATGCCTGCAGCCAGGGGAAGCACTGTGCCCACATAAATAAGAGCAGCCTCACAAAGCAGAAAATGTCTGAAACCTGCTGTTTTAAAAAGCATTCAGGGATCACGATCATGGACGCAAGACAAAACACCAGGCAGACAGACCTCTTAGAAGCACCCTTGCATGGTGCTTACAAGCCCCATGTACAGACAGATATCCCCGATCCCAGAGGAATGTAAATTCACCTGTCTCCTTGCCCCACGCCTTCTCCTGTGCATTTACTCATCACTCACATTAGTTGCATTTGCCCATTTGAATGCTGCTGAGATTGACAAGTGGCCAACACCACCAGTAGCCCTGTCCTTTTCCCTGCAGTGCCCCAGTGAGGCACTGGAGCCCTGACCACAGCACTGCAGCAGACATTTTCTGAAGACGAGTCCAAAGTATTAGCAGCCCTCGGTACCTAACACATCCTGGGCAAACTAATGGGACCTTGTGACAGAGAGGGAAACTGAGAGCAGCAAGCTTGCAAAAACAATGCCTGGGAAGATCCATGGAAGAGGCACATTACCTGCCAGAGCTGAACCTAACCTCCTGCACCGTTACCTTTAGAAAGCTGGCGGTTGGAAAAGCAAAGGTTTTTCCCCACTGAGGAAGAGTGCAGGGAAAACTCACCCAAATGTTAGCTATTCCACAACCCTGAACTCACTTTTAAGACTTCAAGAAATACACTCTCTTGTACGCAAGGAAAAAAACCCCTCTCACCACTGTCCACCTAATTGCATTTCCACTTAGGCGTGCACACCCCAGCTCCTGATGAAGCACTCACGGTTTGCCCTTAGCCCCAATGGGGCTTGCAGGTCCCTTAGCAAAGCGCCTGCAGAACTGGAACTTGTGGTTCCCAGCCCTGGGTGGGTGGGAATGCACGCTGCTGGCCATGGCTGGGGGAGCCAGGCTCGCCTGAGTCAGCCCGTGGAGTGGGGCTGGGGGCACAGCTCTGCAGAAATCTACGCAGAAAAAACAGTATTTGTTGGCAACATGTACCTGCCTTTTACCTGGCAGGCTCATATTTGTTCTTTTTGCCTTTCCTACATCTCAGGCAGAAACTACCTAGATGGAAGCCGGGCGTTTTTGTGCTTGCTACACAGAAAACGTAATGCGATGCAACGCAGGGTCACAGCAGAACATGTAACACAAGGAGGGGCACTGCATGTGCCCGTAGCGAACACCTTTGATGTTTTCTTCAGAAAACTTTCAGGGCAAGGAGAAGCCTTGCCGGCTATTATCCAGGCTGCATATTTGCCAGGGCTTTCACTTTAAATTGAAGAGTTTGGACTTGCTGGTTAAATATACATATACATACACTATATGACAATGGGATTCTTTCTCAGATTTTAGCTCTTTTCACAGTATGAAATGGGGATTAAACACACAGCAGTTAAGATCCATGCCCTTTTCACCTCCAAGCAACCCAGTTCACCCCCCCATTCCTCCAACACGACACCAAAGCAGTTTATTCTCTGCACACTATTACAAATCCCGAATTGGTCACCAGCTCCTGCCCTGCAGCCCCCCCAGCTCAGGACTCCCACACCAGCTTTGCCCCCACCCCACAGTTTTATCCCACAGTTTGTCCTGAGGACCCCACAGAGCACTGTCAATACACTACCCGCTATTATAGTCCCTTTGGCTTTTCCTCAATTAAGACAGACAATCATGCCTAATTGTTCCCAGTTCTGTGATGGTTTAGTGATGTGAATAAATGTCCCCTCAGGACGGTGCTGTAACCACTCAAGTCTTTCCCTTATGATCTAAATACAAAGGGCATGTAGGTCCTCTGATATGAAAGGCTGCTACACACAACTGATAATGATATTTGTCTGGAAAAAAGGCAGAAGATTTACTTTAGTTACACAGTTACATTTGTAACTATGATGTATCAAAAGCTCAGTGTTTTTCACCAGGGGCATTAACGAAACAGTGGCTCCCACACCCCTGACAAACCAGCTGGACTGCAGTTAAAATTGTGAACTCGCTCAGAAAAACGAACAGGACCAGCTAGGTCTCTGTCCCTCGATACCAGTCACTCAAAAATATACTTGCTTTCACAGATTTACCTAGAATTTGGTCCCGGTTCTCTCTCCGCCACCCTGAGCATCCCAGGAGACCACCCGGGCAGGGCCTCTCCATCAACAGCGGGGCAGCCCCACCGCTCCCTGGAGCCTGCCCAAAGACCCCGCACTCCCCACACTCCGAGAGCGGCCTGACCCTGGGGAAGCAACCCCAGCCGCTGGAGCAGCATGGGCTGCCTGCCCACAACGGGCTGGCGGGAGCACGTTGGAGTGAAGACCCAGCTTAACAAACTGAGCCACACTTGGGGCAAGCACGTCTTCCTAGGTCCCACGTCCCACTGCTGAGCTCCACGGTCAGTCACGGCCCTGCGCTCAGTGCCCACAAAGCCCTTTCTCCACATCTCCATCTTGCCATGACTGGAAAGTGGAAGAAAAGACATGTGAGGGACTTTACCCTTTGCTCAAACTGGCACCTCTAAAGGACAAGACTTTGATCCACGCTTGATCCGCATAGACTCACATCCTCTGTTGATTTTTGGTGACACAGGTACTACCTCACTCCAGTCTTCCAGCCTTGATCCTCCTACTCCAACTCATGTAATTTTCATAAACACCACCAAAAAATAAATGAATCCATTCTTCCCCTCACAAACGAGTGCATGTGAGCTTGCGGGTGGGTTGCGTGCAGCAAGGCCACCCACAAGGCCCAGAGGAAGCGAAGTGTGATGGCTTTGCCTCACTTCCTCCGTCTCTCCTTCCACCTCCCCCCACCACCCAGCAGCGACGAGCAGCTTTGCGAGGTTAGAAGTAGTGAGAGGCAACTCCAGCTTTCATATACCGTGATCAATATTTACTGGAGCAACTAAAGGGTTCAGAAACTGCAGTGCTGGCATGATAGAGAAGCTGGAGAGAGGAAAATGACATTTAAAGTCTTCTGAGGGACATGACAACCAGCTAATGATTACTTAGGGACTATCAGACTTCTTCATTTATTTTGCTAGAGCAGTATAGTAGTTAGAATAAGGCAGGAAGCTGGGCCTGGCCCTAGTCTAGGGAAGTAAGTGTGTTTGTAACAAATATCTCGCTCTTTCATACCCAGGTTTGGAAGGAGAGTATTGCTTGTTAAGGTGAACAGGAGCATGTCTCCCCATTCCCAGCTCCTCTGCTGACATGACATCCTGGGCAATGCCCTTTGCCCTGTCGGGCTTCTGCAAGTGAACACTATCATACATTCTCCTGATCAAAAGGTCTTGCTGCCAGTAATTTGTCTGCTTTCTCAAGGTTTTTCCAAGTTAGTTTACCAGCTAGCAAGCCTCTGGTGTTGCCCAACAGCAGGGTAAACCTCGGGGTCTTTTGGACTCGATCTGGGTCTGCAAGCCACAGCAGCTCAGCTACACTCCATGGCCTCTCCAAAGCACTGTCAAGGGCCTCCAAGCAAAGAGGTTTCCTGTAGTGCAATCCAGACTTCAGCAGATAAAAAAAACCCCCAAACATCAACAACAAAACACCAGGCAGGCCAACTCCTCAATAAAGAACCCCTTTTATCAGCTATTATCAGATAACAATGAATTATCACTCTGCTCCTGAAAACACAGGGATAGATTTTGGGATGTAAATAACAAAACAGACAACCCAGCTGAAGTTTCCAGATGTGGAGAAAGCAGAGGAGCAGGAGAGGCAAAAGACTGGAGTGGTCCTCTTCAGACAAAGATCATGGTTGCTCACAGCGCATCACAATCCCTCGCATCAGAACACAGGATTAAGACTTGACATTTCCACGTTTGTGGGATAAACTCACAAAGTGCCTGTGATAGTTTAGCCCTTAAAAAACAAACCAAACACATTAAGCATCTTTGCAAGGTCCTCTGACTTACACACAATCTTCCTCGTCCTACACAAATTACACTGCTATTAGTATTGCTCAATGAAGAGCATGAAACAAATTGGGCCTTTAGCCACTTCCAACAGATAAGGGTAGTTAACCTGCATCTTCTAAGCCGTGTGCACATCTTTTGCGAGCAAAACAAAATTCCTGGAACTCATCTAGGAGCCAGAGTCTCGAAGGAATCACATTTTCTCTCTCCTATCTGTTGGACCTCCAGCTAGGGCCTGCCATTACTTTGGGCAGTGAAGGAATCCTGGGAAAGCAGCTGGGCACACAAAAATGTTGTGAAGGTATTTTGAAAGGGGAAAGTCAAGAGCCTTTGGAGGCCAATCAACTTCTTGCAAGAAAGAAGAAAACTCCCTGTCTCTTTTCCATAACCACAGTAGTCTGGGGAACAGGAAAAGTCAAGAAATGTTGTCCCCAGCTCCCATTCCTGCCGTGGGCCAGCTGAGTTCACAATGGAGCAAAGCTAACAACCAGCATACTGGTCTGGGAGATAGATGGACAATAAAAACTGGATATGTGTCCTCCAGGGCACAGCTTTTTGAAGGAGTGCTCCAAAAATAAAAATACTTGGACTAGGATGATCCAGGAAAGATGCTGCCACACAAGAGAGGGAACTGAGAGTCACCGGCAGGAAAGATACAATATTGAGAAGGAAAAACAATCAGAGCGGAAGAAGCCACAGAGGCAAGAAAGGCTCTTGCACTAATCCCCCTTTGCTCCTCTGTGTTCTCTGTCTTAATGCTGGAGATCAAATCCCAGCACAGGGGCAAAAAAAAATTGCTTAGATCTGCAGATACAGAAAAAAGCACACAGGCACTGGTTTCTCCAGCATCTTAAGCAATATAGGCTGCACATAATCCCTCTACAGTTACAACTCTCCCTCAACACACACACCCCAACACACACTGTATCCTCCCCCATGTTGCACAAATGAAGGCAATGTATGCAGCTGCAGCTCCCCTTTTCCCCCACTGCAAGTTATAGCTGTCCCAGGCTGGGGACCCCTCTTTTTTCTCCTACTTCTATCCTTCGCCATTCCTTTTTCATTATACTCTTATCTTTGCTCTTTTCACCTGGTTACCTGTTCTCCTCTCTCCACCCCTCCCTCCAATATCTTTCTCTGCTCCTCACAGGATCTGGCGTGTCTGTCTGGCCACCATTCTGACCACAAAAGATTCAATGGAGTTGAGAAGTAACGAAGGAAAGACTGCTGCTTTGCCAGCTAAACCACTGGAAGGGCGTGGAAAATCAGCACTGATCAGGTTTGCTGCCAGAGTGGGGCTTAGGACACGGGATGCAGGAGTTCCATCTTGCTCACTGATTCAGAGCAACTCTGGGCCAATTAATTGATTTTTGCCTCAGTTTCTCCATTTAGAAAAAGGAAGGATTAACTAATCCTAGCTACACTGTGATAAGAAAGGAGCTGAAAGAGAGTGAAGTGCAGACATCCACAGGAATGGACAAAAGAAGGGATAACAGGAATAAGAAAGAAACCAGAAGCTGACTGGGGAATGATGGGTAGACAGATAGGAGGACGGCAAGATACCTGGACTAACTGAAGTCACTATGGAGACACAACTGAAATCAGCCACAATGCTTCTTGCCTGTTTTGTGCTGCAGCTCTGGCTAGTTCAGTCTCAATTTACAAGCTAATTTCAGTGCTGCATCTGTTGTCACTCCCTTCTAAGCCCTGATTAACATCCGTTCTTGCAAAAGACCCACTAGTGCCTTGCAAGCATCACCCACTCCCAGATGGAAGGGGATGCTGACCCAAGCAATTTACAACCCCAGATCCTCCCAGAGCACACAGCTAACCTTAACCTCTAACACAGCAACTCCTCATCATTTGTGCCCCAAGCTCTCCAGCAAGGTCACTGCCCACGTCCTTCCAGCTCCACCCTGTGCAGCCCACTGGAAAGCTGCTTTCTCCTGCGCAAAAGCTGCCAGCAAGAGTCAGCGAACAAAGGCGCCAGTGGGTTCCCAGGGGGGCAGATGGTAATGCCATGCTGAAGATAGTAGGAGGGGGAACTTATATCCAAGTCAATTAGGATTAATGCAATGTGGGAAAGTATTAGTTCTGGAGCTGTAGGTTTCTCCATTAGAGATTGAAAGCAGATTGGGAAGCGGGGGGAGGAAAGTGAAGACAAGCTAGCAAAGCCAGTGTCTTGGCTTCCCAGCCCTTTTCCTCCTTTCTCTGTTTTTTTGGGAGGTGATGAGGTGTGGATCTAAGACATTACACTCTGGAGATTGTCAGTGGCTCCGGACTCCATTAAGGCAGCAGTTTTCTTGCTCCCCTTTCCATCTCTTTTGCTCAAAGCTGTTATGCACTGATGGTGGCTTGGCCTGTTATCAATGGAAAACTAAACACGTTCTCCAAAATGAAACATGACTGCATCAAAAGCTTTGCATACAACTTCTTTAGGCTGAGGCGAGATCATTTTTAATACTTTAGATGACAAGAGCAACAGTAAGGTTAAGTGTTAGCCCAGTGAGAAAGGCAAGCAAGCAGGTAGGAGGAGCAGGTTAACTACACTATCAAGCTGAGCAGTAGAGAAGCAACAAACAAGAGAGTGTGCTCAGAGGTTACAGACCACATGGGCCAGTCTGAGCCCCCTCACTCCATTTTGCCAGGTCAAAGGGATTGACCTCAGGGCAATTTTAGGGGAGGAACTGCATGAGGAAGGCACCTTCCCCTTCTGAGGGCAACTGCAAGACAGAAGCCAACTCCAAATGTTATGCGGTCACCATCTTCCTGTTTTCATCTGCAGTCAATACACAGACTGCAAGCTCTTTGGGACACAGCTTGCCCCCTGCTGAGCATCTATGCAGCGGAGCTCTGCTGTCAGCTGCATCTCCACCATACTATAACCAACTTCCACGATCTGCAAAGAGCATCAGAGGAACTGGGGGCCACAACCACGCCATCAGTTTGTGTTCAGGCAAGTGTAATCTGAATGATAGAGGTGGGGAAAGCATTCCTAAAACTGAGAAGTTGAAGGAGTCTGCCTTTCCTTTCAGTTCTGACTCCTGAGGGTACAGCAGCAGATCTGTCTTCCCTCTTTCAGTGCCTGCTCATACACCTGTACTAAGGGGTTCCAAAATCCATCGTGCCTTCCTGAGGCAAGGTTCCTGCTAGGTCAGTGCATTCTGGTGCTGCTGCACCGAAGGCCCATCTGAAATAGGCACAAATGAGCTGCTCAGCCTGCAGGAGAGAAAGACCTGTCAATATTATTTGCCTGTAAAGTGCCACACATGCCGGAGGTGCTTTATAAATAAGTCAATAAACAAACAGCATCAAATTACAAAGAGGAATGAATGATGAACTCTCTTTCTAAAGAAATAAATATGGGTCAGAAACATAAATTATACATATTTCAAAATCCACTATGAAGCTATACTTTGACAATCTGGTGATGCAGAGGAGGTCTCCAAGCATCCCTGTCCCTCCAAATAACAGTGGATGGCTGAGCACATTGAGGATGTTTGCAAATTGATAATTTTAAGAATATAGTTACATTTACAGTAGCTATGTTCATTGCTAAAGTAGCCAATTACGCACACTTGCACCTGATGCTGGCTGACCCCTCCTTATTCCAGCTTTGAACTGCTGCAGTCGGTAATTCCCTCGGACCCTTATCCTGCGTTGTTTAAGCGTAACAGATAGTCCTACGGAAGGAAATAGGACACTTCAACTCCTTAAAACTAGGCAGATACTTGTGTGTTCCTGGACTGAGGCTTCAAAGAGAAACAAAAAATCTGGAGCTTTGCATGGCTTTGTAAGCACCAGGAAACTCAGCGTGCTACTGTTAAAATGGCAGCCCCGTCTGCTGAAACAAGGGCAGAGTCCCCAAGCAAAACCAGACATGTCATGGGCTCTAAATCCTTGACAGTGTTACTCAGCTCACCACTAAAGAGTGCAAGGCAGAGGATGGAACGATGCAATAGGTTTAGAAAATTCCCTTTTTTGTTATTATTATTTTAATGGAAAAAAAGTGTTGTGGTTTGAAATCCATTATTTCCCTGCAGTGTTTGCGACTCTAATATAGCAGCCCCAGCTGTTATCTTATTGCTTATATAGAAACTACAGGTGTGCCTGAACATAAACAAAACAGAAAAGGATGGAAAGCTAAATAGCATCAGGGAAAAGAGCAGGGACAAGCAGCCTGCACTCACAAATTCAGAGACTTCTCAGTTTTGCAGCGCTTAGCCCTGGCTGCCACAGCACTGCCCTACCTTGCTGCCTGGGTGCTGGCACAGCTTCTGTGAAACCTGGGACCGCAAGGAGGCACAAGCACCTAATGATTCCAGCTAAAGCTCCTCTCCCAGCCCTAGATGCCACCCTGGTAAGGCCACCTTTAGTACCCACCCTCCTTCTGGCACTGGCTCCTGGGAGGGAGGCACTGCCAACAGAGTCTTCTCTGTGCTTCATTTAGGAACTGCTGTGCTGTTTCCTAAGTCTGCTTCAGGGGTCTGGAATTTGCTGGTAAATTCTTGCCTTCGAAAGCTTCAAAATACCCCAGCCCCAAAAAGCATCCTCAAGGAAGCAGTACTTATTCCTGTAAAATGACAGAAGACTCAAACTGCTTGTGTAAGGGGCTGGTATCCGAATTAAGACAAGACCATGAGAGAGGTGCCAAGGAGGGAAGCGCAGGAAGGATACCATTGCATGGCCAGCTATAAAGCTTAAGCGTGACCGTCCTGAATTCTGCTTCAAAGGAGCGAAAAGCGGAAGCGCTGTGCCTAGCTTTATGGTGCACACCCTACAAAATGCACATTGTAAACCTTCCCACCAGGAGCATTAACCAGGGAAAATACCAGAGATTTACACAGTACTTTTACTTTGTAAAATCTAAGATACTAGCAGTAGATAAAGGAATCTCAAAATGTAAGTGTATAACTTGGTGGTACTACACAAAATCAGAGGCCACAGAGGCGTGAATGAATTCAGATTCCTAACAGCAGACCAGATAGTGCACATTACACAAAAGAAAATAACACTGTCTCTTCTCATATTATTATTTATGTACATGTTTATGTAGTTAAATTGCAGAATCATTCCTTTAAGGAAAACGACACACTGAGGATGTTTACTCTGGTTTTGTTATTACTTTAAATGCATTTCTATTTGATTTCATTATTATATATATTTTTTCTGTTTCCAGTTACACTTGGGAGACAGGTACAATGTACATACATTCGTACTTTAATGTTGTGACAACCAGCATTGCAGTTGTTGAAATATCCGTTTCAAAACCTGCCTTAGTGCAATCAATCAAATCCTCCACTGCAATACAGGGAAAATAAAGAAGGCTATCGGACTGCAACTCCTAGTTGGGTGGATGGAGTGCAGAGCATGGAAGACTAAGGTGGAGGGTACAGAGAAAGAGGGATGCCAGGGAGAAAGAATATTTCAACGGCTCAGAGACCTTAAAGAGTCCTAGATGGGATTAAACAACAAAACAATGTATTAAAATTGCAAGGAACCAGATACTCAGCTGTCTTGGTAGCCGTAAGAACGCATGGGCTGTGTAGCATTAAAGCCTACAGCATCACACTTATGAAGAAAGATAGAGACAGAGGCTAAGTCCTTCTGACCCCGAGAAGTTGGTATGCTCAGCCCCTTTAGCTCTACTCCTCTCCATCATAAGATTGCCACCAATAAAAAAGTTCATGCTCAGAGGCAGCCCCTCCTTTTGGGAATGCACTTATTCCCTGCAAGGTTTCAAAACTCCACAGAGATCACTGTGCAGAGTGGTTGATTCCTACTCAGGTAGGAGAGGTGTTCCAAAACTTCTGCTTTCAAGCCATCGGTTTTCCCAGTAAAACAATTCCACAGAGCAACCTGTCCTGATTTTCAAAGAACCCTAGATGAGAGGGCATGTGTTTGTGTGAGCGTGTGTGCAACCTCCACGTGAGTGGGGGGAATCCTGTTCTGCATAGGCTGCCATCAACTGTATCATTTCAGTGTGTATATGCTCCTGGTTAGCCAGAAACAGATCTCGAATCCCTCTAAGCAAGACTCGGTGAGAACATATGTTCAGGAGCACACTGACACTTAAATGAGAACTTTATGTCATCTCACTGCAACAGAAGCAACAGAAAACTATTTGCCTGGTTCAAGAAACAAAAAAATAGCACCACCAAAACTATATAAAACTCTATCACTGAAATTTTGTCAAAACTTCCCATTACAGCAGCACTGTGCATGTGTATTTTACAGACATGCTTCTTTACTTCAAGCATGAAAAATGTCAGCCCAGAGGGAACTGTCTAAGAAAGTTATAAGCAGGCATTGAGCTTGGTACTTGTTTGCTTACTGTGTTCAGATTTTTATTTTTTTTTCTAATATTTTTTTGATGGAAGTGTTGCAGCTTTTTGGTTTCATTTAAAAAGAAAATGTGAAGCAGACATATTTGACACATCAATGCTTGCCTGAGTATTCAAGGGAGACTGAAACAATACCTAAAGCGACAAACTGCCCTGTTCTACCTGCTTCTCGCTTACCACCCCAGCTCTTTCAGTCCTCATGTCTAGGCTTAATGCCTATGCTGCTTATGAGAGCTGCTAGGATTTCTTTCCCCTCTCTTCCATCCCAGACCTCCCTGGCTACCGCTTGCAACTCTTGAAGTCACTGTAAACAGTCCCACCAGATCGTGATGGTCCTTAAGAAATTCTCACAAAATGGAAGAGGCTAAAAAGACTATCTGGAGAAGGGTGTTGAGTAGGCAGAACATGTGTTTTGGATCCCCTCCCAAGACAAAGGGGATCATGCAGGTCTTTCACAACAGAAAGATCAACACCAAAAAGCTAGGTGGAACCACTGTAGATCAAGCTGCAGCACTACTGCTAGACTTTGGCAATACAAATGCAACCTGAAAGCAAAATACTTTACTGTAGCATTTAGAAATCAGCTTAAAAAGGAACATGTCTTACTGTATATGTATTTCACAAAAATCCTGCTATTCTGTAACCTTCTAAAAGCATTTTCTATATAGCATAAATCAAAACAAGCACAGGAGATAACAACTACATGAAAAGCATCCCATTCCGTCTTGCTCTCCTCCTCTTCTCTACTTTCTTTTCTTTTCCTCTGTTTTTCCAAGCGAGCTGCCTGCTAGGCTCTTGCCCTGGCATTCTCCCCCAGAAGGGATCCAGACAGCTGGGCGAGCTAGTCATCCAAATGCTTGCTTAAGGGCATACAGTAATGAAACTTCAATCTTCTTGTTGTTGTGCCCTACAGCCCCCATACACTAGTAGAGAAAATAGGTTTACCAAGCAGAAGACAGGAGTCCGTCAATATCATTAAACCAGATGTTATTTCTCCACTGAGTGCCAGAAGAGGCTACAGAGAAGGGTGGGCAAAAAAGAAGGGACAATTTGTTTTATGACTGAAACACAAATCCCTTTGTCTCATGACTATATGTGTTTATTTGCTTCCTTTTTTCATTTTTCTCCTTATGGATGTCAGATGCAGATCTGGGTTTTATTCTCCTTTGTTACAGCATGAGAGAGAGACACAAGTAGTCCTATTTTGTAGAGGACAATATGTCCTCTCCGATTCATACAACAGATGGTTCTCTAAGACTCCTTGGAACCCAGTCTGATCCCCTGGCTGGAAGCTCCACTTTGGGATTATCTCGTCTCCTTAAATTCCTTCTGCAGAGCATTTAGCAAAGTAATAGACATAGGCACACTGTGAGGGGGATGCTGGCTGAGGGGGAATTCAGTCTGAGATTGAATCTCCCACGGGTAGGTGGTGCGTGGTCTAACTTCCCACTGCAGTTAATGGAGACTCAGTCCTTACAGGCAGTGAAGTCAAAAGGTTAATTCAGCTGATCAGGAGATGTCTGCTCCAGGATAAGTTGAATTAAGTTTCTAGCCTCAATTGACTGCACTGAATCTCTATCAGGTATAATGGGCTTTTAGATACCAACTCGCATGTAGATACCTGCAGGAAGACCCTTAAATTTAGATATTTTAATCTGGAGCTGAACTTCATTCTAGGAGTCAAGGGAATCTCTACCTCTTTTCCAGCTTCCTTGTGACCAGAAATAAGAGATTTATACCCCTGTTCCCCAAATCCCCTATTTTTGTGAAAAAGATCTAAGAGATTTCACATATTGTGTGTGTTCTGAGAAACATGTAACACCACAGAAGAACTCAGCAATAGTGTGTCAAGGTAATGGTGGGCTATCGCAGAAGGCAAGGACATGCCTGGAAGGGGACAGCTGCCAAACCATGACAATGGGCAAAAAAATTTCTGCCCCTTGCAGAGCACCAAGGACACGCTCACAGTGGACAGATTGAGTCTGGTACAAATGCTGTTCCCAGCACCATCTGAGCTATCTACAGTGTGTAAGAAGTATTATGAAGTTAGGATAGGCCTGTGCTCAAGCTCAAGCCCTGCTGAGAGGCAGAGTTTGCCAGCTGAGGTACACTGCCTTGCTATCCCAGCACTATCTGGTTTCCAAGACTGAGTGAGCCTCCCAGCAGGGTGGCATCTTTGTGTCATGTTGGTCTACTGTGTAACATAACCATGCTTGTAAACTGTGGGTTGAGAAGGCTCATGGATTTTGGAGCTCCTCCTTCAGTGTTTGCATGAGGCTTTGATGGTCTTGTGTTTCTGGCTTTTTCAGCAAAACCGAGCTAGTTAAAGCAGGCTGTGGACTATACTTAGATATCATCCTAGAATTTTTTGTTATACTGAAAATAAACTACTCCTTCAAATCTGGAAATGTAGGGGACAGACTTTCTAGCACTCCTATCTGAGAGCCCAGATAGAACAGTGAATCTCAAAAGCACATTAAAATGAAATAACAACATACAATGCTTACCTCTCTTCCTCTCCAAAGTACTTCACAAGCTTTTATTAAATTAAGCCTCATGACACCCTTGGGACACAGGTGCAGTAAATACCTTCATGAGAGGTGGGTAAGACACAGAAAACTCTCCACAAATACTCCTCTGACTGACTGTACGGGTTGATTCATTTCAGTCGCACCCTTGTGCTGTCATTTCCCACGGAGTTTCAAGCAATAAAATTTTACTGCCACAAAGGGCTTGCAGGAAATGAACTGCAAAGTTGTACACAAGAGAATTTGCTTATGAAAGGCACGTGAGCACACCCCAGCAAAGAACAGCAACAGCAGCTCTATAAGACCGGGCCCCTCTGTTTGGGGTAATAATCCAAATGTTAAGCTATGCATTGTCAGCACAAGCCTGACTTATGCATTTTTAATCTATTTATTTTAATTAAACAGCTAAAATGAAGACGGAAACTCTAGCAAGTAGCTCCGCTTTTAGGTTGTAAGCCAGTTTGCTTTCCACCACCCAGGTAATCCCCTTCTGTGTGCGTGCTGACCAGTGTCTCGAGGACATGCAGAATAACAGGGGGAATTGACAGTTACAGATCAGACAAAAAAGACGCTGGCAACTCGCTAATCAGTGCTTTCTGTTTGGTGTCTAAGAAAATTCATTTCCTGGCAGGAACAGTCAGAGACAGAAAGAGATATCTTACCATCTAATTTTAATTCAGAATGTCTTAATGCAAAAATGTATAAAGCAAACGTACGCACATAAAAGACAGTTGGAAGAAAAACATTCCTCCAAGGAAGTGACATATTACTGGTCTTTAAAAACAGCAAGTGTGGGAAAAAAACCAAAAAGCAAAAGCAATCAGAACCCCCAAAGCCAACATTCCACAACAACCATCAGGAGCAGCACTAATTTGTACCAGAGGCAGATCAAGATTTAGCTACATTTCCCTCTTCTGTAAGTCTCAAACTCATAAAGAACATCTTACAAGTAAACTTACAGCCCAAGAACTGTTTGCAGAAATGATTCAGTTTTGAATCATCTGACTTGAATAATTGCAAGTAGCAAATACATTTGGAAAATCCAAAATCCTCTTGGAGTTGTTTTGCAAACAGGAGAAGCTATAATTCTTAAATTAATTGTACAACCCAAATGATCCTATTAGCTCTAATTATCAACTGTATTTTACAGATAGGAAAACTGAGGCAGAGAGAACCTAAAAGGTGTATTCCCTTGAACACCTGAGTAATTTTTCAAAGTTTTGTTTTAGATCTGAGGTATTTCTGTCTTCTTTCCACCTCCCGTGCTGTACAGCTCCCCATGTCTAGTACTAGGCAGGACTTCACAGGTATGGCCACATCAAAGCCCTGTTAACTTGGAAGACCTCATGCTCTGATCTGGGTCAAAGGAAGCAAGTTCTCAAACTCATTGGGTAATTTCTAAGATTAAAAAAAGAAAAATTAAAGTTCCCATTTGAAATTTGTATTCACGGATACAAAGATGTCCTCCTTCTACTGCTTGTGTTGAAATAACTAAGTTTTCAAAGGAGAGCAGAGGAAAAAAGCAAGGACAGTTAATGAATTTGTCCTTTTTTTTCCCTCAAGATTTTTTTGTTTTTGCTCAGAACAATTTTCAGTTAAATTTGGAGACTGACTCATCAGATGTGTTCCACATAAAATAATGGTATTTAAACTGAAAAAGCAAACACCTAGAAGCATGCAATCATACTCCAACTTCCATAATCTACTGCATCGTCACTATGTACAAGATGACTACCATTCTTCATTTCCAAACAAAATATTTTGGAAAGGGGGAAATATTTATTTTGCTGAAAAGGAAAATCTGAATATAAAAAGTTTTAATCACGGGTGGGGGGTGTGGTGTGAGAATCTTTTCCCCTTTCTTTGAAATTCTTTTTGGGAAAACAAAACAAACCAAAACCCCAGAAGTTCATCAACTGACAAGAACAAAATCATCTTTTGGCCAACTCCAGACAATATAGCTTCTGTATAGATGCAGCCATGAGCAAATTCAGAGGGTGTTGCCCCTGGGAGTTCGGATCAGGTAAGTTATGTTCCCCCACCCTCCCCAGCCCCAAGGCCCCGGGGTTATTATTTTAACAAACCTATTTCCATTGTCACGTCTCCTTATTTGCTAGAAAAGATTAAAAGCTTCGAAGTGCATAGGAAAAGGGTGCAATTCTTAACAACACTGCAAGGTTACAGGGGACTGTCTGCTAATAATGCCTGTTGGTTTGATAACAAGCTGAAGCAGAGAGCAGCGGGGCCACTGCTTCATGGCTGCAGCTTTTTCAAAGGAGTCTGTTAAAAGTATTTCAGGAGGAGAGACATGTGAGTGAAATCTTTAAATGTGTCAACAGGGAGGCCAGACACTGAACTTCTGCCCACTCCAGAGCTGACACCATCCTTCAAAGCAGAGGAGATTGACCTTTGCAGTTGAGAATCACTGAGTGGCAGCAGGGGGGTTCCTGTATTTGTTTCTAAGATGTTTTCTGCCTTTCTCTTGTGACAGAGAAAGAGGGAGCAGTCATCTGAAACCACAGTATGGTGGGAAAAAAATATATATATTTCTTCCCTGGAAACCGGGTTGGAGAAAGAGGGTGGCAGGTCATTGATTAACGAAGTTGTCCAATCGGTCCATAATGAAGTCAAAATGTGCTCAGAAGAGGACAAGCACAGTTCATTCTGCTCTCCTTTTGCTTTATAAGGAGTACAAGGGAATCTGCTCAAATGTGTAAAAACAATAGGCTTGCAACAAATAGGTTTGTTTTTTGCAATAAAAGGGCAAAACAATAGGTTCTGGCAAGGCCTGCAGCAGGTATCAGACACCCACCATATTGCATACCTCCTCTTCCTCCCTCAAGCCACATTAACTGTGAGCATCGCACCCTACTTCATGTCCTGAATCACTCCATGCCATCCAGGTATCGAAAATCATGGCAATACAGCCTCTTCCCTTCTGCTCTGATCAGTTTTCCCATGAGAAAACATAAACCAACGGGTGAAGGGAAGACAGAGCAGTACTCCCAGTGTAGTGACAAGACCTGCCAGCGGAGAAATGAAAAAAGCCAGGATGCTTCAAACAACAGGGCGAAGTTTGAGACCACCCTCTACAACCCACCAACGAGCCCAAACACAAAGGCACTGCCTTTCCTAGGAAGCGAGCACTGACATCTCTCTTGCTAACATTCTCCCAAAGAAGATCCCTCTTCTGTGCAGGATGTGCAAGAGAAACCTTTCACTCCCAGTACCTGGACCAGCACCACATGATTGCACGCTGAGCTCCAAGTGTGAGTACCCTGGATGGGGCTACCTGCTCTTCCAAGCTAAAGCTGGCCTCAGCTGCTCTGCTGGATCTGAATCTTAAAAGTGGAATGAAAGACCCCCAAAATTCATGCCCTCAGCACATTAAAAAACAGAGGGAGAAGCCTGCACAGATGAAGGAAAATATGAATTTAAAGCAATTCTTGACTGTCACTGCATGACCTTGGACAGGCTGCATCACCTCTTTGTATTTTGTTCTTCCTTCCCCTTCCCCTCTAAGCACACATCCATATCCTCTTCTGTAAAACTCAGATTACACCACCTACGTCATAAAGATTGTGTGACGATTAATCTAATTGATGTTTGCTAATTGTACAGTACTCCTCACATGGAAAAACACACGATGAGATAGGCTGGCCAGCTTTGCCAAGTAAGCACTGTGCTATGGTCATGAGGAAAAACACCACCAAAGAAGGGAGAAAAGGAATCCGTGCCAAGCTGTCAGCAAATTCGTGCTGAAGAGGAGTCCATGCCAGCACCTGAAACCTGAGCAGAGGGCAAGCTAACAAGAAGATTCAGCTGGCAACACCTTACACAAAAACACCGACAGGTGAACTAGGTGGCATAGGAATCCAGGTGTGTTCAGTAAAACTACCAGGGAAAAGTTGGGGGTTTTTTTAATGCCATATTTAAAATTTCAAAATCTCCCCTAAAACATCATGCTGAGAGAAAAAACTTATTTGGTCTAGTTGAAGTGTTCCATCTTCATAAATGAAAATAAAATTAAGTTTTTGAGTGAGAATAAATTACATTCTGCCACAAACGTATAATCAAGCAACAACCTCCCTCAGCCACAAAATATCAAAATTTTCCACTCTGTTCCCATGTGAATTTTGTCAACATCAACTTGACTTCAAAGTCATTGATTTTGCTGATACAATGTCTCCCAACAAGAAAATTTTCTACTCATGCTTTCTAATCATCACTTCTAGAATTTTTACCACAGTAAGACCATTCTCCCTCTCTCTGAAGATAATAAATTCCCTTCCATATATTCAGAGTATTCTGAGAGAACCTTAACATTAGGTTTAAATCCAGAACATTCTCTGTGCTGCTGACCTTAGAAAAAAAACAGAGCCTGTGCCTCTTTTTGCTGGGAACAGGTACATACTTTCATGATGCCCTCTGAACAATTTGGTCAGCATCTTACAAATCCTGCCCCAAGCATCCTCCCTTCTCACAGCACTATCCAGCGTGCTCAGTGCCGGTAAGTTGCTGCCATCCATCCATCTATCCCAGAGGAGGCAGTTTACCATCGGTGTTGTTTCAAGATATGATTTTTTTAGGTGATTTATGTAGGGAAAAAAAAGGTATAGAAATAAGAACCCTGTGATTATCCCAACGTTTTGTATTACTACATATTAATCACTTTCCTCTTCAGAGATGCCATTGCTGATTTGAAAGGCTCGATTTTCTTTTTTTTAAGGGTATCTCCAGACCATCTTAAAGAGCTGAGCAGGCTTGGAGAGATAAGAAGGAAAATATGCCTCTAGAGATGGTTAATGCTCAATTCTGAGTGTGTAGAGATGCTCACAAACTCTAAGCCCCGCAAAGGACCAGGAGGTTCAGTTCCATTCAGTGTGTATATATTTACCCTTATTCACAGCATTACAGAGCTACTGTCCTTCCAAAAGAGATATAATAAGGAGGAAAGCTTTCTGTGACGGAGAGCTCTAGTGCATTCATCCGACAGTTTAGCAGAACAATGCAGAGATGGAGTCTGCAGCTAAAGAAAACAGAGTCGTTGCTTAAAAGCTCTAATGTTAATAGCTGTTCTGCAAACCCCATCACAATGAAGTGAGGGAAGAATAACGATAAAAACGGGAACAGGGCAGCGTGAGGCCAGGGAGCTGGCCAAGACATTCAAACAATAGCTACATTACTAGAAGACAATCATGTGAGTGTTAATTTGGGGTATTCTCTAGCAGTGAAGAAGAACATCGCAACGCAGACCTCAAGGAATGGCGGTGCAAATCTCCCCGATAGCTGCCCGAGCTGAACTCCTCACAGCCCACCTTTGCTCTGTCATTACTGCAGCAAAATCCCTGGGGTAGCTCCTAGCTCTGCCTGCAGGGCCGTCGCATCGCCCGTGGAAACACAGCCTCAAAAGCGGGAGCCTAGGGATGATGTAGCAGAGCCGCTCTTCCCCAGCCCCAAATAAGAGAGGAAGACTGCAGGTGCATCGACAGAGTTTGTCATAAATGCAGGTGAATGTTGGGAGGCTTACCAGCCCTGGTTTTCATCTAGCTGCGATGCCACATTTACGCTAGAGCCCATGCTGCTCTGCTCACTGTGTTGCTTGTTACCCATACCAACACCACGCTAATTAAGCCTAGCACCGCTGAAGGCATAACCATCCCCAAAGCAGGGAGAGGAGAGGAAACAGAACGGAGGATTAGTAGCGCTGCTGTGTGAAGGGAAGAGCAGCTTGTGGTAACCAAGCTGCATTAAAAGGAAATGCTGAACGTGTTTCAGGCTAGTGAAGTGGAACAGCCGAAGCCGCTCGCATCAGTAACGACTTAGATACTTTTACGTACAGTGCTGTGGAAAGATCCCCCTGCCCCACATTCCCTGCTTGGATTGGACAAGAAAGCCAGTAAATGCTGGGATTGAGCCATTTGGGATCTCAGCTTAGATTTTGACAGCTGGTAGATGATGTCTAAGGTGTCCAGAGAAACCATTAGCTTTTCTATGAAGTTTGGCACTGTTAAACACTACCCATCCCACCCGCCGTCCCCCCCACCCCCATGCCCAGGATAAGGTCTTAGCCTTCCCACTTAGTTATATTTTCAAATATTTATCAAATACGATTAGCTACTCCCCCCTTGCCTGATTTATTCTCCTCCTTTTTTCTTTTTTGACACTCCCAGCCCTGCACATGCCCAGCCGCTGCTGGGATCATTCCAACCCAATCCATTTCTATAGGCAGAGCACAATAAAGGCTCTGTGGAAATGCTTAAGTATATTACCAGTAAATCAATGCATCCCACTCAGCTGACAGTTTACGCAGAGAATGATCAGGTAGTAATAGTAACTGTTTCTTCAAACTTCCCAGACTAATAGCAGGTTCCTGCGAGCGATGCCCCACAGAGACAACCGCCTTTTCCCCCCCATCCCTGTCTCCTTTCAGCACAACATTACACTGCGATCAGGATGGAGACCCAAATGCATTAGCCAGAGTCCCTGCGGGGCTGCTACCTTGCACCCAAGTAAATCGACTGCTGTGAGTGTTTCCAGGATTACAGGGCAGCAGACAACTTGAAAAGGACTATCACAAACTAATGTTTACATTATGAACCCCATGTTCCCACCTTCTTAAGGCTCCCTGCCATCAAGCAACTAGAATTTGGGTTTCTTTGAACTGAGCTAACAGAACTCATACATAGTCCTACCGGCAGCAGAATATATAACAAATACTATCAACGACAACAGTAGAACAAGCAAAGGAAACAACTGAATTAATGGCTGATATTTTTGTGTCCCTGTAATCTTCCTCCTTCCTTCCCCACAGAGGCCTCTGAAGGGAGCTGCCGGAGTCCTGACTGCAAAGGAGAAGTTACACGGATGAGGATCCACTTCAAAATGACACAAACCTGTTTTATCTGTCAATCAAGATGGGGGATGAACAGTTGTTTAGCAACAGTGTCACTGAAATTGTATTGCTTTGCTTTTGAAATACATAAATATTTGATTCTTGCTTCCTAAACTTTCTGCTTCTTCCCTTGTTTTAAAACAGAATCTCACAGATTTTAAAATAGATTCATAGTTTTGGGTTTTTTCTCAGTCACATTCAGCTGGTTTGAAAAATATCTGAGTGTCTCTGTGTGTAAGCGAATTGGCATGCACCCTGCCTACAGGCAATGAGAAGAAAAAAACCAGGAAGACACAGAGTATATCGGTACTGCAATATGGCAGGTTTCTGTCCCCGTTCAGCTGTGGAGTTTGTCCTTTAAAATCTGATGGGGCCAATCTCAGGGAAAGGCCTGCAGGCCCCAGGCTCTCGCTGCTTGCGGTGCACCAGGAGCCCTGTGCGTTGCTGGCAGCAGCCGTGAGTCTGCTCTACCTGACCCCCAGGCGGGTACACATAACTGGAGCTTCATGCCCGGGTCTGCACCTCTGAAGCACAAGGGCTGTTCACAGCAAGAGCTCCGCTCCTTCAGAGGTCCCAGGAGCTGGGGCCAGGCTGCTGGGGGGGTTAGCAGGCCAGCCTGGGGAGGAAAATCACAACTAGGCAACCCATATTAACTGAGCCAGTTGATGAGCAGCTGCAAGTGAACCTTTGCAACAGGAGGAACAGAGAAGTCCCTGAAAACTTGTCCCAACAGGAGCACACAATGTTTTGTTTTAAAATCTTGTCCTAGTTGCATACAGAAAACACTGCTGGATATGCTTGTCTTATCTAGACTAGGGGAATAGATCAGCTATTTACACAGTGCTCAGCATTCTACATTTTGGAGGCTGGCTAAATACAAAACAACTCTCTCGTGTGCAGTCTACGTAGCAGAAAGTAGCCTATTGCTCTGAATCAAAACGGCTGCTGCCTTAGCTCAGGTGCTAGAAACAAAGCCTTTTGCTACTGAGAGTTGTACGTAACTCGTGTCCCCAAACTGGCGATGCGGAATGCATCGGTACGTAGGTTATTTTTGTATGAGAGCAAATCCTGACTACTGCCTGCACAACGTCCTTAGGGATATCATAACATTCTCGTGCTCCATAAGCAAAACCTCACATCTGTGTAAAGGATTTATAAACATTAACCCAGGATTGTGAGGGCTTCTAAAAAAATGGATGCTAGATGGTATCCATGGTCACACTAACAACGAAGCAGGGTTTATCACTGAAGAGTTTGCCCTCGAGGGTACAGAACTGTTTAATGCTTTAGCGAAGAAACAAACACACGCACTGTCTTAACCAAAATGCTTTGTGGGAATATCTACTTTATGAGTTTTGCAGAAATTTTCTGCTGAGGAATTTGGAAAATTTGCTGCAGAACAAGAAGGATATGGGACATGAGCACACAGCAAGGCTGCTCCGGGCTGCAGTTCCATTCTAGGTTTACCACTGCTGCAGCACTGCCTTCACCCCATCTCTAGCCGTACAGTCTGACCTGCTCCCTTCTCAAACCCTCTCCTGGGCAAGAACGGGAATTTACTAGCCCCAACTAACATAATCTAACACTATCGTGGAACAGCATCCTCGGAGACCATGGTGTTCGAAAAAATACACTTCAACAGCTCGCCCCGTGAGCTGGTTTCTGGCAGCTCCTGTATGGTGGAAGATCGGAAGTTTGCAGAAATCAGTAAGTTTCTGCAAAGTGCTTTGATTCCAGCAAAATGGTATTTGCTAATGAGAACCTGTTTCAGTGGAAAACTCCCAACTGCTCTTCTCTCTGGCAGAAAATTGAGGGAAAAAGAAGAAAAAAAACCCACTCATACTCTTGTATACAAAAAGATGCTTCCAGCTAAGGGGAAAAAAAAAACAAAATCAAATATTTGTTCTTTTAACAGTAGAGACTTGGAGCAGAGAGGAACAAGGTAATTTCACGTGTTCCTGTGAACAAGCTGCTGCAAATAGCTCCCCTAGATAATAAGTAGAAATGAGTGAGAAGAAATGGATAGGGGAAGATCTATAATAGTGCAAAGAAATGTGTGATCGGCTAGGGAATTCCTCTTAGGAGCCTTGTAGAGAATATTGTATTTGCCAGACCAGATCAGACCACTGGGCCAATCAAGTGCAATTTAAGCATTAAATGTAACAGCTTGATAAATCTAGGTCAATGCACCTACACGCAGGTACAAGTTTAATACCACTTCATTAGCAGGACTGCAGCACCTAACACAGAGCATATCCACAGGTCCTGGAAGAGAGAAACTATTGGCATTTATGGGATTGCACAATTAAATCAATGAGTTTCTCTTAACGAGTGGCCAGAAATTGGTCCCACTGTACAATTTCTAGTCTGCAGCAGCAGACGGTGCTGACGCTTCAAATGTAAGTGGAAAACAGCACCGCAAGGCTCCTCTGGCCAGTGTGTAAGAGAAGAGCTCTGCCTTTTCGAGCCCTCGCATTCAATCAGCCTTCACTGGACACATATTATCTTAGCATGCAGCAGACCTGCAATTATTATTAAATGTTCTCAAAAACCAGCGCTGACCTGTTTAAATCCATTTTGGCACCTTGTGGCTCTGCCACAACCCGACACAAAGCAGAATTTTATCTCTGCACTTGCTTCAGGCCACTACACAAGGACTTTGCTTCTGGGACTTACTCAACGAGCAAAGAAATCTCAGGGTTTTTAGAGGTGCTTGTAGGACCTCATCCTTTCAGGGACCTGAGGAAGACAGCAAGATTCTTGACTGCCCTGGCCAGCAGCTGAGAAAGGGAGATTGGCAGAGGCGGGGTCTGCTCTCCTGAGACTATAGAGAGATGAAAAGGCTCTTTATTATTAATAAATAAATAAATTTGGCAGCATTAGATCCCCAGTTCCTTCCCCCACAAGTGGGGTGGGTACAGTTTTCTTCTGCCCCTTCTCCAAGCACCAGCTGTGACTCCGAGACTGGTCCTGGCTTCCCACCGCACTAGTCCCAGGGCCATGCAGCTGTTAAAATAAAGAGACCTTTCTTTACCACAGTCACTGGTGTCCAAGCATAGCTTGGAGTTCTTCATATTGGCTGCAAGCCAGCTTGCCCAGGTGTGTCTATACTACCTCTCCCAGGACTGCAGTACAGCCATCCATCAGACCAGGACTAACAGCAGCCTGTCTGATACTTCCAGCACAGAAAGCTGTGCGCCACCTTCCAGACGAGCCTTCACGCTCACAGAATTGCAGTACACGTATTTTTGACAGCCACCCAAGACATACAGAGAACTGTAAAAAATACAGGCACACAAAAGGCTTAACACGTTGTCGGACCCTAGCGAGGTTGGGGCAAAACTTACCTGCGGTCAAGACCCGAGCCAAAATCTGCCTCTTCAGTTGCCCTGCTGTAGATCTACCCATTCCTTCCATAGGAATAAGTTTCAAGGGCTGCTAACAGAAATCCAGACTTAACATAAGTGCAAAAAGCTTCATAGGCACGTAATACGTCTTTTGGAAATGGAAAGTGGTCCATGAGATCTAATCAGCTGAAAGGCAATTCTCTGCTGAGGCTGCCAGCTGCAGATGAACTCTGCAGGGCTCACTGGCTCCTGAGGAGCCCATCTAATCCACACAACCTGCACTGCCAAAGTGTCATCAGATCAGGTCTCTTAAAATCCTGGTTAGCAGCCCTTCCACCTATTTCCCGAGAGCTCCACTCCGGATTTTTGTGACCTGACCATTATTATCCAAAATGTCCCATTCACTTGAGTTCGCCCATAATCATTTGAAGATGGCTTTGTCTACACAATTGCCTTTTTTGGATGAATATCTGCCTATAGCACACAAAATTCAAAAGCCTCCATATGCTTTGCTCTAACATGTATGATAACATTCTGGAAATTCATCCTTGTTGGAAGAGTATCTGACTCTGAAGTGGGAACAGTGGATAAAGGGAGGGAAAACGCTTCCTGCTTCTCCCCTAATAGTAATGGCTGCACTAAACACAGGGAAATACTAGACCAGAAAAAGATGGCCTTGGCAATAACAATAACAACAATTTGCAGGCTAAAGTAGTCATCTTGTACACACTTCTTCCAGGAAGCAGAACTACAGGATTTTGCAGAGTGAATATGACACACAAGCTGGGAGAAAGAGCAGGTAAGTAGCTGCAGCAGGAGTGACAGTAAATGGAAAAACATAAGCAAGGGTAGAGTCTGAGCAAAACCACTCTTGCTCTCGACTCTGTCCCCCCAAACAGAATATCCCTCCAGTGTCCTCATTAGCCAAGTTTCTTACACAAGTCAGATATCCTACAGCCAGTAGCAGGAAGGCTTTCAAGTGCATGTATGTGTATCTCTGCATGCATGGGTTGTGAGCAGGACACAGAAGCTGCCAGATGCAGCAATAGGCTTTGAGTCCGGGGTATGGCAGTGAGAGCAGGACAGGGTGCCAAGCATGGGGCTATCACAAGCTCGGATAGCACAGGGGTCCTGAGAGCAGGATGGGGAGACAGGAAAGGGACCAAAGATAGGGATGGATGTAGGAAGAAGGTTGTGGCTTATTCCAGCTTGGCTTCACCTCCATCCTTTTCTTTTATTGTTTTCTGCTTTCACCTTGCACCTCTCCTCAAACTGCATGGTAAAAAGTACTGCATCCCCATGTCTGTGCTCCACTCCCTTAATTCAACCTTCATCACCATGCCATGCTGGTCCCCGACAAGCCCTGAAAGGCACAGATCCTTCGACTCTCATGCGAATGCCACCTAATCAAGACATCTATAAATACAGGCACGTGGGAGCTCACCATCTGGCTGTGCCTCTTGGACGGCTCTGCTCCCCACAGATCAGTGGGCTTGGAGGCCTCTGTGGCCGACCAATTATTCCTCCGTCTCCTCCTCCGGCACTCACGGGCACTGATGTCCTCAGCAAGGCTGCTGGTGGCTGGCAGCCGAGGCCACGGGCTAAGCAGCGTGCTGCTCTTCAACACGAAGCGGTCAGCTGAGCCCACATCGTGCTGCCCCTGCTCCCAGGGCTGGCAGTACCAGCACGCTCGCCAGCCTCTTCCCCTGAGGGCGCAGATCTCGTCCATACACCCCAGCAGCACAGCAAGGGCGATGAGCCTTGCTGACCCCCCTCCCCCCGCTTCTTTCCTTGCCCAGGTATCACCAGCCTCAGCCTTTCTATCAATCTCAGCCACGGTTTTCTCTTCTCTCGTCTGCCTCTGACACACCGCTCGCTCTCTTCAGCGCCAGGCACAATTTTTCTGTCCGCTGGTCAAAATGATAAATTGAAAAGATCTCCTTCCAGGAAGACTCAGACCTATCATTTAATTTTTGCTTGTTTGGTTTGTTTTTTTTCAGAAAAACAAAAAACAATCTTTTCAAATTGTCTGCAAGATTTTATTTGACCTATATGAAAAAAAACCTGCCTCCTCTTTCCAAACTTTTTCTTTTTTTTTTTTTTAAAGGAAGTTTTCCAAAACAAAACTGTCACTGCAAAATAAGAAACTAAAACAGTTCATCTTCTCCAAATAATTTCTCCACTCTTCCCTCCCCAAAAACGAGCATGATGCACAAAGAGCAAGAACCCTCCCCAGACTGCATGTTTAAGATGACAAAATAGCACATAGACATTTTTCTGCCTTCCTACTTTTTTTCTCTGCAATCCTGTGCCTGTTCCCAAATGCCATCGCAGTCACCAGGCCAAGCTCTTGGAGAGGTACCTGTTCATGGAAAAGTTCACTGAACTGCCACAGCACATTTCGCTGCCTGAATAGTCTGCAGCCACAGGACACCTAAGAAGATTGTATTTTCTTTGAAGTACATGAATATTTGATACCCTTCCTCCCTCCCTTCCTCCTCGCCTTAATTATTCTCTTATTTTGAAACACCAGCTTGCATACAGTATTTAAATAAAGCTGTTTTCAGAGCCACAAGCAGCTTAAAACAGTCAAGCCTCTCAAAATATATTGCAAGTGCTGTACGTCTTCCCGTTCAGCACACAAGCAGCAGAGTGCAAGGCACAAAGTGGACAACCCATACAGGACAAGGGGTTGCAGGGGCAGTCTTTCCCTTCTAAAAGCTCGAGTTCCCTCACCAGATAAATCCGTGCACGTGAGATAAGATACAGGGTCTTGGCCTGGTCCCCAGTGCACGCTTAGCCATCCCACACAAATCACTGAAGGGTCTGGCACAGTGAACTTTGCTCAAGAAAGTGACTGAAAATACAGGGGATGCGGCAAGTCAGAACTGAAGCAGGTAATAAGGGGAAAATGTTGAAAGTCGTAATTTGGAAAAACAATAGCTACTACAAGGCAAGAGAAAGAATGGACACATACAGAATTTTCTATATATAGAGCTATAAATAATTATATGCATACATACATGTATATACATAAATACATATAAAAGGGTTCAGCAGATTTGGGTGACTCAGCAGCTCTACAGATATACACGACCAGATCACACAAATCTTTGCCAAGGTCCACCAGCTGCAAGCATTTGGCCTTGTCAGATTTCGACAACCCCTTTTTAGGGGACATCTTTGAAAGGATGTCCAGGATCCCATTTGCTTTGAGTTGTGACATTTTCAAATTAAAATTTAGGTGATCCAAAGAACCACTGGGCACCTGTACATGTAAGAGACCCAAGTGGCTCTAGCTACCACTTCACAAGGTGGGATGCTGTGTGCCTCAAGCAAGCGGCTGCACTGCTTCAAGTTCACAGCTGTGACATGATGCTCAGGGATGGGACTGGGTTGCTTTTGGGCAGCTGCATCCCTGAGAAACTGTCTGGTTCTTATGTGGGGGAACAGACACGAACGGAGACAGCCACACTTGCACCAGGTGAGGGTGCTGCAGAACCAGCAGCTGTTCCAGCTGCTTGAGCAACGTGTCCTGGATTATTTGGAGGTGCTTCCCTGAACTGCAGAGAGAAAAGGAAACGCAGCGTGCCTCTGCACAGGTCAGGGGAGGCCACGCGCCATAAATGTTTGCGCAGGTGGATGAATAGCTGTGCCCACAGATGCTCACAAGTAGGGCAAGGAGTAAACATGCGTATTTGAAAACTCATTTGTCTCTGTTACAAAAATGAGTCATCTCATCCCAATACCACTTCGAACTTTGCGGTGGCTTATATCAGACACCACAGATAGCTGTGAGGTTGTAAAAGGACTGCCTGCACATCTCAGGGCTGAGGGTCCTGAGGTTTGATTGAGGCTTCCTAATTGAGGTGGAGTAATCCCCAAGACACTCTGCTGGGAATGTGCGCATTCCCAGCAACAGGAGCAGATGACAGCTTCCCAAATCTGCTTGGGGGAGAAAGTCATGCTCCTCAGCTCTTGCCTGATGCTGCTTCTCTGAATCAGTCCTTCATTATCACTTGCAGTGGATTTTGTGCTCTTACTACCTTGTAAAATCTCCCTGCACCGTCCACTTCCCTTGCCTATAAAACCTCAGCAAAAGTGAAAGCTTCTGTGAGGAGGAAGTATTCACCTATAGGAGAGATGCTTATAGAGAGCTGGAAAAGTTACTCATGTTGCTATATGCTTGAATATATTTCCTTCTTTGCAATGAAGATTTCTAACACCAAATTCCCTGTGTCAACACTGCTCAGTAATTACGGGTGAGAAGAGGTGAAATTTTAACTGGGTCCTATGCAAGGGCCAGGGGAATACGTTTTTAAATGAGCTGAAAGGAGATAGCCAAGTGCAAACCTTTCAAAGGCAAGAAGAGAGAGACCCTTTAACAATGCAGAAAGACCCACCCTACAAACAGCTTCACATTGCAAGGACGCACCACACTCCAGATGCCCCATGAGGCACAAAGGTTGCAAGTTTCATGCTTTAACTTCATACAGCCAAGGTGACCCTCTCCTCCCTCCCATGCATTAGCCAAGAGACAGGACTAACACGACACGTGTGCCAGCAGCTACAGAAAGCAAAGAATACAGCACAATGAGTGCTCTGACAGAAGCACGGAGTGCAATATTTATTTACTGCCTGTCAATGTCTAGCCTGGATGGGATGCTGCATCTCCACAGCCATGTGAACTGCTCATTAGACATTAACAGGACAGGACTGTGTTGCGATCAGGTCAGCTGAGTTGATAGGAAAAGGGGCAGCAAGCAGCAGTGGAGAAATCCAAAGTGAAAGGGAAGCAACAACAATCAGCTGCTGCAATGGTTACAGTCAGTAATGAGTTGGCTGGCTAGTATGCATTGCTACTGCTTTCTAGTAACTGGAATTAGGAGCAGAGCCATGTGTCAGGGGCTCCATACTGTCAGCTCTTAGCAGAGAGATTGATTTAACACAAGTATCAATGGCACAGGCTTTGGCAAAGGAGAAATCCCCCTCCTGGCTGCCAGGCAACCACAGCATAAGACACACTGGTACCAGTGACCAAACACCCAGGGTAGCTAGGAACCTCTTGGCAAGAGCCACATTGAAAAGCAGCTTTATTAAACATAACAGGCTTAATACTGTGGAAGACATTGAAACTGTTGTGTACACGATGCACATGGAAAGAGATTCAGAAATAACCTGCTACCATTGAGGAGATGCAGTGGAGCATCCCAGCCATACTGTAACCCCGCCTAGGAACACGGCTCCAAATAACCACTGCAGCCCTGTTTGCTTCATTCTAGTGCCCGGGAGAGGGGGAGAGTGGGGAAGGAGAATGGGAGTGGGCAGGTTCCCCTCCCAGGAAACACAGTCTGCAGGACAGGAAAGAGATCGTCTCTCTGACAGTCCAGAACGAGGACAGCAAAGAGAAGAGCTTCAGGGAAAATTGCAGTGTTTCTTCCCGGAATGAGCCTGGACTCTGAAATCAACACACAATACATGAGATTGAACACTTGCAGGCCTGGGCCTGTTATTGAAGTAATCTTGGATAGAAAAAAAAAGAACAAATCGTGAACTTCTTGTTTACCTTAAGAAAGAGATTACTGTTATTCTCCAACTTAGTTGACTGGAATTACCTAGAGAAGTTCAGCCACAAAAGTCTTCTCTGAAAACTATAAAAGCTGTAAAATACCTTTTCTCAGAGTTTGTTCCTCTCTGCATCCATCTCATCTACTCAGATTACCATGACTGTTCACTACGTTTTAGCAAAGCAAAAACACACGCCGTATATTTTTTAACTAAGATCTTTTTACTATCTCTTCCCTTTTGGGTACATATGATTTATGAAGAAGCCAGCTTGTCTTCCGGGTCCCAAGACAGACTCGTGATCTGGAAGTGAAAGGGGAAGGAAAGCCCCCCAAAAATCCCTGTCTTCTGAGTATGTGAAATGACAGCAACTGTCCTGGAGTCAGTAAGGAATAAGCAACCAATCCAAAAGGGCTCTGCTTTCTCAGTTTCTATACAAAACTAAATTATATTTTAAAAATCTTCAACTACATTCTCCTTCAGGGAAGCCTCCTGGAAATCCTTGGGAACTGAAGCTGGAGAGCAAAAGACTGGGACTGGAATTATATATAGGGAGCATGCCCAGAAACAGCAATGGAGACAGAGGGAAGAGTTTTCCCAAAATGGAGCACTAATTTTTTTTCCAAGAGCATGTTTTCCTTGTATTTCAGCTCAAAGCACCAGCATAATTCACACCAAGAAAGAACAGAGCAGAAGTCAACTATAAGAAACTGAAATGTAGTTGTGGAGGTGGGTGTGAAAACACATACAGCCACGTGCCAAACTCACATTTGTGATCTTGCCAGACTCATGTGGCACAACGCTCCTGCAGAAGAGGAAAAAAATCAAAACAGACAGACCAAGCTCCCTGCAGCATGTGCTTCATTCAGCATTTCAATAAGGAGGCTCAGGGATGAGATTTCAGGCTTCTTTGCCTCTCTCAATGAAGAGGGTCTGTTTTTTTTTTTCATGTGGAGGTGAGCTTGGAGGGAGTGCTGGAGCACACGCAGACACGCGTGTGCCTCTGTACAGTGTCTCTGGGAAACGGGGCAGTAGCCAGCTTATCCTTCTGCCTGTTGTCAAACAGATAATTGTTCTAAAACAGCTGGGCCAGACAATAGCATCTTTAATGGCCCAGCTTAAATGCAGTCGTGACAGAAATCATAATATTTTTTAATCTCCCTTTCCCCAGCCTTCCTGGAAATCCATTTTTAATGACTGCAGTTGGCTTTCATTTTTGCTCTTGTTTTTAATTCAGATAACTTCTTGTGTCATGCAACTTCCCTTTCCCACCCCCAACACTCCCTGTAAATGAAAGGCTTCAATATTTCAAATGTAAAACTAACACCAGATGCCAACAGAAATAATAGGATAGTCCAGTTCACCAGTTCTTGCCACCTTGTTCTGGGACTGATCAAAGATCCCACACGTCCAACGGGCAAGGACTGGGGACAGGGTTTGATCCACCCCTAAAGTACTTAATATAAATTCTCCCTTACCACCAAGACCCAAGTAGCACATATCTCCCCATCACCCTCCCCACACGACTCATCGTCAAACGATTCGCTCCAAAGTAGTAAAATGAGATAATGAAATCTTCGACATTCGAGGTCAACTGATCGTTCCTGCATGGTATCACACCTTCATGGTTATTTTCTGTTGCTGCACATTCAAACAAATGTAAGAAAAAAATTACTATTTTCTCTAGAGTTTCAAAAATGCATAACCTGATTGTTGTTCTTTTACAAAGAATCATTTTAGGGAGTTGCTATGTAAGTGATAGCAAACGTATCATTAAAAAATCTAATATTAAAATAATCACTACTTCTCATTAAAAAAATAAAATTACAGCAAAGGTCCCCCAACACTCCTCCTCCTCTGCTCTGCAACACCCCACTATCTCCCACTCTGGGGTTCCCATCGTACATGTCGTTGTGGATTCTTACCATAGCCCCCGGACTAAAATAGTCCATTTTTTCAACCTTCGGTTTTGTTTGCATCTGACTTCACACCTCTGAATCCTCTGCTTCATTTTAGACAGTTAAAATCCTGTAAAGCTTAATTTATTTTCATTGTCCCATACACGGCTAAATTTGGCTCTTGGGTCCAATGCCTCCTTTTTTGTTACATATTTCACATTGTAAAAAGCAAGATTCATACTTTCTCAACAAAATTTTCATGAACAATGCACTGCCCAGTGCTACATATTCAGCAATATTAACTACTGCAGCTGTTTACATTCAGAAGGTTTCCCTCAGCACCAGGAAGGACAAAATTTATTTTTATATACTAAAAGAATATAAATTTCCAGAAAATGCTATGGTCACCTCAGAATATGACTCAGTAACCCAGCTGGAGGTCATGATCCTAGAGCAGGAGGAACACATCCATCGTGCATCAATCAACTAAGTTACTTGATATTTATGCAAGGCAATATTTAAATGAGGCCCTCAGAAACTGAACTCCATTGCTATACACCTAAACGGTTAGCCTTATAGATTCAGTCCAAATGCTTGACTGGCAGTTGCTGGAGTTAAAGGATGAAGGATCTCACCCTCACACATCCATCCAGTGCTCAGCATCCCGCTGCACAAGTGGCGCTTTGCAACTCCATCTTCAGCATGAAATTGCTCAGAGGGTGAATGGCTGGGCAAGAAGCAAGCAGCAGGGGTGAACTTCAACCACAACTGAACTGCCAGATAAGAAGGGCTGGAGCCTGGGGTGCTGAGCACCATCCTATACTTCTGGGGATAATTGAAGACCCAAGATGTGGACAAATGAAATCTATAATTCAGCAAAGGAAAAAAAAAAAGCAGGGAATTGAGTTTCCAAAAGATAATCTGGGTTGTTACTATTTGGTTCACCTATGTACTACCTGAAAACAGTTACCTATTACAAAGCCTCCAATTTCAGCAATTTAGATCATGTTTAGTCTGAGTTCAGGGCCATAGACACATACCACATTGCTGGATTTGGGTTAATTCAAAACAATATCACCTGAAAACAAGGGTAGCATTAGCAAGACACTACCTGCTAAAAATCTCATTCCAAAAGTCACGTCATCTGAATTTGTCAGGAATAACAGAAAGAGAAAATTTAAATAAAACCAACTAAACCACCCATTATGAGACCATTTCTACGAACAAATCAACTCAAATTATGGTTTAATAAAAATTTGCCTTCCATCAAGTCATTAAAGACAGACAAACGAAGCCAGGTCCAGCGAATCTTAGAAAAGGAGCAGGGCTGGTAGCTGATGCTCTGCTGTGAAGAGGTTTCTCTTTGGCCCCTGAGGCAGCCAACCCACTTACAAAGACACAAAGTCTCTTCAGAGGATTCCATCCAGGACCTGGATGTTGGCATTTCCTTTTAGAGGACCTTGGGGTGGGAGTTTTACTAGTCCTGGCGCATGGGGAACCCAGATTTAAGTTGTTTCTCCTTTTCTATAAGCACCGAGGAGGCTTCTAGAGAGAGCTCCTTCTTTTACTTCACCTACACCGGGTAAGGTACAGACTGTCTGAAACTAGAGTAGCTGAGATAGGCAAAACTGCCATGAAGGGGAAAAGAACAGAACATACTCTCTGCGTTACAGAGAGGAAAGCAAGGCATGAAAAGACTCATTGCTGTGCGTAAGATCAAACTGGAAATTTGGGACAGAGCTCACAACTACAGATGGCAAGTCCAGAGCCTGTGTTAGGACACCCATCTATAGCATTGAATCTACAAGCTGCTACATAAGGGAGAGAGCCCAAGGAAGGACAGAGCTTCACAAAGGCAGCTCTTCTGAAGGGGCATAACTATATTTGACTCACAGAAATGAATGACACATTGGGCAAGCTATGGCCTTCAAGAGAAGTGCAAGCATGGAACCTAAGGGTGCCAAGAGATGATTAAATTAGGAGGCAGTCGATTCAGAAAAGAAGGCAACTCTCCCTCCCGCTGTGATGGAGAACCTGTGGGATCCACAGCTGCAGGAGGCTGTCAGCTCAGATACCATGACTGGATAATTTTGGGAGAAATAACAACATTGAAAGCTGTGTTGAACAAATGCGAAGGGAAATTCAGGGCATCGGGGCCTGGAAAGCAAAGGAAAGAAACGGCCTCCCTATTCTTGTACGGTGTTGTACAATTAGGCAGGTGCACATGTTCTCCTCTGAAGCATGCAGGATGGGCTGCAGCGTGCACTGCTGTGGGACTGTGCGATGCAGGGAGGGACAGCTGGGCCAAATGGACCTGATCCGAAAAGGGAAATTCTACCTTTCCCTCATCAAGAGCATAAATGGGAAGGGAGGAAAAGGAAGAAGAGCAGGAGAAGTAAATAAAAAGAGAGCACAGGGAAAGAAAAGAGAGGGGAGAAGACAGAGATAGAACAATAGAGACTAGAAAGCTAGGATAAACAGTGGGAAGAGACAAAGCCCTAAATGATTTGATTTAAACAGCCGCAATGTTTTTCTTCACTCGGCAGTGACGCTGCAGACCGTATCTCAGTATCCAAACAACCGAAAGCAAGTGGCAGGTCATGCAGCAATGCCTGTGCCTGTCGGGGGGCACTGCCTGCCCCCTTCCTCCCCCGCAAACATGCGGGATTGCAGCTCTCCGACAGCGCTTGTCCTAGCAGGCAAGGCAGGGACTAGAGTTCTGTGCCACCGAGGTGGCCTCCTGTCCATCGGCACCGCACTCCCTGCACCCCACCGGGGCTCCAGCCCACCCATGAGAGCCAGCAGCACAGCTCCCTCCACTCCCGGCCACCTTACAACTGACGGGGCTCCACGGCATGAGGGGGAGATGGCAAGGGAGAAAAAAAAAAAAATTGTAAGAGGAAGTTGGTGATTTCACATGGCAGCACCCAGATTTGTGGGGTGGATCTAAACCACTGCACACAGGCAATAAGGTAAGGAAAGGAGCAAGAGATTAAAGCAGCCCAGCTATGTACAAGTGAGCTGCTTGAATGGTTAAATGAAATCAAGTAGAATCACGACCAGCTTACCCCAGTCCTGAAATGGTTCACAGGCTTACACATGCAGAGAAAGCAGGGGCTGAGTTAGCCACAGCTCTGTTCTGTGCTGCTCATGAAAAACAAAGCTTGATTCCCTATGTTTTACAGAAATCCTGGTTTCAAAATATGGAAACAAGACCCGCTTCACTCACCATGAGAGATGCAGCAATGCCCTTAAACTGCACAAGAGAAGGATTAGAGAGGAAGATCATCTTCCAAACAAGCACAGGGAGAATTCAGCTTTGCACCGTGAAAATTAAATTGCCTTGTTTAGACCTTGGAAAGTCTGGTGACTTCACATAACCTGCGTTTACTGAAAGCATCACAGGAACCAAAATTTATGGTCTCAAATGGGTCCGTATGGGAAAATGCACCCCAAACCTATGAAATCCTCTTTCTTCACAGGAATATCGTCACAGGACTAGCTGAAAAGGAGAAGTGCAACCTACTGTTATCGCCACTTATTCATGATTCTAGCTTTTCTTACAATTTTGCTTCTGCTGAGGTCCAACTGTACTTGCATGGTGAAAAAAATAGGATCACACAGAGTGAGATGCTTGCAAGCATCTCCCACAGCCAGCCCTTTCCTTAAAGTCATTTCCATTTAGAGATTGCGTATCTCTTCACAGTTCTGCAGCTCTCTCCCTAGCAGGCCTTTCATACACTTGAAAAGAAATATCTGATCAAATACATTCCTCTATCATGGCTTTGGAAATATTAGCAAGATTTAATTAATATATAATCATATCAGCAGAAAAGAGTTAATTGAAATATTGAATAACTACAACTTTAACAGGATTGGAACATAATGCTTCAGATGTTCTAAGCAGATGATTTATCCACCATGCTATACAAATTTTAGTTAACAGTTGGGCAAAGACTTTAGAGCTATTATTTTTAGCAATAGAAGGGTATTCCCTAGGTTGTGCCAAGGCCTGTGTGCTGAAAAGCATTGTGAAAAATCAGCTTATTGTGCGTTTTCTTCTCCTATTAGAAGAAAAAGAGAAAAATGTGTCTGACATTGTTAATTGGGATCTTGTGGTAAGGTAGCAGTATGTGCACAGAGACAAACGAAATTTCAGTGCAAATTCACTGACCTTAGCCAAGATATATCCAGGGAAGAAAATGGCTAAATGAATTGAATTCTGTGACATGAAGCATGTATTACATTCCCGGGTATCATATTAATTGTGCATGGTACCAACAGGACAGTTGTAAGACAGGTACAATATGCCTACAATCGCTGCTGAGGTTAACTACATAGCAAAGAGGTTAGCAATGAAACAGGCCTGAACTACAAGCCACCGTCTCTACCTTCAGATTTTGAGGAAACTTGTTTACAGAGCTGAATTCCACGCACAGGGTTTCCTTCCTGCAGCCATAGGCCACAGTCTCAGATGTCAATAAAAATCAAACAAGTCGGGGGGAAAAAAGTTGACACTGACTAAAATTATCCAGATGTGGAAAATCTCCAGTCAACCAAATCAGCAACTTTGCTAAGACGCACTTATGTTAAATCATGGGCTAGGCTGGCAAAGACTGGTGTTTATCACCAGCTTGCAAGCAGAAAATGAAGTGATGAATCTCAGATGAGATCCCAGGGAGTGGGACTCACATCACAAAATCAGCCACTCGGTAAGACAGCGCTCAGTACCAAAGCCGTGTTTCCTGCAGTTTTCCCTAGACACTGCTTTCAATTAATTCCCTCGGGACCGTGCATTAGTCACATAGTTACACGGTGTCTGTCTCTCTCCTCCTGCGAAATGGGAAGAATAACACTTCCTTTGCACCAGGGAGAAGGCAGATTATCGTCTCAACAGTTGCGATTAGATACAGTGATAATAGGGGCAAATGTACTAGAGAGTCGGAGGAAGACTAAACCACTCTCTGCAAAAGGAGAAAATTGAGCTGGTTGATGTGCCTGGTTTAGTATCCAGCTTTTTCAAGTATCCAGTATTTCAAGCTCCTGCAAAAGCAAGGATGAAAAACTCTACTGCAGAGACACACGCAGAATTCATGGCACTGTGCAAATGTCCAACGCTTGTCTGTGCCATTCAGGTTTGTTTGGATACCAACATTTGCTTTGACATTACCACTGGTATGTGCAGGTACACCGAGGCAGAATAAAGCAGTCTGGCTACAGGCATCCCGGACGCTTTATTTTCTATCTCTTTTTGCAGCCATTTCTCTTGGATCATGGGCTTCCAATTAGTAGAAGAATGAAAGTCCTGTTAAAATAAGGATTGACGTAAACTCCTGAACAAAAGTTAAAATTGAACCCAGGACCTTCCTCCCCAGTAACCTTGGTATTAAGCAAAAAAAAAAAAAAGTTTCAAAGGACTCTTACTTATTTGGTATTTGCTACTAGAATCTTTCTGCCTCAGGTGGGGAAAATATACAAGAGGATAACCCACTACGCTCATTAAAAATGTTCATTTTTTTTCCAGCTTAAAAGATTTGGTTGCAAACTCTAGAGAAGTTGCTCTATTTTATATGCTGATTCAAACCAGCCCTCCATGTTCTTGAAGGATTTTCGGGAGGGGGAAGTGGGTAAGTGTATAAAATCACCCAAGCGCGTACAAAGTCCTGAAATGATACGGCAGAGCCGTAGGATACCAGGATTGTTCCACATTACTGAAGCTTCATCTATTCTCTTTTGTCCTGAACAGACAGGCCAAAGCAAGCAAAAGACCAGACATATCTTTGCAGCTTGTCCCGGTATGTTTACAAAAACACAGCGCGCTGAGGCTCTTGTCAGTGAAATCACTGCAATGTCCAAATGCCAGCTCATAAAATGATGCTTTGCTTTCCCAGTGTACCTTCTGTCTGTGCCAGTGGGGGTCCTGACCCCAAATCCCTCACCACATACACAGGCAGGGATGCAAGACAGTGCTCTCAAAGCAATGGCATCACCCAGTACTCAGAACAGATTACCTGCACATAAGGAAGGGAGGCAGCTCCTCAGATGGAGGATAATTTGATTTTAAATGTAGGACAGTCAAGAAAGAACAGCAGATACATTCCTGTCACTTCAGATACCAAAAAGATGTAGCAGACCAGTGGAATTAGCAGAGCCCCAGTAGAGGTGCAGACATGGGAGTGAGGAGTTCAGAGCTAGTTTAGACCCCAGCTCTCCCAGCTGGGAACATTGAGGAAAGCAGCACCAGAGTGCAGAGCATGCAAAAACCTGATCCCTTTCTCCAGCAGCAATGTAATAGCATGAGTAGAGTTATATCATTAAACACTACATAATAATTGAATAAAAACTACTTACAATTTGCCTAATTACTTATCTTTGCTCCATAATGTATTGTCTTACTATTTATTAATAGACAGCTAGACTTATAACAGCAGTGAATGGTCAGTGCCTCCCTCGGGCTATTGTTAAAGGCTGCTTTCATTTTTATCCTTGAAGACCATTCATAAACAAACCATGAAACCACCTCCTGGGAGACAAAACCAACTCTGTTATGGATCCAAGTTTCTCCAATCGATCCTGTGTGCTGTCACCAGCAATAGCAACAAAGAGAGGATCAGACTTTAGTCTTGGGCGAGAATTGCTCCACACCCAAATCTGGCTTTTTTTTGCTAAATGGATTCAGAGTAGCCCCAGCCTTTGAGAAGACAGCAGAAGGACTTGCATCAGCCTTCTCTGCTTGTGTAGACACAATCAGGAAAATAGCTACCAACTTGGGGCCATCCGTCTCACCAGCTTTCACAGCTTTAGTAATGAAGCTGAAAACTAAAACCATGAGTTCCACAAATGCAAGCAACACTGGAGCTGCTGCCAGCATTCCTGTTAGCCATGTCTCCCTACCTCTACCATACCAGCATTAACAGATTAATTACTCCCAGTAATACTTTGTGCCACTGATGACAATTTCCAGGGAACAAACTGAAACAGTCTTTTTCCCCAAGTCATGCAAAATGCAGTACATTTAGCAGAAAAGCAACAACAAACCCCAAGATGAACATTACAGGGCATCTGTATTCAGAATACACATATGTATTCAGATCACTGTAGAAAAGCATGAAGCCGTACCTTACTTTCTTGCCCACAAACCCCGGAGGTCCATTAAGCCTAAGACTAGCAGTATTTACATTTGGCACTTTAACATGGCAAAGCCTTCCAGGAGCAGGCAGGGTAGGGATTTGGGGAGGTAAGACAGGCAGGCAACATTCCAGCTTCATTGAATGAGATCCCCAGAAGATACTGTGTTCTTAGAGTTTTTGTGGTTTCTTTTTTGGTCCCCTCTTTTCTCTCACATGGTAGATCCCTCCTGCCATGAAGGTCCTAGGAACGAGGTCTCGCAGCATCTGAAACCAGCAGTTGCACCCAGCATTAAAATGCCTCTAAAACACTTCCCCTCCCTTTGAATTATGGAGCTTATTCCCAGTCCTCCACCCATAAATCACACACACAGGAGCTGGGGAGGCCGGCTTTGACTACAGAGTGCAGATGCAGGCCGGGAACAGAAGTCATGGGACTTTGCTCTCTGTGGAATGATATCTGTGTCACAACGATACTTCACCTCACACTTTAGCACCGCTGAACCACACCAGCCAGACTAGAGAGCCCCAGCACTGCAGTGGCGTCTGTGAACAGGTCCTGGGCTTCAGGATACTGAATACCAGGTTCTTCTAAATGCTCCAGATTCCTACTAGTAGAGACATCAAACCCATGAAGTGACTCCCCACAATCTCTGCCCTATCCTCATCTCCTCCCATCCCAAGGAGAGAAACCTCCTTCCGGCAATAGCTCCGCAAAGGAAAAAGCCCCTGGGACTGAAATGTCACAGATTCTGAGGACGTGATTAATTATTTAAATTGACAAAATTACATTCCACTGGTGACATTCAACGCTGTGTCGACACTATCCCTTGCTCTTCCCTTCCCTCCCTGGCAGCCCCCGGCAGCTCTTCCCCCCGTGGACATGTGCCAGCCAGGGATCTGTTCCTTCCACTCTGCTCTCTGCTAAATGTTTTTTATTCTCAACCACCTGCCCCAGGCCCTCTCATCAATTATTAATCAAGTGATCCATGAATATGCAAATCAACCCACACACTCATTTTATTAAATTAAGTAAAAAAAAAAAGAAGAGACATGGCATGTACAGCGGCAGAATAGATGATGGGGTGGACTGCTCCAGGGAAGCAGGGATAGGTGCTTTCTAACAGAGAAGGAAGAAGTAGGATGAGAGGCAACATGCACTGTATACAACTAGCAAAAGGACTACTTCTAGAGGCCTTTCGCACATTTGTTTTAAAGTGACATTCTGCAGTAACTCAGGGGTTGGAAGATGAGTACGTGCATGTTCAGGGCAGCTTTATCCTACAGTAAATGAACAGGTAGAGATCCCTATTCTTTTTTAATAATCCCTGTCAATAGGGGCATTGTGGAGCAGGGCAGGCATTTAGGAGATCAGGGTGGTCCAGCTGGCCATGCACAAGGCATTTCCATCTGGCCAACAGCATCTACCTCAGGAAAAATGCAGCTGCATTGCATCCACATGAATAGACAAGGGTAAGTCAAGGACACAGCCTTTGTATAGATCTTCTGATTGGGAACCACAGCTACGACCATCTGGCTCACACAGGAAAGAAACAAGGGAAGGTTTCCCTGAAAATTATGTCTCCTCCCAGCTCCTAACACACTGACCCATTCTGTGGTAGATGCTGAAAAGAACCTCCATCAAGTTTTCTTTCTGCGTAGCACCTTTGCTCACCTCCACCCCTCTCAAAACACTCTCCACACCTCAACGCACTAGCTAGTCTTTCTGGATCTCCTCAAGTCAACAGCCTTCCCTGGTGGAAAGGGTATGAGACACAATGAGACTAACCTGTCATGTCCACCAATTGCAAGGTTGTCCGAGTGCTAACGCCAGATCAGAACAAGGAAAAAAACCAAAGGTCTCAAACCAGAATTTTCTCTTCCAAGATAGGGGATGGATGTTCTTATCCCCCTGCTAAGGCCCCTTTCACCTGTGGGATTTTCTGGAAAAGACAAATAAAAGGACGGGAAGATCAACTAATCCATCTAGTCTGTTTTCCCAGTCACTGGTGTTGTGGTAAGTGGAGCTGAAAAGCCTTGGGACAGCACTCCTCCCCAGTTCCTAACCCTTGAGCTCAAGCATCCCCTTGTAGTTGAGGCTGTCATCACCCTGCACAGATGCTATACTCCTTTCCACCCAGATGGTTTGGCTCTCTCACTTTCTATAAGCTTCACCAAGCTCCACATAAGTGATTGACTAACATCAGGTACTGACCTGCATTAAGACTTGAGTGAGCTCAGTGCTGGCAGGCAGAAGGGGGCTGACTGCACTCTGATGCTAGGATCCCCTCCTTACCCAGGAAAAAGGTAGAGCATGGGCAACGGCAGGGCATGTGCTTTCTCTCCCAACAGAAAGAGACCATTACAAGTCTGAGATCAGTAAGCTATTCCTGCTAGATGCTGATGTTGAGGGGCACATCTCTCCTGGTCCAGCAAATCATCAAGTAAGCACTGGTGGTGCAGGTGATACCATTCTTTCAAAGGCAGCCAGCTTGTGACTCCTGAGCCACACAGTTTCTGAGGCCACCACACCAAGCTCCTCTGTGGAGACTGTGCCACATGTTGGGCCCTGGGTCAGATCGTGGCTGCAGGAAAAGCCAAGCAGATCGTGGAGCTGGCAGCAGGCCCAGCCCTGTCCCATAGCAGAGCTTCAGAGATGCTGTGGTCATTGGATCGGGAGACTCCCATGGAGCTTCATCTCCTTATAGGGCTGTAAGGTTTGGGAGATTAATTTTCTACGTCCTGACCATATGATTTTGAAATGCGATTTGCAGAATCAGGGAAGTCTGTTACCTACAGTACAGCCCACAGCCACACACACATTATGGCATTGCTGAACAGAGGCCAGAGGGAAGGGGATTGCATCAGCAGCTGGAAGTTACGTGCTCACATAATTCCTTGGCCACTGCTATGCTTACAGGGGTACCAGAGGAGGATGGGAGGAACAGCTTTTCACTCACTGATCCAAGACTGTTTGTTCACGTTGAGGAGTAATTTTGGTTCTACCCTCCTTCTCCATCAAACATCTAACAATCCTGCTGGCAAAAACTCAGGTCTCAAAAAAGTGTAAGGACAAGGCTTAACGGTACTAATTTCTCAGTCATATCTGTAATACACAGATGTGAAAAGGATATGAGATCAGAGTCACAATATCAAAACCGGTGCAAATGGCGAGCCCCCACCATAGCAAGTCAAGGACCAGAGCTGCTCTGTAGCTCCTAGCTCCGATGTTTGCCTCCCCCAGGGTTAGACACACCCCTCACAATCTATACTGCAGTCCAAGTCCTGGAGTACAGTCCCTACAGATGACTCCAGTATCAGGCTTTTCAGTATTTCAGAGTAACGCCTGCACCTGCAAAGAAATACACAGTGACCAAGGTGGTAGGACTGAGTTTAAACACGCCCCACACTCTGCGCACACAGCTGCAGATCCCCATAGCAGCGTTCGGACTGGACCACCTCAGGTGTCTAGATGCCAAGTGGGAAAGATGCCCTGTGCTAGCAACACGTGCCCGATATGCACTCACGAGCATCAGCACCCACAGGCATCTTGTAGAGTCCAGCTTCTTTGTTCCTTCTGGGCACCTCACATCCTGCCTCTGCAGGCAGCACGTTCCCAGAGGAGCAAGAATGCTTCTACTTCTTAAATTCTGAACGGAAAGGAGGAGAACAAAAAAATAAAAGAATTCCCCTAATGTCACCAGCTAAATGTTAATTTGCAATGAGATTTTTTTTGTTTTCTAAATCTCTCTTAACTGTGTGCCAGCACACAGGTAAATTGTTCTTGGCTGAGAAAGTGGCCTGTCTCTTCTCAGAGATTAACATAGCAGACAGTGAATGGAGCAGCAAAGAAGAAAACCATGCTCCTTTTACAAATCATTCAATAGTTTCCTGACTTCTTCTCTGTATATTTTTCAGCTGTAAATGAGTTTCTACTGCTCACTCTAGCTGAAGGCCTTGCTTGCCATTGTTACTCCCCATTTTCTTTTTAAATAAGGTGGGGGAAGGAAGGAAGAAGTAATTTGCTGCTATGGTGACTCCAAGTGAAATGAAATCGCTGTATTTTCCTTCTGCCCCTCCAAAAGCTTCCCCCAACTGCTTTCCCCAAGAACTCTGCTCATTTGGCGTAGGAATGTCCATGCTTCTCTGACTCAGAAGAAGCCTGGCTCCTGAAGTTACAGGCTGGCCTCTTCCATTTTAGGAAAGGATTAAGGATACCTTCCCTTGGTTCTCTGGCCAGAATAAAAGCTCGAAGTAGCTTACAAGAAGGTCTAACTGGCTCCTCCAAAACTCTCAATGTAGAAGTAGTGCCAGAAATGTAAGCAGGTAGAATGAGCCTGTACATCACTACACTTTTGTTCACCCACAGTTAATAACACAGGCAGAACAGGTCAGAGAACGTGTATGTGGTCCAGATATTTGCACATTCTTCTCCTGCAAAGCATAGCCAAGAAAAAAGACTTTTACTACAGCTAGTACATAAGACTACAAACCCTGCTTCTTTCCCCCAACAGAAATGTCACGAGCTACCAGTGTCCATCTCTCACGTGGCACAACTATATCCCTAAAATGGTTTCATATATCCCTCTTGCTGAACAAGCCTTTCCCAGAAGTCTACAGTCTGGGTCTTGATTTCAAGCTTTGAGTGATGGTGCCAGTTCACTCCTAGTTGGGTTGTTCCAATTATCGAACAAGCCTATTGCATTTTTCCCAAGTCTTCCCCTTACATAAAAAACATGAGATGGATTATTAAAAAAAATCCGCAAGAGAAAGTTTTTGCCCTCTTAGTTGTGAAAAAAAGAATATGAAAATCCATGCAAAGAGAAGGGGAAGGCTTATCAACTCTATCATCTATTGCTCTTCTGCCCTCAAAGCCTCTTTCTCCCTTTTCTACTTAAATATCTTGCTCAACAACTCAGCATACAGGCTCCACACTCCTCTCTTTCCCAGTCTTATGAGTATTTCCATGTTACGGCACCAGTAGGAGAAAGGAAATCTTAAAAGTGATGCTGTAGAAACAGAGCCCTTATACACCAAGTTAGATGCAGAATGGCTTCCCTTTATGTCAAAATATCACTGGCAAGATCTTCTGCTCACAGAGAATTTAACACTCGTTGGCATTTTGAAGATTATTCTGCCTGCTGTAAGGACTGGGAACATGGTTCTCTCTTCTGGAATTAACACAACCTGTCATGTTCTCTTAAATATACAAAGACTTCACCTGCAATGGAGGGTAGTCTACTAATGTAATTAATAATCATGTGATAAATGGAAATATCTGTTTGTTTGATTCATGGATCTTGAGTGAATGTGGAATGTGAGATTTATGCCTACTGCCTTTGCATTAGAAGGTCAATTTACTGTCTCTGTGGAGAAAGAGCACTTGTTTCTCTCTCCCTCTCCAAGATTCCTGCAGCTTGTTATGGAGGAGGTGCACACAGTCCTTTATGGAAACTGATTCAAGTCAGAGGTGACTTGAAAGCATGGGTGCTTCTTCAGAAGTCCAACTCAAAAACACACTGAAAGAGCCTAATCCCTAGAAAGCACAGCAAGAACTGCTGAAAACAGACACTGCTTTCTTAGCTTTCAAGCGTGGGGCTCTGAAAATGGGGGCATCAATAACAACCAGCACTGGTAATCCCAGCTTCTCCCCAGCCTTTATTAATTTGATGGTTCCCCCCCCCAGAAAGTATCACAGATACATAGTCTAAAAATAACAGGATTGTAATTTAGAATAGTTAACTATACTGACACACATACAAACATCTATCAGCTCAAAACGAGACATCTGTGACTGATGCATGCTCTAAGAAGAGTAGGTACCCTAGCATAAAGCGTAACTGTGGGAAACCCTTATGTGTAGACACCTCATCATCGCACTGTAACAACCCACATTTCTCCCATGAGCAAGATTAAAAAAGGTGAAAGGAGTTAATTCAGGAAACCTAGACACAGAAAATAAATTTAAAAATTCAGCTAGCAGGATGGGGGGAAGAGAGGCCAGTTAAGGCCACTATCATTTGAGGCACTCAGGACAGATGAAGAAAGTTGCTGCAGGAAGAGTTTCTGAACTGGGTGGGAATGGTCTGCTGGAATGGGTCTTGAGGACAGACTCTCAAACAGGGAGCAGAGCTTCTAGCTTTCTGCAGTACCTACTGTTCACATTGTACTGGTGTATCGGGGATCTTAGCTGGAATCTCCACATACCTTCTGGAATAGACTCCAGATGCAGAGCCTTCAAAGTAATATAAGAACACACCCCAGGTGCCAGATGTACTCACACACCCTTTTTCCGTCTCTAATTTCTAGGACGTGAAGAACTTGAATCGGATTTTCATGTCCATGGAACGGGTGCTGCACAAAAACCTTTCCGGAAAGATTTGTTTCAGGTGCAACTCTGAAATACTCTTTTTCCCTTTCTTTTTTTGTTTTCACTTCCTTCAGTCCTGAAAGTAATTAACTTTCAATGGCAGCTAATTATAAGCAAAGAGAAACCGGAGGCTGTGTGCCTGTTTGGTGCAAACTTGGCAAAGTGTTTTTTAATTGGAAACCCTCTTTGCCGTGTGCATTTCAATCCATTTTGCACTGTATTTATCGTTCCAGATTCATATTACATCCATGACCTTTCATCTAATGACAGACGCTCATGCGGAGGAAAAAAATTATTTTAACAAACAGACATTAGAGCTATGAAAGGAAGAAAGGAAAAAACAGGCAAGAGTAGAAAGGAGCAATGACATGAGATGAGAATAAAGCACATCCTAAATGCTAGATGCTGATCTCCCCCTCCTTTTCCTCTGGCATGTGAGCCCTGCAGGAGCCCTCCAACCCACAGCTACTGCTACATCATCACCTGGACAATGCCAGATACTAATGAATAGCACCCACCGAAGGTCTTAAAAAAAACAAGCTTCCTACTCCCATGGTCACCCACTGGGAAGAGACACTCTGAGGTGCATTCTGAACACAGGCCTTTTGTGCAGCCAGTGGCATGACAGAAGCTGTGGGCCAAGTCTTCTGTGATTCTGCAGTTTGCAATGATTGCAAGTCAGAGTTTAGTACTTCCTCCAAAGCAAGAACAGGCGAGAGCAGCTCAGAATCATTGCAGACAGTGCACAACCTCAGCTGCAGGGCATGTGTTGAACGTAACCGGGAAAACAGATCCTAGTTCCATGCATACAACGGTGTTATCCTAAATGCAGGCAAGTTCACATGACTAATTTAACTGAGTAGAAGGTATAGATATTTGTCAACAAAATCCTATTTACTCCTCACTCATTGGCCAAAGCATCAGCCCCAGGCTGAATCCTCAGCCACACTCCCTGACATTGCCTGTCTTTTCTTAGCAAGACCTTATCACCATATACAGTTACCTAAAAAAAAAAAAATCTATGGCCTCAAGTGAAAATGAAATGGCTTGGAGACCTTAGGCCCCTGCAGCAGCAGAACAGCATCTCTCTGCAAACAGCAGCAGGGGCTTTTTCAGCACTGGGCTGGTTGGTGGGTTGCATGTGATCCAATCTGAACTGGCATTTCCCACGGTTAATGAGCAGTTCTTGCCAACTGCTCACCTGGCTTCTGCAAGAAACAGCTTAGCAGGCACTAGATGTTTGGCAAAAGACTCTGTAGATTAATCGCAGTAAATTTTTATGATACGCTGAGTGCCAACTACCTAATCTACGTTTACCATCAGCAGGGATGGACCAGTAGTGAAGGGCCAGGGATATCAAGCAACTGTTCCTAGAAATACTCGGTGTAACTGGAGTAGCTAATAACACATCCTTACCTTCATCCTTAACTAAATTGGCCAGCATGCATCCCAGTGCCTCCCATAAGAAAAACTCTACGAGGGGTAATTTATCCAGTAGAGCAGTGTTTTGCTTACTACCCAACACAGTGATGTTTCTACTCAGGACTCTCTTGCTCCACGTGAACTTTCAGAAAGAACAGATTTTTTCGTGATCCCCTATGATGAAATTCATTTTTCTGCTTGTAAGGTCTCTCCTCTATAGGTTCACACACGTTCCACGGAAAAGAGCGTAAGCAGCAAATAAGAGACCAAAGCAGAATGGAAGGATACCAGTACTACATTTGAATGTCAGTCATCTGTAAAGCTGAGAAGGAAATACAGGCAGTATAAAACAAAAAAATAATAAAATTATATGTAAATAAGGCAATAACCACAGGTATTACAGGAACAATTTGTTGATCTTGACGGTCAGGAAATAGTTTCCTTGAGCCTTGGGAATATAACCGACTATGCAGAACTCAATGATATTTTCAGAAGTGCAATGGTGCCCAAGACACATTGAAATTCAGTGTAATGCAGACTCCTAGCTCAGGACTTCCATAACACCTGTTCAGAAAAGTTTTTTCAAGGCTACAAAACAGGCCAGAGCTCCAATGCTGAAGATTCATGAGCTCTTTAAAGGCACAGCCAGGTACCACACTTTGCATGTTTTTGGAATCCATCTTCATATCAGATGCCAATATATGGTCATAAAGTGACTGACAGGCTCTGGACATGCATCTACAGAAACCCGCAAACAAAACTCACCCCTGAAAGGTTGACCTAGAACTACTTCATGGGGGAGATTTCCAGAAGCACAAATGGCCCTTAGGCACACCACTTCTACCACCTTACAATCTCTGAAATACTAAGCAGGTAATTTAGAAGCCAAAGAGAAAAAAAATATTTGCAGAGCAATCACTTATAACTGTACATCCACTCCCAGTGCCTCTTTGTGATTCATTAATAAAGAAAACTCACAGACTAGCAGCTGTGTTCAAGAAACATTGCAGCAAAGTTCATCTGAGCACTGGCACTAAATATGCCATCAGATGTCACTGTGCAGATTTGGGATCCCTTATATTGCTAGGTTGACATCCATCTGGCCACTTTAGCACTGTTTAAGCAGCACAGGGTTGCAATTTTTATAGTCCTGTTCTCCCACGTAAACTCAATACATTGGGCTGTTTGAGATGAAGATTTGTTCAGCTGCGTCATGGCTGCCCAATATCTTGTCAAGACAGTGTTGCATCATCTCAGGAGATCTCTTGGAGATCTTTCTCTCTGTTCCCTGTGCGACCACACAGAAAGACAGCCAAAAAAAGGTAGCAAGAGATGAAGGGGTATGTGATTACAGGCTATAAATTCATCAGATGGGTAAGCACCAGGGAAGAAAAAGAGCTCTTTAAACTAAGAGATCACTCTGACATAAGAACATATGGATGTTAACTGGCCATGACTACACTTAGACTGAGAATTAAATAGATGCTTTTAAACCTTCAGAGCAGTTAGATTAGACAGGGATCTCCAACCTCATCATTAGGGGGAAGCCACCCCAATCACATTCCAAATTTATGAAAAGATTATTACACGAGAACAAGAGCTGGATCAGATAATCCAGAGGTTCCCAAGATGTAGTAAGAACCATCCCACAGCATTTTGCTATGTGGCAAACTCACCCCACACCAGTTGCCCGGAAGGCTTTCCCTTGATCAGTGGACTATGTACAAGTACTAACAAACCACAATACCCTGAACATCAGAGCAACCAAAACTGTTTTTATGTCTACTCAAGAGGTCCAGAAAGAACAAATTTTTGAATGTAAAGGATATGCTTTCAAAAGTAGCTTTCAAAAAATAAGTCCCATTTTCAATAAGAATCAAATCCCCAAGTCCTTTGATTTTCAGTAAGACAAGCTCCTGAGCAGCTGAGGTGCTTTTGAGAGTTTTGTCCCTAGTCTTTAATGTCATTTTAGGCACTTTGATTTACTCTCCCTTTGCTGTCACACAGCATAGTTTTGTCCTATGCCATATTGAAAACAGTGTTTCTAACCTTTTGATTCTAATGGAGCTTGAAATACTAGGACAGATGACAAACTTTGCTCAGTTTCGTTTACTCCCTTCTGTACGCACGAGGATCACAGACCATGGAACAATGCAGAAAGATACGGATAAAAAGAGAAAGATCTGCCATTGACTTCAGCACCAGACCTAACCGAGACTTTATGAAAAACACAAAACTACAACATTTTTGTGCAGGATCTGGATAATCACAACTCCCATCTACTCTCCTCAGCCTCTAAAAGTGCCTACCTGATTTTTTTAAATAAAGCTTTTTTAAGAATTATTACAAGGCCATAATCACATTGTTAGACCATGCCTGGACTTAAACATCTTGCCATTGCCAACGTGCCAGGTAACAACTCTATGCTACTAAGTTAATGATTTGAACTTCTGATCAGAAACCAGACACTTCAACTGATGCAAATGAAATTGTTGATGAGGACCAAAAAGTCTCCAGTGGAGTAGCTGACCATGAAAAGTAATCTCTTAATTCTACAAATTTAATGTTTTTATTTAAGCTGAGTTTGCACAAACATTTTGGACATATTTCATTTGTACATTTTATCACGAGGCAGACAGTGAAAGGCAACCTACAATGTTTACTTCTAAAATGAAAAATTTGACTCAAAAAATAGCAAGCAGTTCTGAAAATGCACCACATTGGTTGTTTTAGCCTGAACAAGGCTCAAGATACAGATAAAAAATTTCCTCGAAAGACACAGCCAGCATACCTATATCAACAGACTACATGTCTCTGGCACTAGCCTAGATACCTGTGACCTGCTTTTCATCACCCATTTGGGGTCAATAGGCTGCCCCAAGCATGTTGCATGTTTGCAGTCCAATCTGGACTGCATTTTGCTCTTGACTTTTCACACTGGCTTACCAGACCTTTAGCAGAACTCAGCTGTCACAGTAAAGGACAGCTGCCACACAGAACACATGAAGTTTCTGATGAACACAGACCCTTCTTTAGAGACCCAAGGACTCTGCTAATATCCTATCCCATTTGAACACCATCTTTCTTGCCACCCAAGTTTCTTAATGTTTTGCAACCTATGCATTCCATCACAATTATAGCAAAAAGCATTGACATGCCAGGATCTTACTAATACAGCCCTCCCCCAAACAAATAACCACTACTTTGACTGCAGAACACATATTGCTTGCTGTCTCCCATGGTAGTCATAAAAGCAGTAGCCAATACCATTTGGATTACAAGATGCTCCGATACTTGGGCGTAACTTGACAGATGCTAAACAGTTACAGTGAGATATTGGTATTAACCACAGACACTATTAAGATGTTAAAGAGTGATTAGGACTCCACAGAAGCTCTGCATGACTAGTCATCTCTTTTCCCCCTCCTAGCTTTACCATAGGCAGGCACACGACAACAGCAGTTTTGCTTCCAACCCAAGTTACCTACTGATGTCATTTTAAGACTATTCAAATCAAATTAAATAACTTACCATTACTTTAAGGACAATCAGGAGAGGATTAGTAAGCACAAAGACTTACCTATAAAGAAAAAAAGCAGAAAAATTATGGAATGAGCAAATGCAAGAACAGAAGAAAACTTCAACAATTTGAGTTCAGAGCTATAACAGAAGTTTTCACAGAATACCAAGAAAAGCAGATCTGGTGCTTTGCTATGACAGCCCTCCCGAATCAGAGACGACCAACTTACCAGATGACACTAAGAACAAGGGTTATTTTAATCACACTTACAGGTAGGATCAAAACAAAAGTATAATTTCCTGCCCCAAGGAACTTACATTCTCATTTAAGATGAGCACATCAGAAGATGATCACCTGGGGAGCAGGAAAATAATACTACTCTCATATTTGTCTGTGAAAGCATCAGACAAATCTTATGGATTATGTGGAACACTAGTGTTAGCTGTCATAAGGGAGCAATTAAAAAATAAATACAATAAATTAGTTCTGAATTGGCTCTAAAACGTGAAAGGGGCTTATTTCCCAGGGTTATTTTGCATGCAGAAAAAATAGTAGGAGTTTTCCAAGAGGCATCTCTTCTTCATTATTAACCACACAGTTCTTCATGGTACACAGGAACTGCTACTATAGGCAAATGATCCACCATGCTAGGTCACTGTACAAACAAAAAACCAAAGACTACTTTGTTTGAAGGAGTTTCAAGATACTTCCATTAATTTTCTTACCACTTTTCGTCATCGGGCTCCCTATTCAGGCCCTCTCCTGTCCTGCCGCTCTAACCTGCATTTTAATTTTTATGCAGTGAATTTGTCTCCTCCCCAGGCCCATTCTCCCATTGAGTGAATGTCACTGCTGTTTTCAGACAATCCTGCCTCTGTGTGCCAGAAAGAGCTGTGCTGAGCATGGGTATCTGCTGCTGCACAGAAAGCCTACAAACACTAACACTGCCCCATAAGGATGGATATTTTGCACATTATCATTATTTCACTAATATTTCTGAGCAGAAAGTAGAATACAAAAGCTCATATCACAGAGTACAATGAAGCACTCAAATAATAAATTTATTTTGCCTCGAAAACAAGATTTTTGTTTAGGTGGGCCCTAATCAAAAAATTCATTGATATCAATAGCCCGGAGCAGAAAGGAGCAACAGATTACAGTAGAGAGATTATTTAAGCAAAGGAACATCACTGTTGTGGGATATAGACCCATATCAGCAGGCTTTGATCCTTGCTTGCACACAGCTGACTCAGGTTACAGGTATCTGAGCAAGCTTGTCAACATGAGGACTTGTGGCTACATGAGTCCCTATTCATTTGCACAGGGGGTACCACAACATGTTGTACCAGCTCAGCAGTTTTGCCTACAGCTCAAACTATATGGATGTGATAACCACTAGTGGAGGGTCAACAAGGTGGCTGTTTCCCAAATAATATCTACCCAGGACTGTAGTGGTCTTTCTGGTTTCTCCATCAGTCATCAACATGTCTTCATTCTACATCATGTTCTCCATGCAGCCAGCACCACCTACCTCAGAGTGAAACTCACTTATGGGAGGGAAAAACCAAGTGTCTCAGTAAGAAGCAGCAAGATTGAGTGGTTCATTTCAACAACAAGCTTGGCTTTGTTTTTTCCACTGAATTGTAAGAAAATTGTATACAAAGATAATTATTCAGAGAGATGGAAAAGCAGGTAACACCAAAATATTTGTGCGCACCCTGAACGCAGTCATATCGCAATGTATATATTCTCCTCAGAAGTGACCTTGCAGATATTTCAAATAACCCTCCATGCATGCTGGAGTCATTGAATACTTACAAATATTCACAGATAATTTGTGAACAGGCTAAGGGATGCAGTTTGATGTAGTGAGCTTAGACACACCGACGTAGGAACAGGAATAATGTCACATGGCATCAGTGATCCACCAAACGACATGGGAAATGGAGCAGATACTCAGAAAAAGACACTCACATAAACCAGAGGCTAAAATTCAGTCACATAAGCTATTTATCTAACAACTGAGAATAATGAACAAATTAGTATAAAAGCAGTCTGCTCCCAGATAACTTACTGAACAGAAGGCTAAGAATACATTTTGATAAAGCATTGTTGCCTGCCAACAGTTCACCCTGCTCTAACTGTTACAGACAGAGTGACAGCAACTGGGAGTAGTTAACAGAAGAAGAGGGAGAGTGACAAACAGGAAAGAATAAAAAAAAAAATGAACGGTGACGGAAAAATACCAGCTCCCCCTTTGCGGGAGAAGGAATTGAGGGGGACAAAGCCTTCCTCTGCTTAGACTGCTTGAGATCCTACCCACTTTGGTCAGGTTGCAGCAGATTTGTCCCTCAACCTGCAAAACTTAAGAGTGTAACAACCTATGAAGAGCAATACGGCTGTAACCAACAAAAACCCCAAAGCACAACTTTCATCACTTTCCCTTCCTTATCGCCAGAAGACACCAAACCCTCCTTCCCCTCAACACCCCCTTCCACCTGCTAAACTCTTTGCCTTCCAGATAGCTCTACCCATCAATCACTCATCAAGACACTTGGGTCCAGTTTCTGTCTTAAGGACACTCAACAACAGGGAAACAGAAGAGCAGCTTAGCCAGCTCTGCAAGGGAGATTATTCAAAAGGTTAATTACCAAAAGAAACAGAAATAGGGAATGGAGGGGGCAATGGGAAAGGGGATGAAGGAGGAAGGGAGGGAGCGAATGACTTTCAGATGCTAAATCTGGCTTTCCAAATCCTTAAAGTCCTTTATAATTTAAGCTGAACAAGGATGGGCCGTGTTGTTGACTCGCATATTTGATAAAACCTAAATTATGTTCCTCTCCTAATCCTGTGTCATTAGGAGCAAAACAATACATTGGGAGGCCATTTAGATATGAATGCCTGCAACCTCACCGTCCGACCTGCTGACTTCTCCTTTCTTATGTCCGCTCTCTCTCTTTTTGTTGCTGGGGCCAATTATATTTAGAGATTTTTTTTTATTATTATTATTTTTTGGCTAGGCACTTGGCCTCCAGCACCAGGGGTCCCATAATAGCCTGGCTGGAGACCCTTATGGCCATTATTACTATTTTTTTGGTGTAAAGGTCATTATTACTATAATAGCTGGGAATGAATCTGTCTATTCAGAGCTTTTTAAAAGAAAAATAAAACCTCCAAAACAAAACAAAGGAGCATTTTCTACGGTGCCTCCAATCCATGTTCTCACTGGAGGAGGAATCTGGCTGCTGACTTCAATGGGAGAGAAGGATTGAACCCCACTGAAGAATTTTACAACAGTAAAACAAAAGCCTCTGAAAGCAGCCAAGTGTGTTCAAATGTAAAGCTGATAGCTCTTTGCTCCCCGATGGTGGAAGGAAACAAAATTAAAATGAGCAACTGTCTGTATCATCCTCTCTTCATCCTTAGCCTTACATCAAACCCAGGCCTGGCCCTGAGCACAATTCAGACAAGATGAAAAACCTTGGGTCAGGAGCATCCAATGCCATGCAGAAGAGACAAACACGGAGCCCATAGTGCAGCAGCACTGTCTTGTTGTCACCTCCTCAGTATTCTTCATTATATAAAATCTGCACCTGTGTCAGTAGCTCACCAGAAATGACATGAAATAATCCATACATCATTTATATGGCTCGTTGTGCTTTCTCTGTGAAGAGATCAATACAGGTATCTCTTCTCATTATACTATAATGCATAGTGAGCGCAGTCACTATCTTAAAGTCACTTGCAGTGACTTCATGTCCATGACATAATGAGCCCTGCTTTTGGTCCTCAGGACACTGTTGTATAAAGGCATTATAAGAGTTCACGGGCAACCAAGTTAGTATTACAGAATCACAGAATAGTAGGGGTTGGAAGGGACCTCTGTGGGTCATCTAGTCCAACCCCCCTGCCGAAGCAGGGTCACCTACAGTAGGCTGCACAGGATCTTGTCCAGGCGGGTCTTGAATATCTCCAGAGAAGGAGACTCCACAACCTCCCTGGGCAGCCTGTTCCAGGGCTCCGTCACCCTCAGAGGGAAGAAGTTCTTCCTCATGTTCAGACGGAACTTCCTGTGCCTCAGTTTGTGCCCATTGCCCCTTGTCCTGTCACTGGGCACCACTGGAAAGAGCTTGGCCCCACCCTCCTGACACCCACCCTTCAGATATTTGTAGGCAAGAAGCACCAAAGTGAAGGAGGCCAATAAGCCTTTTCTCAGCTCTTCCACAGCAATAGCTTTGCAGGTTGGTTTTGATATCATGGTGGGGGGGGGATGAAGGGGGAAATAATCAGAGTATGTGTGGAGCTTCCACAACTTTCTAGAGAGACAATGTTATATAGCCTGCTGAAAATGAAAAATCTATCTTATTGCTTATTAAAAGTTAGGCAAATCATGAAGTGAAGGGGTATAACAAATAACCTCGAGGGAGCGACGCTTGGCAAGAGTAAGTTCCAAAGCATCATGGGCAAAAGAGTCTTGACTTTGGGAATTTCACTTAATTTGATTTATTGCCAATTAACATAAGCCTTTATTTACTGATTCAGGCATTGGAAAACACAGATGACAAACAATTAAACAAACACTTAAGTAAACCCCTTTCTTCGCAGGTCCCCAGGCTCGACCTCAGTACAACACAGTTCCCCCCCGCCTCCACAAGCCAGCCAGTCTCCCCTTCGCTTGTTTTGAACACACATTACTCTCAGTCCCTGCAGCCCCTTGGGTGAGGTGACAGTGCAGGAGATTGGGTCAGTACTTGATGCCTTCTTGCTGTTGCTTCTTATTTGTTACTGTTTTCTTTCTCTGCTCCTTTTTTGCTTGTTTTCTCTTCTCCAGCCCAGGTCTTCCACAGGCTGCAGTCCTCTGAGGTGTCCCTGCTCCAGCGTGCATCACCCATGGCTGCAGCACTTTCTCTGCTAAAGCACCTCCCCAGCACAGAGCGCCTCCCACCAAGAACCATTTTCAGCCCCACCCCCAACAAAGTCCCCCTCCATGTGCCTCCTCCTATATCTGCTTCTGTGTCCCCTCCTGTGTCTCACTTCATGCACCTCCACATCTCCTCCTGCATCTACTTTGTTTTTCCCTCTCACATCTCCCCATATGCCCCCCAGAGAGGCTGAGACCCCTCTGACAGGCTACTTTCCAATGAGGAAAAACCTCCATCAAGGATTGCGCTGGAGCTGGCAGAAAGCTTGCCCTCCAGGTATCCAGGCTGTTGCTGTCTACCTGCACAGAGCTATCCATCTTTACAGTGGTCACTCCAGCACCTCGCATCAGCACAAATTCCATTTTAATGAGAGCAAAACTGAAGAGGCATGCTGCATTGGGACTGACCATACAGCTAATCAGATCTTTTCCACACCACCTTCTAACTAGGGTTCTCCAGTCATTAGTGTTATTTCATGCCAAGACAGTGGAAAAGATACTTTCACAGATTGGGCGATGCACAATCCTTCCTCCTTGTTTATCACCCCCCACGCCAAATATTCAGGCTGCAAGTGAAGTAGTAGATGGCCATATCCCTCAACACTGCTGCCCTGAGAGTCCACCTCCACAAACTGTAGCTCTTTTAATAGCACTGTCAATGAAAGATTGCATATCTAGTTAAGTGCTATTCAGATGCACCCACAGACGTTCACTGCTTCAGAAACACATCTCTTTCTAATAATATAGTTGGCTACATTATCTTATTTGACACTAAAAACTTGAGATGATTGATGGTAGTTTAAATCCCGAATAGACAAAAATTATAGAGCAGCTTTATAATCTTTTGCATTAGTGCCCTGGGGAAACGGCTGAAGTCTTTATCACATTCAAAGGACAGCATGACTGATGCTAAACCTCTACCCTCCTAGCCAGACCAGCCTTCCATGAAGGTCTCCAGCAGCCTGGTTGGGAGTCTACCTACAAGAATGGCTCTGAGGGCCTGGCATTTGATCATTAGGTACCATGCTTTTCATCTTCCCTAACTACCGCTTTGCAGTATATCTAACTAACTTGCAAGTAAGTCAGGATCAAGGAACAAAGAGAGAGGAAAGATGATGAAGGGAAAAGAACAGAGCGAGATGCTTTCCTTTACCTTGGGTATAAACAGCTATCCTGCTGAGAAGTAATGTAGTGTTTGCTTCTGGACACATAAATGCTACAGAAGCGCTGAGCAACTGTATCCTAACAGGCATGGAAGAGTGGTTCAAGAACCTACCCGAAAACAAAAAGCAAATATACGGGCAGCTATGAAGGGGAGGTTTGGGAAGGATTCAGTTTTTTAACATGCCTGGAAGGAGCAACATTCACTACTTTGAGAATCATAGTGCTTATTTCAATACCAAAATAAAGGGAGCAGGAACTTACACTAACTCTCTCCCCAGTCTCTTTTCCCAATTCGAAAAAGCAGTCCAAATCTGAGCTTTTTGTGATTAAGAAAAAAAAAAATAAAAGATGTGCGGAGCAAAAGTAGCCTCTCATCAGGAGAAACAGACAGGACAATGAAGCTCAAAACCTCCCAAGCAGCTCCTGTCACTTTAATAAAAGCAAAGATGACCCTATGGAGTCCACGTGAGTGTAGGGGACAGACAAGAACAGATATGGACACCAAACTGGAGGTGTCTTTAAATTTGTTGCCAGAGGAGGGTGTTTCCGCTGGTCCTTCCTGCCCAGCTTGTGGTCTCTTACCAGAAACCCTCAGCTTCCAACACTCCCAAATTCTTATGGACAGAAACACCTCTACAGAAGATAACTCTCCTTGTCCTCCCTGAGGACTTGTAACACACAACAGTTAGGGAGGAAAGAACATTACACAGAAAGAAGGTATCTCTAAAAGCAATGCTCCCTTCTCTTTCCACCCTTCAATGAATATCACTGTTGTATCAACTCCTTTTCTTGTCCTCCACTGCTTGTGTATCAAGCCTACTTCTATTAATCCACACAGAAGCCTCTTTAGGCTGGGTTTCTATCAACAAAAAGAGAGAAGAGAATTGCTCCAGTCTTTTTTGAGCATTGCAAGCCTCTTTCCTAGGTCCAAGCCCATCCCAGGACAGAGGTATAAGGAAAACCCCACACAATAAATGCTAACCTTCATGCCAAGCTCACTAAATGAGCTAGCAATTCAGGCAAAAATTTCATAACGGTTCGTTTGAGTCTGTCCAGCTAAAGCTCGATGTTCCAGGTCTTACCAAGCAAGGAACTGCCCAGCACTATGGGGGAGCTTTTTGCACCATGATTTCACGGTACTGATGCATCCCCATCCCAGAGTATACTAAACAAAGTAAACGAACCGATTTGCACAGCCGTGAATTATAAACTTCACAATGTCCCTAACACAACTAATAGTAAAGCGATGTTGAAATGAAAATGCACAAATCCGTTCTGTATCAGAACTGGACTCTAGTACAACCACCCATGGTTTCTCCAGCCCAGAGCAGCAGTAGCTGATTGTGTTGGGTGAGGTCACCACACATGGTCCCCCCTGCTCATAGCCTGGACAACATCACAAGAGGGACTGCAGACTGCTAATCCAGTTAGTCCTCTAAGACAGACAAACAACCTGAGGAGTAAATATTTAAAAAGCTTCCTTACTACCTGCTAGCCAGTGGGCAGTGTTCAGCTGGGGAAGAATAAACTATGGCCTCATCGCTGCAGGCCACATGAAGTAATGTTCTTAACAAAGCAGCATCACCAACAACAAAGACAATATAAAATACACCACCTGCCTACATAGTTTTCAACAAGCTTGACAGGGAGAGGAACATTTTTCCTCCCACATCCAGAGGAAAATATCATCTCCTTGTCTGTCGTTATCCATCTTTTGTGTCTTGCCTCTTAATTAGCCTATAAACGTTTTGGAGGAGAGAACCATCATTCTGATTCTGCATTCACGCAGGGCAGAGGGTCTTGGTTAATGGCAAGCCCACCTTAACGTTGCTGAAACAAGAACCATCATCAGCCAGTCCCAGTTCAGCAGCTTCCACGTTAAGTCACTGTGCCAGACTGCAGTTCCCTTCCCTCAGCAGGCAGGCTGTGTGGCTTCCACATGTGTTCTCCACACGTGCTGGGACTTGGAGAGTGCCTCTGTACGCTGCAGTATCATTCCCCACTCCAACTGGTTGCCCCCCTGCCCCAGCGCATACCTCTCCCCCCCACCCCGCTATCCCACTCCCGATTAGTTGCATGCTTGTGATTAAGTCCCTTTTAATAAATGACTCCTATTAAACTGGATTCCTCTGTCACTGAGAGAGACATAAAATTAAAAACTGTCTGTCTTTAATCATGCCAGGCTTCATCTCCGTCTCTCAGGCTCCATTTATCAATAATTAATATAAGGAAGACTGAAATCCATTTCAATTTCAAAGACCCAAATGTTACATTTTTTAATAAAAAAGAAGGAAAAGAAAGAAACCACATCACTCCCAAAAACAGAGACAGCCAGACTCACACATGGGAGAAGAGAATCTGGCAGTGCTGCAGCAGTCTCCAAAAGGAAAGAAGGACTTGGATGTGACAAGCACCTCTCCTTGTGGCTTTGTAACTGGAGATTTTTTCCTCTCAAATACTCCCGACAGAAGAAGAACCCCAGTGGTCCCAAGGCCAACAGAGATCTACACTGCAGCGCATGGCCTTATTTCTCTTGGCTTTACCTAGTCCCTGGAGCTATGGCAAACCAGCAGAGTGCTACCTGTTCTGGTATCTTTTTTAAAAAATTGCCAGGTATAATATGTTTCAAAGGAAAGTCATAACCAGCACTTCCTTATACATACAGCGGTAATACATGGAAGGATTTACTGCGATAAGCAAGGACGTGGGGAGGCAAGTTACCAGTCTGGTTCTCATTACGTTGCTCTATAAAGGACTGGAATTGATATTAAAATCCTTCTTCATTACTTCAAGTGGTGCTGCTGTTCATTCTAGCTTTTTATCACTACACCGCATCCAGCATTTCAGCTGATTCTACTTTTATTGCATAGGAAGTACAAGAAAGTCCAACACGAAATGATTGACAAATGTCACCAAAATTTTTCTTTAGGCTTTCACCCCTGAGAACAGTGCTCACTGGCGTGAAGGTACCTGGAAAACTGCTGGGCATGTCTATGCTAGAAGTGAAGAGCAACCACAGTTTAGGTACTGCACATATCACACCTCAGCACACAGTCATGTTACCTCGAGCTCCCACTGTGGCCAGCTTTACACCAGGCAGGGTGTGTGTCTGAGTATGCCTACACAGTACATTGCCAGCAATACAACTCAAGAAGAGCCCCCTGTGACCATAGTGATGCTGTGCCTCAAGTCACACGCCCTACAAGAGCTGTCTAGCTCAACTCAGACCACACTGAAGATGTCCATTGTGGCTTTCAATCAGTTCAGTGCACAAGTAGACAAACTGATGCCTTCAAGAAAAACAAAACACAAAACTGTGTGTCATGTAGATGTATCTGACACGAGCTGAAGTCACATTGTATAGACGTACTGCCCTAGCACACTGGACAGCTGTGTCAGTCACAGCTGTCAGCCATCACATAGGTAAATATGTAAATGAAAATGGGATAGAACACAAAACACAGGAATTGTCCTTTCTGGGGGGAACCTTGTACACGAACAAATAAAAAAAAAAGTCCAACTTTCCAAACCCAGATTACTGGTCAATGCCCAAATGACGCTGAGCAGATAAATACACAGTACCACACTGGAAACAAAGGTGAACCTCCAAGCTGGGTATCACCCTGCATAGCTCCCACGCAGGGCAATTCCCAGCGTACTCATCAGCTGAATACCTGGCCCAGTACCTCCCGAGCCTCAACAGCTACCTTGGCTCCCCAGTTTCTGTGGATCTCAGGACAACCACCTCTCTGCCACCCACCCATAACTGCCATGAAACAGGGGAGTCACACACAACCAAACGCTGTTGCTAGAGGCAGCAACAATTAGGACATTGCCCTCCGAGTAATAACCCTGTGCCAGGGAACACAATAAGCAGCCTGGTGTAACACTAACGCTATCAGTCATTACTCAGTAATTACTGTACAACTACGCCGGGACAGAGACACATCCCCCACACCTCCCCCCGATTACAGTGGAGAAATATCATTCAATAGCCTTTAATTACTACAGAACCACACGGTAACAAATGATGACCTGCCCGCTGGTATAAAGTGGTCCTATCACTCATCTCTATTCCCTGACGGTTACTAAGGGAACTCTTTGGTAATCCCACAGCGACTGTGGCACATCGCTGTTGTGGGTTTTTTTTATCCTAGCATATTGTGCATATTCAATATTGGGGGGGGGGGGTGTCAGTATGGAGGGATTACAAAGAATCATTTGCTGAACTACTGTTATCTTACCAATAAGCTCCCTGTTCCATGCCACTGAATTGTGGCAACATTGCAGTAATGCTTTCACTGAAACTTAGACATGAGGGGGATAATTGCACCTTTGCCCTGCAGATCTTGTGGTACTTGTAATTATATCCTGTTACCAGGGAACACAGCAATTTCTAACCTATTACCCACAGGTATCGTTTATTTCAGAGTTAAATTTATTACTTCAATGCTAGCCTTGCTCATGGTTCTCCTTTGTGCATTCAAGCTTCCCTAGTGACAAACACTGAAAAACAGTGAACTGAAGAAGACAGAATATAGGGACAGTAGATGGGAGCAGAAGATGCAGAAGCCTTTCTGGCCCCTGCTCTAGCCTGTGTGCTGCTTTTCGCTAAGCCTGGGGAAATTCTCTTAAGGGAGGAAGAGCATTAGTGCACAAGGCGAGCAACCCTTCTGCAAGCCTAGAGAGATTGCGAAATGAAGCCACTCCCAGGGCCACCCTCATTTGTGATAAGGCCATGGTGCTGGGTCTCAGCCCTTCAGAGACAACACTTGTCACAGCTATCCACAATTTCCAGGCTGTTGTGCTTTGTAAACCTCCCCTCCAAGAGCCTCTGTGCCTTCTAACCACTTTGTCTGCAAAACTAGGGAGGGATCATCAGAAGTGTGCTCTATCACACAGCTGAACTCCGATGTAAGACTGCCTACTGGTCTGTAACTACATAACACACCACAGAAAAATAAAGACTGTTTACTTCTGACTACTCAATTCCCATCAAAAGGGGAGTCACAGGAGAAAGGAAGAAATTGATATTTTCCCCAAGCTATATCAATATTTTAAAAGGAAACAAGTAGTCAAGAATATGGATCTCTGCTGAATGCAGTGCGCCACATCAGCAACAGCAGAAAGAAAAAACACATGCAGCCTGTTCTGCAGGTTTCCCCTTTTCCATCTAGCGGAGATGCTCATGATCATCACCATCACTGAGCTCCTCACAAGTTTTGTGACATGTCTGCACACAAACCAGAGCAGTCTCTGGACTATCACAACCTATGACAGTTTTTAATAGCTCTTGAAAGGATATTCTACTAATCGGGTACCACACCTTTCCCACTGATGACATTCAGCTACTCCAAAGGGCTGGGAGAGGTGCAGACTGATACTCCTCATTTGCCTTGGGAACCCCTAGCTTGTCCAGAGCGGACTGGTTTAAGAGAGGATACTGAAATGTGCTGGTTCAGTCCTGACTATCCTGTGTCAAAGGGCAGGACACGGCTGGAAGCAAGGAGGACATGGCAAAAGGAGACAGTCAGGACCACAGGGTCAGTCCCCCTCCAAGTAACTGCACTCAGAACGTGGGTGTGAATGATGAGCATCCCAGGTTACACACATAGTTTAGCTAATGACAGCAGGTCTCCATTTTTGGGACACCAAGCAATACCAAATACTGAAAAGGCTGGAAAGTAGCTAGAGATATGCAGATTTGTGTCCCACTTCCTGCATTATCTTTGCGATGAACTAGTCATCTCCTCAGAAAACAATAGGTGCTCCAGCTCCTGGAGAGGAGCTCACTGCTGTTCAAAGGCATTGCGCTATTATGACAAGTCAAGCTGTAGGAGCAACACAAAAAATAATGCTGGAACATGAAGAGAAGACCTGACATGAGTTGTTATGGAAACCAAGATTCTCACAAGCTCACACCACCATATGAGGTCTCTCCCCTTACATCTATTTGTCAAAAAGCCCGAGATGCATGGGAGTTGCTAATGACCACAGCTCTGTTGCCCCACCTTGCATTCACTCTCAGGTATCACTGCCATTTTCTCCCAGTTAATCTGACCTGGCCCAAGCACCTCCAATGGTGGGAAGGGGCTCGGGGTTCCGGAAACACCAGAGGAGAGAACAGGCCTGTCCCTTTGGCACTTCTGGCTTAGAAGACCTGGTATTGGCAGTAGCAGGTTTTAATCACAAGAAACAATGCCTACTTTAATATAAGCTACTTTGTTGCCAAACTTCAAAGTTTCAGAAAAATCAAAACAGCACCAGAAGGCACAGGGGCAAAACCATATGTTAATAGTCTCAAGCCCATGTTCAGCAGTGTAAACACACAGGATGGGGATTAGACACTTCATCCGAGCTACATTGTGCCATTTTATATACCCTGGGTTATCTCATCTGACTTCTGCTGACCTTTCCATCAGCATGTAGCTCTCCTGTAGTGAGATTTGCCACTATTGCCTCATACATTGACTATACAGAAAAGGAAAATTCTTCTGTATGCTTATAGGCAAACAAAAAGTCTGTACAGCAGCATACTGCTAACGATACTTAGTGAAGCTCATTTTCCCACAGAAGCAAAGCAGGGAGCTGGCTATGGCAGACTGCTAGGCAGCAGCAGACACTGCCTTTCCTGTAACTTAAGTCCCAACTACTTCTGCAGAAGAGGTTGGGGTAGACCTTGCACTTACTACCTATTGGGATGCCCTGCTTCCTGCCCAACTCTAGCAAGATCAGTGAAATTGTTTTTCCAGGTCATCACATACAAGTTCTTGCCTTTTAAATTCTGCCATGGGATAGAGAGAACAACTTCACCTACACTCTCAAAATGCTTTAGGCTGACTGACGAAACATTGCATGAATCTTGTACTGGGGGTCAGTTCAGCCCTGGCACTGTCTCATGCCTGGACCTTCTTCCAGACAGACTCCAACCTGCATTTCAGTAACTGTCACTACCACAATGCTCAGCATCAGACACACTTCCAGACCTGAATCTTTGGACCTGGCTTACGATTTGACCCAGCATCACTTTGAGTGTCTGCACACAGGGCTCCCACTCCCCCCGAGCAATTTATTATATTCTTCGTACTCCACAGCTTCCAACACCACAGTAAGGCAGGTGCACACCTACATGGGAGGACATGAGCACTAAAAAACATACTTGGTGTCACCAAGAAGCCACTGCCAGAATGTAAAGTTTAGAACCTGCTCTGTGCGCTTCCAACCCGTGTCTGAGGGCAGGAAGAAATGCAGCAGTAACATGTCTCATGTCAGCACAGTAGCCCATACTTCTGCAGCATGCTGCTTGGCTTGCAGGGCAATAGCAGGAACATCTGCTACAGTTAAGAATGCAAATGAGTTTTTCTGCTGTTTTCAGTCACAACTTGCCAAAATTTTCATCTTCAGAGATGAATTTTTCTGGACTTGGCCAGCATCCAATGGTGATTATTTGTTGAAAGAAAATGGCAAAAGTGACTTAACCACTACAGAGCGCTTGGAATGGCAGTCATCACTATTATTCAAAAGTCCTGACAGGCAGAATTAAGCAGCTTTAAAGTCCACAAAGTTTATGTCTGAGAGACAAAAAACCAGAAGCATCTGCCAAGGGATTTCAAATGCGCACCTTTTAGCAAGAGTTTGTACACCATTCAGTGCATGAGGGCTCCAAATTAGCACTAAGCCTCAAGGATCCACTAAGATGAAGTTGGGGGAGGAAGGAAGGGCTAACAATCCTGCAACCAGCCCCTATCTGGTAAAAATAGTATGCAGGGCATTTTGCCAGCTCACTGGTAAATTAAATTGCACAGGCAAGTAGCATAAGAACTTGTGAAAATGGCTCTCTAAGACCTTTCCTCTGAAGGCATTATTCCCTGAGCAGCCAAGCACAACCAACAGGTCTCTGAGCCGAAAAAGGGAAGATTTGCTCCCTAATTATCTCCTCACTCCTGTGCTTAGCTGCACAGCTCTGCCTCCTTCCTTGCACTAGCTCCAGGGTTTGCTGGACCCACCTTTCAACCAACTTATTTGACTTCTTAACCAACCTAATACTAGGTGCCTTTATTTGCTAGGTTATGACTCGAATGAACTTGGGGAGGGACCTACTGAGCACCAGAGCAAGTAGAAGGCAAATGGCAGGAGCACGCACCTGGAAGAGGCACACTCAGTCTGCTGGTGGTAGCAAGCTATTCAAGTGCTTCTCCCACCTGGATTGTCTTCACTCCAACTCCCTGCAAGCTGGAAGTTTGTAAAGCTCTCAAGCCCCACTGAAAAAATTCCATATTAACTTGTAAGAGCAGAAATCCCTTTCTAGTAACCAGCATCAGAAAGACAGGTCTTTTCTCTCTGATTGGTCTAATTCACAAGATGTAAGGATCTCTACAACAAAAAGATGATATAAAGCACTACAGAAAAATTTGCACAGGTAAATATAATGCTGAGGCATCTGGAGCTTTCAGACTCAGAGATGTGAATACATAGCCTCTTTACATTCAATCAATGCTCATTGTCATGAGTCTGACCATTTTGTCAGTGGTATTCTTTTGGTATCTGGAAGAGGAGGGACAGAAAGAATTGGTTTTAATTAAGTCACAGGAATAATAATCAGTTTTTCATCCTGGAAGACAGAAGAGGTGGGAAAGGGAAGTATGCTGAAGGTTTGGCAAATTCCTCTTGCATAATGTTGCTAGCTCTACACTCTGAAACAAGCTATTTATTAATTGCATACAACGCATTCAAGAGGCTGCAGAAAGTACAGGATGGGTGAGCAATGGCTACTGGGTGACTTGCATGCTCTTCGAAAGAGTCCTGCAATTTCTTCTATATAGTGCATAAGCTTGTAACGGTATAAGCCACAAGAGATAATGTAACTTGCCTAATAAAGAAGCTACAGCATAGATGCTATAAGCTGGACAGTCTTTTCTACCAACTCAAAACTTCAATTATTTTGGTGGTTACTCTCATTCTACAGTGGCCAAACCATACTTAAAGGTAATGATGCCCACACATCAGCATGAAGTCAGCCGTCTTTCCAGGGTAACTGACAGAGGCAAGGGGGGAAGGTTGGTAAGTGTGCTCTCTGTCCTGGATCTGTTGAGTTATCCTCAACAGATATGAAGCTAGACAACAAGTCTCACACTCTAGGGTATTCCATGTCCACTGCTGCAGTGACTGTCACACATGTGTCTCCACCAGCGTACAGCATACGGTGGCGTCTGCTTTAGCAGAGACACTATACCATAGCATTACGCTGGGACTCCAGTCTGTGCTGCACAGCACCCCAATATCAAGCAGGAAATACATCTTGCATTTTAGCGAAACATTGCCAAGTGCTACGCTCCTTTCTGCTACCAAGTTACTGGGAAACAGTAGCATTACTCAGCACAGGATCCCTCTGTGATTTGTCATCTTGCTCTATACGACTGCTCTATAACACTCTTCAAAAGAGCGCATCAAGGAACCTAGCTCAGTCCTTACAGAGGCTGTAAGCTTGGCAAATGGTGTTGAAGGCAGCCTATGATGTATGGCATGTGCTCCAGCAAATCTGCCTATTTGTTCTGTGCACGCAGCTACTTGTGACCATGTAGAGTCTTTGCTGACTTCCACAGCTTTCCCATACGTAATGACTGGCAAGATCATGACCTTGTTTTGCATGATGGCTTGATTCAGATAATCCCAAGAGTGCTCGCAGTCATTTAAATCAGTTGTAATATAAGGAATTTCAAACTGACTTTAATTTTTTTAAAAGTTCAGATTTGCAGAGTGAAGTAGAGTCAGAAAACGTCAATGTAATCCCTCCCCTCATATTCTTAACCACAGTCTCCTGTGTGTACACATTTTGATTTTTTTTTAGACTCCCCCACCTCCTCACCCTACCACATTCAGTCCACAGGATGGCTGGGACTTGCTGAATGAGCGGCTAGTCAATATTATTTTTTCCCCCTTCATTATTCCTTGTGTCACCTCACATCTTATTTATCATACACTAAGCCCCTCATTGAACAAGGCAGAAATCCTGCAATAAGAACAGCCTGTGAACATTTAAACACTGTATTGTAATTCTGGTATTTCCCGATTTCTATGTATTTCATTTCAACGTTACTTTAATCCATGTCTTTTGTGTTGAATTTCATTGCCTCTTTAAAAAAGTGGATAAACAAAGAAAATCCTTCACAAGAAACACATTTGACAGACAGCAATATAGCATTTGTCTTTTATAAATGTGCAATTTAGAGCTATGGGAATAATTGATTTTTCAGTTTGTTAGCAAATCAAAATAAAAGTTATTTTTGGGTTGCCCTAAAAGGCATACAAAAAAGTCTAGTCGAAGTTAAAAGGCAAAAAGAATCAGATGAAGCCCCCAAACTAATTTGTTTGGATCAACTGAAGTGTTACCTTGGGAATACATTGCTCTGTTTTAGGATTTCTAACGCTTTCATGAAATACAGTTTTAATTCGTTTTTGTGGTTTTTTGTTTGTTTTTTTCTTTTTTTTTTTTTTTAAATAAGCCCCCAAAGTTTTACTTTGATCATCTTTCTACTTTCCTGAAGTTAATTCTTTCACTTCTCTTCTCCATGCCCACCCCCAAAGATCTTGTCACAATTTCAACTTGACTTTGTGATGGTTTCAACTGACAAAGCTGTATTCTTGTAGAAAGCTCTTCAGAAAAAGTTAGAAGGGAGAGCTGGGTTGCCCATCTCCCGCTTTAAAGCGACTGGCTGGCCAGAATCCCCCACTGCTTCTGCTCTCACGTCTTCATCATTATTTATAAACTAAGTGCCTGAGTATGGCTACATCTCACACAGAGTTAATAGCCTAAAGGCCATGCGATGCAATGAATTAATGTGATTACACAGTGGGGTAGGGCTGGGGGAAGACAGACAGCAAAACCTACAAAATTCAGCCCTGGTCTTACTGTGCATGGCTGGTGGCTCTCCTGCAGGATCAAGGCCTGAAGTACACAACTACTCAGCAGAACAGGATATTGTTATTTATATTGCCCTAGATCATTAGCCACAGCCGAGGTTCTGTTGTGCCAGCCAGTCCACACGCAGTCACTCCCTGCCTGGAAACAGCCTGCGAGCTGCTCAGGGCAGATCAAGGCTGAGAGGGACTTGGAGGCACAGAGGATGCCATGTGCTCAGAACAACACGATATTCGTTAACAGGTCCAGGCCTCTCCATGCAGGAGCCACTACCCAATTCTTCGAACCACCCTGAGTGTGGAAGGTGGTCTGACAAAATCTGGAAAAACACACCTTTGCTTCCTTGCAGGAGAGAAGTACACGCAAGTCCCATATCACCTCTGCATGATTATTTTTGAGGTCTACTAAAATGCTGAACAAACAGCGGCTTGGAGAAGGTTCACCGCAGCTTTGGTAAGCAAGTGCCTGGGAATAACTGCAGTTCTACTGTTATTTACTCTGGCATTGCCTCACCAAGATTTTCACAGGCACATTTGTTCCCAGTGGCTTAAGTTCCAGGCAAATTACAATTTCTGTGCACCTTAAAATTAAAAACTAAAGCCACTTGCAAACCAAACAGCAAACGGCAAGCTCTCTCATAGCTGTAAATGCAGACACTATTGCCGTTTTTAAACACAATTCAAGAGGGACGGGGGAGATTTGATCAGTCTTCCCCTCCAAACCCTGCTCAGAAGCAGACAAGGATGCTCAGTTTCCCTCCTAAAAATTGCCAGCACCTTAAAATAGAAATGTGCAAATGCAATCAGTTCTCTACTGGGCATGCGACTAGCGAGCTAGATCCTGGAGAGAAGACAATGCCAACAGTATTTTACTACTTCCACACCAAGCCTGACACACCCAATAGCTCAGATTTTTCTGCATCCTTTGTCTCCTGTCCCAGGAAGGTTTTTTAGCCTGGGTAGAGAGCTGTGCAAATGCCTGGGACCAGCTCAGGCCTGGAGCCAGCCTAGCTGCATTCCTATGGAGGTATTAAGCTCTGTCAAACCTAAGCTGATCTGTGCAGATCCCATGTGGCTGCCCTTGCACCTAAGCAACCTGTTTCATCTATAGTCTGTGTTGTCTGGGAATGAATCATTCAGCATTAATAAATTTCTTTTTTTTGCCAGAGAAATCTCTCTTATTTACAGTTTATCCAAAACACTGAATTTTCTTGCCAAGATGCTCCACCACAGATACCTACAAATGTTTTTATTCAATGCCATTTCATCCTTGTTCCCTATTCTCTTAGAATAATTAAAAGAATGAGATGGCAATAAAACATCAAAATATTGAGGTAAAAATATTTCTTTTCTGAAAAAGCTGAAGCAGAAAATTTTGATTCTTCAATTTGAGGGAGGAGTATTGGGGCTCAAATGCTTCACAAATCACTTGGGTCAAGCAAAATACTCATTTTTGCTGAATGAACTACACAACGAAAAATCTTATCCAGCTCCATTTGAAATTTAGCATTTAGAGTGAAAATGCGTGTACAACTTCAGCTTTATGCATAGGTGCATGCTTCACCAACAATAAATTGAACAGAACAGGGCACAAAGACACTGTACTAAATTGCATACTGCAGCCTCCAATTTTGTACTTTCAGATATTTATAGGTAGCTGCAGAGTTGTGGGTGCACTAATTTTTCATATGCAAATGGTCATTTGCACATCCAGATATGCCTGAAAAATTAAAGACTTGTTTGAGCACTAATGAAATACAGCTCCTCCATGAACTGAATAAAAGCATTAAGGCATCATAGCAAAGGGAAGGGGGAAATACAGAAGCATTATGGGAGGTGCAAGAAATATTTAAGAGAGCTGAAAAGAGCTGCAAATTTGCAAAAGCATCCCTATGGGTTTTGAAATTTCCCTTCAGTTAAGAATAAGCTCAGAAACAGAGAGAAGCAACACAGCATAACTCAGTTGAAAATCTGCCCTTACCCTCTCACGTGATCTCTTAAGATGATGATGAACCCATGTAATTGATTGAACAAACACCTTAAACACATTATACCTTCATATTAATCAAACTATGGAAAACAGAACGCTTGGAGGAAACATTTCAGTGCACCAGTACACATGCAAGCTGGTTCAAAGCAAGGGCAACGGCCTCCACTCATCATCAGAGAAGCTACACTGATTTGTATCTGCTGGACTTACAGCCATTGATTTTGGCACTTAACTCTCCTTCTCTTGTACCCCACAGGCTGTGGAGCAGTGGGTGTCAGGCTCCATGAAACAAAGGCACTAGCATCCAAAAAGCAGGTAGTACTCCCCTTGCAGCTTTGTCAAGGAGTGAACGACCAGCTGAAATTTTGGGCCTCTTCCCTCCCTGCCTCCTTCCCCAGCTCATTCACACACACTCCCTCAAAATGCAAACACACACGTACAGCACCTTAGTTGTCTGCGGAAGGAACATGACATCAAATTGACAGAGCTGTGACTATTTGACATCCAAGCTGATAACAGAACGGCACTTCTGAGCAACACTTGAACAATAGGCAAGAAATGTGGCTTCCATAAATGGCTGAATTTACAGCTTGCTATTCAAGAAATAAATAAACCATTACCCACAAAGCATCTTTTCTCTTTGAAGTATGTCACCTGTCACTAAAGGTTAAATAACTGCTCATGTAAGGCTGGCGGGAGTAGGTTGTAGCTTTGCAACGTCTTATAGCTTTAATAGTGACTGTGCAGTTATAACCCTCCTGCTTTAAGGAACACAACATCACTGATTGTCGGCAGTAGGAAATAGATCACCTACTACATGCCTGTTATTGGCTCATTGCTTGTTATGATTTTATGAAGGAAACAGGTCAAAATAAAGTAGGCAGCAATCAGCACGGAATAATGGACCAACTGCTATGACTGACAGGACAAGACGCAAGAGACTTGGACTTCAGATTTGGGAGCCAGCTCATACAGGAAAAGCAAAGGTCTCTCTTTCTCTAAGACATAGTCATGCCATTAGTCTGTGCCTTTGCTCCCCATCCACGAACCAGGGACAACAAGCACCCGTCACTTTGATGCTCATGATGCCCTGTGGAACTAGGACAAAAGATTCGTAGCTCAGACCATCCAGTAAAGGGAGCGAGGGCAGGTGAATGCAAGCACACAAAGAATACTGGGGAGGCCACCAGTGGAGACTCAAATCCTGTGTGGACTGTTTATAAGCCACTGAAGGAGATGGCATCTTCTCTTCACCACCCCACCCCTGCCCAAAAAACCTGCTCCTAGAGTTTCAGATGAGGTAACTTTCCCACCCCTTCCTGCCAGCTCTGGAAGGAACAGAGCAGCTTAAAACCCTAAACCACGTGCAAGAGATTACAATAGGGCAGAGAGCTTACTGATGGAACAGGTGTTATCAGAAAACATGCAGAAACATTCATACAGTGAACTGAAAAAGTACAAGCTTCTAGAAATGAGAGACAGCACGTTGGCTCGGTAGCCTGCCATTTCCCACAGAGTCTGGTAAGGACAAGGAAATGGGCAGAAATCACTTGCAAAGTCCCTCAGGCATTAGTGAGAAATGATAGTGACCTTGTCAGACAGGCAATGCTGCTTGCCTTCTCCATTCTGTAGGGAGCACACATGGATTTTCAAAATAAGAAGTTGTTATTACAAAACATAATTTATATACTTATTATGGGCAGGGATTTGTGCCTACACAGACGCACCAGTCTCTTGAGGCATGAGTACACGTTACTGTAGAAGTTCCCTCACCCTGCAAGTTGGGTGACCAGGCTCACAGCGCTCAGTCACCTGCCTCCTCAAAATCCTCCCAGGAAATAAAAGACAGCAGGAAAAGCTAAAGCCTCATATCTCAGCTGGATAGTCATTAGTCCCACAAACATGGCAAAGTGGTCTGTTACTGCTCCTCTGTAGTATCTCTGTGATTTTACTCTTTCAGGCTGAGAAACATTCAGAAATGGTTTTTCTGCCAAAGCTCAACAGCATTCCAGTTTTTGCCCTGCAAAGCGGTGCCTCAGCAAGAGCTCCTTTCCCTCTCTGGATGACTGCTGCACATCCCAGAGAAGCATTGGTTGTTTTTTGCCTCCACTTGAGAGGGCATTACTGGAGTAGAGGGTCTGACCAACAGATAACCACAGATTGACAACAGAGCCCCAAGAATACAGAGAAATAAAACTCTTCTTTCAAACCTCTCTTCACTCAGCTGCTTTTCAAATTCAAAGTGTCCGTATGGCTAACCAGCATGAAGGGCTTGCTGTGAGAGCAAGAGGATTGCCGGCGTCCCAGAAGCAGACAGACATTCAACAACAGGAATAGCACTGTGATATCTGGCAACTTCTGAATCCACTTCCATCTCAAAACTGTATCTCCTTCTCCACTCTCTCCTTCTCCACCAAAATGGAAAGTAATGAAAGCTGTATTCCTGATCATAGTGGGGGAAGCAAAGGGGAGATTGTCCCAGTTTGCCAAAAGCACAAATCCCACAAAGTTTCACACTGGTTCCAAAACTCTATGCCCGGTCCTGACCCATATGCTATCCTCCAGTAATCTAGGTCTAATGAAGTTGAATGAAAGCTGTCAGGGAAGAGGAGCATGATGCAAAAAGAGGCACAGGTTGTATAAACGTTATGTTACCCCTTCTTATCCAATAAAACCAGCCCTTGCACTCAGGGTGGGTGCTCCACCTGCTAAGAGCCCTCCATTGGGCTGTCTGCAAGAACTGCAGACGAACACACACAGGTTTGCCATCCTCTCCATCCCCTATATTATCTAGGAAGATTTGTAGCTGTATGTAGACAGTTGCAGTGTGGCATCACAAAGAATAGCGCTGTATCTCTCAGAAGTCTCCTGTTCTTAACAGGAAGATTAGTAGTTAACATACCTTCCCCTGAGGAGCCATCTATGAAGTTTTTAAGGAATCACATAGAGGACCTGACACGAGAGGGGGCCCACAGACTAATTCTTTATCTTAAAACCTTTATTGCAGTTTCTAGTGCTCTAAAGTTCAGACAAATTTAGACAGGACCTAAGTCATTTGCCCTTAAAGAAGCCAAGTAATAAATTATCCAAGCCACAGTCAGTGACACCCAAATGCAGAGTTACAAGAATATTCTGTTCTCTATCACTTTCCATGGGCCAATGGATGTGGTAGCACAAAAACATGCATTTTAGTGCAACAAGATCTGTATTCTTAAAGAGATTTGTTCTTTTCCTTCATAAACCCTTCCAGTACCACCCAGCTGAAGAGAAATGTGCATGCAAGTATTTGGCACCCTTCCTCTCACTTTACAGCCAAGAGAAATCCAGAGGCCAGTTTCCCCAGTGCCCTGACAACCCAACAGAGATGGGATATTCATTTCCATTCCCATGTCAGATGACAAGCAAGTTATAAATTGTGTTCAGTTCTACCATCCCTTGTTTATCTACCATGACAGTCTTCTCTGGCTCTCGTGTGGCTAGGAGCCCAGAAGGCATGCATGACCTTTTTCAAGCTGTTCGAAGTTGTCATAAGCTCTTCTGCCCCCCTTTATTTTCCATCATTTTATTCATGCCCTGCCCTTCTCCCTCTCCAACATCCCTTTATTGCAGTCCTCCTAGAACTTTATCTTCTCCTGTCTCCCTGTCCCTGAATTACAGCCTCTCTTACCTTCCTCTCTTTTCCTCTTCTTGTTCTCTTTGATGGTTTTTCTTTTATTTCTTTCCTCCATTTGTTGAGCAGGGCAAGCTTTCACCCAGACACTCCATTAACCCAAGCCTCATCTGACTTGCTACAGTACTGAAAAGAGATGAAAACTGGGCTCTCCTCACTACCTCCTCCCTCCCTGCTTTCATTTATCTTTGCTTCCTCATTTTTTACCTCTTCCCCTCTCTCCCCCCCATTTTCTCTTCAGGCTCATTATTGTACCTGGTCCTCTCTTGATCTGCTGTCATTTTTTGAGCTGCCTGTTTTGCTCATCTTCCAATCCCCCATCAGCACTCTCTAAAAATTAAGTTCAGAGATTAGTCCTCTGCAGCTGCCCTAGTGCTGAGTCGAACCAAACATCACTTACATCCAGAAATTTCCTTTCAGGGCCACCTGGCAGGGTAAAGTAAGACATCTTACTTTTCTTGCCAAGGCCCGAGCTGCTGAACTAGTAGAGACACAGAATTATTTATAGAGACAACTCATGGGGATGTTATTGAGGTGATGGCTCAACACCTCAGAGCCAGCCCCTCCAATATTCCAGGCGGTAATGAATAAAAAATAGGGGGCAGATGGGAGACACGACAAACCCTTTAGCTGGGATTTGGTTTCCAACAGTGAGATTTGGCTAATTTTCCCCTCTCACACAGATAAAAGAAACAAGGGGCATCAGAATCTTTGATGTTCAGAAATATGGGAAGCTGTATTTATGGTAAACATGAAAACCACCTGACACTGACTTGCGAGTGTCAGAGCTGTTTATTTTTTACACAGCACTTCAACAACTCACTAGTGAGTGCTGAAACTTGCAGGTTTGCGTTTAGTTGTCTCACTACATAGTGAGACAGAAGAGAAAATGGACTAAACCAAGACGCAGGAAAAGAGTTTGGGATTGGAATGCCTCTGATAACCCTCACCATACAGCTGGAGCAAGACCATTTGTGAAGCAGTAATGTACAGATGACAATACAAAAAAAGCCCATCACAGATGCAATAAAAACAATGACCAATTCTGCAGGAAGATGGCGTTCATACTGAAATGAGGCGATTTCACCTTTACCAAAGCAGCACTGACATTCATCACAAGAGCACAGCAGGGCTGGGGAGCTTATTGCAGTTACCTGGTCTGAGGAAAAACTAAGATGCTACAGGTGTTCCTGGCAGACTAAAGCCTGGGAATTGTGGATGGAGAGCACCCTTCATCCTATACAGGGCATGACAGAAACTGTATGTCAGCAGCACAAGGAAGATAGAGAACTAATATCCAGAAGAGGTACAGGACTATGCATTAAGAACCTTAAATCATGGACAGCAGAACTGGATCAAACCCAGCTTCTTAAAAGTCTGTTTGGTCCTGGGTAGAAGCATTGACTGAAGCTTTCACCAGGGCTGGATTTTCTCCTGCAATAACTGCGGCACCCAAAACAGCAGAGCTCTCTTTGCAGCTTCTCTCTGTGGCACCATTTCAAATAGCTACCTATTTGGTTATTTTCATAAAAGAGAATAAAACCTTTTAATCACTTAATTTTGACACTTCAAGTTGAAATCAGCCAATTCAAACAGTGAATGAGGCAAAACAAACATGAACAGACACACATTAAATGGTTTCCGAAGTTTCCTTTTGTTAAGGGACTAAAAGGCATGGTGCCAGAAATAAGACATATGGAAGGCTAGCTATCCTACCAAATTGAGAAGCAGCACAGAATTCCTAGCGAAAGAATGGGATCATAACTCAACAGGCATTTCTGATGGCAAAACGTGAAGAAATGACAAAAAGGGAAATCAATGGGATATTGTATTACCTGGCTATAAAGTATTCAAGAAGGATATATTGGGGCCAAGTTTTATTCTAGCATGACTCCAATGACTTCAGCAGAGTTACAGTAGTAAAGACACTGGTCCTCTAATGCAGAGACCACAACACTAGCAATAGACTCAGCTCCCACAGCATCCAGCGACACGACATCACTGTGGGCACGGTCTTGGTTTAGCATCTGCCTTGACAAAAATACCAAGCTGTAAACATATTTTAAAGTTATTACAAGCTTTCTGTTCAAAAGAAGATAAACATTCCACAATGAAGGAAATCAAAGAAGAAAGGAAGTCCAACGCAACAGGTAACTGACCAGCCACAGCAAGACAAAAGCTAAGAGAAGCAATTTTGGTTTAAGCACTTCTTGAAACTGCCAGTTCTAGGTTACAATGGAAAAACAATTTTACATTCTCCTTAATTCAGACATGTTAAAATAAAGGTAATTATTGACAAGCTAATGCATACCACTGACCAGAATATCATCCAGTTCATGTTCTTAAAATAGCAAGCAGAAGAAAATCTAAAAGACTTTTAGATGCATAAGGTACTATCACTTAATCAGAAATCAGCAAGAGAGATAAACACCAAACACTCCCATTCTGCCTGAAGTGCAGTGTAGTGCATGATAACTCTCAGACTATTTTTTTCCTGTAGGTGCTAATGATTTGTAAAAAATAAGTAATAAGGCGACAGAAGTTTCAGAAGTAGCAAGATACATCTAGTTTAGACTGTAGAAGACGACGACTCTTCCAAGGTCTCCGACCAAGTGGGGTGCACCCACAGTAAAGCAGCAGATCAATCCCCTGTTGACAAGCAGAAGGTAACATGCAGTAGAAAACACAGTTTGAACTGTCCACGAACTGACAGCTGCTGCCGGTATTAATTGTGGCCACTCAAGGAAGAGACCTGGTGTCACTGGGGACAGCTCAATGACAGTCTGATCAATATGCACAGGCAGCGGAGAAGAGTGAGGGGAAGCAAAAGAAATGCACAGTTGATGAACTTACCCGAGCATATTCTAGTACCGCCATCTAACTTAGGGGTATGCTCTCATTTACAATGCTATATTTTGTTCCAGCCAATAATCCCCATGCCCTCCATGGTACCACACAGCTAAACCATCAGGAATCAAAACAGCAGACAAATACAATTACTGCCCGCACGAGGCCACAGATGTTTCCAAGTACATAGTTAACTTTCAAACTAGTAGGGCAGATGCCTTCGCTATGGAAGATGACTTAGGGCCTCCCTAAAACCTCGTCTTCAAAGGCAAGCTGAATTCAGAGTCTTAGCATTCCTAAAAAATATACTGTTCCTACTCAAAGGTGACCAAATAAGAAAGCCAAGTGATTCCAGAGTTCATTAACGGGACTTTGAACACAAGAGTCAGCTGAGGCCTGACCACTGGCAGAGGGGCTACACAGTCCGCCTTGACCCAGAGGCAGGAAAATGCCCTGGTGCAACACACATCTCCGCAAGTATTCACCTCCGTTTCTGAGACACCGACCACACTGTCATACTAACTGGCCACATGGAAGATAGCCTCTGCCTGGTTCAGCTAAGGAAAATCTGTCCAGTTCATGATCCTACATCTTTGCCAAAGCAGATGCCAGTACAGCTTGGACAGTGTGTGTGAAAAATACACTGGCATCTCCCACCCAGCCAACAGCCCATGCTTGTCCCTGTCCTTCACCATTCCATATTCAGAACTAGAGCACCACTAACCTGCTCAAGGCCACCATCCAGCCAAACCTGCTTAGCAGCTCATCCTGGTAACTGTGTAGAGGAGTAAAGGAGGGGTAATGCAATGTGCAGAGCTTGGCTGTGTCCCACTAAGATCTGAGGATCACAACGAGCCTGGACAGACCATGAAATAAAGCTCTTCCTGTTCTTTAAATGAAGTTACTTCTCTCCACTTGTTTCAGATAAGATTGGAAACAAGGGGAAGAAAACATCCTCCTTGGACTGAAAATGATCTTTTGACCTCCCAAATGTGACATTTGCTTTTTGCGCTACTGCATCTTCTTTTTGCTTAGTGATATCCTCGGAAGCAAGTTTGCTGCCATAAAAGAAATTGCTGCAGCTGTAAATAGTGATGAACACTGAATATTCTTTACAATTTCTGGAAATGTCTTGTGTCACGCCCATGACTGCACTCTAATTATCCAATTAGGAAGCAGGAAGAAGAGCACATGGCTTATTGTGTCCAGCCAGATCTTACATACAGCACTCAAACTGTGAATATCAAACAAATTGCTCACAAATTAGTAAGACCAAATTATTCACAGAAATTCTTTGAATAATCTCAAATAGCCAATAAATTGAGGGATGGCAAGAAATGACTATGATCTGCTTATCAGCAATTCAGGAACAAGAACAGGAAGCTGCATTTGCCAGGCTTCTTCTAAAAGTTGTTTGAATTTTCACCATAACGAGTGTGTGAATTTGACTGAGCACTGCAGACTACCTTTGAAGTTTAGTGAATAACAACAGGCTGAAATATGGTCAAACTTAAATAAAGACAGGATGCTTCCAAAGCGGTCACGATTTTTCACTCCCCTATTATCTGTAAATTGTTTAACCAGCAAACCACGCCTGTGATCATTGCTGACAATGTAGTTAAGTGCATGATACCAAAGAAGAAAATGGCTTGAACAAGACAGACATTATGATTACACAGAACTTAAAGTTTGGTTTACTTTCTTTTTCTCCTCTAACAAATCCACTGACCTGCAAACTTCCTCAACTGATTTTTGTAATCCCTTACAGTTTTTGTTTTTCTATTTTTGGCTTAACATTTTCAAGCCGTTTTTAAAAATTAAGTATTTTTGAGAGAAGAGATTGAATATGCATTGAAGCCTTCAGTTTTTGAAGGCTTTCATATTAGATGAGCATCTAACAGAGTTCCAGGAACCTGTTTTAACTTTATGCACTCTTTTCACCAATTTGTCAGGAATCTCTTAGCAGTATTTTCCCCCACCTATTATACACTTCTGAAAAAGAAAAGATATTTCTGCAGGAAGTACTTTTACTGGAGGAAGGAGATCCAAGTGCAAGCACTAATAAAAAGCTATTTCTCTTCTTTTTCTGGGGTACAAGACAGACAAACAGAAGTTCATGACAAAGCCCTCTGATGACTAATTCCTTTTGTTGCAATAAATGCTGACAGCTCCACCCTCACGCAGACACACATCTGATTTCATTAGATACTGTTCAGATGTGTATTATAACTGAATATTTCAGGAGAGGTGTACACCTTGGTTGACAAGCAATACAGGAGAAGGCAGAGTATTTCACCAATTACACACACAAAGCTGCTTTCCTGTAGTAGGGACAGAGTACATGGTACCACAACTATTCCAAATACAATTTCGTTACCACTAATAGCTTGGTCAGCTCCTACTGACTGTTAAAAAAATGCATGGATACCATTTGCCAATGCCCCTTTTCTCTGCATGCATATACTCACAGTCACCAAAGTATGACAGTGCATTCCCCCCATTTACTCACCAAGCTTCTCATACAGATGTACAAGCCTGTCTTTCTCACCAAAACACACACCTCAAATCACACCATAAGACTTATTCTATCCTAGTGATTAAAACACAGCCTGCTACCTTAAATAGGCATGCAATTTTTACAGATGGCCAGGTCACTTGTGATTTTGTCTCCTCTTTCTCCACCCTCATATGTACATCTTTCAGTCTGCCTTGAAACAACTTAAAACGATCTCATCTTTAAAGAACGTGGGCTCATCACCTTCTGATAATTAAGCTTCTTTAAGGGGTCTCAAGGTGGGCAAGCAGCCTTGTGGAATGGCCCGTAATCACTAGTCACCACTAAAAACCTTGCCTATATTATACAAAACATGAAATAGCTAGGAATACAGGGAATACAACTAGGAATTCAACCCATAAAGCCTTCTTTGTGCAACTGAGAAGCCTCAGAAGTGCTTTGAAAGGCTTCAAGGAAGAGAAATGATTTTAACAAAAGAACAAAAAAAGAAAACTTGAAAGAGAACAGAAGTTCTGAAGTGTGTGGGGGTGGGAGAAGTCTTCAGTGTTAGGAACACCAAAGAGATCTCTAACTCAAAGCTACCAGAATAGCTTAAACAAGCCGAGGTGGCTGTGGTTTGATATTCTTACTTCGGCAGTGACTGTAGTTTGTTGCCCAGCGGACTGCACTGTGGATCTAACTGGACTGTGGTTTAATTTGCAGAAGACCTAGAGAATAGTTGTTCCCTATATCCCCACAAGAGCAGTTCAGCTTCCAGGAGGCTACAGAGCTGTGCTTCCGTGCCGTAGCTTGCTGGCAAGGAAACAACAGCCTACCTCTCCTAATTGGCCCCGAGAACAGGCAAAGGGACACAGAGAGGAGAAAGAAGCCCTATGCTTGTTATGCATGAACTGCCCTCCTCTGCCAGCAGAGCAGCTCTCAGATGACCGTCAGACAGCTGAGATGAGAAATGGGCTGGCAGATCCTTCACTGCGATGGCACCACGGCTTGAAATTCCAATCTCCTCCCACTCCCCTGGGGTAGTTTATGAGCCATTTTGGTTAGTGAACGTTGGCTCCTAAAATTAATGAGCGTGTCTGTTTTCAACATACGGTCAATTGCTGATTGTTCTGATCTGGTGAGCCAGGCTGATGAATACATACCACCCACAGATAAAGAAAGAGCTGGGCTTTCCTGCCGCGTGTTCAGAAAAGGGAATAGGAAAAAGAAACAACAGCAAAAAAGCTAAACTGAATGCCAAAAGGTACAACAGGGTGACCGATGCACCCAAAAATGCACTTAATAGGGACCTGAACTATGAAAAGATGTCTTCTGCTGCAGCTAAGCTTTTACTGAACATTTAGACCTGGTCATTTCTCTTTTGTCTGTAGCCAACAACAGAAACTGGATTGTGTAGCCCTGGCCTTAACTGAATGCCAAACCACAGCCATAAAAAGGCATCTCCACCTCACTTCAGACACTCATGGGAATAAGTAACAACATCCAATTCTCACACACCGGTCAACCTGTCCTCTCTGACTGTAACACCCAGCCACAGCTTACATGCTCACTTCATACTATCACTCCCTGCCAATGTGTACTCTGCTGCTCGGATCCCCAGGGAAGTGGCTCAGCACAGCTGGAGGCACACATGAACATTTCACAAAGTGACCACATGCTCTACCTGCATGATCATGTTAGACAGCAGGTGCAGCTAGTTAGCCCAAAATGTCAAGTAATAAAAGTTCTGATTAAGAATAAAAGAAAAAGGCCAAACACCCCTTGCCAGTCATAAGACACACTGCCCATCAGTAAATTAAAGTTTTTATGCCACTGCATACATTGCATGTGCCTGCTATCTACAGCCATGCATTCACCTCATGAAAAATACATGAAGATCTAAGTGGCATTAATAGTGTTTATGAGCCCATCACCTGGACAGATATTCTCTTTATGGTTGTAATGAAATAAGAGAAAGACACACACAGAGACCATAACCTTTTTGAAAGAAAAAACCCTAATGTGTATTCCTGAACCCCCAACCTGAATTCTTGATGTCCCCCAATGAAAAGAAAATACACTCTGCCAGAATCGACACATTAAAGAACCCCCTTCATTTAACAACAAAGCATCTGCCAACCTCGTTATACATCTGTCATGTACACATCAGGCTGCGCTCACAGAAGTGAAGAGATGAACAGGAACTGTGAGCAGGAGGTGGCTGCTAAAAGAGGAGGGAAAGGAAAAGCAGATAAGATTTGAGGGTGGTGGAGCAAAGGACAAACAGTAGAGATGGAAAAGCAGAGAGCAAGAGGGAAAGTTAAAGGGAAGCAAGGCAGAGCACATTTGATCGATCACCAACTCTGTATTAACTCAGTCACAGGGTTCTGATGATCTCTAGATGGACTGAGCTCTGCTCTTGTAGTTTATGATATCAGCAGAACCATTTGATTGAATTACGATGTTTCAGCTGATCGCTCTGTATCAGTAATCTTTGACTTCTCTACTCACCAGCCAACTCCTCTAAGAAAGGCAAGCTTTAATGGCAAGGAATGCTTTCCTGACATTTTTTAGTTGGAGCAAATCAGTATAAGAGTTGAATTGCTTTTGTTGACATTTCACAGGGAGACCAACACGGCAGGCACCACTGCCAGTCCTTGATAGCAATGAAAGGGCAACTAAGAAGAGACAAACACACTTGGGTATGCAATGTGCAACCCTTTGAACTAGGCAGAGATGAAGACCGCTCCCAGATAAAAAGCGTCCTCATGCCATACATCCATTCTTTTCAACCTTCCCGCTCACATCCAGCTTTACTGAGCAAGCATTCATGTTGCCAAAAGCCACTGCCTTTTTGCATTTTACTAAGGGGCAAGGATATGCCTATCTTACTGTTTGGTAACAACAGAAGAGAGTACGTTAGTGCAGAGCATAGGAAGCCGTCACAGCCATTACCCCATTGTATTACGTGCTGCACAAAGACCAAGAGAAGCAGTTTCTATGTGAAGGATTTAATATCCATATGCAAAATCAGAGCTGAAAGATGGACATAAGAGATGGTAAACTACACAGAAACAAAAAGAACATTTTGAGACACAGTGGCCTGGATGAAGTGTCAGTCCAAACCAATCTAAAAAACCAATTAATCCTTATACTCATTCTTGAACAGGAACCGAATCTGAACTGTTACTTTGAGTTTTAAGCTCAAAGCTTAAATATTTAACTTTCTTGTGTTTCTGCCTAGCATACTTGTTGCATCACCTGAGCATTCAGGTTTGGGGCTTTGCTTTTGATAGCACCACAACAGGGGAAAATTTCAGAAAAGACTTGAAGGGAAAAAAAACCAGTGTCAACTCTGCCCACTTTTATAGGGAACTCTAACTTCTTTTCAGAGGAAAGGATCAAAGCACAAGGAAAAATATTAAGTAGTCGTACATCAACACTGCAAATGCAGAATGAAACAAGATAGATACCGCTTCACCCGCAGCAGGGACTTCAAACTGTCTGAAGTCAGCAGTTCTGAACTGATGGAAAGGGGACCGTGGGGAAGATGAGCAGAGTGTACTAGACATCAGCAACTCTTCATCTTATACATTGACCCTTGGTGGTTATCAGGTAGCAGAAGCTGGAACAATCTCATCATTGTTCTGCGTTAATCTAAGCCAAGCTAACCCTAGGCCATCTTCAACTACTTTTGGCCTATTACCTTCCCATCCTTCCAAATCCAATAAACATAATTTTTTTATCAGGCTGGAACATTGACCTTGCTGTACCTGTCTCCATTCCCAATAGTCGACAAGCGGGCAGACAGAATGATGACTTAAAAAAACCCTGAAGCTTATAATGACAATCCTCAAAACCAGGGTCAAATCTTGAGCAATAACGGGTATTGGAAGGCAGTTCAGGCACAGGGCACCTCCTTAGACTTGGATCTGTAGCAAAGCAACTGTACCCTGAGGCAAATACATTGTTTCACTAGAAGTCTGCAGTACCTTGAGAAAGAGACACACACCCACAGCTAATATATTTCTAACTTCAGTAACTATCTCTTTTTTGGAACTGCCAAGACAAGTGATGCATCGATTTTCCTACAGCTCACCCTGCATGATTGGTATCAAGGCTGCGTAGGCGTCTGGCGAAGTGTTCACAAATTTCTCTGAAAAAGTAAAGACAAAGAAATCCACAACTGTAATCAAATTCGAGATGCTGAGACCAGTACAAAAACGTCCTCATAAGACAGGCTCATTCTATTCAGCCAGAATTGAAACTGAGCCATTACTGAAATCTCATCCGAAGACCTTTGCAGAAATCACATGCAATATTATCTGCATGCACATGGAAAGTAACCTTTGCAGAGGCAGTAACAGCAGGGCAAGCAAAATTTGCATTTCAGAGCTAGACAGAGAACCAAGCTGCAGAGACATAATGAAAAGGAAAAAGAAACCTATAGCTGGCCATTGAGACCCCTGCTGCAGCATGGGACAGGTGTCACTTGTGAAACTCATTGATGATTGACATTTTCTATCCAGGCTTTAGGCTGCAACTGCATCTCATTTGCCTGATCAATTGCTATCAGCTCCTGCCTTCTACATTCCATCTGTATTTTGCTCACTGGAGTTAAAAATGTACACATACATGACAAATAGCTCTGAAGATACAGACAAGAGACACAGGTGTCTCACCATGGGCTCACATTAGGCTCCTGCTCCAACAACCACTCCCCTTTCCCCCTCTCTGCTCAGGGAAATCTGCCTCATTTATGGAGTGAGCTGCCCAAAGGTAAAAACACAGATTCAGAACTGCCACCCACACGCATTAACTAATTCATCTCCCAGAGGTAGAACTACTCCTTACAGGACATTTGGCAAATGCCATTGTCACTGGAGAAAATCCAGGCCCAGGGGGAACTGCTTACAACCACAGCAGAAATCTGTATGAGTAGACTCCAAGTCCTGTATCTTCTAAATCAGAGCTGTTTCTTCTACCTTACTGACACAGCCTCCCAACATATTCCTCCTCCCCTCCAATGTTAAGATATAGCAGTTTTATAGAGTGTGCAGATGCTGAATTTTTTGCATATAAAGTTTATCATCTAATCACTCACTCATGGAATAAAGTGCCAAGTAACATTTGAGTAATCAGACTGAATGCATAAATATCCTACAGTTACACAGTTGTTACAGCGTATCATTTCATAGTTAGTTTTCTGCTTTTACAGCCATCATCAGTAGTGACTCCAATCCCCTAAACATTAAATGATCTCTACAGAAACGACCTCAGGTGGGGGAGGAAGAGGCAAACATTCTTCTTCCTACTAGAGAGGGGAACAGCAGGCAGAAATGAAGGTGATGAGTAACCAGTACTTCCTTGGAGCCCTTGGCATGTGGATTCACCAGGATCTGCTCACAGCGCCAAAGACGGAGACACCAACCTCTAGCACTCCCACCGCATGGCCCTTCTCCCCTTCACATGTTGGAAGGTAGCCCAGCTTAACAACCAGTCCTATAACCAGCACCTACCCCTCTCCAGTGCAATATGCCTTTGCAGAAGCCCCATTTCCATGCCTCGCTCCCCTGGTACAGGTCACACATTTAGGAAATTTATGAGTCTTTCCACTGGTAGGGAAAGGCTGTTGCCTTCATTGAGGTCTGGTGTCATCTTCAGTTTCTGTGTATGGCAGCTCAGAGTATTACAGCACACCTGTAAAATTCTTCCCTCTCTCACACAGAATACAACTAGTATAAGCCTAAGAACATATGAATAGTAAAGAAGACTTCCCTATCAAATCCCACAATTTTAGTATCTACTTCCTTTTCCAATTCTAATGAAAACTCGGAATTTGGGACTGTATAAAAGGGAACATTTTCAAAACTTTGGATCAGCATGATAAATCATTTAACACTTTTGAAAAAAGTTTAATGTTTACACCTTCAACTGTTTTGTTTCAGTTTGTTGAATCAGTTGACCCTTCCCATCCCCAGAACAGCCATGTTCCAAGAAGGTACTCTTCATTCTCAAGGGGAATTTAACAAATTTATCTCACTTTCTTATTGTCCTCTATACACCAGATTAGCTAGCTCCAGTTTGTAGCCCCTGATGAAACATGGCTGTCGGACCAGCAATACACCATCATTTCAACCAGAAGAGACCAGAGCGTGTCTTGGGAAACACAAGTCTTAGGAATCCAGCCTGCTTTGTAGGGGTGAGGGAAACAGGAACACATTTTCAATGGAAACTTCCTGGTCAGCTCAATCAGTAATTCCAAAGGAAGATAAATACAAACATCTGTTATTTACCAAGGAAAAACCCCACACACATGAGAAGAATACTGACAACAGCTCCTTGACCAGTAAATGTGAATTTAAGAGAGCAAAACCTACTTGAACTCCAGAGACTTCATTATGGAGGTGGTGCTCATACTGAAGTGAGAGGAGATTCTCTGAATACTTTAATGTTTCAGAGGGACCTGGCTCATTTCTGATAGGGCATGAACTGCCAATAATCTGATAGTTTAGTGATGAATCATACTTCAGTTGCCTTTTAGGATATCAGCCTCACACACTTATTCTGAATTTGTTTTTTGCCTGGAAAAGACCCTGTTATAGCTGATCATGCTTCTTCAGGTGTTTAAAAAATGAATTAAGGGACAGATGAATGCAACAATGGGCAAGAAGGATACAAGAAAATAGCACAGAAGAGGACTACAACAGCTGTAGTCACCTGGAACATCTTTGGGCTTCCAATACTAAGAACTATGCAAATCACAAAGAGTCTTGAACCAGGGAGAAAGTAGCTGCATAGTGTCCAACATCGGAAACCTGGGCTAGTGAGTTCTGTCAGACACAGGCAGAGACATCTAGCAGCACTAGCAAAAGGCTCTGGAACAGCTATTGGCATCTGGCAGCTACCGTTGCAAGCACTTTCTCGTGTGAAACATAAGCAGTACTACCAGCAAATTCTCACTGGGACTAGATATCATGCTGTCCCCACTGGGAAGAACACACTCTGAGAAATTGACTAAAAACACTGAGATTTGCTGGTTCCACGGAAAACACTGAAATGTGAGCTGCCTGCAGAATTCAAATAGGCCATGTAAATAGGGCTTCATGTCTCAGGCACAGGGGATGCACAAATGACTTCCAGTCCTAGCAGCCAGGAAGGGATGCAGCCTCTGCTCTTCCCATTGTCCACCAGGAGCACAGAATCAAGCATGCATATTATAGCTCACAGCAGTTCTGCTAAGCCAGCAGCAAGGGAGAGGGCACCACGCCTGAAGTACTCTTCATTCTCATCAGGCTGTGGTGAAGTGGCCTGAGAGTAGCTGATTGCAATCAGAGTCTCCCTGCTGAGCTAGATGGATGCTACAGAAGGCAGTCTCCAGCTGGACTGGGGTAAGATATAGCAACTTTGGCCACAAAGAATGAAGTCTCAGAAAAAGAGAAGAAATCTGCAACAGCAGAATGATGAATGAACTACATATCTGTGTTCAATCAAAATCTAGACCACATCCCAGGGCACTATATTCATACATAGATGGGCCTAAGCAGATGTTCCCTCTGAGCAGCTCTGGTATGAATAACGCACACCAATCAAGGGCTTCAGCTCAGGCTTCCCAAAACCATTCTGTTTTATTTTAAACCTCTTTCATCTCCCATTCTAGCTATATCAGGAGAAACAGAGTAAATCACCACCAATTTTAATTTTTAGCTCTTACTGGAAACATGCCATTTCTGTAACAACTGAACATCTATCTGTTTAAGCGTCTCAGGGTTCAGACCTTCAGTCACCTTTAGCTGGAGGTGAAACTGTGTCACTATTCCAAATTCACATGAGGCCAAGATCAACCATAACTTTTTCAGAAGGCCTCTGCAGACCTGCTTAGTGCTCCCTTGCATCTGTAGGACCAAAAAAACAGTAAGGAAGCACTAACCATCTCCTTAGAGCGGCTTTTAGGAATCAATAATATTTCAGGAAAAGTAGATATAGGTGGAAAAGAAATATACATACTTTAGCTTATTAAATATTTGGTACAATTTCCATACAAGGTTTCATATGCAGAAATGGCTTTAAAGCTCCTTACAGAAACCCTGTTACTGCTTCGTATCTTCAAGGTCTGGCTAGCACAGTAAAGGATGTGTTGTTGATGCTTCAGAGCATCTGCAAAAAGCTATTCAGGGTTTTTGACATTCCATCTTTACAGCCTGGTGAAATACATCACTGTTTCATGTAGCCCCATCTTCATTTAAAAGGTCCCTTGAAGACAGCAGGCAAAGGCCTGAGCTAAGGATACACCTGTATCCGTCACCTCCTTCCTCTTTGTTCTCCCTGTGCCTCCCCAAGAAGTTAGATCAAAGCACCCCGACAGGGACATCTCATTAAGAAGTAACTCCCTCCCTTGACCAGGCAGCATTACATGAGGTTGCAGATTCTTGTCCATCGGACAATGTTTATAAACAGCAGAGGAATAGTACAGTACTGTCCCTCCTTTTTTTAATAACAGTTGCAGAAATCTCAGAGTGACTCTAGAATGATAGGAAGGGCAGAAGTCTCTCCCTCTGAAACACTTCTCCTTCAGACATACCTGACCACATTAACAACAAGCAGCTCAAAGACATGTAATTTAACATTAAAGAAAAAAAAAAAAAAGACATCAACAAACCCCCAAGGGAGTGCTCTGAGCAGCAGAACTAATGAAGCCTCATTTTCTACAGATTTGCATCTCATGATTGATTGACTTCGGTGCAGAAGGAAAAGAAAGCACCAGCTGAAACTTTGCCTGCCCTTGGGGCATTTATAACAACTCACTTCTGTGGATTTTTGCATCTATTAAGGTTTGAGTTCATGCTGTGGAGTCTCCTGCACTAAGAAATTCAGAAGGCCCTACAGGTAGCAATTTCACTCAGCTCAGCCCTCACTGTAAAGGGAGGCCACACAAATACAGTGGTAGAGACCAAAAGGTGCTACTAATTTACTGACATGTGGTAACTCAAGAGAGCCTGAGTCCACAGACAACTTCATCTTGTCTGAGCTGTGCTGAATGGGAGCCCAGAGGAAATTATATTTTTATTTTGCCATGAGACATGGAAGTAAAAACATTTACAACCAAATAGGTTTGTCAGGTGCCCATAGGCACCATTTACATGGAATTTTTTGCCTAAGCATTTGATACTGAAATGGCACTTTACACCTGAGGCAGCACTGACAATTCCCACGTTTTCTTAGCCATGTCTTCAGAGCAGACTAGGTGGTAGGAGAAGCATAAAGTCCTCAAGTCTCTAAAGCAGCATGGCTGCAACTACAGAGGCACCTCAAACTAGAGGCCAAATGCTGAAAATGGAGGCCCTATCAAGCTCCCGAAAGCTGCCAGAAGGAACCACCAGCACAGGCATAAGAAGAGTTACATCTGCTTCTTCTGACAAGCTCACAAAAGCCCTGCCAACGCTGGTCATTCATAACCACTGCAAGCACACGGCTGCTGGGACCGCACCGAACACCGACAGCTCGACGGAGCATCATCACACCGGGCTGAGCAGCCACTTGCCTGGCACACGGCAGTCCCGGGTGTTCATTGTGCCTGAAGCAGTTTCACATGAGACAGCGACAAAGTAATTAAACTCTGAATCCTCCAGAAACAGAAGGCTGCGCTTGTCACTGCTGAGTCCCTCCTGCTAACAGGGAGCACCTTGATGACGAGTGACATCACTTGGGCCCCAGGTGACAAACCAGCCTTTCCTCCCAAATTAATATCCTGATTCACCATCCAGGAGAGAGACCCTGTTCATTTTTTAAGCATTGTACTGAAATATCAGATAATTAAGCTCCTTATTCCGAATCTTAAACAAACCCTGCAGGTGGACAAGAGATGAGTAATGAGGCTTACATTTTAGAGTCCCCAAACAATCAATGCCACTAAACATTTTCACCCTGTAAAAAGATCAGCTAGATAATCAAATATTGTATGTAAAAGGAAGGTTTACAAGTGCTAAGCTTCCATGTCTGTCAAATCCTTCAAAATCCTGGCAGTCCTGCTTCCCAATTAAAATAATCCTGTCTACCTATAACCATTCCTGTCCTATTCTCTCCTTTTGGTATGACTGTCTCACACCACTTTTCAACCCATCAATCCTCAAAATTGGGAGGTTGCTCCATGTCACATTACAAAACCTGTCACCATTTCTTTTACCATAGCAATGAGCTTCACCAAGATTAGCACCCGATATTACACCAAGCTGTACAAACACACAGCAGATACTTCCTGCCTGAATCACGTAACCGTGTAAATACACACGATAAGGGATGGTGGTATTACGTGCCTTCACAGAAGGCAAACGCGAAAAATCCTTTAAACTATCCACTATCATTCAGGTAGTCCGCGGGACAGCTTAAAATTGCTCTCTTGAGTTCCAGCCCAGTGCCTTGCTTAGGCAGCCCTTTTGGCTCACAAAAGAGTACCTCTACTACCAAAAGTGTCTGTACTACTACTAAAGAGCACCTCTACTAGCAAGCCAGCCAGTCAGCAATACCATCCCTCTTTTACACTTTATTCCCCAGCCCCTCTTACATACATATGCAGTAAGTTTTCATGCAAGACTTCCCTACTGCCAAATGTTATGTGCAATATGGAGCTTTATAAAACAAATACTGTTCATACTTATAAGTAAAGAGATTGATAGACAGGCAGCCCTCAAAAGCTGAACAGGTTAAGCGGAACCACTACATTCTGCAAGTGAAGGGTGAAACCAGCACAAATACCATGTTCAGGCAAAAATTTATGAAATAATTCAGAGCTTATGTCACTACTTACACAAAAACAAACAGTAAAAGAGTAAGTATATGTTATCCAATATAATGTATGTGAGAGAACAGGAATATTAAGCACTCAATACACACACATTCTTAAATCATAAATGTGAAATTAAACAAGTAGCTCTGCGAGCCATAGAGCTAATGAAAACCTTTTTCCTACAGCTGTGTGTCTTGTGGGTGGGCAGCTTCAATGGCCAAGGAGGTGCAAATGCCAAGTAAAGCTTCCTCCACAGTGGAGATTCCTACGGCTCTCTCCCGGATAAATTCTGAGGGGTTTAATAAAGAGCTGGCCTCACACTACACTTTGTCCCTCAGTCAGATCAAACCAATGTGCTCTTATCTCCTATACTCAGATACTTATTTTCAGAAATCACTCTTTTTTAAAGTCCCTGCTGTCTAAAATAGCTCTCAGGACCTAGAGTTAAGATGGACAGGGAAAGAATATAAAGGAGCACACACAAGGACCACAACTGTTTTGGTTTCTCTCCTTGCCACATTTCAGTTGCAAGGTGACTGCTCTACCAGCGCATGGTAATGACAAACACCACTACAGATGACATCCTAAACCCTGCTTGGTCCAATTATGCAAGCAGGAACACACCAATCTCTATCTAAGTACAGCCCTTGCACTCTCACAGTTCACTAATGGGGAACAGCAGCAGCTGGTCAGTTTATAGCAGTCAAAGCAGTACCAGAAGGACTCGTGACTGTTAGCTAGGCAGAGAAGAGCAGCATGGGCATGCTTTCTCTTCTTCCCCAATCTGCCAGATTGCACAACTGTGCGATTAACCTTTACTCTAGCGACCATCAGGACTTTCCACATCAGGATGAACACAAACACCTGTTTCCAGATGTTGTTGTGGTAAGCAAAATGTGCACATACTGGGATTAGATAAAGTCGCAAAGAATAGTTGGTTCATTTCCTTTATCGTCTGCTTTGCAAGACATAAAGAGCAAAAATAACAGATTCCATAACCTTAGAAACTTCCATAAAGCAACATGCTTACATCTCAGAATTGCCAGAAAGCCTGCAGCCCACCTGGTTTCAGCAGAGAAGCTTGCTAGCCAGACCTTCTGCACAAGAGCTGGAGTATAAACTGGCAGATGCAGCCAGCATTGAGCGTTCAGGGTGCTAGTCCCAATCCTACTGTGAGCACATTAAGCAAGTCATTTTACCTTTCTGTCTCAGTTTCTTTATCTGTGAAATGGAAATGCTGATACTTAAGTAGAGGAATTCAAATGAAGGAGTACATTCACACAGGCTCTAAAACTCAACAGCGCTGATTGTCAGAGACCCGAGACAGCCCGAAATAGCTGCAAGAATATTTCACCTACGTCCTTATTAGACTTTAGTTATTCCCAGAGGTGAGAGATATAACAACCCAGTATCTCCTGCAGGTTTAGTCCAACATGTTAGAGTCATGAAGTCAGACAAGGCCATTCTGTCACCATCAGTGACCTAAGTCATTCCCCTCACAGTTTAATATTCATTTTAAGAATGACTCGAAGAATTTACCCCAAACAATTTTTGCAGATATGCTTCTTCAGAAGCTCACTACTCAAACGCTGAGAAGACTTCTTCATTCACAATGTTATTGTGAGCTAGTTCATCCCCCGCTTTTCTTGTGCCAACATTGTTCTTCAGCTAAAATAGCCCTTTTCCCTTCCCGCTCTATTTTGGCTCTGTGTATTTACAGAAGTCAACTGCAACCCTTCTGTGTCTTGATTTTAGCAGGCCAAACAAAATTAGGCTTTGCTGAGGCCCTGTTCCTACTGAGGGCTCTCACTGAATTCCAAGAGGCAGAGGTGTAGCAGAACTGATCTTGCCTTTCTGCCATTATAACCCTGTGACGTATTAGGCTTTTGTGTTAAACAGAGTAGGAGCCCACAGTGGGTGGGTGCCTCAGCTGTCAGAAAGATTAAAATAGCACACAAAACAGGAGGTCATAGAGTTGCAGTGTCCTTTATAGAGTATGCTACTTTGTGTTATTTATTATTTCCATTGCAAAAGATGCAGCTAGAACACAGAGAACATGTCTCCTTGCGTAAAAGCATCACAATAGAGGACCTGGGTGCATAGAAGCTGCAAAACCCCAGCCAGGCCAATCATTCTGCATGAACTACATCCTGTGGAAACAGAGGCAAACTCACCAACTCTCCAGCTTTTGTGCTCAAATACCGGGCGAGAAGCCTACATTACCTTCATAGCTATTTCATGTCACTGATCTACGCACATTTCTTAGGACAGATTACCTTCAGATGTCAAAATGGGGGGAGGTCAGGGGAAGAAGAAACAGTAAACATTGAGTTTAGGAATTACATCATGGAGAAAAGAGATGCCACCCACACAGCTGCCTTCTGCATATACCTGAAGACACTACCGCATTTACAGCAAGGCCTGGCTCCAAAGTCCTCAGCTCCAGGTTTGCCCTCTCCCCTGTGGCTATGCCAGTCACATCCCACAACATCTGCCACTGTGCTAATGACTGCAGCCACAGCAAGTAATGAGCCCTCACACACCTGCGCAGCTCCGTGAAGCAGCTGGCAAGTCCCCTCACCCATCTACAAACTCTACATCTGCATCCACCCATTCCTCCAGTGAGTGCTTGGCCCCAGTCACAGTACCACCATCGCTCCTGATCTTCAGCTCCACCTTTGCACCCTCTTTAGGTGGGACTCACAGTGCAGCACCCACTGCCTCTCTGCTCCCAAGAATTCAAGCTTCATTGCATCATGTCTCATTAACAACTATGGCACACACAAACTGCAAGACACAAGTATTTTCTTCACTGAGATCTTGCCACACCAGCTGACTCTCTCAGGTGGCCAGCTTCACTAGGGTATCAGAAAAGGATATGTGAGCATCCCAGGCAGACAATTATAGGATGACTAGACCATGTTAAAAAAGTTTCTTCCTAATCCTGTCAGATGCTTCTTGCCTTAAGCCCTGAAGCTCTAAGATATATTGATCACCATCTCCTTTTATCCTGCACAACTGAGCTGCATTTATTCTCAAATTCCTTGGCCATCCCTAATCCCACTCACTTGACAACCTGAGCCATCTCTGGTGGCACCGACTTCTGCTGTCCTAGTTAGGAGGAGCGTGCATATGTATTTCTGCGTTTCATGCAACTGCTAGCTTGCCAGAAAAAAATGGACAGAACAATTGACCCAGTAGCTTCTACTCCATGCCAGAGTTCATCTGATGCCTGTGTGTACACAAGCCAGAAACTCCTTTAAGGGGTAAGGCTTTGTTGACCCTCAGAACTACTAGAAAAATCACATCCAAGTTTCCTGAGGTATGTCAGACGCTACTGAAGGGAGTGGCAGGGCAGTAAGAGGGCTAATCTTCACAAGCAGAGGCCAGTTTACACCATTTCACCTGTGCTAAGACCACTTTTATCTTGGAAACTCAGAGAAGTGAAGTTATCTAGAGGGACCTCAGCTCACACCTTCCACAAGAGAAGGTTAGTTACCACCAGAATACACTGCACACTACCACAACGAGCCTCGAATTATCGATCCTCAGCAAGGTATCCAAGCCAAAATAACATGCTTTCGAGTAAGAAACCCCCACCCTAACCTTTATTCATCTCACAGCCTAAATACACATGTTTGGGTTTCAATTTCCAACCCTTTTTTCAGCAAGCCAAAGTAAGATAACACTATCTCCCATGCACAAATAATTATTCACACAGTACTGTTCTGCAGCAGTTGCTGTTTCGCTTACCTTTGGTATGCTCTCCTACATACAGCAGTATCAGGCTGGAAGTGTCCTGTTGAAGTCCTTCCTCCAACTCCAGGGCTGTAGCTGGGTTCATTGCTTAAGTCAGGTATTCAAACATTCAGACCATTTAGCTGCTCTTGCGTGACCCCTTGAATAACACAGGCTGTGGGATTTCATATAGTGCTTCCAGAAGCAGCCCGTAGCTTGCCTGGGGATCTTCTTAAAAAGGCCAGTCTCAAAGTTTTAAATCTCACCTCAATCTACTATAACTTTCACAGGATGCAACAATCAGTATTATTCCAGTCAAGTGCATACTATTGATTTATACAGTAGTATGATAAGGTTGTCAATGTTTTCTACTCCAATCTTCATGCATCCTCACACTTTTTAATTTTTTTAGGGGTCAAAGACAGGAAAAAAGCAAAAATCACTGCTAAGTATCGAGCAGAGGGTTTCAGTGCAAAGAGCTCTGCTCTCTTCACCTTTGCTGACTGCAGCTAATTGAGAACCCAGCAGGGCAAACAACCAGTCCAAACTGTTTCCTCCAAGCTGTAACCTCACATAAGCAATGGCAAATACCGCAGGGCTGGGGTCTTACCCTACCAGGGGGACATCACAGGCAGGGCCCCCCCCTCCATCCCATGGATGGCCTGCTTGCCCTTGTGAGGCAGATCCAAGGCTGCTGGTCTCACAGCAGCAGCTAGGGAAACCCCTCCTTGCTTTGCCAGGCTGAAAACTGACAGCTTAACCCCAGTCTTCGTACTCTGCACTTCAAGCCAGCTCTAGACCTGCAAGAGCACACTGCTGCTCACTTTGGAGCTGTCCTTTTCCCCTCATGGATTCTTGCAAGGTCTTTTGGCACCTTGTTTTCCTCACCAGGTAGGAAACCTCTGCAAAGCATCTTCACTTTCTGCACCATTTGCTGAGGAAGGAGGACATCTTCAGCTATAGCTTGGCAGTTGAACACAGACCTCATAGGCTGAATCACAGGCTTACCACAGAATCAGGTAGAGAAGAGGAAAAACTCTCCAAGATGGCAGGTCCTAGCTTCTTGTAGCTGTGCTTGGGACACAGCTCTTCTTTCCCTTCCTGCCTTCCTTATCCCCTGAGTACCTCCACCTGCCACCCCACCCTAAGCACAGGTGGGTCTCTTCACAGTTACCCAACACCACTGCCTGAAGGTTGCACCTGACTCCTCCTCTTCCTCCTCCTCCTCCTCCTCCAATCCCCCAGTGGGGGCAATCAGGCCGGCAGCTGTGATCTGCCCTCCACAGCTGGAGGAGCTGAGGGGGGGGAAAGGTAGGGAGACTTGCTTTGCTAACCCACAGAAGATGAGGGTCTCCTCCAGAGTCCCTGTTACGTGCTTTATAAAGTAGTCTGCCTTGCTTTACCAAGCAGACCTTCAGTCTCCCTGACTGCCCATTTCTACACCCTTTGCTGTCGCCATTAGACTGTGCTGCTTCTGTTCTCTGTTTAGACCAGGAAGGTGGGAAAAGGCTATCTCTTGGGACAGGGGAATGCAGCAGCTAAGGTGAAGGAGCCTTGATCTCAGCACAGCTGTGACCTGCCATCAGAGCAGGACACAGCCACAGCAACCTTGGTGGATGTGCTTCAGAGCTGAAGACGCCTAAGCACAATACAGAGGACAATGCAGCTGAAAGGGGGAAGATACATACACCCGACTTAGGACGCTCGTCTCTCTGGAGTCAGCAGTGAGAAGTACCTCCAGAGAACAATTCAGAGCACTTGTCTCTCTGCGCTCACTGTACGGTGAATTAAGACAGCCTGTCCTTTTAGTACAGGCTAATCTAACTTAGATGCTTTGAGTTAGGCAGCATGAATGCAGTTTCCTCTTTCTTTCCCTCTCTTGGTAATTTCCTAGTGTTGCTTAAATGCTACAGAAATCACACTGAAAGTTGGGTAGAGAGAGTGCATTGGAGTCATTGCCATCTGCCTGAGTATACAGCTGGGGATATTAATAATCATTTCTTCCATTGGAGCTTGAGGGGAAAAAAAAGAAAATACAAGAAAAAACCCAAGTGTTTTGTAGCTTCCTGTTTGAATTAATCTCCTCTGACAACTGCTGATTTGGGTTTGTGATTCGATCCTCCATATGTCTAGCTCTATTGGTCAATTAAGTGCAAGGGGCGATTGGGAGAAGCAGTGATGCTCAGAGTGATTATAAGAGGAAGCATCATGCAGTACTTAGGACATGCAAAGCTGGCTGGCACACTCAGCATTCACACGGCCAAGCTGAGCATGAGCTAGCTGCTGCTGCTGCTTTTCAGGTCAAGGAGATTCTCCCTGGCTCTTACGGAGACAAGACACAGCTGCCTGGCAGTTGACCATTTGTGAGCAAGGGGCACAGTTGCAGGGAGGGAGGGAGCAAACAAGCACCAGGAACTGGGGGGAGAAGGGGATCAAAAAATAAATAAAACACTACAGAAACATGAATAGCTTCTTCCATTATCCATTGCTGTAGACAGACAAACACAATACGAGCCAGAAAAGTTAGAAGCTGGGACCAGCAGAGAAAATGAGAATCATCTTAGAATAATCCAGATTAGTACGTAAGAGGGAAAATAAATGGAAACCAGGACATTAAAAGAGGTAGATTTGGAAAATGGTAATGATCAAATAAGGGCTGTGGGATAGAGTGGACAGCAAGTTAACTTACAGATCTGTAACGCTGTATAGCAGCAGAAAAAAACCCAAGTTAACATAATGCTGTGCCTCATCTGCAGAGAAATCATGTCAGAAAGTGAGGAGTTACTGGCCCTATGTACAGATCTGGCAGGACAGCACCTGGAACACCGCCCTCAATTCTGGGCAACACGCATTTACAAAAGATGTTGATGAGCACAGGGAATATAGAGAAGAGCAGCAGAAAAAAAAATGATTAAGGGTCTGAAAGCACTGACATATGAGAAGAGATTAAAATAATTAAATATGTATTGCTTGGCAAGGGGTAAGATTAACTGTCTACAAGTGTGTAAATATCAAGAAGGTAGAAGAATTGTATTAAGGGGTATAAATATAAGTGTAATAGAGCAAAAGTAAATACAGGCTCAATATTAAAAACAAAAAAAATCCTTAGCCCCGAGATTCTTTTAAACTCTCCTTGAGAAGGTGAGGCTTATTGCTTGCAGCAGCTGTGGTGGCATGAAGAGAACAGGGTTGCAGTCATGCCTCAGCGGCAAGCCTCCACAGAAACAGACCCAGAGAAGAAAGTAACACCTCATGAGTCACCAGTGATCAGGAACAGCCCAAACCGGCCAGCAGACAGCTCAGCAGAAGCCAGGGCTGTGGCACCTATGGGCCCGCTGCTGTGGCAGAAGGTAGCAGAGCAAGGGAATGGAGACTGAGCTCTGTCTTCGAAGGGCACCTGAAAACCACTTTTCTTGGGTGCAGGAATCAGCGTTAGCTTCTAACCACCTTCTCCTTCCATCCTTACACCCACTTTTTCCATTTTCACCAGCTAAACCAGGAAGGCGTTGGGATGCGGCCTCCTCACTGGTCTGCTCCGCAAGGGCGTCTCCCCGTCCTGGCTTGCTCTGCTGTCGGAGCCCCGCGTCAGAGCCATCAGCAGACGGTGCATTCTGCGGTGCCGTGAAAAGTGCTGCTGGCACTGCTCCTGCACGCTTACCAAAATTGGCCGTGTCACTTTAAATACATTAGACAATAAATCATCCCTCTGAGACAGCCCCAAAGGAAAAACAGGCGAAAAAAATAGTGCTTAAAAGCCCTTTTCTATTACAAAGCCTCTGGGGAGCTTTTAAACTTGGAGAGTTTTTTAAGTGAATTTTATGCCTTTTTCTTCCCCTTTGCCTGCCTTTATTATCAGTTGCTAACATTAGCCTTGCCTTCCCATGACCAAACTTTCATCCAGGCTCCTTTTTTTTGGATTCCTCCTGTAAGTTTCTCCCCCTTCTCTCTCCCCTCCCCCTACATGTACACACACAAATGCCCATAATGTCCATATAACAGTCTCTTTCCCATTCAGCATCTCCTCTTAAACTGAAATTACTCTGCCAATATTCCTTTCCTCCATAACACTCTTCCCTTCCCTGCACTTCCCTTTTTCCCTTTCCTCTGACTGTAGTCCCCTCTCTCATGTGTCATTGTTCATGTCTGGTTGTACCGGAACAACTTCAAAATCCTTTCCCTGCTTTCAGGAGGACTGTGTAAATTTTGCAGCTTGAACCTATTTTTACAAAGCACTTTGGTGGGTTTCCTTCCTTACTGAGCGTATTCCTTCACCCTTGCCTTAGGAGTCATCAAGCACTACGGACCTAGAAGAACAGTGTCTCTTGTACAGCCCTCCAGTACCAGCTTTTCCCAACTGGACTACAGAATAATGTTTCCTCCATTTTCCAGCTCTCAGTAAGTCAGCTGTGGCTATACAACCAGATCTCCCATGCAACACTTAAACTGTTCTCCTTCCTAGTGGGTTTTTTTGTCCTTAAAAACTTGATCATTAAAACCTTGAGGAATAAGTCCAGTCTGGGTGTATGCTTTTCTAGAGCTGTGTGGGAGACGTGAGTAGCATTTTCCAGTTAAACACACAAAGTTTACATCTTCAATCACATATATGGGTTGTTAGTCAGGGCAGAAAGAGGGCATATAAGTTAAATGAGGGCAAGTTTCAGGAAGCTGCAACTCTGTGAAACAACCAGATGATTTTCCACAGGCACCATGCTGGGGACTGAAATACACCTGTCAGCCTCCAACTATCATAAAGTAACTTGCACGCCACCGCTGACCCAGCAGAGTTCTGCACAGACACCACGAATGAATTTTGTTGTGTTACACCTAGGACTGTCACCCAACAAGTTTCCCACCAAGGTGGCTAGTTATACCATAGCATGTGGGAGACCCTGTCAGCGGTCAGTGCAAAGCACATTGGCATGGACAGCAGTAATTATTCTAACTGACTGTTCTTCATTTTGTTCGATTTTTGTTCCTACAGGTGCAAGCCCAATGCAACATTGTGATCTACAGTTCCTCTTTGCTGCCACCTGAGTGCCATGTTGCTCAGAAACGTGACTTCTAGAGAAATACAACATAACGCAGTAGAAGATAGCGTGTTGATTAAAAATGAAGTTAACGATCTTTATCATTGGCAACCAACCCAGTAAGGCACATCTCAAACCTGCACAAAATATGGTATTTTTTTATCACTAGAAATGGTGAGGGTCTGACAGTCGGGGCAGCAAAAGCGAACACACTTGATAGCTCTGTCCTTTGCATACAGAGTGTGTTGGATTCACCCTGAATGGGGAATGAATTAAAAAAGGAGCAGGAATCAAAACATTTAGTTGGCACCACACGACAAATTGGACAGGCTGGAGCATGGAATGGGGGAAAAGAAAAAGGAGACGGCAAGAGAAAGAAAACCCATCACTTTGACGCCTTGTGGCTTCTTGGTCTCCTTGGCAGTCAACACTCATTCTCAGAAGCTGATGGCGCATCCTTCATACTTCTAGCCCATGTCTCCCCCTCCTCCCCAATCCCTTCCCAGCTATAGCCCAGGTGACTGAATATCAGCCCCAGGGTGGCCAGGAAAAGGGTGTGGGGGGACACAAACATGGAGGACTAAAGCCTGTGTGAAAGCAAACACTGCGTCCTGGGCATTTGTCCAGGGAAGCGGGAGGTGGGGACGGAAATGAAAGGTCTATGTTCTCCCTAATCATTTCCGCCACAATAAGGGAGAGAGTGCGACATACACCAGTGGATTGCAGCCATTAGAAATGAACCACTGGCGGCTGGCAAATTGTAAATTAGAGAGCCAGAGTGAGAAGAAAGAAAATCAAAGGGGGGACGAGGTCGTGTTTTATTTCACTTGTAGCGCTTTTCAAATTCAGCCCTAACCAAACCTGATTAAAGTAAATCCCTTTTTTACGGCCTGTGGAGTCTATAAGATTATGGTGTTAATGGAAGTGTGATTCGATCCGTCAGTAATGGTGCATGTCGGGGCCCAGGCGCCTCAGACAAGTCCATTTTTTAAGACGTATTTATTGTTTCTTTCCCCCCCCCCTCCTTTCTGTTCTCTGCGTTGCGGGGTTTAATTGAACAGTTTAAAGTGATTCTTCTTCAAGGCCCATTAATTGATTTTATTTGTGTATTCTCCAGGGGTCAAGGGGAAAATATATAATAAAACAGAAGCTCCAGGTCTGACTTTGTCACAGTTCCCACCTTTCCACAAACATAAAGCACATTTCATCTTTAGCACTTCAGATTTCTCCTCTTCCCACCCTTATTCCCTGCCACTACTGCTCTCAGATGTTAGTCTCTCTGCTTTGCCTTTTCCACTGTTAATCTCTAAAATTTGCCACCGTTATTGGGAGCACAAGGCAGCAATCTCCCTCCTTCTTTTCCCGCACAACAAATACCACATTGGTTTTAAAATGCCGCTTTGCTTTTAGGGACTCCAGATGACTTACTGTGCCCTAAACTGAGGGGAGGTGGTCCTCGAAGCTCCGGTCATTTCCTCTAACAACAATTTTCATGAGGTTCTTGGACAATGCTTCCCCAGCAGTCTGTCTCTTTCACACCGCTAGCCCCATGGGGCATGTGAGCCTCTGTGCAATAGCCAAAAGCGGCTGCTTTCTGTCCCCGAGTCTGCAAGGGGACACCTTTTCCTTCTCAGTCTCCCCCGATGCTCAGCACAAGGTAACTGGCTGCTCCAAATAAATATATATCAAACTGGCTTCGTTTACTTCAGACAGTGCAATGACATTTGTTTCCGTCAGCTCCCAGCTCCACTCCCTAAAGCCGGCCCCAAAGACAATTTTTTTTCTGATTCACCTTGCTGAAGCACTTACTCTCCCCTTTCATGCTGTTCTTCTGCAGAAGTACATTTCTTTTAATAGAGTTTTCAAAACACAAGGGGTTTCTTTTTATTATTATTTTAAAATCACAAAATGAACCAGGAAGTTTTCATCCTCCCACTCACCTAACTCAGGTCCTTTCCACAAACTGTCTCTAAACAGATGGAAGACAAAAGACACTGTTCTTTACATCCTCTGATTGACATGGTTTGGGTGAGAGACCATTGCCACAGCTAGAGCAGTTCTTCAGGGGTGCAGCCTTCCCAATCGGTTTCACGAAATCCTGAGTTTGTTTTAAAATTCAGCATCACATAACGCACTGGATGGGACCAAATCCAACACAAACCTCTTAGCAGTGGAGCTCTTGTCCTGCTTGGACCTGGCTGCAGAAAAAAAAATCCATTCTATACTACAGCTGATGGAGAAATTATGGAGGCAGAATGTAATTACCCAAGAGTGGACGTCTGCCTTACTCCCTTTACTCTTATGACAAGTACTATAGCATCTTTAAGCAGGCAGAATTTCAGATCTATGTCTGAAATCACAGCAAGGGAGGATTCACTGATGTTGTACAGGGGAATAGGTTACAATAAAGGCAAAAGAAGAGCTCCCCCTGCTAACTCATCAGCAAGCTTTCCATTCAACCTTTCCAAGGTTGAAAATACGAATCCTGAGCAAGTTATGTCTCCACTGAGTTCCTAAGCCCTGTCCAGAACAAAACCTATGTAGCTGGAGATGCTCTCTCAGGTCTGTGACATTGCTCCCCATTGTCACTGGAGCACAGTTTCCCAGGATGCCAGCTCATTGATGAGCATGTACTCCCTCTTTTGGCAAGACATGGGGACATTACTGTGAGGTGAATATGCTCACCTGGTTACTACTAAGAAACACGTACTGCTGTGTTATGGTTTTCTCTAGTTACCCTCATCTTCTGGCTCTAGTTTTACAAGTGTGTTTGGAATCACCACCTTGTCCTTTCACACTTATTCCTCTACCTTCTTCCTTGCTCTGCTAAGATATGGTCTGCTGAGATACCTCTGATGTCTCTGCCACGATATGCTCCTTAAGATGTCTGGCTGGTGATTAGCCTCTTCTACAGCAAACATCTCATTTACTTAAAGGTCATCAAGACAGTATCCTTGTAACAGGAGTTCCCTGCATTTATAAGCATCATGATCTTTGGAAGAAGGAAAATAAGTTCTCTTGAGAGGTCTGACCAGCTGTGATCTAGGCCTGCACCATTATCTAGCATTTCTACTGTAATAGCTGTATTTCCAGGTTGCTGTCTGCAGAGTACTGTGTCCACTGGACAGAGTTCCATACTGTAGCTCTTGACCCTGGAAAGCAATGTTCTAAACTTTCAGTTACAGCCACACTCTGTCAAACAAGATTTAAAAAAGTTTCCTCTGTGCATACCAATGCAAATACCCACCACCATTCTACCCGTGTTCTTCTGTCAAGGTTGAACATCCTACAAGTTCATTATCACCTGAATTCAAAGAATCCATCTCCTCCCCAAGATCTTTCATCCTGATCCATCTTGGTATCTTTTAGCAGGGTTTTCACTCTTTGTGCTTCAGCTATAATTTCATTTCAGCATAACCTTGACTTGCCTATGCTACCAGAGCGAAAGATCTGCTCTGTCTAATTGTTCACCCTCCCCCATATACATATGAAACTCAGTGTCCTCCCTTAGCTAATATAATACAAAGGAATCAATCTGTCAGGAACACATACCCGCGCAGCCTCAGCAAATTAACCTTGCAGAGTAATTAGGGCAAGTGCCATGGTGTTGGTATCATGGCCTCATTTTGCTGCTCTAAGCATTAAAAAACTACCACAGCACAGCTACCAGTTAAAATCAATAGCCCACTATATTAATAAGAATAAAGCTAACCAAGTTCTTCCTTGCTCCTGTGTTGGGTCATAAGGATGTTCGGAGGAGTCTGGAGGTCCCTGTTGTTATAGCTTTGACAGAGACCAGGCTTGAAGAGCGGCTGCTCTTCAAGGAAGGCAAGAGACTCTCAGAGGCTCAAGCAGAGGACAGATTTACTAGACGAGATCATAAGAAGTTGCCAAACAGCCTTTCTAGGCCTGTCATGGCCTAGGAGCCAGGGAAGTCAGAGAGTTTCTATTTGCACGGCATAATTGGCGGAGCCTGTCACAACATTGCGAAAGCCAGCTGCTGCTTTCTGCTCAGAGCTAATTCCACCTGATTTATTTAATATCGTAATGAATACAATCCGTTCTCACCACCCCCCTCCACACACACTCAGCCAGCAGTCAGAGAGAGCAGACGCTGCAGACAAAGCTGCACAAGCAGGTGGTGTGTGGTGCCTTGGCTCTTCCAGCGACCGAGCAGCACAGTGATGTGCTCCAGGGAGAGAGGTGGGACACGTGCCAGGGGAACACAGCAACGCACACAGTCTCCTCACACCTAAGAGCCGCCTGCAGGTCTACAGAGACAGCAAATGCATGGATGACCAGATGTGACTACAAGTGAAGGACGGGGCATAGCGCTGGAGGAACCTACCCTCAGCTCGGATTTAGGAAAGACCAGGAGAGATTTAAAGACGTGTTGCAAGGGCTTGGAGAGGTGCAAAGGGGTGAAAAGAGGAGATACTCAGGAGCTAGGGTAAAATAAAGTCAATTTGCTTGACTTAAGGGAAGATGCCAGCAGAGCTAGTGAGTAAAGACACATCATCTAGAGAGAGAGCTGCTGAAGAGTATCAGAAAGCTCTGCAGGCAGGTCTCTAACTTCTTCTTCCCACCGTGAAAAAATAATAGCCAAGTCCACTGTAATCCAACTGTGGCCAAGCCAGGAGTAGCAGCATCTGAAAATCAAAAAGCCCTAGAAAGACAGTAACTTCTGACAAAATTTGTTAATCATTTAGCTTTGAGGCTTCCGGCCGATCAAAATGCAAGCAGGTACAGCCGGCAAGGGAATGAGTTCTGCGGGACAAAGATGGTTTCAAGAGCTGGACCAAAGATGGAGCTTTTGGCAGGATAAATCGGACTGTGGCAACTAGCAACAGCACCAACAGCAGCTATGGAAAGAAGCAAAAGTGAAGGGAAGGGGAAATACTGTTCCCCTCCACACTGCATCAAGGGGGGATTGCAGCCTGGAGGAAGGAAGGAAGTCTGATACTCCTAGTCTCTCTCGCTGGTGCGAGACCAAAAGAAGACATGCACAAAAGTAGCCTTTCACGCAACAGCAGAATCAATACTGGTTTCAAACTGGGCTGTTCAGTGGGTACTCTGACAGCATGCTCGAAGAACTGAGATGGCATTCAGGTGAGCTGCTTCAGTGTCACAGCTGTAGGGGGAAAAGATACAAAAGACAAAAAAGGAGTCTGGAAACTGCTGAGAGAAAGCGATCTTTATCTAACAAAGGACGAGCCAGATGGAGGCAACCAAGTAGTCTTAGGATATGGAAGAAGAATGTTGTTCCTTAGAAAACAACTGTTACAAGTATTTGCTGGCTCTGGAAATATTTTATCTGCTGTTTCCACCATGGAAACATCTGGTTACGCCCAGATAATTTGGGCCCTTAATATTTATTGCAAATGCTGCTAACTGACCTTATTTCAGAGCCCATGTCAATCGAGAAGTTGCAGAAGGTGGCTGCGGTTGGTCAGACAGTCTACCATGTAATACGCAGCTGTCTTTTTCAGCTGGTAAAGTGTTCAGGGAGATACTTTCATGAAGTAAATCCTTACCTAAACATGCACAAAAAGAGTTCTCTTTAGAGTGTCACATACTGTTACAGTTTTTAAGAAGCTGGTCAAATCCAAACATTTCTTTTCCTGCCCCTCTTAAATGGGTGTTTTCCAAAACTCAGAATAATTAATCTGCAACACGTCCAACAGAAGCTGTGCATAGGAACTATCATCGATGCAAGAGCCATGATACTGAAGGTGCACTATCATCAGGATGAGCTGCCACCTGGAGCGGACAGATGGAGATGAAGGGGAGGAGGGAGAAAAGCCAGTTGAGTGAATGGTTTCATTAAGCTGCAAGGAGGAAGGAAAGTATGTAGAAATGAGATTCAAGAGTGTTTAGACACTGGCAACAAGTCAGTGTGTTTGTACCGCTCAGTGGAAACAAGGACCTTTGCCCTGCCCTGATGAAAAGTTTTGCTGGTCTCCTACCAAGGAAGGAATGATGGTGTAGTAACATCCTGAGCTTACTTTTCTCCCTGATCCTTCAGAAGGGCTTAGAGAAAGACATGCTCCAGGCCCCCTCCTCCCCAGTGCATCCCTTACAAAAGACACAGAACGCTCCCGGGCAACTCTTCAGAGAATTAATTAGTTTAGATTCCCAGCCAGGGTGGAGAGGCTCAATAAAACTGCTAGTCTCTTATATTAATACCAAGTCTTTAGGTATTAATCCCAGGCTCTTGGTGACCTGGAACACCAGCTATGCTAACAACAAACTTAGAGTCACAAAGACGACTAAGTGTGAAACCAGATTTAAAGATTTAGCAGCTATTCTCAGCAGTCTCCTGTTTAGGCAAAATGCGTCAAAGGCATTTGGAAACTACTGAGAGGTGCTCTGAAATGGTAGCTGATTTCACGGCTGACAATGAACAGCAGAGCAAGGGGCTTATCTCCGAGATAGAAGCGAGAAGAAGGAAAACTGCCACCAGCTACAAGAAAGACCAGATCTGACCTCCTGCGTGAGAACGCTGCTTTCTCAGCCAGTGTCATCTGCCCCATCCTCCTCTGAAAATGCAGTTTAAGAGGAAGGAGGGAAGGAGTTTGAAGGGGTGAAGAAAGCAGAGCTGGTGGACTGTAATGGGGAATCCTGACGCTTGCAGGAGCTCTGGCCACCCACCCTCCTTCTCTGCCCATTACAGCTCAGAGACATTCCAATCTGCTCAGGTAATGACTGGAGGAAGCGGATTTCCTATCCTTGGATCTGCTGCCACTCTGAGTTTGCAGCAGACATTTTGTAATCAGAGAGCCTGTCAAGAGAGACAAGAGCCTTTAGCAGAAGAGAGGAGTTAATTGCGTAACAAGGGATTTAAAATCTTTGCAAAGGGGGACAATAAAAGAAACAATTATGGAGTTTAACCACTGCTGCTGGCACGGTGTTGAATGTCATTTGTCCTTAGCTACACTGATATAGTTAAACAGTGCGCACTCAGGGCTGACGTTTTGGTTTGCTGGTGATTTTGGAACGTCAGCAAAAGTTTTGTTTCATACTAAACCAAATAATTTTTTCTATTTCAAGCATTTAATTAAAAATGATTAGAGGTTTTATTTTAAAGAGAAGTTGATTCCAATTGACACAAACCCAAGAATTACATTTTTTTGGAAGTGGGAAAATGGAACATTTTGATTTTGGAGGAATTTGGGGATACTACTTTGAGAGCTGTCGAAATAGACACAAAAGCTGCCATGTAGTCAGCATTTATTGCCCTACTTTATTCTGTATGCATTCAGATACAAACCCAGCTGAGACCGTAACAGTCCATTTTCACAAAGCAGATTTAAGGCCGGTGTTTGTTTTGCCTTTCATGCACATTTCTAAAGGTGTATTTGTTAAGCAGAAGTGTGAGGAAACAACTTCTTGATCTTAAGCATCTACGGCTGGCTGGAGGAGGCAGACTTTCTCCTGCTCTTGCTCCAAACAATTACTAGTAGTTAGGCATTACAAGGATTAAATTGCAGCATTTCTGCTACAACCTGCTACAGAGAGCAACTCTGGGTCACTCTGCCTCCCCAAGTGGCATTAGGGAAACACAACCTGAGTACTGTGCCTTTCACAGAGGGAACTGGTAATCTGTTGTATGTGTTGATATATGGTAGAAACCATCTCAAGCAGTTTGAGACTTCATCTACACCCAGAGCTGTAATTGCTTTGTACCTTGGCAAAGCTGTGCAGAGGAATGGTAGCAAAGATTTACTCACTGACTGAACTCCAGCATTACATGTACACATTTGACTATAACTTTCTTGCAGTTTTATTTTACTCCCCCAAAAGAGAAATTCAAGTAAAAATGACTTGAATTCAATCTAAGGCATTTGTTTGGATGAGGCTGTTACTAGAGATGCCTTGCAAGGTCTGTTCTCCAACCTAAGTCTAAATAAAAAGGGCAGTGGCTTGACTAGAATTCACCTGAAATTAGGCACATAATGCAGAGAGATTAATTTTGGAAGGGCTGAGTACTCACAGCTATAGCCCCTTATAGTATCATTCCGGTGTAAATGCAATAGGAATAATAAGGCAGGTGGAGGCATGTTGGACCCGGGAGGCCAGTTGCCCAAGACTTTAACATAGCACTTCAAGGAACAATAGAGATGCCTTAGTAAGTAAGATAATACGGGATGAGGTTTGAATCTATTAGTTTTGGCATCTGGGAAATTCAGAATAACAAAATTCAATATTATAATATGGTTTGTCTTCATAAAACCATACAACCTAACCAGAACATGTTGATTTTTAGAGCTTAAAATCACCTTCATGTAGAAAGAATTTTTTTGTCATTCTAATTTTTTACAGGAACTGCTAAAGAAGGGCAGGGAAAGAAATTTGGTTAAAGATTCGCCAGCAGATTTACGACTCTTGAAAATGAAACATCCTGTTTTGAGCCACCAAAGCAGGATGGTCTGGGTGTGCCAGATCTGCCCTATGGCTCAGCTCCTTCTGGCCAGCCACTGCTGAGGAGAGGGCAAACGATGACTAGTACAGCATGCTCCATCCCACGAGCTGAGTGTCACACACCTTGTGTGGGCACTGCCAAAATCCTGCAACCATAAGTCCCTCTTGCTAATCCCTCCACCTGATCTGCAAAGTGGGACCTGAACCTGCCGTCTCACCTTGCACTCCTAAGAAGCAGAAGCAGCTAGCAACTCAGATTCTAAGCCAAATTACACCCATTTGGAGAGAGAAAAACTTCACCACTGAGTTAAGAGCTCATTTCTTACTGCATATTTTGGGGGCTAGTCTGCCAAAGAGAGGATACTGGGCTAGACAACTTCTGATTCAAACACATTCGGCAACACCTGTGTTTGCCAGGGAAAAGTATCTTTTGACTGATACATTCGCTTTTGCCCCATTCTTCTTTGTTTGAAGATGAACTCTTTGTACATAATTTAAGTGCATCCCTGACCGGCTGTTATTGTCCCAAGGTCTTCCTCCCATCAGTATTCTCTAAGAGGGAGCGTGCTTCATTCCTCCTGTAATGCCCTAACTTTTTCATTGCTTCTTTATGCTCACTTCTCACCAATCTAAATAATGGATCAATTGAGGTTTTATTCTTTGCTTTAATTAGGTCTTGAATTTTGAGAGTATTTCACTGTAATTACTTCATTAAACGTGAACTGAAAAGCAAAAACCCTCCAAAACAAACAAAGTTGTGTGTGTGCTCTTTTATCAGTTTTTTTGTGATATATAAAGGCAGACTCAAAATTTTAAATGGATCAGGAGTTTTTCTCTCCGTTCCATGTGTAAGAAAATACTGACAGCCTGAGGTCCAGGAGAGAGAGAGAGAGAGAGACAGAGGGAGAGCGAGCGAAAGAAAGAAAGAGAGGGTCAGAATGGCAAAATATAGCTATGGACCACTCCATCCAGTCAGTCTTTGACTTACAGTGGCCTCAGGATACTAATACTGCTGTTAGTATGCACACACCTGAGTTGCACGCAATTGCCTATGCCCTCGATGCTGCATTCTGGGTCAAAATAATAGGTCATGGGGGTAACCCGTGTAACCTAAGTTACACCTTCCTTTTCTTGGAGTATGAACAAGATGGTATAAAACCAGAATAATACCTTCATACCTATTCCGTGTCACACCAGGTGATTCCTCACTAACTGACTCCTCAGATTTTTAACCCGTTGTCCACTAACTGGCAACTGTATGATGCCCATGGCAAAATGGAGTATCAAATCACAAAGCTTATATTCATGGGGAGGAGAGGAGGAAAGAGAGGGTGCAGGTAAGTGGGCAATAGGCTGACACTGGAGCAACAGCTTCTGCCAGCTTTGGAAGTCCAGGGTCAAAATCTGATTAAGTCAGTAGACGTTTTAATATCAAATTGAGAGGTCCCAAATAGGGAAAATCTGGTTCCTTACAGTTTGTTAAATACTCCTTGTTTGTTTTGTTTTTTTTTTTTTTTTTTACTGAGGAGAGAGAGGAGGGGAAAGAGGGCACAATGGAGGGGGGAGGTCGAGTCTGCTTTTCCTGCACTAAAATTTTACTCAGATTCTGAAATGGAAGGCTTTAAAATCTCAATACTTCTAGTGGTAAAAAACAAAGCAGAAATGTGCATCTTCAGGATACTGTCATAACTGATTCTGTATAAAACAAGTCAAGAGCAGGAGAAGTAAGAGGACTGCTATATTGTGCATTTTAAGTTCATAAAAATTCCCCTCACAATCATTCCTTCCTCCCATTCTCCTGAGATTTCTAACTTGGATAACAACGGAAGTGCAACCAGGAAAACATATAGCTAATACATCCAGATTGTTTTAGTTCTGGATCTGTACAGCCCCTAGCACAAAAAGACCTTGCTTGAAGATTAATTGTTTTAAGTATGTATGCTGAACCAGTAAGAAGCAAGAACAACTGCAATCTGTAAAATCAAGAAGAACCATGGGGAAGTCCAGGAAGACTTTACAATGTTATAAATCTCAGGGTGCTGATCTGAAAGTTATATTGTGTAATAGTCGTAACAATGGAGCAAGGTGTTTTATCTATAATTTGATAAAGTATCCCATCCCAAACTACTTATGAATATAAACCTAGTGGTGTTAGGTCAAAAGGTCCTGCTAGCTCCCTGTCTGTCTCTGACACTGGCCTACAAAAGGGCTATAAAAAAACATGACAAAAATACAGCGATGTTTCTCCCTAGTGTATTCTCCCAGCAAACAGCAACATCTCGCTTAGGGACTTCCCGAGCCAATGTTTACATACACATCTGAGTTTAATAGCCCTTGATGGACTATTCCATGCATTCCTTAATCCTTTTTTGAACCCATTCATACTTCTGGCCTCCCAGACATCCTGTGGTGACAATTTCCCTACTTAATTGTATAGAGAATGTATAATACAATACGAATATTGCTACTAAATGAAGGCTAAAGGGGAAAATGATAAGTCTACAAGCACGATGAAAGAGAGAAGGGGAGGAAATATTTTGCATGATTAAAGGGGATATGATAAGGAGTGACAACCTGGAATTATATTCAGCTCGAAGAACAGAAAAGATCTCAGTCTATCTGTCAGTTATGTATGCTCCCAGTGGATGTGTTGATAACTCCACCTAAAACTGGACAGGATAATTCATTCATCTGGGAGCAATACCTGGGGCTATCCTGTTCTGGAAGGAACCGCAAGTAGTCTGGATATAACAGCTACTTTTCAAGCTTAGCATCAATTTTTTCCAAGTCAAAATAAAGGAGGGAAGTTTTCTAAAGAGAAGTCTTGGACAGAGTTCCTGTCTACTGCCATGGAGCAGGAAGAAAGCCATTACATTTAATGTTGTGGAAGGGTCGCAGGCTGGGAAAGGCTGTCTCTGGCCTTACAGAGAAGAGGCGTACAGTACAGATTGTTGTGGGATGAACGATGCCAATGGCTCTTCGCAAGGCTGCATTCGATGCTGTTTTTCTTAATATGTTCGCTTCGCTCTGTTGCTTGGTTGGTAAATTTTTGTTAGTCAAACTGGCCAGCAGGGAGCTGGATTAGTAAGAAGGCAGGATTGATATGGCTACCATAATTGTCACCAGAAACATGCATGTGCATACGCACGCACTCACGTGCACACAAATTTAAAAGGGCATCCAGTCTACTACGTAATGAGGAGTGGAGAATAAGAAATTTAAGATTATTGCTTATAGAAAGATTCTTCATCTGTCTCTGGAAATTATCAAGTTATTGAAAAAAAGAAAAAGGAACAGATCTCATTGTTTCTAAAATCTCAGTATTGGGGCCAACGTACTCATGATATTTTTCACAGCTTCCATATATTCTGAAAACCAGGCCTACTCCACAGATAAGCGCTGGGAGCAGATGTTCCTAAGGCATGTCATGATCCTTACAAATGCTTAACCTCACAATCAGCTTTACTGACTCTCCTGGATCCCATCCTGGAGATACCCTGGTCTGGAGGCAACAGGTTAAGTGACTCTCAATGTCCCATTCAGCCCATGGCCCCTCTGAAGAGTCTGCCAACAAGGGGGCCAATCTGAAATGCTGGGTTTTCTGATGTGAACACTTGCCCAGCTGGATGGAATCGACCAACTCATTTTGTATCCCATAGGTTGCTGCATGGTAGCAGCTTCCAAGATTACTGAGCTGGGCTGGATTCAAACTGGCAAGCTATACTGCTATACAACGGCTTTCCATTTCACCTTTGAAGGAAAAATTATCTAAAGTGGTTCTGCCTAAATCAGAGCTCACTTCTACCCCCTCCCTCTTCTCCACCATATTTCAGGGTCGTGCGTGACATCTGGCATGACACATGGGGAACCTGCAATCTAGAGAACTCATCCATCTTCATAAGTGAAGGGCATCCATATATTTCAACACAGCCTAGGAAAGACTTGCAGCAGGAGGATCAAGTAACCTGGCCAGGCACTCTGCATATTTTACGAATGACAGCACCCAGACTAGCTCAGCCAGTGGAAAAACAAACCCCACCAAAGTGGTTCTGAGGGCACAGACATGGGCAGGGGAGGCGAGTATTCCTGGGAGAGGAGTCTATCACTGTCATTCGTCCTTCTGCTTTCCCCCATGCTTCCTGGCATCTTCACAACTGCAGTGATTCACAGTTCTACCTTTACTCATGGAAGGAGGCAAATGTTCATACACTGGGCGAGCTCGGCCACCAGCTAGCATGCTGCCTTCTCACAGCCATTCTGCATGTGCTGTATACACAGAGTTCAGTGGAGCAGGCCTTGAAGCCATGCCCTCTGCACCTCTGTGGTCCATCACTGTCTCTTTCCCCATCTCCCTTCACGATGGATGTCCCACATCATAGAATCATAGAATCATACCTGCAGTGCCAAGTCCCTGGCTCTTCTAGCCCACTCTGGACCTCGTCCCGCTTGCTGTTGTTACAGGCTGCTGTGCCAAAGCCATCTCTTCCTCTGTGGTTACACATTGAAGTTCTGGGGGAACATGGAATCCTTAAAGCCCAGGAAAGCCTGAGCAGCCCAGGAAATCTGAAAATGCTAGCATGCTGTATTTTGCTGTTGAACATGTAAGACACATGGGCAAATAGCACTACCTTCTTTCAAACATTTAGAAGTCTGACTGAGAGTAAAGAGTATCAACCCAGAGCAAGCCACGCCAGCCTACTTCCAGCTGAACATCAACACACACAGCTTCTGGCTCCAGAGAGCACCTATGGTGAACGCCAAGGGAATTCCACTGGTTCCTTCTCCTTATATTGAGAAACAGAAAAAATACGGGTCCTTTCTTCTCAAAACAAACCCTCTCTGGCCAAGACATGAGGAGGACAGGATCAGTTAATACCCCACTGGTTGGTAAACTTGGAGGTGTCGTTTCTCTATGAGGGGCCACAATTTGAAGTTCCTCTGAAGCTCTTAAGATTCTGTGGCTGTGGGAGCCATTTGGACAGGAGCGCAAACTATTTATGTAACACACACTCCAGGCTTGCATCCAAAATGCTGGCCTTTAATCAGAAAAAGACATTCTCCAAAGCCAACCTTGCAAACACCAGCAAGAGTGCCAGAGTGGCCAGATGGTGCTCGGGTACCACTGCAGCCCCCTGGAATGATTCCCTTGCAAACACTGGCAACTGTGATGGGCAAGGAAGCACCCTCCCTCTCCATTGCTCCCTTCATCAATCCAGCAAGGTGTGCCAAATTTCCCCGGCAGCATCAGGCACTTCTGCAGCTCCCTACTGCTCCTCTCACAAGCAAGGCAGAGCTGCCAGCGGGACCGCGCAGTGCCAAATATTGCTGCGTCTTCCAAACTGCCTCCCTGTCAAGCACTGGCAAAGGTGCTATGACAGTGTCACTAGTGATGTGCTTCTCCATACCTTCTCCATTGCAAAGAACAGGCAGTGATGCCAACATACCGCAATTGTGCCAGGCATCGATAAAGGCCCTTTGTAATAATCCCCTCTTGCAAGAAACGGCAAAAAGACCCAAGTGCCTAGATGGTGCTCTAATAACCTTCCCTTGCCCGTTACAGCTCACAAACACTGGCAAGGATACTAAGCTGCCCAAAGTAACCTTACAAATCTTTGAGGGGCTCCCCAAGCAGAGGAAAAAGAATACTTTAGTGCTGCTGGCAGGTAGTTTCTCTTACTCATATGTAATTCACAGCTTTCTACAAGTTTATAAGCAGCCACTCTTAAAATAACTACCATCTCTCCTGTCTTCACCACCAGCAGAGCTGCCCTAAGGAAAACCTCAGATGTAGACAGGCAGTATCCTATAGGCTATGACACACATCAGTGCAGCAAAACTGACCTTCTGCTCCTGCCTGTTTATTATGGTGGGTTTCAGTGGCACAGTGCACCCACTGGCAGGCCATCAAGGACAAATGCCCGGTATAGGCTGAGCCTAAGAGATTGGTATGTATATAAAGAAGGAAAAAGAAATCTTAGAGAGCTTACGCTAATTTAAAACTTCTGCTGTTTCCTCTGTCTTCCTGCCATTGCTGAATATTCTTCATGGACCTACAAACCAAAACCGAGCTTTGGTAGAGTAAGAATAGAGAAGCAGATTTCTTCCAGTGGTATCACCTGAAAGCATTGCCCCTGTTTTCCTTCTCAGATACCACTTGGCCTCTTTGGCCGGCTACAAGCCTACGCTGCTTCCGCTTGTAGAGGAAAACACTGGCAGAAGATGAAAGGCTGCTTCTGTGCTCTAAATGCCTCATACTTTGATTAAAAATGTTTTTGTCAATTAGAGATTGATTTTTGCTGTTCATTAAAGTGATGGATGTCGTTGCTGACGGAGGTGATATTTTACCCTGTGGTGGCCTGCTGTATAGATGGGTAGGTGAAGCCAGAGGCTCCACTTTGCTAGGATGGAGTTGATGATCAGGACTGGGATAAAAAAGGCCAGTCAAAGGATGGAGAAATGAGTGCCATAGTCCTCACGGAGGAGCAGGGGAAAGGTCACATGGCAGAGGTTTGCAGACAGCCCTTACCACTTTATCCTCCTGAAAGCCCAGTGGATTCTGAAGACAGATTTTAAGAAGATGGGGATGTGGAATTTTTTGGAGAGTGGTGCATTGGGAATGAAGATACATTGCACATATGCCACAGTCTGGTAAGTTTTTATCTGCAAGGCCATGCAAAAATCCCCCAATTCAAGTGGAGCTTCTCCTCCGAACTCACATGGAGTCCTGCCCTGACACTGACATCAAAAGGTCATGCTGGAGAGGAAGGAAGGGCTGTGCTTAAGCTCCATGGGATAGGTTCAATCTAAGACATGTTTTCCATGAGAAAATCCAAGAGTTGCAAATACATAAGCAAGGGTTGCAACACAGCTTTACAAAAATTAACCTACTTTCCCATTCACTTTCTGCACAGCAAGGACTACATATGACTGTGTTGCTACCTCAGTTGGAACCTCAGTATTTTCCAATCACAGAATCACAGAATGGTAGGGGTTGGAAGGGACCTCTGTGGGTCATCTAGTCCAACCCTCCTGCCAAAGCAGGGTCACCTACAGCAGGCTGCACAGGACCTTGTCTAGGTGGGTCTTGAATATCTCCAGAGACGGAGACTCCACAACCTCCCTGGGCAGCCTGTTCCAGTGCTCCGTCACCCTCAGAGGGAAGAAGCTCTTCCTCATGTTCAGCTGGAACTTCCTCTGCTTCAGTTTGTGCCCATTGCCCCTTGTCCTGTCCAGCTTGCTTTTGGCATTATAGGCTCAATCCATAGAAAGCAGAAAAATCAGGAGTCACTGCACAAGCGGCCCTACATGAAATACTAGAGGACTCAGACCATCCACTGCAAGTAGAGGAGCACAGACATATACGATGTCACTCTGGGCCTGGATCTCCCCAGAAATGCCCATATCCATAAAAGGGTTTGGGGCATCCACACACCTTCTGAACTAAGATACAGCCCCCTGACACCCCGGCTCATGCAGCAGAAATTCAAGGGCACAGTTCAGTGGACTGACAACAGTGTCCATATAAAATGTCCCAGAGTCTCCGAGAAACCTATGTGGGGCTAACAGATACCTCAGACCTTACAGCAGCTTTACTCTTTGCAAGGGCAATAGCAGAAGGATTCAGGTGTACAAAACCGGACCGCTGTGATTACTTTAGAAGGGCTGCACGGCACCCCTCACTTGGGGCTGTCCCCTCGTCTTCAGAAGGGACGCAGGGCAGTCACTGCTGCACAACGAGGGGCTGGCACGCAGCTCTGCAAAAACCAACCTGCTCCCTCTCACCGTTCAGAACTGTTGTCTGTAGGTCCCCCATCGCCCTCAAGTTCCAGCTTTAGGTACAAACTGTCTGTGTGTGCGTATAAAAACACACACACAGACACATATATTTATATGCTGATGAGATCGTTAAATTTATCAGCTCTCCAATTCATTTGAGGTTCGTTATGGAGCTGCAGCGCTGCTCCTTTCATCTGGAAATGGAAAGGAAACAGCCTTTACCCCTTTCTCGAAATTAAAGCGAAATGGGTACCACTTTATTTTAAGTGCCCATTAACTAAAGCGTAACTGAAACCAAGTTACAATGGGTGCCTCGGGGGAATGTACATATGAGACACACACACACACACACACAGGCACAACCACACACCAGCAGCAAATGGCGTCAGGCACAAAAATCAGGCCTTGTGGAATAAACATCAAAGCACTTCATAGTGCAGTGATAGTTAAAAGCCTACTTTACACTCAGAAATGGGGAGAGATGCAGGTCCAAGAGCTCTCCAGTCCCTTTGAAAGACTCATTTAAGTCTTATTAAAATATTACCTTCTTTTTTTTGCCTTTTACTGGATTTAAACTCTTAATTCATCTTCTGTAATTTTTTTCTGCGCTTGGCTATTGTGAGGGGGAAAAAGATTCAATACTGTTAGTAAAAGGATCTAATTGGTAACTTCTTTTCATCTCAGAAGCTCCCCCTCTCCCTCCTCCTCCTCTCATTCCTTACAGGTTGGGTCACCGCAGCTTTCTTAATCTTTGGAGATTATTCTTCTGTGGTTTGATGAGACTTCACTAGACTCTTAAATCTTTTCATTTCACCTCATTTAAATATTTTGGCCAATTGCTGAAGTTAATGATGATGAATAGGATTAAGATTAAAGGCTTAAAAGGGTTAGGAGGAGGAAAAAATATATTTCATTTCCAACAACGCATGCAGAAGTCTCCTTTACTCTGTGTTGCATTCTCTCTCCATCAGGGCTGTAAGCTCATAGCTCTCAGTGGGTCTCTGACATGGCTGCATCTGTCTGTCTCTCTGCACCCTCCCTTACTGGCACCAAGTTCAGCAGAAGAAGATCAGGACCTTTGCACTTTCTATGCATGTGCTCTCGCTTGCTCTCTGCTGTCTGCCTCTGCTTGTGCTCTCTCTGTGCTTTCCTGACTTGTTCTAAACCCATGAATCAGAGTATAACCGCTCACAGATGTCATTCCAAAAAAAAAAAAAAGCACACATTACATAGCCAACATTATCTTCATCATTTTGCACAGCTATTTAGAAGACAACCAGCCTTAAACTATTGTCTATGCACAGTACAAGCCTTTCCTGAAGAAAGAAATCTCCTTTATTCTTCTTTCACTGCTTTCCATCCACTGATTTCCTCTGGCAGAAAGTTAAAAATCCATCCTCACAGCCTTTGAAGCCACAGAAGTCTGGAAATCTAGCTGCAACTAAGTCAGTCCTATTTCCCCATCAGTCTTTTTCTTAAAGAAGTAAAGATAATTTCACAGAAAATGCAATGCTATGAAGTCTTAGGTTGGTTTGGACAGACTCAAATCCCTCTGGCTCCTCTTTCAAAATCAGTGGAGGAGAGAGCTCATGGAGTGGCTTCCAAGGGTAACACAAGTTGCCAAATGCAACCAGGCAATTCTCTCTCAAACCCAGCTTTGCTAGGTTAATTGTGAGCCGGTGGTACAACATGACAAACCTCTCCTCTGCCATGGCTGAAGTGGCATGGAGAGGGTGGGTGAGATGGAGCAGTCAGTTCCTGGCACAACACAAGACTAAGTCAACTTGCTGGTGCAGTACAAGACTCCTGCCCTGACAGGGTATTCTCCATGTTTATCTAGACATATATCTTCAGCCCTCAGTGTTGTAAACCTAGATCTTCTCCAACACAAACTTTTTAAATAGGTAGGGGGAGAGTGAATACATTTTCTAGACTTTAGTGAGAAAGCCGGATGAGAAGGAACAACATTTACAATGCTAAGGATTAAAAATAGCTTACTGTGGAGAAAGTGAGCTGTGGGTCTGCTGCAGATTTCTGGCATATCAAACTGTACTAAAGCTCTAACCTTAAATATTTATAACTATATTTACCAGAGTTCATGTTAGACTTGGTTGGGACAGAGTTTGCATTAAGGCATTGAGGTCCTTTAACAAAGTACGAATGTGCACAGCGCTGAAGTCAGTCTGGGATCAATAAATGATGAGCAGGGAGGGGAATGAGAGCTGAATGAAGGGAGCTGAAAGATCGGCAAAGCACTAGCAAGTCCACAACAGAAGCAGCTCTGCTAACAAGAGTCTAAGGATCAAGTATGACTAATATCAAACTTGAAGGGGAAAAGCTAATGGATGTAAACATAGAGAAGCACAAGTATTTGTCACTCCAGACTGAGGGAGAGATACGTACAATGAACGGGTATATTTAAGATCATGTTTGTACATTCTTACCACCTCTGTGCTTTGGCCAGTATAAGTAGAAGACCTGGAGAGGATGCCCTCCACGTGTTCACAGTTCAGGAGGATGCAGCACTAGTAATGGAAGGACACAGCTTGCCTTCCAAAGGACAGCCCAAGTAGGGGTGCCATTTCCCAAGTAAGAGGCGACATTTCCTCATTGCAGAAATAACAGACTTTTTGGAAAATGCTAAACATTGCAGGCACTGCATAGTCATTGTCCTGGCACAACGGAAAGGTGGTTCTCCCAGTACAGGTTGCTTATCTTGAGCATGTCCAGAAACGTGTCCAGTTGTTCACACTTATTCAAAGTCACAGTAGCACCTTCTCGGACGTCAGAGTGGGAAAATCCTAGTGTGCTCAACAAATTCAAAACCAAGTGTTTTGATTGACAGAATGGGCTTAAACCAGAGACTTCCAGAGATAAAAGCAGAAGGTAAAGAATCAAGTGGTTGTTCACCAGCAGACTGCAGAGCAGTCTGATAACTGTGCGGGATTTTCCTGATACGCACAGGCAGGTTTTGAGGGGCATATGGACTAAGGGAATTGTTACTCCTTAGAACTACTCCTTAAAAGTCCTCTGCACTGCCAAGTGGAGAGGCTGTTGGAAGAACAGCTGTGATGGGTATGGGGAGTGTGCCACAGCCCATCACAGCTACATTTTCCATCTTCATTTGCTGCCCTAAGCATTTGTGCAGATTCGCTAAATAGTACACAGATATAGTATTCTATGTCGAAGCAGACAACCTCTTTGCAAAATGCACTTGGGTTATAAAGGCTTCGTCTGTAGTAATGGACGAATGAAAGGAAAGAGAATAATGTGGGTTTAATTTTTTTCTTTTTCAAGATTGAAATTTTCTTAATATTAAGATTTTTTTTTTTTAAATTTATCCAATATCAGTATTTGGAAACTGTCAACAGGATCCATGTATTATTATTAAAAGAAAATTCAAATTAAAACCAAATTTAAAAGAGAAGCAAGGTGTAATAAAGATCCAGTGGATCTTTTTCATCTCTTGTTTCTAGAATCCAAGACTTGAAAACCTTCAATTCAGCAAAAAGGACTTAAGGATATTGCTCCTGGATTCAGAAACTTCAAAAGAGAGATGCAAAGAAACATCAAAGGCAGGTGTGTGCACACATGCGTGTGCCACCTGTGTGCCTGTGCGTGTCTCTCCTTGTTCTCAGGGGCACAGCCGCAGACTGGCCCCCTGCCTCGACTCCGTAACGAGTCACTGTTCCCTTTGAGCTCGCTTTTCTTCAGCCTTGGCAAAACGATCATGTCATTGAGATTGGGGCTTCAGCCACCCACAGCTGTAAACCTGAGATACTCTCTTGGGATACTCTTGACCTAGGCTGCTGTGCTACTTTCCCTGAGCCTTCCCTTTTATGATCACTTACTATTTCAGCTTTTTAACAAATAACTGGTCATAAAGGAATGCTAAAGTTGGTGATAAAAAGTCCACCAACATTCCTGTCCTTTACATGTGTAAAATAACTAGCATTTCAGAACCATTTCACACCTGGACAAACACAAATAGTCATGAAGCTCCATAGGAAACTAAAAAGAGAGGCCAGTTCTAGGCAAAAAAGATGGTTCTTATGCTATCTTGGTATGGGAAAGCCAGATCTGCATCCCTGATCGACTGTGGCAGTACCGGATCTGAATTGCATCTCCCCATATCTCAGGTAGGTACTAACTACTTGATACGCGATATCCCCGAACGCTAGAATGGGAAATTTTCCAGGTGATGGTATGCTTACGTAAATACAGCCTCAGCTTTAAATAAATTAACAACTTCCAACCAAAATAAAACAAAATAAAATACAATAAAAGTCACCAGCTAACTCAAGTGTTCCCAGCCAGCTCTTCCAACAAAAAAATGTATGATTGCCCAGGCACTAGTAATGATGGTGTGAAAACTCCTGTTGGTAACAACTAAAAAAGGCCTGTCTGAGCAGAAGCTGCTGGTAGATCTGTTAGTGGCTGCCCGTGGCCTTATCACTGAGATACGCCTGCTCCCGACCTTCAGTTCTTTTGGTTGTGATTAATGAATAGCCATTCACCAGGTAAACTTCACTTCAGCTGAGATTCTTTTGACAGCTATTAAATCCCACGTGTTTTTTTTTTTTATTTTACCACTCATTTGTTACAGTGCTTTGCACACAGAACTGGAGTGGCAGCTATGAATTCAGCAATCATCAAGTCTTTGATCAAGCATTGATCAAGGTGAGTATTTTCATTCAGGCATTCTTAAGACTCTTGTCAGTGCACTGCTGCTTCCTTGCAGACTCCCAATAATCTCCGCGCGATTTCTTTTGAATGAGATAAAAATAGTCTTTATTGATAAAGACTACTGAAAACAAAACAGTAGATTTTGCCTAGAGAATTAGGTCAGTCTAATAGTGGAAAGTGCAGTCAGGTTTATAATACCAACATGGAGGCTACTCTACACCAACCTGACAGAGCCGTTAAGCATCAGAGAACAAGAATGGACTGAGCAACGAGGGAGAGGCTGGAAGGGAGAAGTGGACAGAGGAAGCAGGAAGCATTCTCAGCTTTAAACACTAGGCAAAGAAATTTAGAGCAGAAAACCCAAAGGAAAAGATTCAAATGGTTTCCATTAGCTGAGACAGTCTCCCAGCCCCAATATATCTATCCTGTAGTAGGAGCAAGGACCCTTTAAGTAGACAAGTGGAAAGAATGAAGATGACATTGAGCTCTGCATAAAGAGCTCAATGGGGGCCCACAATTAGAAATTCAGAGCTACGCCGTGTGCTACCATTTAGATCTGAAGTTCTAGTTGGATCATGTTCGAAGAAAAGGTCAACCCCAAAGTCACATCTGGCTTTAGAGCCAAAGAAACCCCAAGAGTGGCTATGCCGAGTCCCAACACTAAAGTCAATGTTAGGAATGCAAATAAGAAGAGTGCTCCTAAAAGGCATATTTGGAGAATGGCCAAAGCAAAAGAGTCTGATTCCCTCCAGCCCACCACGATATAAATCAGTCATGCTGCTGAAAAACGGCAGTACCAGCGGGACATGGGCCCAGCTTGCATGACAGTGGGAACGTGCAGGATACTCTCAGTTATGCTCACATACCTCCTAGCAGCCCTGGAGTTTGCAGGTTAAAGGACAAAAATGATTACTAGCAGCAGTGGAAAGAATTTCACAGAAATTAGTGCAGTAAAAGCTCTCTGTGCCTGCCCTGAATTTCTCCCTGAACACAAGAACTTCGAGACTAATTTCGCCATGGCTCATGGGATGAATGTTGTCTCTTTTTTTTCTGCATAGAAATCATCTGGAAATGGTGGGTTGCTAGTTTAGTTTTATGAGCTACTAAAACTATTCTTTGAATAATAATTGGCCTGAAGTTCGTCTGTTGAACGAGTACAATATTCAGCATGCAGCTCAGGGCAACAGCACATCGGCTCTGGAAGGGGAGGGCTTGGGGGGAATTACTCCCTCCAGAGTCGCAGCCACACCACATGTGGCAAACCAAGTTGAAAATAGCCGCAGACGGAGAGGAGATATGTCATTTGGAAATTACTTGTGCGCTGTTTGAAGCAGCCGTTAACCGTGCAGCAAACAGACTCTGCAAATAGAATTGCTGTGTGCAACACAACCTGGGACTAATGTAACCTCCTGTTTCCGATTACCTGGACAAGCTCTGAAGCCTGCCATCCACAGAAACTAATACCAAGGACTAGGGAACGGTGGAAGTTTTATGGAAGACGGGGCGACAGAAGCCAGTTCAGATGATTAAAATTAAATCTCCGAAAGGAATTGATTGTCTCTCCTTGATGCAGAGCACTAACTCTAATAAGATCTTTCATCAAAAGGAGGCCTCAGCAAGCCTGGCACTGGAAGAGAAAGTAATACTCTGAATTTCTAACCATGAGAGTGTGAATTTACATAAAAGTGGATATGCATTTGCCTAGCTTTTGGGCAGCAACCAAAAAGAAGGTAAAAAGAAATCTCAGCTGATAATGCATCTTATTGAAATGGTTCCACATGAGAAGTTAAACCAGACAAAAACAATGACGAGATACAATGAGTCTGTTTTGCTTTGGTTTCCTTCTAAATTAGCCATTCGGTTCCATTAAAAGTGGAAATTTCAGCCTACATGGGACAAATACTTTCGCTGCCAACCAAGAGAGAAGCTCAGTTCAGCCAAGTATATATTCCTTTCAAGGACATACTCCTTTAAAATGGTAGGACTGGCTAAAGGGCTCAGCTATGGCATGCTCCTTGTCCCGCTCTGTGAGGCAGTCACTCTGTCTTTCTCCCTTACAGACATAACAATATTTCCTTGTGCTTTAATTCTCATACCTCTCCCAAGGCTCGCAGCACTGGACTTGGGCTCTCTGGGTAGGCAGGATATTGGCAACTCGGTCCACTGACAGCAAGGTGAATGCCCGTAGGAGCTGGTGTATTACTGGTGGTACTGCCTTTTACATTTGCTGCAATAAGAGTAGCTCTGTCAAGCTAGCCTGCCCTGGACTTTTCTCACAAGTTGCTGCTCTGAAAGGTTTTGCTTAGGGCCAAATGAAATAATTTGTGTCAAGTGAAATGATGTTTTCCATCTGTTTTTTCCCCTCCTATATGAAAAAGGAGAGCAACCAAATAACAGGCAAACTAACCAACACAAAGAGAATTTGGTTCAATGCAAGATGATTTTTCTATCTCCAAATGTTTCCACAGCCTTAACCCTAACCAGAAGAGTTCATTAAGGAACTGGTGGCAGTTTGCACACTGTATAGGCGTTAACTTAAACTACACACATTTTAATTTGAGCAATTATGTTCTCTGGGCCTAATTCCCACAAGTTTAATCTGGATATTTTCTGCCATCACTTGTTGTACCCAACAGTTGTAAAATGTTACCACGCACTATTAAACAGCTGCTGCTTTCCACAGGTGGCTGCCTCTCAGAATGAGGTGAGGATGTCTCCGGCACTGCACAGAGGAGTTGTGAGGTTTAATTCATTCGTGTTTGCATGCAGCTCAGAAAGCTTCATTTAAAAACTGCCATATTCTTTGCAGGTTACATTTCCCAGTAGAGAAGAGTGCAAAGTAAAATGGCATCTTTCACGGACAGACGGCGGACACACCTGCAGCTAGACTGATCATAAAGGGATACTCCCACATGGTAATGCACCAGTAAGCCCTGCAACACTGCATATCGTGCATACACATTTTTCATTACATACTACACAGAATATACATAAATTTCAATACAAACATGCATCGTGAATTCAGCACTGTAGTCCAATAGTTTTGACCCACATGCACCACATCAGCTTCAGTAGGATTATTAGCACAAGAAAAAAATGCCATATTGGACACCTCTGAAGATTTTATCTACAGTAAATATGAAAAAAGAGCTATGTGGAGAACTCAGTCAGGTCTTGGGCATGTCTTTTGCTTCTCTGTTGTTCAATACCACTACAACCACAAACATTTTACAGGGATACAGTGAAACTTGTTTGATGTAACTGTGGTATTGAATCAACAAGCCCATATCCTGACCTGGATTTTCTGCTGTGTTGTAAGCTGAGTATACATGAGTCCTCCTCCTTGGTGTAACTATTCAGCCACACCACTTATTCCCCCTTACTTCAAAGACTAAGGCAGAGAAGATCCAGTTCCATTGGTCCAGCCTTTGCTCACAAACCAGAGCTATTTCTCACCAAGTCACTTCAGTGCTGGTGTCCATCCTCATCCTTAGAGCACGTAAGACAACAAAGCAACTTTACCCCAGTCTTCCTCTGTGATATGACTGAAGGATGAGGAGGACAAGCCTCGGGATCTTGGGAAGGAGGGAGAAAAGCAAGCAGTGAGAAGCAGGGAAAGGCAGGCAGGTCTCCCCTAATTATTCCTAGACCCTGAAAACAGACTTTATGCAAAAAAAGTACCCTGTATCACCACAATATGTAACTGATCTCAAAGCTTCTTACAAGGGTCCTTTCAGAAGGGCTCAAAGAGTATGAGCTGTTTACAGGAGAGTTAGTTTCCAGGGAGCTATTACAAAAGTGGATCCACTGCCACCATCCAGGGGAGTTCCCTTTTTGTCTGGATAGCATTCGCTAATTAGAAAGCTACATGGATGCAGAACTCTGCAGTTAAGTCTCTCTGTTTGGGCCCCTCGAGCACCCAGGGCTGAACCCCTGTGCCCTAGCTATCAACTTCAGCTGTGCTGTCAGACTGCTCTCAACAATTTGCATCCCTGGGACATTAAAACTTCACGTTACGTTCTTGTTCTTTCGCCCCATGTAGCCCTGTTGACTTGTGGAAAATTCTGTACTGTTCATTGACACTCTTGTAATTCAGGCCACAGATTATAGCCTGGCACCTGCCTGCTTTTCCTGTCCCGGGAAAGAAATGTAGCTACTTCACTGTTAGTTTGAGTAACAACAGAAATTAATTAGAAAACTGATTTGTATGTAGACTTGCTGTAAAACCAGCAGAGAAGTACATCATAGTCTCCCCAGAGGGCAAGCAGTAGTCAAAGGCTCAGCAAGGCAAGAGGAAAGCAAGCAGGAGGAAGAGAAGTTTGGAAAAGGACAAAAGAAGTGTGAAAATGTCGTATATGGCTCACAAAGAGACAGCTCACCGGCTGTGAGCAGAGGTTTGGAGGCAAAGGCAAGGCTTTGGGAAAGGAAGGCTGTGAGAAGGGTTTGAGCCTAAAACTGCAATATGAGGAAAAACATTTCTGGTTAAGCGACTGGACAAGTGAACTTGTCCATCTAACAGCAGAGCCTACCTTTACACTACAGTGTCTGTGCTAAGGTTATTTTCAGCCTGGAGGGCAACAGACCTTGACCTTAGAAACAAGTTGTTTTGTTTTGCCTTTTTTTAAGGAGTGGGAGCAGAGGAGGCTGGGTTTTTTTCTTTTTTTTTAACATTTTCAACAGCAACCACAACCAGAGCGGCGGAGCACTGAGGAAGCAGAGCACACAGTGTAAGCTGGAGTATGTCAGAGCCTCTGACCTTCCCCAGAACTGCTCTGATACACCACTCCAGCTCTGCCTGGCGTATTCGCTCTTTGGTGCTATGGAGACAGACCTTCCAGTCCAACTAATTAGCATGGCTGCACCTGTAATAAGCCATGCTGAAGAAGACATACAATACTGACAGCACATAGCTGCCTGCTGCAGGAGCAACCAACTGAAGAAAAGAAGCAACCGCACTCCTTCAGCAGAGAGGGATGATGCTGCACAAGAGTTGCCTGCACGTACCCCCCCCCCCTACCCCTGAGCAAGTGGGGCATTTGCACACCCCAGTCCAAGGGGAAGCCCACAGGAGAGGCTGGGTTACCTCCTCCTGCTTCACGGTCCCTTCTTGGACTTGGGTGGGAGGCCACAATCCAACTGCAGAACAGCAGCATGGAGCTCTGACTCCCCGGACTCACGCAGGCACTCTTCAGTGCTTGCCCTCTTGTTGCTGGTACAGAAGCAGCCCACTATGAGCACAGGTCTACACATCCTGCTGCATCCCAACAACAGAAGGGCATCATTTCAATCTACCTATGATCAGTAGGAGGTGGGGCTAGATAACCTCCTGGGGTCCTCTCCAACCTGAATTATCCTACGACCCCACTCAATAGGTTGAGGGTATGGCTTTGGAGGTGGGTACACATCGGCCCTTCAACAGCAGTAGCCCCAGTAGGCACTACATCTGAGGTCTTCACCTCAGCCAGCTTTCAGTTACACAGACAGACAGGCAGACACACATGCTCACACTGTACTGATGAAAGGCACTGTGAAATGCTCATCATCAGTGGAGTCTTCTCAGACATTTTTCTCCAACCCCCAGCACCTCACCTCTAGTGCTCACGCTGCCTTTAGTGACTTGACATTTCCTGCACAGTTCACCATCAAGACCGGCCATCTTCTGCCTTGCAATCTTTTTTTTAGAAGGCCTTTGTGGTGCACAGGAAGGAGATGCACTGAGAAGAACAAGGGAAAAGTAAGAAAGGAGGCCAGGCAGGAGAAGTGGACAGCAGCTCGTTTAGGTGTGTGCTGGAGACAAAGTGGCTGGCGAAGGAAAAAGGAGAGGAGAGAGAAAGACAGTGAGTGGTAAGGAAAAGGCCACTGAAAAACTGAGAGGGACGCGGAGAGTAGACAGATACGGAGGGAGATCAGAGCCAGGAGCGTGATGGAGAGAGTGGAAGACCAGAAAGAGTGTTTCCACTTGTATTTTCATCTGATCAAAAAATGTGCTTGCATAAAAAAATGCCAGCTTAGAAAGAACAGCTCAGACAGCGAGCAAAGCAGTTTTGACAGAACAGCCAGCTTAGGAAAGAGCTGTCTGCATAAATGATCAGCTCAAACCACATTGACAACTCGCACAGTCTAACCTTCGCTCTGATCCAGACTCTCTGTTCCTGGCTTCACTGACCGGAGTAACTGGGTCACCACCACCGCACCAAGGTGGCTGTTCCGATTTCTTAGACTCAAGCTATCCCAGCATCATACTAGGTTATGGAGATAGACCATCCCTCTAAGCGCAAACATGGGGCCTTCTAACCTGGCTGGCATGGCAATTTCCTTGATAGACACAGCCCGGATTTGTTTCGAGCTTTGTTTAACTTCAGTAACTTTACCCTTGAAAGACTGGAGGAGAAGAGGTGGTCTTAAGTTCAGAGGAGGGAGTCAATAAGCATCCTTTCATTAGATAATGGCTCTGCCTGCACTGTACTGAAGATTTAACTCTAAGCCCCTTCCATGAACTAAAGTAGTTTGGTTTGGCTCTGTGTGTGTGTACGTTAAAAGAAGAAGTAGATCACATTAAAGAAAGTGCTGAACACTCCTGCCCTTTGCTTTGCTGGTTATTTGTCTTCACCGGCAACTGGCCTCCCTCTGAGAATGCCAGCTTGTGGATGAAATGAAATACAATGCAACTGTATTTTGTATAGCATCTCTCAGGTAAACAGGATCACAATTGCTCTGCAGGCTAAGTAATAAAAAACAGCACAGAGAGAAGGAAATGAAGAGACAGGAATGATGGAAGAAAACCAGATACTTCCAGAGGAAGGAAGCACAGTTCTGTGGCTAAGGCTCTGGGTTGGGAAATGATGGGCACAGGCTTAGCTCTTAGATCTGCCACAGACTTCATGCTTTGACCTTGAACAACCTGCCCGACCTTACCAGGGCTTGCTTTCCAGTGCAAGGTTATTAACTCTTCCCTCTTTTGGGAAGTCAGAGGTGACTGCATTCACACCTGTGGGGTGCTCTGACTCTACTCAGGCAAGGACTTAAATGGCTGGGTGGGTAGAAGTGTGCTGGAAGGTAACAGCACGCAAAGCAATTTGAATCTTTCAGGATACCAATACCTCAAAAAACATCACAATACCTCACTGAATGTGATGATGCCACTGAAGCAACTTAGCAAGTGGTGTTGAGACAAGGAGGTGAGAAGCAAATTTCGCTGCAGTAGGACAGCCTTGCCTCATACCCAGTGTGACAGGAGGAGATGGCAGCCATCATATTCCTTAAAAGCAGTTTCACTCTGGGGACAACTATTAAGAAATGGAGTAGCTGCCAGTGATAGAACTGCCTGAGCATGTTAAATTTGGGTAGCATGTGGTACGGCGGTCATTTATAACCATGATACTAACAGTACACAACATATTGCTTATCACTATCAGAGGGTCGGGAAGGATGGCTAGAAAAATGCCTTGCAATCTGCTGCTGAGCAGCTCAAACACGGAAAGGCATGAGAAGTGATGACCCAAATGGCTAATGAACGTGGCTCATTACATGTTGACTGTGAACAGCAGGCTGACATAATACTTTTCAAAATAAGACACCATTTTGAAAGCACTTTCCATTTTTTTGAGCAACCTACTGAAGCAAGTTGTCTGTTTCAGTGCTGGTGCAGTCTGGCCGTTGTGAGGGAAGGCTGCAAGACAGTGCAGGATATCTGCTAAACACTGAATTACATAATCACAGAATCACAGAATGGTAGGGGTTGGAAGGGACCTCTGTGGGTCATCTAGTCCAACCCTCCTGCCGAAGCAGGGTCACCTACAGCAGGCTGCACAGGACCTTGTCCAGGCGGGTCTTGAATATCTCCAGAGAAGGAGACTCCACAACCTCCCTGAGCAGCCTGTTCCAGTGCTCCATCACCCTCAGAGGGAAGAAGTTCTTCCTCATGTTCAGACGGAACTTCCTGTGCTTCAGTTTTTGCCCATTGCCCCTTGTCCTGTCACTGGGCACCACTGAAAAGAGTCTGGCCCCATCCTCTTGACACCCACCCTTGAGATATTTCTGTCTTGGACCCCCAGAATTCTAGGGGTCCAAGCACTTCCTTCGCATCTGCAAGCTCTGAGCCTCTGTTCCCGTTGAAGGTACTTAACAAACAACGGAGGGGCTGAAAAAGAGAAGGCACAGGTACGTGGTTGGCTAGGACACACCCTTTTCACAGGACGGATGAGGGAAAAACTGAGGTATTAGAATTTAGCTCCTTGCTATAAGGGACTTGAGGACCTCTGCCGCTTCTCCCATCTCCTGTCTAATTCTCCTTCCATTTCCAGGTCCATCATCCCTTCCCCTTGCAGCTAGTTTGGGGTAGAGCCATGCATTAGGATGGGCAGAAGCTGGGAGAGGGCCCTTAGAGAGAGCAAATGGGAAGGTGCTGGTCCAGGTTGCTGCTACCCCTGGAAGCAACGGGCCACATGTTGATCCACCCAACCCCTCCAGCTACACGAAGGCTGATTGTGGCCTCCCTACTTGACTGCCACTGCCCATCAGCCATGTGACTCCTATAGAGTAAGCAATGCCGAAGGGGTTCCTGACCCCAAACAGCACAGAACAGGCTCCAAGGTAAGTGACTGCTGACACTGCACACTTCCAAAGCACCTCGCTGCCTACCCCGGCCTATCTGCATGGTGGCAAGGCCCTGGAAGAGTCATTGCACCAGACCCATCTGCATCCCCCTGCCAGAAGGACTTGTGCGCATTCACTGTCTCCACTTAAGTGGCCTTTGCAGGGAAGCGCGACTCCATGTGTGAATATCAATAGGATCTTTAAATCTCCTAGAGACATTTTCTATCCTGCGACAGTTTCCTGGAGCCGGGTGCTTCAGATTGATGGCTCAGCAGGTATTGCACCAATCTCACGATTACTTTCATGCCAGTTGTGGGAACCACAGACTCATCTCCTACAGATCCGTCTCCTTACATAGGACACCTTTCCTCCTCTCCTCTCCACGGCCCCGATTCAGACCTAAGCCATGGAGAGGAGTTTTGTTTTTCTCCGTCTCCAGAAGCAGCATCAAGTCAGATGCATCTTCTGTGCATCACCATAGCAACAAGATCAGGCCCGGTGAGGAAAATGAGGGGCAAGGGGAAAAAATATGGAAGAGGGCTCCGCAGATAAGGGATGGCTGCTTGTCCTTTGGCCGGTGGCAGATGGTGCAGACTAAGAGGAGCCTGGGGCAGTGACGTCCATCTGCACCAGTGCCAGGGCAGAGAGAGGCCACCCAGGAGCTGCTGCTTCTGAGCACATTCAGGACCAAGAGGAAAGGTTGAGGACACAGGACAGGCGTAGACTGGCTGTATATCAAGCCCCTTAAGCCCACCAGACATTAGCTTCTTTATCATTGAATTGCAACACCGCATCAGTCCAAGAGTCCAAATCACAGCTGCACTGAGGTCTTTATCCTTTACACCGGTATTTCAGCTTTGCTGCGGAAACCCTTCTCTGTCGCGGCACTTCTAACAGCGCTGACTCCAGGCAGTAACATGAAACACAAGGGACCAGCTGCCTCATGCTCTGTGACCTGGTGAGACAATCTGGCCATGATGGTAACTGGAGGAAGCCTACGCAAAGCTTTCCTGCATGCTTCGCATGAGCTCTTGTAACCTCACAGATGACACCACTCCTTGGATCCTGCTAGGGCTTGAGCTATCTTCCTCTGTCAGTGTCCCAGGATGCAGCTGAGGCTGAGATACATCTCTCTGGGACCTTCTCCTATCCCATCCACGTTGTTCAGACCAGGACAGAAACTTCAGAGTCCCTGGAGCAGCTGCTGTGCCTGAGAAGCAGCTCCTTTCTTCTTCTCCTCCAGTGTTCCCAAAGTGCATAGCTCACAAGAATCCTTCCAAAGCCAAAATATTGACATTTTGGGGAAATCCTTCCTTCAGGGATGTGGGCAGTACTGGGGCCACCTCACACATCTTGACTTGGCATGCATGGCCCTGATTTTTATGCTGACTTCTGCTGACTGAGGCCCTACAGAAATGATTAAGAAACTGCTACCAGTTGTCACTAAGGGGAAGAAGCTTATTTAAATGACAGCGGAAAGTTTTGGAGCTGACAGACCTCAAGTTTGGTCTGTCCCCTCTAGCTGGATGTAAATATTCTTTATGCATCTCTCATTGCCTTTCTTAGTAAAGGCAAGTTAAACCACAAAAAAATGCTGTGGCCATCCTGCTTTCTCCCCTGCCACCCTCCTAGGCAGGACCCTCCATAAAGTTTGTGCCCTGGAAAAGCCATGTGTCAGCAGAAGGCCTAATGACGTCCCTCTCTGGAGTTTGGCTTTGACATCCAGGATTGCAGCCTCTCTCAGCAAAGTCTAGGCTTCATCCCTCCTCAAGCTGCTGCCTCTTGCAGTAAGGCAATCAAAATATAAGCTTTTCTTCCAGATCCCCAGCTTAACCTCAGGCAGACCTATGCAGCTTTAAGTAGCATATTACAGTAATGAGGGGCCATGACTATTTCTGAGAATATGCCCTCCTTCCCATTAGTAACCCCCCATGATAAGCAGCTCTGTCTTCACTGCTGCCACCAGTCACTTGCAGGCCACTGGAGCTGCAAAGAAGGACAGAGCAGCCTGTCATAAAGAAAAAGTGAGAGGAGTGCATAAACCGGGAGAGAGGGTGGGGAAGGAATAAGCATTGACAGTCAAAATGCGCAAAAGATGAAATGCAATTTTTCTTCAAATGCCTGGAGACAAGACAGATCTCCCGACTTCCTTCCCCTCCCTTGCCCTCCTGCCTGAAAAGAGAAGAGGTAGTTAACATAGGAAAAACCCTCAAATAAGCCCTGACAGCCACATATTCAGAAACTGATGGCATTTCCCTAAACACTGTTTGTAAAATGGTAATTATCCAGCATGCAGTGACAGCTGGCACTTAGCACTGAGAAAGAACACGAGCGGACAAGAAGAAAGGGATCCTGCCATAATTGAACAAAGGGTAAAGAAATATATAAAACATAATCAGAAAAATACAAAGATTGCTGGCTGTGCTAATAGGTCACTTCAGCTTCTTGGTTCATCTTGAAGTGATTGAGTTTGAATGCAGAATCAGACTGACATCGTGCAAATCGTTCAGCTGGGAGCAGCACCTCTGAGGGGAGCATCGGCAGCAGCAAACCCGAGGGGCTGAGCAGCCGGCAGCGAGCACACGGGTGCCAAACTGTCGGCCAGCTTTTTCACAAAGTGTTGGGAGCACCCACTCTCTGACTTGTGTCACAAGATCAGCTGCTAGGAATGAGAGCTTCTGGGTAGATATTTCCTGTCTACTTCAGGCCATCCCAGCAACTCAGCTATGCCAAAACAACATGGCAACATAGAATCCTTCATTGGAAGCACCTAGACAGGTCAAAGCACCAGGCAATGTGCTTTAGAGAAACCTCTTGACAGGGACAGGGAGATGGCTAGTCTGATCTTCTACTCGTCTGGTATTTTTAAAAAAATCTACTTCTGGTATTTTTTTTAGGACAGTGGAGCAGCCTTGTCAGTTCAGATATCGGTTCTGACAGATCTCCTGTATGGCCTTGCATTAGGGCTCTTCTTTCCGGTCCCTGATTCTTCACCTGTGTACAGAGTTATGAGTAGTTGTAGCTTTGCTATACGTTCAAAGCAAGGCCTGTTTCCTATTATGTCATACCCAAAATCTGGGAGGACAGGGTCCTGAACTGGAATTGAGTCCTTTTTTGCATGATCAGTAATACAAGTTAGGGTATCTCTTCCCTCATATGAGAGTCACACCCAAAGAGAATAAAAGCAGAATGAAAATGAACTCATATTAATGAGCAGGCTGGTATCTTGAGCTTGGGCGTTTCCAAACTCATATTATGTAGCCATTTGATTTGCTTTCTCATTACTTTAATTAGGATGTTGTCTCCCTCCAGCCTGCAGTAGAGAATGCTCTGATCATCCCAGAATGCTCTGTGACTTGCTTCTGCCCAGATCCTGCCTGGAGAGGTTACTGCCGGGATCCAGCAGCACATACAGAACGCTAGAAGATGGGAAGGAGGTCTGCTTCTCTCCTTTGTACCAGCAATCAGCCTGGCACAGAGTTAGCCTATGCCTGGGATAAGACAGAAATGTCATCCAAATTTCTTGTCATTCTTCAACATTCTTCTTTGCCACTGCTTCTCCTTTATCAAAAGACACTATTCATGTGAAAGAGATAGGTGTCCTAATTGACTCACACAATTTTAGCAATTGAGGGCAAATGCTTAAAGCTTCTGAACTCCTGCTAAGCACATCTTGCTCCTCTACCTCTACCTCTGCCTTAGCTCTGTTTTACCGGGTGTGGCTAGTACTTGGTCCATCACAGCAAACAACCTTTAAGGTTTTTTTCATGCCATATTCTCCTTGGTGCCAGGTCTCTATGTTAATAATTTTCTCAGCACCCATGCACATTTGAAATAAGAGAGATTTTCTCTGCTGCAGACAGATACACCTCTGCACAGTAATTCATAATGCTACTATCACCAAAGCTGTTTCTTTGAAAAATATGCATACAGAGTTGTATTAACAATGTATAGTTTTTATGACTATTACTAATGATTTGTTTGACTAGGTCTCTTATGTATCAATCTAACTATTTTGTAGTTTGCATGTGATTTATTTTTGGCTGTCTTAGTGAAGTTCAAATATTACTTTCAGTAATCAATCTGCTTTCTTTAAACTACTGTTAAATTCTTTTTTTAATGAGCGAGTTTGAGTAAAGAATTTATCCTACAAAACTACTGATCTGAAAGTTATCAATATATTTCTAAACGGACAAGTACAAGTAAATTGAAAAGTGAGATTTTTTCTATCAGATGACATTAAAATATATGCACGTTTTCAAGTACAAAGTAATTACTTTCAGCAGTAATAGAGCATTTCTCATAAGATATATTAAAGAAACACCAACAATGAAATTGCTAATGTTGCAATTTAATTATAAACCCTTCTATATGCCAGCACATCTTCACTATTACTTTTGTTGCCATTATTGATCTGTAGCATGTTGTCTAACACAATTTACTATGCGCTTTTTTGGTACAAATTACTTTCATAGCTTCTGTTTATCTTCCATATATGGAAAAGCACAGACGCAGAAAAGATGCCACACAGCAGTGATTAAGGTTAAAGAAAAAAAAACCAGAGAGTAACATTGTGTTATGTGAAATCTTCTATGTAGCCACATAATGAAAGGGGGTAACACATACCTGCAGGAGACTAGCAGTAAGACCGAAAGTTCAGATGTAATTTGGGGCAGTAATTTCAGTGTAGCCATTACAAGGTAGTGCCAGCTGACTTCTGAGTAAACATGCATATTCATTATCATTAATAAATTTATTCACCACAGACTCCTTTTTTTCTCTGCAAGATTCCACATAGAATCTGAGTTAAGCACACTGAAGTTCAACAGTTTCTTGATACAATGCATTGCTTCACTGATATTTAAGATCAGAAAGGAACAGCTTAGATCACCTAAGGCTTCCCCCTGAGTGATGCAAGCCTTATATTTCACCCATAATTTCCCCACGTCTCACCCAAAAACTTGTGACTGAAGCCACGAAAGTCTTTTAGAAAGACATCTGATCTTGATTTGAAAACTGCAAGTGATGTAGATCTGAATACATCCTTGGATAATGTAATTTATTTTACAAAATAAATTCAGACAGTGCAGAGATTCTTGTACACACATGCGCACACACTCATACACTCAAAAGAAAAGCACCTTAATGATCCTCTCTGTCAGAATAATAGCTAGGACATGTCACTTGGCTTTGGTGACTGTCCAAGCATCCTCACTGCTGCTGGAGGAAACCTTTCCTGGTTTTGCCCTCTAAAATTCAGCTAGCACTCAGCATGAGTACATAACACATATTAATCTAATAAAGCACTCCTAACGTTGCCTCAAGTTCGGGAACATGCAGCACATCACCGTCAGCAAGGTTTTTGTCACTGTCAGCGAGTTATTTGTGTTGTCTCTGTTGGATGGGCTTGCTGGCTTGTTCAGCTTTTGTGTGGGGCTTGCAGAGAAGTGGGGTGCAAGGTAAGTCACAAAGAGGGGTGCAGGCCAACTCAAACTTGTCCTGTGCACAGCTGTAGATTATCAGATATGAAGCAGATCTGGAAACCGTATAGCAGAGTCAACGACACACCTCTTGTCAGGTGTCAGGCGCCCATCAGCCCAGGGTATTACCAAAGACACAGACCATTGCGAGTACATCTATAAGGCTTTCAAACCCAAGTTGGGTGACTTTCAGCAATTCTGATTACGGAAAGAAAAATCCTCCTCCTGCCTGCCCTTCTCTATCTGCAGCTCTTGCTGCAGGACAGACAGGAAGAGGAAAGTGCAGGGAGCATGGAGAGCAGGGTGTGTGCACCTGCTCAAGCACAGGTACTTTAGCATGAAAGCACACAGAAATCTATGTGAAATAAAGACAAAAAGAGCCAAGTGGTCACATAGAAATACAGGGTCAGCAAACAAGAAGTAAATGTGGAAATGTAAGAGAAACAGATCAAGAGGGGGCAAACGGGCAAGAAAGAGAGAGAGAGAAAGAGTTCAGTCTAACTGGCAGTACCGGTCACGAGAGATCCGAGCTGCAGATGTGTATGGAAACATTAGGAATCGAGTGCAAAGACTCACACATGCAGTATCACACACTGAATTAGGCACAAATGATAAATCACAGAGTCATTTGGGTGAGAAAAGACCTCTGGTGCATCATCCTGGCCACTGCTGCACATTGTGGCAGGTCTGATTACACCTAAACCATCCTTGACAGACGGGTGACTCATCTCTGCCTAGAATATCTCCAGTGCTGGTGACTCTACAGCCTGCCTTGGCAGCCTGCTCTGTCACAAAACTGTTACTAGAGTTATAAAGTTGTCCCTCTTATTTTTTAACTAACTGTTCCCTGCTGCACCTCAGGACCATTATGTCTTAGGCCGGTTTGTACCAACCACTGAGAAAAATGGATCCCCATCCTCTCAGTAGCATCTCTTTATGGATTTGCAGACAGTGATTACATCTCCCTTCACACATCTTTCCTCCTCAATGAATATATACCAGCCTTCTTAAACTTCTCATTTACGCTATGCTTTCCAAACCTATCAGAATTTTTGTCACTCTTTCTGGAGCCTCCTCGAATACATCGTGGCTTTGGGACCTGGCGTAGACAGCACTAATTCACCTTCCTGCCCCCTACCTGTGCCATGTCCAGTCATGAAAGGATGAGGACTGCCTTTTCTTTCCTGAATACCTTTTGCTTCCTAAATGCCTCCTGCTTTACCCTCCTGAAAGATTCTGTTACATGCAGAGAAAGACAAACACACATGTGCATGCACCCACTCACCCACCTGTTTTACACATTATATAGATAAATATAAGGGCCTCGCCTAGTAGGGATTCCAACATTAGAAGTTGCCTTGAAAGGTAAGCTATACCGGCTGTGACGATGAGTATCTGAAGGAGTGGAGAATGAGGAAGATGATAGTGTCACTTCACACACTGGAAGAAGCCCTGTTTGATGGTACTCTGATGGTGGACTGAACACTGAGAAAATTAGTACATCGTTTTCCTGTCCCCGAACACAAACACTATTCAGATCTGTTCAGCCCCTATCCATTTCATCATGCTCATTTGTTTTCTGGGCCCCTGTATCTGCATCCATCATTCTTTCCTTCTCCTTTAAACCCTCCACTTACAAGACCAGTTAGGCTAGTCCTCAACAGGTCTGCCCCCCTGTTGTTAAAGTGATGTGCATGAATGGTTTCTACACAATGCAAAAACGCCTTTGGCACTACAATTTTAGTTGCAAATGGATAACCTACATGGGGAAAAAAAATCAAGAAGGACTGAGTAGGTCATTTGAAATATTATGCAGCTGCTTCCAATTGCTCGCTTTAGTTTCTGAAAAGTCTCTTGGAGGCTGAATTAGAAGATGGACCTTTAAAAACATCTGGACAATATCCAGTAGAGTACCCAAGAATGCCGTAACATTTCCTTTATGGATTTCACAGAGGGAGCAAGTCCCAAGTAAAATGCATAACAAACAATGTGCCAGGCCTTGGTGAAAAGACATTATGACGATGAAGGGACAATCATTTCAAAGGGTCCCTACTGTACACCTGCAATCAGGTAGCAGCACAATTGCATGCCATTTCTATACCTAATAGCCTCACTTGAAGGCTGGCACCATGACATACTCTACCAAGGGACCACTGGTTTGCCCCATACTACTTCAGAACTACAGGGTGGGATGAACAGACAGGATTTTGGCTCTAGGGGCTGTGAGGCTAGAGGCCAGCTCCAAGAAAGTCATCTGTAACCCGTTATAACTACAGGCTTATTGCCAATGACAGCAACTTATAGATGCATCTGTGTGGCAGACTAATGGTCAATAATATTTCTTTTCAATACCCTACTGCAACATCAAGCCAAGCACGGTGTTTATTAACTCTCACGGAATTTCCTGTCTGTTCTGGAAACTGCAGGTTTTTACCCTCATTGCACCAGTCTTAAAAGAAAATCTGAAAAATCAGTTAAGAAATGGACAAGCACCTCATTCCTCACAACGAAAAGAATATGAGATGTAAAATGTCATCGCTTTGATGTGCTGGCAAACTTCCTGGAATCAGTCGACCAAAGATAACTATGTTTATAAATATTTGGGATATGAAGATACTGTATATAAATTGCATTTTTATTATTATTATAAAAGTGTGGTGCATTTTTTTAAAAAAGGAAAAGAAATAGCTCTGCAGTGTATTCTAAATATACACATTAAGGTGTTTTGTGCTGTGCTGTGCATAGCATGTTTTTAATAAGGAAGAAGCTGAATTCTGCTTTCTCCCTGTCCCTTGAGCAAAGCAAAGTCACTACTCCCTTCTTGACTTCTCCCAGCAAGAGGTGCTAAAAGGCTGGTGGAACAGCACTGGAGTTCCCCACAGCTATGGCAGTGCAGGTGAGAAGCACTCTGAAGATCCCTCCATCGTCAGGTTTTGTGCTGCCAACCCATTACCTTGGTATCTAAGAATCTCCCATGTAAAATCAATAGCAATAACAAAATCCCTTGGAGACTTCATAGAGTCTCTCGGACAATATAGCTGGGGCTGTGCTGGGGGAATAGCTGGGGATGACTACAGCTTGTTCCAGCTTCTCCTGGCAGGTTTTATTGCAAGGAGAGGCTCAGGACTGCTGCCTGTGAAACTCTCGCAATCCAGATAATTGCTTTTCTATTCTTTTTACAACTGATATTTCATTTTCGTTAAGACAGGAGAATTGCTGAAATACGACAGAAGCAGCTCCTACACCCACGTACGTTCTGTTCCTGACCAGCTGGCCTCCATGCTGTGCCAGTGTGGGACTCTTCATACCCAGCTCCGGCAAACCCTCTGCAGCACTCCCTGCTGTTCCTGTCCTTTCACAGGCTCACTCGCACAGCTCCGCTCAGGGGCCTCGGCTGTGCCATGCAGTCCTCTCCCGCCCAAAGCCTGGCCCCTCAGCAGCCCTGCTAACGCACTCCGATCCTGAGCAAAAACCCCTCCTGCTATTCCCATGCCTGTGCAAACCTATCCCTGTCTAATTGCTGTCTCTCCCATCTTGCGGCTCTGTCAACATCTACATTTTCATTTGTCATGTTTTCTTGACTCCCAGCCTTTTTCCCGTTATTCCCTGCAGTAACAGACAGCCACAACTGATTCCGCCTCCATTCTGCTTTCTTAACCATGGTTGAAAAACAGGTATTACACCACTAGTAAACCTACCTGAAATCTATTGAGCTGGCTGTCAGCTGGCTCCATGAAACAGAGGTAAACAATTAAGACATAATGTTTGCCATAATCGCCCTGCAGAGCATTAACTCCCTGTCATTTGAGTGCTGCATTGGTGGTGTCAATTGGTCTCAGCCCTGGCTGGCACATCAGGCCATTCTCACGCACCAGGAGGGTCTCTCCAAGCACCACGAGCACTGCAAGGCTCTCTCTTGCCTCTCTTACCATGGTTTTTCACCTTCTGCTTCCTTGACAAATAACCATTCACTCTACAGCCCGGGGCTGCAAGGGCCTGACTTTCATCCCAGTCAGCAACCAGCTTGCGACAAATATCAGTGAAAGTCCCAGCATTTAGCACCTTTCAGTCCAGATGTAGGATACATTGGATAGATATTGCACTAGATACTCAAACCACTCCCAAAGCAAGGGCAGAGCGCCATATACAAAAACAGCTGGAGGGAGACCTTACTCATGCCTGTGTTATAAAATATGACTTGTGTCGCAGTCTTTAAGAGCAGGAAGAAAAATCCTGCTCACATTCATATACAGACTTATTCGTGTTTGGGGGAAACAGGATTGCCAGCATTCAAGATCAATCAGTCCTACAAGGGGTTCAAGGTTTGGAGAATCATGCCTCGTTTGCTTTTCCATTGTAAATGTTAACTACACGTAGCTCTGGCGAGAGGTGCCAGCTCAATAGCCCTGGAGATTAACCTGCCAAATTCTTTGCTCAGTCACAGCACTGTAAACCCTGAGTAATTTTGACTATAATCAGCAGAGCTACTCCAGAATTACAGCCAGGGGTGGATTTTGGTACTGCAACTCTCCGTTCTCATCCACAACAGGAAGAGACCTAGTTTAACTCCGCAGCAGCGCTTCCAGCAACCTCAGCAAGACCCAGATTTGATCCCACAACAGACACCGCATTGGCAGCAACAGTATTTGCAACGCCAAAGTAGAAGCCACTAACATGTGCCCCACCCCACCAAAGAACATGCCTCAAACTTCACCTCATTTCCTGCTGGAAAGACCAACCCTTCTTCACAGCTTGCGTACAGTAAACTCACAATTAGCACCAAGGATGAGATTTTTCAGAGAGATGACTTTTGCCTAACTACATGCATTCAACCCAATGGGTTTTTCATCACCAATTTTGATGGAAGGATAATTGCAGCAAAATGAAGCACTCTGAATGAAAATACTAAGCACAGCAGAAAGAGCTGGGGTACTTGGATGTGCCCATGAGTGGCCCTATGCAGTTGTCATCAATGAGAGCCTGCTATACGCTATACCAAAAAGGACAATGGCATTCCCTACCTCTCCAGTCCCACTCCAGGGTCCCCTGGACCCATGCAGCGAAGTTGCTAACTGCAGCTGTAGCTGGGACTTGTCTCTGCTCCAGGCATCAGGATACCTGAAGAGCTTCAAAATAGACCAGGTTTTCCCCAGACCTCTCCATGAGTCCACAAGCCCAAGGTAGCATACCACCCTCATTTTCTAATTTTCCTTTTCACTGGTAATGCTGATATTTGACCAGAACAGATTCCTCTAAAGATAGAAAGTCTAGCTTTGAACCAGTGGGAATCCAGTTTGAAAGGAAGGAGTGAGACGGTTCACTGAGCAATTCTCTCTCTTCCCCCATGCCTTTATTGCTGTGGACTTTCTACATTGCATATCTGATGATTTATGATGTTGACATCATCATGAAGCTCTCACGGTTTCATAAAATGCCTTCAAAAGAGAGTTTTTTGGCTCAGTAGTGTTGGTTAAGATTCAGTATTAAAGCACCATGTGTTTAGAGGGGCTGCAGTCCACAAAACCTCCAAATCTTTGGAGGTTCAGCCATGATTTAGGATAGAGGGCTGGCATGTTTTGCCACCTGTGCTGTCAAGAGTAGGTGCTCTGTGGGCCCCAACGGTCTAAAAGCTCACCTCAGCGAAGAGCAGGACTTGAAAATTTCTGCCAAGAGTACATGTTAATTACAACCCTCTTTGCTCTCCCACCTTATGTCCAAAGACAGACTTTCATCACTCTGTAACCTTCTCTCAGCCCTTTTTTTTGTGTATGTGGAGTTGCCTGGAGCAGGGAGGGAATCGCTTTTCTCTGTGTGGAGTGCTCACATGAGCACATGCAGGACACTATCTTCACTCCTGAGCACCTCATTATGTAAAATATATTGACAAAATGAACAAGAGCAGAGCAGAGCAATGAAACCGTCAGATAATTAGAGCAGTCAAAGAATCAAAGGGTCAAATATTACTGCCATGGTTGTGAATAGGAGACAGGACATCAATATGGATACAGCAAAGCAAAAAAAGAAACTGTAGACTGAACTTCAGAAAAACTTCCTGACAGCAAGGTACAGCAGCAGGTTGTGGAATGTCTCCCAAAGCATGTAACTGAGCCCACACTACTAGAAAATGTATCAGAGGAAACCACGCTGGTACACAGCTCGGTGTCAAAAGGAACGCTCGCTCTGCAGTAATGGCCAGCTACGGTTATCACTCCTTGCACTTTCAACTGGATGTTTTCATCTGTGTTGCATGTCTCGAGCTCACGGGCAGCCTGCTGCTGTGCAGATGTTAAGCAGATGTCATCTCCCTCCCTCCCTCCGGTGGTTAAGTGATTTCAGGATGAGATGGTAATTAGTCCCTGAAAGGCAGTGTGCAGGATGCAGGAGGGTGCAGTAGGTTGCACTCCATTGCAATTGAGAGCTGGGGCTCGTCACAGGTAAAACGTTAAACCATGGTCATGATGCAAGTTGATTTTTCAACGCATTTGTGCACACCCACTCCTTGACTCACTGCTGAGGAAGCTAGAGAAAAGGCTCCACTGAGCAGCACCATAAGTGCCAGGCTGTATTTGCCACGGTGCTCACCTAGTCCCCTACCCTGTCCACGACAGCAGTCAGTACCAGATGCTTCAGGGAAGGTACAAATACACCACAGAGACAGATGTGGAACAGCTTGTCTCTCTAGACTAGGCCTTGTCCTGGATTTTGAGACCTAGTGAAGCCTTAAGTCCTACTGACTGCACATGGCTGGCTCTCTTTCCCAGAAAGTATTCTCCTTGATTAAGACAACTCTGGATACTCTCAATGAATACTGGATCGTTTTTCATTTTTGAGTCCTGCTGAAAGCTAGCTACTGATGATGTTACATGACAATGATTTCTACAGCAAACTTGCCTGTTACAGGAAAAAATACTCCCCCTTTTTCATCTTGTAGCATCATCAAACATCTCCTTGTTCTCTCCTCTGAAAACCAAGGCGCTCTCTCACGAACACGCAGACTTTTACATAGCTCTTCTTCTTAGCAACATACAAGCTCTGTTGGTCCCAAACTTTCAAAGAACTTTATCTTTGCACAAGAGTCCTCCCAGGTACATCATTATACCTGTCGCCTAGTGCTCAGTCACCTCTCTTCCGATAAAGCATGGCCAATGCCACACGCATTTTTTTCAGCCGAAGTTCCAGCACTGAGAACATGGGACCGATCCACACACCATTACATTAACATGCTGCAAAGCTGTCCCCACAGTCCCCAGTCCTCTCTGCTTTGCAGGTAGGCTCTCACGGTAATACGTCAGTGTTCTGGCTGTCTACTTCTTCCCTGTTGCCTCCTCAACCTTTGCAGTTTCTATTTAAGCCCTCCATTCACAGAATCACAGAATCACAGCATTTTAGGGGTTGGAAGGGACCTCTGTGGGTCATCTAGTCCAACCCCCCTGCCGAAGCAGGGTCACCTACAGCAGGCTGCACAAGACCTCATCCAGGTGGGTTTTGAGTATCTCCAGGGAAGGAGAATCCACAACCTCTCTGCGCAACCTGTTCCAGGGCTTCATCACCCTCAGAGGGAACAAGTTCTTCCTCATGTTCAGGTAGAACTTCCTCTGCTTCAGTTTTTGCCCGTTGCCCGTTGTCCTATCACTGGGCACCACTGAAAACAGTCTGGCCCCATTCTCTTGACACCCACCCCTAAGATATTTGTAGGCGTTTATAAGGTCTCTTCTCAGACTTCTCTTCCTCAGGCTAAACAAGCCCAGCTCCCTCAGCCTTTCCTTGTAGGAGAGATGCTCCAGGGCCCTCATCATCCTCGTAGCCCTCTGCTGGACTCTCTCCAGTAGCTCCTCATCTTTCTCAAACTGGGGAGCCCAGAACCGTACAGAGTACTCCAGATGGGGCCTCACCAGGGCAGAATAAAGAGAGAGAAGAACCTCCCTCGACCTGCTGGCCACACTCTTCTTAATGCACCCCAGGATACCATTGGTCTTCTTGGCAACCAGGGCACACTGTTGGCTCATGGCTAACCTGTCATCCACCAGGACACCCAGGTCCTTCTCCACAGAGCTGCTCTCCAGCAGGTTAGCCCTAAATATGCCCCATGCTTGGTGCTAATCTAGTGTACATTCAAGAACTGTACAAAGGATGTAATTACTGCTCCTCCGGTTTAGGGAAGTATATATAAATGAGTGGCCTTTTGAGGGCATTCCTGAAAAAAAAAAAGTGTTGTGTCTTCACTAAATCCATCTATTAGTCTTTTCCACTATAATCAATAAATCAGTTCCCTTTTTATATGGTGATGTTGGCTCAGCTGTGATTTTTTGATGGCAAAATTCATTACTCAATTGTCTCATCGCTTCCTTTCTCAGTTCAAAAACATCCATTAGCGCCACTATGTGAAGCCCCATTAATCTGCTTTCGTTATAATAATGTTCTTATTCTTTCTTAGTGTCTTTATTGCATCCCACTCATCCTTGTTGTCTCATAGGAGCTTTTAATTAATGCACTAAGAACTGAAATAAAGAACCAGCATTTTTTAAAGATCTAGCATTTTTGGTTACTGGGCAGAAATTAACCAAATTCACTCAGGTGACCCTATTTTAGAATGGGGAGAGTTGGCACATGATGCAGGCTGGATGCTTTCAGAGCTGCGTAATTTCCGCCGGGAAAAGTACAGTCAATATGATCTTTTACTGGCTGCAAGTACTTGTTTGGTTTTGTTCTACTACTGTCTACCGCAAATGTTTTTCAAAATAGGAAGGTTCTATCACACCTGTCCCATGCTGGTCTTGGACTTTGAGTTGCTTCTTAATACAAATCAGCAAAACGTACCCTGCAGCAAAAGAAACTCCTGAAGAAGGGCTCCAAACTAAGGTGAGAAGGACTTGTCAGTTGCTGAAGCCATCAAAAGTGTTGTCGTATTCACCCTCCTTTGCCCATGAACTTGAACTCTGCCTTGTCACTTAGATCCACTCCATGAGAAAAGAAAATATGGGGCAAAGCAACACTGGTTTAGTGTCCTTTTTCTATTTCCCATCCTCTTAGTTTCTTCCTGCTCGTAAGATTCAAGAAAAGCAAATAAACAGTTGTTATTTCTATAGCAGACACGTACAGTGACTCAGAGACAGGCTGTGGTAGTTGAAAGGCTCCTGGGCCTTGAATCAAAAGATGTGTTTCTTAATCCTACATCCAGCAGATGCCTCTGGGGAAGCCCTTTCACGGGCCCCTTTCTGTCTTCTGTTTGGGTCGCCAGTGCCACTAACAAGGGCTGTTCCACTGTCCCCTGGTCACCACCAGTGTCTCTGGCTGCTACGGCAGCATGGCTAAGCTCAAGCACTCTTGAAATCGGAGGGATGCTGCTCTCTTAAAGATTTTCCCTACATATAGAGGATGCTTTGTTGCTTCATATGTAGCATACTGTCATCACCTCCAATGCACCACTTGTCAGGGAACATCATTTGCATCACTCCTCATAGGGCTCATCTCTGCCACCCTTATCCAAGGGTGTTAAGCCCTCACATGCCGCTCAAGCAACTGGGAAGGAGTCCCAGCACTCATTTCAGAAGAGCCAGAACCCTAGGTGCTTGGGAGAGAGGGCTTGGAGCTAGTTGCTGGCAATTTGACTGCGTATATCCTACTTGAGAATTCCTTTCCATGAAGGAACACGGCACGCATCTGGGTAAGGGAGCGAGAGCAGCTCCTCTGCGGAGAGCTGGAGCAAAACACCAGATGAAAACTATTTGCCTTGCCTTCCAGCATGTGTTAGTACAGGATACAAGGAACAACAAATGAGGAATATTAAATTCCCTTCCTTTGTCCCCCACAATGGGACAAAGCAAGTTGGTGAACAATGGTTTTCTGGACCCCTCTAATGAAATCACCCCTTCTTCTTAAACACTGCTAGCCAATTGAAAACTGGCATGTTTACTTCCTTCAAGGAGACCAAATGAAGAACTGCCTAGAAAAACAGGCAAACAAAGGGATATGTTGTGAGCTGATATCTCTGACAAGTCAGAGGGAAGGAAAAAAAAAATGTACACGGATTATAGAATTTATCATTAAAAAAAGAAAACCCAAGCCCAAGAACTTTGCATGATACTTCAAAAGAAAAGAAGGAAAAGGGAGGTGGAAGGGGGGGGAACAAAAAGAAAAGAAAATCTGTCAAGATTTTTCTCACTGCATCCAAAATGCCTCAGTGAGCAGAGATACAGAAACAAGCTAATTACTGTCTTTCTTTTACTCTCCCGGTTCTGAACTCCACACACAACATTTTTCACGATTATTAATAAAGGAACACTTTTATCTCCGCCTTATTAAGAGTTCTGGGGGTAGGAGTATAGTATCTGACAGATACCATATGGGATAGGGTGGAAACAGTCGGGAATGAAGGAAAAGAAGATAGAAGCAAGGAGGCAACACAGAAATCCTTCCATAGTTCCTAGCATGTACGCTCAAACTATTGGAGCTTTCAATATAATTGGAACAATTTCTGCTCTGCTATGCTCTTCAATATTTATGTCCAAGGCTCTGAGGCTTAGGGTGCCAGGCAACGGGGCACAGCATCTGCAGTCATCCGCATGGAAAAAGGGTCATCTCAAGCTGTCCCCAGACAGGAAAGTCCAACCCTTGAAAAGCCAGGGAAGCTGTGAGACAGACATGAGAGGCATGGGCAAAGCTTAGCAGCAAACCCAGGAATGCAGCTGTCAGAGGCGCCACACGCGGGGAGACGGTGAGGGAAGCCCAGGGCTGGGGAGCCAGGCAGCAGCAGGGCAGACAGTGGCATTGGCAGAGCTGCTGTGGGGAGCCCTGGGCTGCATGCCAGTCACGACAGAGATTTGCTCGTTTAACGGGGCTTCATGTGGCTCCTGACTACATATCTGACTACAGCCTTTGCTTTCAGCTCCTTGCTTCCATAAACATGTGATGCTGGAGTTAGAAAAACAACAGAAATTCTCATCATGCAGCCCCCGTCCCCTCTGGGTACTGAGCATTTTCCAAAGTTTGGAAGAGCAGCTTGGACCAGATGCTTTTTTGAATAAGTCAAGGAAGACAGCAGGAGCCAGGAGGCATAGAGGAAGAGCACCAGCTCACTGCTGAATTCTGCTTGTACTACAGTACTTGCCCAGTTTAAGCGCCTGCCTAACTCTACACAAACATGAAATCACTGTCTCTTCACAGTACCGTTGTCTGTCTCAGTCTCACATGTAGCCTTTGCACCCTGACTTACCAGCGTTGCAGACCAATCCAAGATGGAGTTACCAGACACTTGGCATCCTTGGGTGCAGACCCCTACATCTAGCTGACAGCTAATTGCTCATAGCAAGACAAACCCTTTTTCTTATCATCCATGAGGCACTGACCAAACACTACAGTGGGGAGAGATACAGAATCTGCCAAGCATTGTTACCTGTGGTCCTAAGGTAAATATTCAAACTCCTTCCAGGTTATAAATCCTCCTCAGTAAATGGACATTCATAAAATATTGTACCACATATTCCCCCAGACAACAGGGAATTTCTACATGTACCATTTGGCAGACCTGAGCTCTGTAGCTAAAAGCCACTGCTTGTTCAAATCAAACCATCATCTGCTGGGCTTTCAAACACTACACTTGCCCACAGCCAACAGCAGGGAATGCTCTGCCATTCAGCCTGGCAGATAGTCCAACATCTTTCAAGTAATTGTTCATTACAGAACAGAGCTTACTTCACCACTGTTTTGTGTAGAAGGAAAAAATGCCACACCTAAACAAAATCTGCCCTTCCTATGGGGCACTATGGGCTTTTAAGAAGAGTTTTGTGGTCTGCATAAGGATCTTTTTGGATTAGTTGTTTAAATATTATTCTGTGGATCTTTCTAAACTAAAGTTATTTCATGATTTAAAGAGACTAGTATTGATCATGAACCTGGTCCCATCAAATATATTGCAATCGGTGAGACTAAGCTCTGATCCACACAATCTACTCTGTAGCTTCAGGAGGGCCACAAGGAGAACCTGTCCTAGGGCAGACCCTGGCACTGTAGTGCCTCTCCTCATTGTCCTGCTGGGAAGATGCTGGCTGAATAGGGAATAAGGCTGGTAAGCACAAAGAAAGGAGTTGTCAGAGCATTTCATTGCTATGGCAATGTTGTGGTGCAGGATAGTTCATAAGAAGCCAGACAGGAGGCTGCCATAATTTTAGTATCCCTGGCTGCCCTGATAGAGGATGTGGAGAGGATTCAGTAGAAGCACTACTCCAAAACCCGTGCTGGTTTAAAGCACTCACTTCCTCCAACTAGATCCGTTTGCAGCTTGTGCCCCAAAACCAGCAGCAGAGACAGGAGGGAATTAACATGTCATGAAGCCATTTTCTTGTGTAGCGAGCCATGGAAGCAAATTAAAACCAAAAAAACACACTCCAAGCGTCAGTCGCAAGCACCCCTCTACCTTCCATACTCCTGAACCTCCTCACACCGAGTTTCCAGTGTTAAAGGTGAATATCAGAGCTTTTTAAAAAAGATAAAAAATCTGGGCTACTCTGCCGCCACAACCACGATAGCAAATACTCGGAGGAATCTGTGTAGAAGAAAACCTCCTCCCTAGGTATCCTGAAAAACGACTGTTTATATTCTCTTTGGATTATGAGGGGCTAATAGGTGGCAGAACACCTCTTCCCAGAGTACAGAGCAATCACTGCTCTTACATAAAACAAGAGTTAATGATTCTGCTGATTTACAACCTATTTTCCACTAATACATCCAGCAGTGAATTCCCAAGAGGCTTTCACCGCATTCAAATCTGGAATACAGGACAGTGATAAAGCTATGTTTAGCTAGAAGATGAGAAAACAAATGATAGGTAGGAGCCAAAATTTCAAATCTGGGTTAATTTGTTAACGCCTTGTAACTCAAAAAAACCCACTTTGACTAATTTTCCTCGAGTTATACAGAAAAAATTCCCTTTTGCTTTGAAAGTAAACCCAACAGGGATCAGGGCACATCAACTTTGCTAATGGAACCTGGTTGCAGCCTTAATTATTATTATCTCTTTGTGATAGATTAGCCATTTACCCAGATTATATAGACATAGCGAGATTAGATTAGATAGCCCTGGCTCCATACGCTTTTTCTATCTCCCTGTGCAATACAGCAGTCAACTCACTGAATCCCTGCTTGTACTCCTGGTAATGATCTATCTTACTACATTTACTTCAAGCTCTGTTTTCAGGGAATATTGACCAAGGTTCAGAAGACCAGGTAGTAAAAGAGGTATTTAGATTTGAGGGGTACCCTGATTTCAAAGGTCTAACAGTGGTGGGATATGTGTCCATACAGTACACTCCAAGGTCAGCTGTTATTTTCTTGGCAAGTGAGTAGAGGTGAAAAGAAATACCTGCAAATACAATAGGGACTTTCCAGGTCCCCTACAAAGCATGCATCTGCTGCCAGCCTCCTACAAGAAAATGGGGCCACTTTAGTCACCAGGCTGTACAGGATACAATTTCTTTGCATGAACAAACCCTGGGATTAAAAGAACAAGCTTGGATAAACCTCGTGGGATTCTGACTGTATTTAACAAGGTGCAGCCAAGTTTTCCTAACTGAAAGGTGAAAAGAAGAAAATCTATCTGTCCCTATTGGGCTTGCAAGGTTACCTCAAACCCCCACAGCAGGCTTTATCATCATGGGATGAGATAATAGGCAGGTAAGAAAGGAAGAAAAGTTTTCTTCCTTCATAACAAGCTGAAGCTTGGAAAGTTGTAAAGCAGCAGGGATGGAAACGTTGCACAGTTTTGAAATGGATACCCCCATGCAATGGTCTGCTTCACAATCAGCTCGTCCAGGCAAATTTTTCAGACAAATGTTCGAACTGTTGTTCAGAAACATTAGAGATTTCAAGACATTTTTAAAAGAGAGGACTTCTCCTCCAGTCTTTGTCCAACAGTATCCCTTCCTACCCCATTTGCTGTTGAACTGCTCACCTGGATTGCACAGAGAAAGCTGCATTCTGAATGCTCTGTACCAGGAGAGGCTGTAAAGCAATTTGGCATCAAAGGCAGGGAAAAAATGTAAGTCTCCTGATGGCATTTGGCAGTCTTGATTCTGCTATGGAAGCCCTTTAAGAAGAAAATCAGGAGTAGTATAAACAGCAAGGACGGTACATAACACCCCTCCATTCCCAAAACACTTGCCTTAACACTAGGAGTAACAGTGCTCCAAATTCTGGTGTTCATGGTGCTTACAAAAGGCACAAGAACCCAGCCGCGTAAAACAGCTTTTATAGACAAAATCACCCACATATGCTCTGCTCCAGAAGCCTTTCCAGATTTTCCTTTGAAAATTCCAATTAACAAATTTCTTCGGATGCATTCTGCTAACTCTCATGGATTTTCCCATTTGCCTTTTACGCACGCTATATTTTGCTTCATCCTGTGCTTAAAGAAATGAAATTCCTTTCCCCAGGTACTTCTTCGATAGAAATAAACTTCAGCAGGTTATTCTCTCAGGAAATGTTGTCAAACATTTGGAGAAATGCTTAAAAATGGCATTTATTCAGCACAGCTCATCAAGTTGCACTGAACAACGTAAGTACTAAGGACAGCTGGAGAAAGGTTAGAAAAGCAAGGTACCTTGACGTCGCGCCCTTGCTACATCTTCCAGGAGTCCCACGTTTGATGTTATACTGAGCTCTGTATTTGAGTTGGCTTGCTCCCTTCCTCTGTCCTGCCTCACTGCACCGCTCACACATACACGCGACAGCTTAAATCCTTCAAAGAAGAAAAAGAACAACATGGTTCCTTCTCCCTGCCCTGCAGTAATGAAAAACTGCACGAGAAGACAGAGCAATGTGTACAGGGACCTCTCTCACCCTCCTTCCCACATGCCCCCAGCATGCTGAGCTGGGGGCTGGCACCCGCTCACTTGATTAAAGTGCTGCCTGCTTTTGAGATTGCCTTTTAGTGTGTCTGTCTGTCTGCCTGTCTGTCTTCCACCCCCCCACCCCGCCAAGACGCTGGGTGGAGCTCTGCTGCATTTCTTCCCTCTGCGGGGCTTGCTTGTTTATACTTGCCCATGGTGAAAGCCATGAGTCACACTTTGATTTACAGCCTGTCCCAGGAGAGACAGGAGACCCTAATGAAAGAGCAAGCTGCAAGGGTAATTAATATCCACCAGACATTCAACTGTACTATTAGCAAGCAATATGTGCGTTTGTGCATGCGTGAGCACTGTCAACTGGAGAGGAACAGAGAGAGATGATAGCCGCTTTGGTACGGCCCTGAGCACCTTGCTAACCCGCAGCCATAGATATTAACAGAGGAGAGATGCCCAACCAAAACCTCCATCGTGGGGAGCACGGTCAGGGTCATGGCGAGACAAGGTAACTGCGGGGAGCCAGGGACTGGGCTGCTAGCGAGGGATACAGGAGGGAGGCTGGCGCAGTGCATTGATTGGGGATGCTGCGATGGAGAGAAGTCGGGAGGGTGATGGATCACCCCTGCTTAAAACAAACAAAAAACCGGCAGCTTGCCAGGAACGGCTTAGGCCAGTTTCATTAAAACTCTTCATTCATCATGCTGAAATGAGGCGGTGTTTGTTATTGCAGCGGTGGTGTGCTGGCACAGTTGCTATTACGAGAGTGGGTGGCAACATAGGGAGGGGGCACTGGGAGGGTAATGAAGGACGAAGGCAACTGGGAGGCAAAAGGGCTCAAGTATCACTTACCATGCGCTGAATGGACTAAAAATCACCTTCTTTCTCCGGCATGGGATTGGGCTGATAAGGCTTCACATCTATCCAGCCAAATCCCCAGGACGAGAAAGGATTCCCTGCTACCACGTGTATTTATTCCCCTCATTAGACCAAATAATGGCACCACAACATGCTGGGGCTTGCTGTGGTGTCAGGCTCAGCTGTGGCCATGAATCCACTTAATGTCACCTCAGGAAATCCTAACAGCGAGATGCTCAAATAAAAGCACTGCACCTGCCTGGAGAGGGACTAGATGGATCTCTTCAGCCTTTTCCTCCTCTGCAGTTTGTGTGAGATCCTGCTCTCACCACCCATGCACCCAGGGAAAGCAGAGACCGACAGAGGTGGAAACTGCCTCTCTACATTGTGGAGACTCCCTCACTCTCGCGTTTACTTCCACTTTCCACCTCATCACATCTCCTAGGTGGCACTGGGGACACAGCACTGTCAACACGGAGTGCACTACCATGCCCTAGCACAAACTAACGAGGGTATGATGCTACTTGTCAAACGGCTTCGTGAGTGACATTAATGCCAGGGTCAAACCTCCTCAAAAGATGTAGCCTTCCTGCCCACCCGCGTCCAAAGAAATCTCTCGCTGAACCTTTTCATCAGGCTCTCGGTCAGCGACCCGCACGCCCCGCAGTTGCGTGGCTGGCATTAAGCCCAGCCTTTGATTTTAAAGCTTGGTAACTGCAATCCCTCCAGAGAAATCAGGTTCCACATATGTATACCTACTGAATGACATCCATGTTGGCCCATTCACAGGGACTGCAGCTGTGTAATGTCTGTGTGCTTGTACATATGAGGGAGGGGAGAGAAGTTGAGAGCTCGTTTTGTTCTGATGTGTTACACTGAGCAGCAAGAGACACTGTATATACTCATAAAAAAAAAATCCAGGAACAGAACAATCTAAGGGGTTGAGATGGAGTAAAAAAACATGTATGTGTGTGTTATGACAGGGAACATTTACACCATTTATTTATCTTCATGCACACGCAACACAAGAAAGTCTTGATGTGTGCACGTGCGCATGTCTAAGCTGCGTCATCAGCCTGGCTGGAAATCACAGACCTCAGGTACCCCAGTCTGCGCTCCAGCTAAGACTAAGAGCTGGTATTCACTTTCACAGTGGGATACCCTTCCAAGAGGAACATCTTGGCATGCATGACCGAAACCACAAACAACCTCAACAGTAAGAAAGCTGACTCCGGGGAGACATTGGAAACACAGAAATAGGTACCCAAAGGGCCTTCAAAGGAAACCTTAGATCCCTTTCTGCCATGGTGCTGGAGGCAGCGTGCCTGTGTGTTGTGGTGCTCACCCTCCTTGTATCCCAGTTATAAAAACAGAAACAGTCTTACTGTGAGAGTAAGAGATAAGGCTGCACTAGTTACAACCGCAGGCTGAGGAAATGCAATATGCACAGCCCATCTTGGCCACAGCTACGGGGTGTTTTTGCTGCGTCCTTTGGTGCCATGAGGTACAGGCTACAAACTGGTGTTCTGACTGGCTCTGTTTTAAAGCATGTGCTGCAGCAACAGCAGCTGCGCAATGGTAATTAGTATTGGCCCAAGATTTTTGAAAGGAACATTTTCTGGGAGAAAATTCAAGTTGAACAGAAACGGCATGTTTTGCAGGAAAATATCAATTGTGCTGAAATCTTCAAGGAAAATTTTTCATGACAGCATCTCATTTGGATAAGGGTGAAAAAAAGTTGGTTTTACACTATACGAATATAACACAAAGAAGTGAAATGCTTCGGTGGGGTTGAAGCAAAACATTTTTAGACTCTTTATGCACACTTCCAATGTTATAACTTTCCCCATCATCTTTTCTCAGGTCAGGTGACATAAATTTTTAAATCTTGGATTTTCCAGAGACAAAAAACTGGTTTTCAATCACTTAGAATGTTCATATGGGATTATTTTTTTTTTGCATTTTTACAAATTTCCATCTAGTTTTCAGTAAGCAGAGAAATAAATGCCTTCTCCCCAGCAATGCGGATGACACACGTATTCCTCCAGTGGAGGCAACCCCAAATCTGGGCAGGTGTGCCTGACCTAGCAGTTTTGCAAGGCAATGACCAAGTAGCTACCAGCATTAATGTTCCTCATGTCTTTACAGATTGATGCCTGTTGTTTGGTAGCGGACCCATTTAGGCTACAGATAGCTTCGATTTCCCTGCAGGCATGGCAAATCATAACCCCTCCACAAGATTGCTATGAGTCAATCCCAGCGACAGAACTTGAGGCTCACACCCATCCCAACATCCCCAAATCCCTGTTCTTCCAGACAAACAGAGCTCATTTGTTTCCCAGCCTACAAGTGCAGGGATGGGTTTCCAACGTCCGCCTCGCCTGAGCTGATTAATAACTTGCCCACTAGAAAGTTTCTGCTAATACTTGACCTAAATATTCTCCACACTTCCCCTGTTCGCTAGTAAGAATAATTGGCATCTCTCTCCTCTGCAACACATCCCTTCATGTATCAGCAGGCAGGTCTCACAGCTCCCTTCCGCCTTCTCTTCTCCAGACTTCAATGGCACTACACCAGGGGTGGGGGTGTAATCTGGCCCATTCACGGAGGGCTCTCTCAGTCTTCCCCTCAGAGGTCTTTCTGTGTATGAAGAATTTGTCTGGTTTTCTTTACTTTAATGGTGTACAGGGGTGTTCGCCCTGCTTCGCCAATGTGTGTCCGGCACAGCTGTGCCTCAGGAAACTGGATTTAAAGAGAATTGTATTTGCCCATTTACATCGATTGTGGGACTGAAAGGTTCTAACAAACCCCATTCTAAAATCAATTTTTCTGACTTAAAGGGCCCCTGCTGTATTCCGGTAATGAGAATAAAGTATTGAATTTCACCAAAATCCTATTATACTGTCATGAATATCCCATCACACTGTAAAGAACCAGCCGGTGGTTCTCTATGGTGTCTTCCTTACTGACAGGCAATCATTCTGCTTAGAGGGTCAGTTTGAACAATGCCTCAGGAGGCCCGGATCCTTCCCTGCATCACACCAAAGCCTGGTGGTTCCTCTTGAGCAGCATCAACCCCGGTGATGTCCGCCAGTGCAGATCCCACTCCACACTACACTGAGTGGCAACTGAGGAACCTCGTCAGCTTTCAAGAGGTGCCTATCAACCTGCAGGATTAGGCTCTGAGCCATGAAACCTCAGAAGAGAGAGGTGACATCTGTGGCTGCCTTCCTGCAGATGCCACTGTGGTTGTTCAGGAACCAGGACTGCAGCATTTTCTCTCAAGCACCGGCTCTTTGGGTCATCTTGGGCCACTAGGTCATTTTGATCCATGTCCTCAATCTGGTAATTTTTACCAGCAGCCCCAGGAAGCTAAGGAACACTGATTTAATGTTTGGTGTAACACCCCAGAACTCATAGGGAGATGTCAGTCCTAAGAGGTATGCATATTCACCCTCTCTTTTCCAGATTTTTTACAGACTCCAAATCAAGACTTAGACATTTCGTCTTGGCCAGAGAAGGAAAGGGGAAAACAGAAACAAAATCTGAATTAAAACTTCTGAAGAGTTGTGGAGGATAAAAACTCTTGAGTCCAGATCCAGGAATAAATTTTACAGCTGGCACCTGTTTGTCTTCATCACAAATGAACTGCAAATCTCTGATTACACCACAAACTTTAAGACACTTAAGAGCTAACTGCGGATCAAACTTTTTCAGATGAAGCCATGTTCTATTCATTCAAAATAGTTCCTGCTTTCTCCAGATGGTCTCACCCATCACTTTTCTAAGCTAAAATAAGTGTGTAAAGGAATCATTCTGGGCTGTCTTTCCACCTTTCATTTCAAGGATACTGATATTTCTTCCACTCCTCTCACAAGCAAGCAAGAAGGTGGGGCCCTGCAGCAGTGCCTCTTTCACTAAAAACACAAACTAAACCCCAAGGAATTCCACCTGAACACTTTTTAACTCTAAGAGTGGTCAAACACTGGAACAGGTTGTCCAGAGAGGTTGTGGAGCCTCCATCTGTGGAGATACTCAAAACCCAACTGGACATGGTCCTGGGCAACCTGCTCTAGCTGACCCTGCTTGAGCAAAGGGGTCAGACTAGATGGTCTTAAGACATCCCTTCCAAATCCAGCTGTTCTACAATTCATTCATCATAACAGGACTCTGCTTTGCTGAAATTGGGGATTATGCAGCAGTATTCAGAAATGGTTATGGAATATGTAAAACGTTTTGTAATAAACGGCCCACCCTACAAAATTCATTAAAGAAGAAAAAAAACGCACTAAATAGATACTCTGAAAATACGATAGCTGCACAAGTACACTAATGCAAGGAAATGCACAGCCTTCATCTTATTCCTTAAATCACAAGATATATTATGTCACTCACTTTTCTTCATAACATCTGCAGCACACAGAGCAAGTGAGGCAAGGTTCCTTGACTCCACGATGTATCTGTACCTTATCAAATCTTAATATTCTTCTAATGTAGTTTGCTCTTTCCTTCCTTCCTCTTTCTCTTTCTTTCTCCCTTCATTCTCCCTCATTCCTTTCCCTCTTTCCTTTTTGCTTCTTCTTTCCCTACCTCTCTGCTTTTTTCTTTCTTTACAACAAATAACAAACCCTCAACTACAAATGCTGGCAAAACAATAAATTGACATCTTTGTAGCCTATAGTCAAGATTTCCAAGGCTGCCTGAGGGGTTTAGATAGACAACTCCCATTTATTTACTTGGTAATTTCAACAAAAAGCCCTGTGACTCTATGCACAGAGTGTAGAAGGAGTGGCTTTCCTGAGCCCTGCTCACATAAAAACCTGCTGGTTTTCTTTGGGTAGTGAAGCTCCAACCTGCTTTTCCATTTATTGATGTTTTCTCGTGAGCTGTGAGTAAAGTCATTTCTGTGGGGAGAGGTGACTGTGCTAGAACCAGACCTGAAGCAGACCTACCACTTCTCCGCTTTGACAGGTGTTACTCCACCCAAGTGACAGAGGAGATCCTCAACGACTTGAATAGGCTGCAACATGGAGAAGTGGCTGTGACTCACCAAGCCCCTTTGATATTCAGGTAACAATCAACAATTATCCCAGAAGTAGTGCCAACTGCCCCCACCCAGATAAATGTCCTCCCCTCGCTTGCTACTCACAAAGAGAGGTTTCCAAGGTACCCCTGCCGAACAAGCACCACTGTGGTTTCGGTTCAGCTGTTCCACCCTGATGCACCAAGCACCCCGGGCCACATAGACCTCCTGGAGGGCTTCCACAAATCCTTCCGGAGTGGTGAATAAGGAAAGGGAAGAACAACCCGTCGCTGCCATTTCTGGCAGGTAACCAGCAATCTGAGCGCTGCTCCACACAAACCAGGAGGTTTTTGGGGGACAGCCGGAGACCGCCAGACCCCACTCTATCTGGCAGGCTTGGTTAATTAGTTCCACCCACTGCCCTCTCATGAGACTCCCCCTACTCTGCAGCCAGACCTTCGAGGCCCAGGGGGGCTGATGGACTAAATCACAACCATGAGTTTGTAGGTAGAGCAGTTCACATGGAATCGGCTGGAGCCAGGCGAGAAGAGACGAGAGACGCAGCAAGCGGCGTGCTGGTGGCAGATAACCGGGGCTTGCCCTTGGTGGGGGAGATGAGCGTGTTATCTCCCGGCTGCACACGCCTAGCAGCCGCTTGCAGCGATCCGAGGGGAGACCTAGGCACGTGCATGCAAACACAAAATACTTCCCGTCTTTTCAAAATTTTAAATCAAATGCGTTCACCTGCTCCCAGGAAGAATTCACTGCACTGCTACACGTTTCCCGCTCAAAGATGTCCCACCCGCGGTCAGGGTGCTGCATGGGGTGTTTCTTCAGCAAGGATGGCAAATGCATCTTCCTGTGGGGCTTTCTCCCAAAAATGCAAGGGGGGAGAAGAGAGAGGGGATTCTCCTTGGATGTGAGTGCCCTTTGAATCTATCCTGGGTGCAAATATATGCCTGTATCTCTCACAGTTTTTTGTATTTTTCACGCATCTGATAGTACAATATTGGCTTCTCAGAGCATCAAGCACCACCACAAAACCCACAGCCTCTACTCTCACCTCCAGGACAGAAACACCACCTTCCAGACCCTGGCACACCTCACACCTCCACTGACTCATGCCGTATGGATCCAACATAGAGCAATAAAACCTTGATTTCTTACTCTCCCTCACATACACCTACCACCTTCAATCTGTATAAGCATCCAGCCTCAAAAGGCACAAAAGCACAGGACATTTTTCTTGAATGCAAAGCCCTTGCTCCACAGCCCTTCCCCAAAGCCTCACCTAAAAAAGCAGATATCCCAGCTCCTCACCACTTGCTTGCTGCTCTCATTACATCATGGACTGCAAGGATACAGCTTCTAACAACGTATATAACATCTGCTTTAAACTAAAAAAGCAGCAAAAGCATCATGCATTGCTGGCTTTTAGGCAGAACTTATCTGCAAATAAAACAGACATTGTGCCTGTGTGCTCATTTGGGGTCTTTTGTTTCACGGCTGATTATTTAATTTCAAGTGCTCTGAGTGTCTTAGGCATTTACCACAAATGAATGAAGATGCAGCTCCTGTGTGTTGGGAATGTACAGCTCAATTCAACAGGACACAATGAGTGAAGGTCATGAACAAGCAGGGGGATAAGCAGAGGCACGAGTGGGTGGTTAAAGACAGATGATTATTACCCAGCAAGGCCTGGACATAAAATAATGGCTTCTGTTCAGTTTGTTTTGGAGGGGCTTTATTATCTCTTTCTCTTCCCACAGGCAAAAGAGGGAGGAAGAGTTCACCTGGTTGATCCGACTGAAGCTTGGCAAGCAGTTTCCTGAACAAGCTTGGGGATGGGGCAGTAGGCAGTAATGAGGGGACCCGGGGATGTTGAAAAGGTTAAGGAGAACCTCCAGGCTGTCACATGGTACCCTGAGGCACCCAAGGTCTAAGCTCAGTTGCCCTTGACTCTACCTACCATCCAGGGACAGAGAGAGGACAAGTCAAAGTGCAGGTAGGCTAAACCCAGACCCTAGTGTTCACTGCAAAATGGGGTGCTGCAGAGAGAAGGAGACTGGGCAGAGGTTGTAGGACTTGCAAACAGAGGACAACGGGGTGGAGCTGGAGGTGCCGAATTTGATTTGGTCTAGCTGTCAAAATCCACACGTAACAATGGAAATACTTCCACCCTTTCCATAAGTGCTGGAGGAGTCCTCCATCAGTCCTGAGGCTCAGGCTGAATTTCCTTTACCATTTGATCCTGCACAAGCCTCCAGACGAGTCAGGCGTGTACAGCTCCTTCGCTATGGAGCAGCACAGCCCGCACTTTTTGAATAACCCATGGTCTGCAACCACAGGCGCTTGTTAAGCAAACAGGTTTGCTACTTATCTGCATTTACCTTTTCTGAATCTGTGTGGTTATTTTGATGTGAACATCACAGCTTTCAGCAGTACATTTTGGTCCTTATCAGATAAAAAAAGAAAGGAAAAAAAAATAATTTCCAAAACATTTTTATCTAAATTTGCCTGCCAGTCACAATTTTCAACTCAAAAAGCTCTCTGGCACAGCACTAGAAAAGCTATAAGCTGCAGAGCTGCATTATTCAGCTTCCTCCATCTCTAGATGTATTCTTTAACTTCTTGGCAATAATGTCAGGGATGTAATCCAATAGAAATGCAGAGAAACAAAGGAACCCAAAATTTCAGAACAGCTTAAATTGGTTTTCAGTGCTTACTTTATAGAAACCGAAAAAAAGAAAAAAGAAAAGGAGGCATAATGTTATCAGTGTAGAGGTGACACTGCAGGCACACCCCTATGGAGGCAAACCTAGATCCCCCTTCCTTTGGCTTCTGGTAGGAAATCATTAGCTCCTGGAGCCAACGGAAAACTCTCTTGGCTGCTGCTTGTCCCCTCCATGATCCAACAACACTCACCCACTCATTCACCTCCTTGTCAGGTTAAAAGCTACATTTCGCAAAGAGAAATTTATTGAGTGACCAATCTCATTTACATGCCCCACTACTCAGCTTCCCCAGGGCAGGATAAATTTCTTTTTCACATGTGTCCACAAGGCTGACTTACCCAGAATGGATGTCCCCATGAGTGTGATATCATGACCATAAACCACCCATTCCCAGCATACTCCCAGTTGTGTTTGCCACCCGAATCCTGCTTGTACTTAGCCTCAGTTCTCTCTAATATTTGTTTGTTCTTGCTGCAAGATCATCAGGGTAGGAACCTTGTTCTGTTTTATAGCGGTAAAATGCCCACAAGGAATAACAAGAAGAAGGAGAATCAATGTTTATAGTTTACAAGGTGCCTTGAAATTCTGAGATTAAAGGTCCTTTTTGCTATTATTCTAAAGTACGCTCTTGAACAAATACCTGCTGTTCTCCGATACCAGAATATGTCCCTTTTCCTCCATTATTATTATTACGCTAAAAATGTTAAATGGCCCTTTATTTTCTTCAAGGATCAAAAGAGCTTATGACAAATACCAATTTGTTCCTGACGCTGAGGAGCAAGCTGAAGCACAGAGAAACCAAGTACACACGGGTCCGTGGCTGAGACACGAAAATAGATGCCCCTGATCCCATCTGCACTGCCTTCACTCCGAGACACGCTTTATCACTGCACAAGGAGCACACATTAAAGGTGGGGTGGCAAAGACTTTGAAAGCGCAAAGAACAAGACTGATTGGAGAAGGGGTGAGAGGATTTGCTGCAAGGGTGAAGCATTGCAGAACAGATGATGCCATCAAGTAAAGATTTCTCTGACAGAGAGCGTGTCTGCATTCTCCTAGTCATGCCGAAGAGGAGGGGGGGACATCTCCCTGGCTGATGCTCAGTAGCTCAGAGGTTATGTATTTATAACACTTTTTATATTCTCATACCTTTGAGGTCATAAAATATGCTCTGTACTGCATGGCATTACAGTTAGATGTCTTGGGTTTGAGAGGGAGGTGTTTAGGAATAAAAAAAACCACCCCCACACACTGGGCAAGGAAGGTTCAAAGAGACAGTAGTAGACCAGATATAACTTTAACTCAACAGTCTCCAGACATCAGCTTTTTGTGAAACTTTTAACAACAATGGGGCTACAGGGCAGCGCCCAGCAAAGCCCCTACCCCAGCACAACCAGTGAGTCTCCCAGAGATGTTTGCCAGTTCGGAGCTCCTCATATATTTGGTCCCCAAGCTACACATTAGTGTGGCATAGAGATCACTGCAAAGGAGAGATCGTATTATAAAACCCAAACTGTCAAGGACTTTCCTGGTGTTACTCCTGGATGCCAAAACACAATCTGGATTCGTGGGCGTTCACCATTTGAACACACAGGCAGAGCATTTCAAACAACCTCTTTCTCACTGGTGCTGGTGGGATGGTGGAGGAGATGGTGGAAACTAGGCAGAAAATCTTAGCAAAATCTTAGACAGCTAAAACCTGCTCAGCAGGATCCTAAAGCTTTAGCAGTCTGGTGCAATAGATCGCTCTCCAGACACCAGGCTAGTCCACCTCCAGCCCTGAGAACAGAAGGTAGAAACAGATCCCAAGCCCTAATACCCATACATCAGTCTAGCCAGAATTTTCCAGAGCACCCATGGAAGTCAGGGCCAGCGTGCTGGTTCAAGCCTTCCACTGGAAAGATGACAGAAAAGCAGTGGAGGAAAATGGAAGTGATGAGGTTGCTCACCAGCTGGCAGCCTGCAGGCACAGAGCTGCTGCCCGCCGGTACCGCGGGACAGTACACACACGCGTGCAACGCGCTGCCCTGTCACGCAGGAGCTCGACTGTAGGTGCTGGAGACCGGGAGGTCACAAAGCTGCACAGTGTGAAATAGTGCACAACCACAGGACTCCTTTCTCCCTGGCAGCACAGCAAGCACCCACACACGTTAATTAATTCCTACTGCCAAAGGGGAGAGGCGATGGCTGAAGCAAAGCTGTCACCTGACGACACCCGGCAGGGTACGGACCCAGGCTTGACACCTGCTAGGGGTGCGTGCTGTGCTGGGGTTGCGGTGTACCAGCCCCCTAAAACTCAGGAAGGACTGCAGCGGGGAGCAGGAGCCTTTGCATGGGGATCTGTCTTGGCCCCAAGCATACGAGCAAATTGCCTGAAAGGCAGGGTGCCAGAGGAAGCTGCGGGTGGATAAAGCACCAAAACCTGGCTCTCCCTGTGGGGATTCCTGCAAGCTGTTGAATGGGGACAGGGTGAGCAGTGCAGCTCCGGGTCCCGGGGCACAGCCCCCAGCCCCGCAGCTCCCGGCTCCAGGGAGGCGAGAGGGTGCTGAACCCAGCCCTCGCTCCAGCAACGCAAATGCCAGGGGAAGCGATGCCGCACGTCCCCATTTGTCACCGGGGCCGGCATTAACAGAATGTTTAAAAGTCATGATGTCATCGCTATTAATCAGGGCCCCGCTGGGCCACGCTCCGGCGCTGCATATTAATCACCAGCGGCCCTGGGACTCGCTTATCTGGAGATGCTAAGTTTAGATCCATAAAACATGATTTATTTTTAAAAGTAGCATTATTAAATATGAGCTACTGCCTCGTTCACACTCCCGCTGGAGTCTCCTTTAGGAAAAGGTTGGTATTTTGGAGTTGGTACGGAAACTGTCCTTATTATTTTGAGCTTGAGAAAGCTGTCAGGTGTGATACTGGCCTTTGAATGTCTTGGATCTCACCCTGACAAAGGAGAATCACCTCAATGCCCCAGCAGAGGCATGGAAAAAGCCGCTGTTTGAATAGGTTTCACTACCCACGGGACAGGACTGATGTTGAAAGGTTGGACAGATGCTGACCTGAGCATCCCCATGATGGCGACAAATGTCAGTGTCCCACACCACATGCCTGGATATGGCCTTTACCAGCAGGTGAGCCTTTGAATATCGGCCCATAACCAACATGCAGCATATTAACTTCTCTTCTGTGCTCTGCAAAGTGCTTCTGTTGGATCAACAGCATGATTGAACCACAGAAATGAATTTGTACAAGCCTGTCTGCACTCAGATTTATATGAGTTTAACTACAGCGACTTTAACAATCACGTCTGCCCTGGTCCAATCTACACACAGGAGCCCTACTGGTTTAATAAAATCGTTTTCTAAATCAGGCTACTAAATTTGATTTGACTCCTTGTGCATCTGCTTGCACTTTGTATTAAAGAGGTTCTGGTGCCAGTCTGGTGTGCACAGGTAACATCTACCTGGGGTCCCCCAACCCAAACCAAGAGACCTCACCAACCCGTTCGAGAAATTCCATTAATTCTGTTCCTAAGACAACTCAGTTAAAACCAGTGAAAAGCCCATGTGCGGGGCCAACCCAAGAGATCTCACAGACATAGCAGGAGAGGAAAGCCTCACTGGCACAAGACACAGGACATTCATTCCTTCAGTGAGGGAGGACTTGCTCCTTTATCGCCCACAACAGCCATCAACAATGACGGTGGTACCCTCTCATGGGAACCACGGAGTGGCACCAGGTCCCCACATGGCTATAGGAATCATACTGGGACCTGTGTCATTGTCACACCACCTGATACCACCAGGTTAGCTGCCACCGAGGCAGAAGGGCCAAGACCAGCCTTACTCTTCTCTGGTGACAACTGCCTGAACCCCGATGCCCCACAGGCACTGCCCTGCTGCTCTTGCCACCATGGGCGCTGAGTGCTGAGTAATTTGACAGCTTCACTTCTCCCAGGCTTGCAACCCAGCTTCTTTGCCACACCATCACCTCAGGAGGGGCTGTGCAGTGAAGCTCATCCAAATGAGCACGGGGCCTCTTACTCATATGCAGAGAGAGAGACGTAAGGCTGCTATCAGTCATGTTGACAAGCCTTGGGATCCCATTTGACAGCAGCAAGCAGACTCAACAAAGTGCTTAAATATGAAACTGCCTGGCTATTCACTGTCATCTCAAAGGAGCCAAAGTTTGGCCTGCCAGTCTATACTGAGCGGAGAAAGAATGCCTTACGGCTAAGCTGCTCATTCAACCTATACCTCCCCCATCGGGCCAGGCTTTTGATAAATGTGGTCTCACAGACAGCTCTTTCCCATTGCCTGCCTGTGAATTCCCTGAGTCTGGATACCCTGGCTGCCCATGTCACATTTCAGAACAGACCTTCTGAAAGCCAAGAGCCAGAGGTGAGCAGGGCTCCTGCAGTCTGACTGCAGAGGGCTCCTGCAGCCACGTGTGCTGAGAGGAGGGCCAGGGGAAGGAGGGGAAGACTCGCAGAGCATCCTAAGTGACAATGTTATGTTGCAGTCGCCTCGTACTTGTACCTAATGGAATGAAGCAACACGCTGCAGATAACAAACATGATTACCACGCCATTTACCAGCATATCCCTTTGGGAGGCAGGACCATAACACAGTCCCTTCGTCTTAGACTTTCTGGAGCTGAGCTCACCTTGGAAGGCTTACCATGACTGACAAAGCTACGATTTTCTGCAGAGTCTTCACAAACTTCAAATCAGGGGAGTGGGGACATTACTTTTAAACAGGTATGGTGGGCTTTTTGGTTTTTGCTTTATTTCTTTTGGGTTCAATATTTTTTGTGATCTAAAGCAAAGGATGGAGAACTTGAGGGAAAGTCTGCAAGGAGATGAAATCCAAGCCTCCAAAACTCTGCCCTTCCTTCTAGTGGGAGTAGGATTGAATGTCTACCCCAGACAGGCTCGCCCTGGCAGAATGAGACAAACAGAAGCAATGGCAGCTCCAGAGATGCTCCTCAGACAAAAGAAACAGGACCAGCGCCTTCCCCTCTGGCTTTGGTTAGGCAGCTCTGAAACGGGGCAAGCATGGGGCTTTGGCTCCGCTTTGCCGACAGAAACCACAGAATGAACATCACCGCTTACCTCCCCTTCCACATGCTCATGGCATGGATGCCCTCTTTGGGGAAAGCTGTACAGGAAGCTTACCCAAAAAGAATGTGCTCTTTCTGCCATCCATTCCTGCACATCTCCTGTTTCCCATTCAAATCCCCTGTGAACCATGCTATTTAAATCCCTGGTTTACTGTAGTTGGCTTGTCATGTTCGTCTGCTCATTAAGCTGGCAGCACAGGCTCAGCAGCGTTTGCACTTCAGCATCAGAATTTCTGTTGTGAAGTACAACTGTCATCCACTTGCCTGGACATGATGTTCCTAAAAATAGCCTCATCCTTGTCTTCTTATTCTCTAACAAAACAGGCAGTCTCTCTTCCTGAACCTTGATCACCAAATTCCCTTCTCAGATCCTCACAGCTGCTCCATCAGCCTCCTCCTCACTGCATAAATTACGACTGCTAAAACCCTTCCTTGCCAATCCACCAGCCCACCTCAAACTTTGTACTGGGTTGTTTCTTCCACAGGCCCCTGAAGGTCAGAGGATAGACATTCACTTACCCCACACGCATACTAGGTCTCCTGTGATAAACAGCTCAGCCACAGCCTGTCACTGACAGTGAATGGTCACAGCTGGCTGGGGAACCAGATGAGGACACGTAAGCTGGGTGTGATGAACTCCCAGCAGTATTCCCTACTCATGACAAGAGTGTGTCTACAAGGGAAAATCCCACTTCTGACAGCCACATGGCTTATCCCATCTGGGACAGACCCATCCTGTGACTTGGAGGGAGAGCAAGCAATTTACAGCTCCTCATACTCAGGGATCTTGGCATAAGACGTAGGAAACCCGGGGACGGTTGTGTGCCTATACCAACAGTACAGAGCAGCCACGCCAAGCAATCCAGAACTGAAGCATCACGGATGTCACCTTTCTGCCCTCCTCACCTCATTGTTCTAGGCTTTACCATGTCCCAGACCCAATCACCTCTACCACACAGAAAAAGGCAGAGGCAGACGAGTGGCAATCCTCCTCTCGGCATGGGGGAGAGGCTTTTTGGGCTGGGGATGCCTCTGTTGGTTGTGCCCTACTGCTGGCATCCTCCATCTTTTGGACGCTCCAAGCAAACCAGAAAGATTGCGTGTCCTCAGACTGCTGTAAGTGGGAAACGGGACTTCATTGTCCTGTGGAACTGTTGATGACAAGCAACATCTCTGCATATCCCAGGGCTCCTGAGCACAGTACATACCAAAGCCTTGCTAACTGTTTATTACAAAGATCTAAAAATCAGTCGTGTGTCTTTGTAACTCCTGTTCTTGATTGACAAGAAGAGGGCCCCAAGGGAAGGGAAAACATTTTCCAGGGAAGAAGCTTTTAACATCAGAAAGCAGGAAACCAAACAGCACTCCTCGTGCCTCTGCCTCACACGCCGAGTGCAGCACTCGCCCTGTGCAAACCCGATGGAAGCAGCAAGCTGCTGAGCTGGCCCCAGGCAGACTGTGAGTGCCGGGCAGCTGCTCGCTGCCATGGGGCATGGGGCAGCCCTCCCGAGTGCAGAGGACGAGCTCTTGCAACCATCCAAGTCTGCTGCAGGAAGCCCAGATCTCCTCCTACTCAAACTGTGGAGGAAAGAATCATGGAAACAAGCTTCACCATACCAAAATTGAGTCACCCAGTTATAGTTTAGTATGTCTTGGGATTGAGGTGAGGTCTCTTGAAGTTCTCTGCAGCACCTGTTTACACAGTCTGGGCTGGCAGGTGAGAACGTCCAGCTCCCAGGTATTCGCTCTTTTGTGCTCTGTGCCCTGCCAGTGGAAAGTATGTTCCTGTCCCTCCAGATGCACAACCCATGAGATGAGAGCAGACAGGCTCCTTCCCAAATGTTTTGGGCACTGTTTTTATTACCTGGAATCCAGAACTATACTTTCTGAATCTGGGCAAAGCAGCTAACAAACAATCTCTTTCTGATTTGCTAATGGCTTAAATGCTTAATACAAACATAAATGGCTACAGCTAGCATAAGGGAACTGAAAATCTTGCTTGTGTGAACTCATCAAGAAGAACCTGCAATTTCTAGTGGCTCCAAACCAGCTTCAGTTTACACATGCCCTTCTTTCTTTCTTTTCTCTCTCTTAACGACATTTATCTTGTCTCAAAATCAAAAAGGTCAGGCCAGGAGTGTCAGCGCTGCACCCAGAAGGTGCAGTCACTGCATGAGTTGGAGTATCTGACCATGTCACCATGCTTAATCAATCTCCTGCAGGCATCCAGTCTCCTGCTGGCATCCACTGTGGATCCAATGCTTTCACAGCTCCACCATGGCACAAGTGCACATCTTGCAGAGTGGGCACAGAGCAACACCGAAGTACCAGCTAAGCGGTGCAATGGGTGAAAGAATCTGAATGTTTAACGTATTACAGGGTCTTTTGATGGATTCCCTTGCTCAAACGGATAACACAGTTTCTCTATCTCAGCTCCAGAACCCGGACTCATAGACTAGCACTGTCTGTGCTGCCCAGTGTCACCACACAGGGTGCCCTCGAGTTATAATTAAGATTTAACCACAAAAAAGAAATGCACTGCTCTGCTGCAAAGCCCTAACAAGAGCTGCGTCCCAGTCTGGGTGAAAATATCCTTCAGTTCTATGACAGTATCAAATTAGGGTTGCTTTGCAATGTGAGGCTGAATGATGTCAAACGTATATCTGCTATTGCCTTCTTGCCGAGAGACAAACCAGGAAAACATGTCTGAGGCAGATCCAGCAGAAGGACCAGGTCAGAGGGGACAGTGAGAGCTGGAAGGATTCTTTCCCAATTCTCACCTCACCCCACAAGCAAAAGAAGTCAAATCGGTTCTCTGAATATTTTCCTTTGGTTCCCGGTTGCATCTCTTTAGAAGGCAGATCTAATGAAAACACAGGAGAGGCTGTTCTTTGTGGCCATGAGGTTAATAAGAGTCGAACACAGGAGCAGCAGGAGCTGTAGGAAGAATAATTTCTTTTAAAGCTGGAGATAGGAAGCCTATAGGTGGTAAGTGTGACATTTCCACACAGAGGAGTCCAGCTTAATTACCTACGATTCAAAGGTAGGAAGTTATACATTAAGGCAGGCAAAAAGAAAGTGGTAGGAGAGGATGGACTTTGGCTGCTCATGAAGATTTAACATCATTAACTCTCCGGCTTCCAAGAATGTTGCTGTATTTTTTCTGGCCAAATACCAATACGGCTAATTGCATTTGTGTTACCTGCAGTTCAATGAGAAATTGTCTCTTACTCATTGCCTGCACTGTCGTATAGTACAGGAACACACAGCAATACCAAGCAGAGTGGTTCTACTTCATTTGTAGGTAAAACAATTTCTGTGTGCATTAAGCTTGGCTCAGCAGGACACGCAGACAACACCAAGGGGCTGGAGCTGCTGTTAGTCAGACAGCAGTCAGTTCTGGCACGTTGACAGGGAGAGCATCCACAGGTGCTAAGTGCCTCAAAGTTATTTGGCAGAGCCTGCATGACTGGGTAGTGCTGGTAATCATAATATCTGGCCAACTGAATATCTGAGTCACCTATTCACCTACTCAGTATTTGTGTATTCTGCAGACAGACATATGGTTTACAGCAAGCTGGGGAACAGACACTGCCACATACTCATTTCTTCATCTTTCCCAGGATTCGCTGATGCATTCTCAGTTGAGACGGACACAGGCCAAACTTCCTTTCCAATACCCTGCTAAAAAGGCTATATTCTGCCAGCTGTTGTTATTGCCTTAATCTCTGCTTTGTTGCTCATGCCTGGTAAAATGAGGAACCGGTTGTCCCCTCTGAGTTAGCAGGCTCCCAAAGGCAGACATGCTGAAAGGACCAAGATCTGGGTTCCCAGGTACATACTCCTGTGCTATGAACTTACTGCAAGAGCCTCCCATCACCCCTGTCCTCTTGTCTGAACACTATTCACATCTGTTCTGTTGCATCAATACAAGCGACTGTGAGGCCACACAAAACAAAATAGGTACAATTGGTTAAAAGAGCCCCACCACACTAAAACCCTGTAACAACATAGCATAATTTCCCCAAGACGACTGATAGGAGGCCCCCCCCAGCACTGCAGCTCACACAACAAAAAGCGGACTACCAGGAGGAGAGCTCCTTCCCTTGGGTCTGCTCCCAACCAGACAGGAGTGGGGAATCATTGTCCAACCTGGGCTTAGTCCATAAAGTAGTTTAGTTCTGTCTATTACAGACAGCAAGAAAGAAGGCAATGGGAGAGAATCAGTATCCACATACGGATGCCAGAGAAAGCAAAACATCACGTGGAGTCATCTAATGCTTTCTTTGCAGGGCACCAGTTGGCTGAATTCCCTCTGAGAAGGGTCCTCTGATGAGCAGAGGCAGGCCAACAGGAACCTGCAAGGAAAAGACACTGTACACTCACCATGCTCCTCAGCTGCACTAGGACACACACTCACCATCTGCAAGATGCCGAGAGTCGAATCTGATCAAATCTGTTTCCTTTGCCCTGCAACGCTACAGTAAAGGCTGTTTTCGCTTGCATTTGCTCTGAGTGTCTCCTTCCAACGCCGCCTTCCAGCTGCTGCAAGCAGGGCTGGGGGATTACCCTGGCACCCCCCTTCCAGCCTTTGCTGGCTGACAAAAACACTCACGACCAATGCAACTGAGTGATCTCACGGACAGAGCATCACCAGTGCTGCAGCCTGAGATGCTAAGGACCAGGGTCCTAGTGTAGAGACAACTCACACGTGGGTGTGGGAGCACTCAGAAGTGACCCTTCCCTCAGAGCTGAAGCAAGAAGCCACATACATAGCATTAAGAGGGGGAAGGTCCAGAAGGGCTCCAGCCTTCTTGCCTTTAAATACTCCCCACTGACCTCAGCCAAGAAAACTGTTCTCTCCCTTTCTCTTCGCCCTCAAGCAACAGGAATTTGGGAAAATTCAAAGGTGAAATTTTCAGAAACTTGACTTTTGTGAAGCAACTGAGGACAGAGACCTCGGGTTTCAGAACACAATTCCTCTACCTCATTTTGCGTGCTTTGGTCAAAGGTGATTAAAGTGGCAGATGGCAGATGTAGAAGGGCAAAAAACTTCAAGAGGGCTTCTGTTGTGGCTTTATTATGGAGGGGCTGGAGTCTCTTCATAGCTGAGGTTGTAATCAGCTTCCACTCTCAGCTCTGACTTCATATGCATTCCTCTAACTTCAGCTCATAATTGCAGGGTTTGGTATTGAAGCTAAAAAGATTGGTTTTCCCCCTTCCCTCCTCCTCACTGCAATTTGAAGAATTTGGACCTGTAATTCAAAGAGGTAGGCAATGCCAGACTGAACCTTTGCCAGACTAAATGTTTCTCTAGCTTCTTTCACTTGAGAAAACAAAGCAAAACAACCCCCCACCAAAAAAGACAGGTTTTTTCATGTCCTTAAATGAGCTGAAATTCAAATCTCTTTGAAAACATATGCATAGGCAGCAGTTGCAGAAAATAAGGTACAAGTCAGAAAGTCATAAACAACCAATGCATTTAGCTGTAATAAACCAAGCGTACACGTAGTTGGTATTCTGGTAGCCAATGCTAGCTGGAAAACCTCCCAAAAGCTGAAATCACACGATCGAGGAGTTCTTCTGGTTTTAGACAAACCCAGAATCTCCTAAAAAGCAAACTTTTTTCCACTGAAGACATGGAAAATTATCAAAAAGCTTTCCGTTTTCTGTGGAAGTAGCAAATTGCTGCATACAGAAAACACAAAACTCTTCCTATGCTGTACTAAAGCAGATTAGGCTTTCCATTACTTTGGCTATGTTTTTTATTTCTAGAGGTTAAAGTTTTGGCCCCAATTATATGTGGAACCTAGTATTTTTGCTATTTGCATAAAACTCATGTTTGCACTGGATTCAATATAAAATTCAATCCAGCCATTTAGTTTGTTCCTACAAAAGTACCCTACCCCCCCAAGAAAAAGGAATCCATCTCTGCAAGTTGTAAATATTCCATTTGCTCATGCTGATTGCTGTTTTCAAATTTCTGCACGTGGCCAATTAACAAATCTTTTAAAAAAATCATTAGAAAGAGAGAAACCAAGTGCGTTTGCCCTAGCAGAGAACACAAGGTTGCAAAGCACTGTGCATCTCCCGTCTGTCCCTGACAGGCACTTTGGTTTTGGCATTTCATTCCCATGCACAGGGAAGACCCCTACGAAAAACAGGGAAGTACTGGGGCTGCCCAGGCTGCAAGCTTGCAGGGCAGGGCAAGGGGACAGAGCAGTCAAAGGGCAGAAATCCAAAAGTACCCAGAGCGGAAGGATGACAGGGGTCTTTAAGCTGCTCTCAAATTAGCCTGTAGAGAGTACCAGCAGAAACACTGGCCCCACATACAGGACTTAAAACTTGCACTGGTTTCTTTAACTCGACTTTACTGATTACTGTGACTTGCATCTGTAAATAGTTGTTCACATATGTAGGTTGAGTCACACGTAGATGCTGGTAAGAATTCACAAACTTTACACAGTTTAGGTATGTATATGGGTATAGAAACCTCTGGCTACTGCACTTAATCCTCCCTTCTAGGCATCTAATAGCCAATAAATAAGTAAGGGAAAAGGAAAGCAAATATATCTTGCTGTATGAAGTCTGGCAAAATAAGAGCTGACTTACTAAACACCCTGTGGCATGTTCCAAAATACCCTTAATTCTGCCTGCCTGGTGGGCAACGACTACCCATTTCTGAAAGACGCTCTTCTAGCAATCACAACCAGACATTAAAAAAATCATTGTCTGCAGGAAAAAAAATCTATGGAAGGCACGATGTTTTGACATCCTTCCCTCCTCTGGACAATTTAATGTGGCATGTAAGTAATGTACTGGTCTGCTTTGATGAAATGGACACTGACCCCTTCTTTACACTGGAAGATTGATTGGTTGTTTGTACCTGAACAATTATGCCTTAGCAAACAGGCAAAAAGAGAAACAAACCTTTGGCCACAACATTTAATTTCTGCTAGCAACATTTCACAGCTGTTACTTCCCTGTTTACTCAAAGGAACTTACATCTTGCTTTGTAAAATGCTTTACTTTCCCATCCTCATTTCCATACTCTGCTGTAGGTAAAAACCTATTTCCTTTGAGTTCCTTAATTGAACTACATCTAATTCCACAGGCGCTTTCCAAGATTTGTTTACAGCAGAACTAGCCACTTAAAAAGCAACAATGTTTTTTAAAGGAACACATCCTCTTACTCATATTGCCAGCAATTCCTCAAATTATTGTTAGGAGGTGTATTCTCAAATACGTCTTGTCTTTTACCCTCTTCCTGTTAGCTTTGTGCACTCCTCTCAGCTTGGGCAATGAAAATCAATGTAGCCGCTTTCCTTTTTCTCTCCAGTGAAATTTAGTATCAGGTGACAGGGGATCGTTTTTTGTTTTAAGACAACCCTTTGCACTGGAAATTTTACGGAAATGGACTACTTAATGGGAATTATTTGCTCCTGGCTTGTGTGATTAAAAAAAAAACCAACAACCACCACCCTTTCTTCTTTATTTTTCTTTTCCTTTTTAAACAAAGCAAAAATTTGTCAGCCAAATAGGAATTGACAGCATTCCTTTAAACAGCAAAATAAAGCTCACCCCAGCTGGGCACTCACCAGGCTGCTATATTTGTGTCTCACGTGCTGGGCCCATGTGCAATTCAGCTTCCCTTGATCTGAACAGGCTTGCTGTACTGTGTCCGCCCTTGTCCCCCTGGCACACTTAAGCTTTTTCTCTGCCTCCTGCTCATGACACCCCTGCGCCCCGGTGGAGTGCAGCTGATCCAAGCCCCCCGCAGCAGCGCAGACTCCGGCGCTGGCTTCAGCCCCGAGCTCTGACAAAGCTCAAGCTCATCCTTCCCCCGGACCTCCAGAACTGCAAGCGAAGGCTGGGAATTGTCACTCACCCTTTCAGAAATGCATCCTAGAGAAAACTTACAGGCTCTACCGAGGTTTCCCCAAGCAATCATTCCTTAGTTTGGGTGGGATGAGAAACTGAAAAATCTATAATACTACTAAAAAGCATTTTCAATTGTATTCTGACTCTGTTTCCTCATCATTTAGAGACATTCTTGGGATGAGACTACCAAGCATCCTAGCTCACAAGCAGGAAACACGACTGCTTTTTTCTTTTCAGTAGCTAAATTTCCTCCCCCTATCTGGTTTCCCAATTGAAACAGAGCCCACCGCTATTAAAACATGCATTCTTACTCCTCCCTGTGACCAGGCTTCTTCTGGTTCTTCATTCACCCTGAAGGGTCTAGCTCACGAGTAAGGATGACAGACATCACGTTGACTTAAAATGGTCTGCCTCTGTCCTAATGCAGAGAGACTACAGATGCTCCTAAGAAGCTCCTACAACTCTGCACTTTGCAGCCTGGAATTTTAAGACGGACAGTTATGAATGTGCCTTAAAACACCAGATCACAAACCACAATTGTTCAGGATCTGCTTCTTGAGAAGCTCAACTGTCCAGGGATGGGACACACACAATCTGCAATCTGAGTCTTGCAGGATGTGCAGCATGACTTGATATTAATTCTTGACATCTTTGCTCTTCTGGTAGAAGATATTTATCTTTCACTCTATATTCATCATCAAAATATTCATCAGCTGTGTGTGTGGCTGTCTATCTGCCCTCCGCTTCCCCCCAGTATCGGGTTATTCCCATTTGAAGTAGACACACCAAGACTTAATGAGCTTGCCTTATTACAGCAATGCATTCGTAACAGCTTCTGAACACTGGCCACGATTCATGACTGGTTCTCCGAATCAGCACAGAGCATTTCCATTTGCCTTTTTACTACAGAAAACTTGTTTTAACGAAATCAAAAATAAGCAATCACCTATAAATTAAGGGTATATTCCTGAAACAGAAAATTTAACAATGAGTCTCCTTGGTCTGTCTATATCAACACAGAGCTTTTCTGAAAGACTTAATTCTTATCAGCATCATACAAGAATTTCATCACCATTAAATTGCTCCTACTAAAAGCACTGTCCTGAACAAAGGATGATGCAATGTGAATGGAAGAGAGAGAACTGGTGGTGGAGTATATTTACTTTCCTGGGGCTCAGTTCAGCTCCTCCTGAACAGGATATATGCAGGTGTGCGGGGTGGGGAGGGGGATATTTCTGCTAATAAACCCTCTTTGACAATTGCTTTGTAATTTCAGTATTTGCAAACTGCTAAACAAATGAAGAATAGAAACAGAAAAAATAATTAGGTCTTCAGCAGTCATCTGACATCCTATTTTAAGCCGGTTTCTGATGACATGCCCTCTGACATTTTTTTATAATGTCAGTGACTTTTAAAATTAGAGTTCAATCAACTAATTTTCAGTGCTCTTGCACATTAGATTTCAGCAAGATGAGTCCACTAAAGTAGTTTTAATCTCTGTTTTAGTTTGGGATTTTTTTGTTCGTGTGCTATAAAGTAGCAAAGTGAATGAAAGGATATTTTGCCATCTGAAAAACTCCACCTTTAGGCAGCTATAGCCAGGAACCCAGTGAATCCCATTCATTTCATACTAGGTAAAAACCTCTTAGTCAAGGCTTCTCATGGTCTGTCTTTTGGGGAGGGTTTTATTCCTTTGTTTATCTATCTCATAAGGCAAACATCTGTTCAAAATCAGGTAAACTCCAGCTGAAACTTTAACTACAGAAGAGCTACATTCAATTCAGAATAACTTCAGTTAGAAGAATTCATTCACCAGAGCCCTTGCACAAATTATTCACCATATGCAGAAAACTACAAACAGCAAATTATTTTACAGAAGTAAACACACATTAAAATTTACATTGTAACACAAGTAACTTTAAGATTGGAATGTAAAAAGAGTTTCCATATAAAACCGCATGCAAACAAAAATAGGCACTGATTCTATTTTGTGCATTTCCAATTTACTCCTTTTGCACAGTTGTGGCAGTGGAAATGGATATTAAAAAAAAGAAATCAAAAGAAAAACGTAAAAGTGCAGACACTTGAGAAGCCAATTCTGTTAGAGAAGAGATCTTAATGTAGACTTGTATCAACTGTAGGAGTGACCGGATTTGACACCAGAAGATAACACAATCAGGTTGTTGCTGGTTCTGATACGTAAATCAAAGCAGAGCTTCAAGAAGTGGGCTGTTCAACTTCAATGAGCATTAAATGAGAAACAACAAACGCAAAGCATCCATGAAGTTCATGCAATGTGAGCCAAGCCCAAAGGAATTTAAAAGCCCAAGTAAACAAAACTGCTAACCAGTGACCCAGTGGGAGAAGGGCAGTTATGCAGCAGCTCCAATCCTCTGCCTTTGCAGCTCAGGCAGTGCTTGCAAGTGTTGCTGTTGTATATACATCAACTCAGGGAGAGGCAATGAGGAGCAGGCAGAAGTGAAAGGCAAACACCATGACAGCAGCACAACCTCTGGAGCAGAGTGCTCCCAAAGACAGAATCTCTTTGGTGATGTAAGTCTGCTTAATACCCGGAATGAAGGTAAACTGGGTTTAAGAAAATAGAAAGCAACTTTGGTGAGAGTGAGAAAGCAATGATAGAGTTCAAAACCCCTACAAAGACTAAGAAGTAAAACAAAAACATAAAAACAAGGAGCTTCAATGAGGCAGGCTGCAATAAGTACAGCAAACAGGAAGGTAGGCTCTCATGGGAAGTGAGTCTAAAGGAGAAAGGAGACAAGGAAAGACGGCAATTTCTGAAAGAAACAAAGCTGAGAGACCCAGTGCAAAGTGTCCTATTGCAGCACATTGGAAGGCAAGATGGAAAGGAGCAGGACACCAACCTGGCTAAATCATGAGCACTTTCTTGAGCTCGTATGAAGGAAGCACAGACTGCAGGCCAGGCTGCTGCTGCACCAAGGGCAAAAGGATGCATGGGTGCAGTCAAAAAGTACAAAGAAAGCATCCCCTCCATTCACTAGCAGTGAGAAGAACGGAAAGAAAAGCGTTAATGGAAAGCGACAGATGACAGTCTAAAGGCTGAATAATTTTTGGAGGCCAGTTCATTAGGAAGGTCAAGTGCAAGCATCTATCACTATGCTATTAATGTCAACAGCATGAAAGCTCAGGCTATGAAAGCCTAGAAAAACCCCACAGGAATACGTTTCAAGCTGGCCAGTCCTGATGTACTTCTTCCTTTGAATACTTAGAGAACCAGCTGAAGCTATTTCAGTTCATGGAGAAAATGAATCACAGAGAACAGAAAAGATTTTAAAAGTCCAGAAAGGGGAAACACAGTGTCTAGCTTTAAAAAATTATGCTAGGGAATTATAGACCACTCAGTTTAACTTTCATCCCAATAAAAAATATAGAAACAAATAATCAAACTATATATAAGAAGTTAAAAGGATAAGTACGAAGAGATGAGTAACAGACCTGTTGAATTGTCAGAAAGAAATTGTGGCAAGCCAATTTAATTTCTTTGTGTGACAGGTAATGGGCCTTGGGCAAAGGTGACAAGCAATAGATGCCACATATCTTGACTCTTAGTAGGATTTGTGACACTGGTGCCTGTGCTATTCTCTTCAGCAATCTCAGAAAACATGGACTAGTAGCTACTCACGCATAGGTGCCATACCAGTGGCACAGTCTTACTCAGAGGGCAGCTCTCGGTGGTTTCCATCAAAAAGTGAAGGTGCACCGAGTGAGATTCCCCAGGGGTCTCTCTCAGAACAAATACGCTGACTATTGTCCTCAACCTGAAAGATGGTGTGGAGTGGAGATCTGGCTCATAAATCATGTAGATGATACCTTGCTAGGAAGACTGTAGGAATGCCGAAAGCTAACAGTAGAATTTAAAAGGATCTTTACAACATGGAGAAACACTCTTAAAAATTGAATTAATTCAACAAAGATCAATTAAAGCTTTTAACAAGACTAAGCAACTGCATGGACACAAGATAAGGGAACAACTAATTAGTCAGAAGTTCTTCAGCAAGAAAATAATCTGAGGTGGGCAGAATGTAGTGATTTGCCAGCTGGACTACTATCAGCAGCATCGTGAAAAAGGAACATTGTGAAAAAGGCAAATATCATGTAGACATAGGAATCTGGGCACATGATATGATCTTCTCATTCTATCAAGCACTGAGTGACTTCAGCTGGAATACTGTGTCCTGTTTTGGGCATGACACTGTAAGAAAGATGTAGACCCAAGAAGACAATGCCTACAGGAGAGTAAACAAGAACAGTAACAGCTCTAGAAAACACCTTTTTCAGGAGTAAATTGAAAGAAGTTGGGTAATCATCAGAAGAAGGGAAGACTGGAGGTGCATGATAAGAAGCTTCAAGTATATAAAAGATCATTTACAAAAGGGGGAGGAATAATTTGTTGTTCTTGTCCACTGCAGACAGAGCAAGGAGTAACTGGCTTAAATTTCAGAAAGATGCATGCTAGCTAGCAAGCAGAATGAACACTCTATTGGTAAGCATGGTAAAGCACTAGAACGTCTGCTTGGGAAACGCGTGCAGTTTCCATTACTGGACAGCTTTCAAAACAAATCATATGGCAGGAATGACAGATGTACAGGTGACTGCTTCAAGGTAGACATATGGGCTTCTGATATTCTTAGGACCCTTTCACTTCTATTTTTAAGAGTCTCTGAAAATGTTCAGGTAAAAGCACTTAGAATGCTGGCATCAACCTTGCTTTCTGTTAAAAAATGATGTTTGAGAGATGCAACCAAAAAAAAGGAAGAAATGCTTTCGGTGTATTTCCTGAAATGTGTGTTCGCTGCCACTGCTCTGCAGGATAGAATCACCAGAACTTTGCCTTCTGAGCTTCAGTGAGAGACTGTGTCATAGCAAGGGTTACACTAGCATCCATTCAAAGATATTATTTGTCAGAGAAAACTAAAATTTTTCTTGTGACTTAAAGCCTGTTAACATTTGCTCTTATAAAGCCCCAAGCAGCTGGGCAACATATTTCTGGAGAGAAGGCATAGGCTGATTTAGGTAAAACAAGAGAGACTGTGTGGGATTTAACTTCAGTGTGAGATCTCAGATTTCCATTGTGCAGACTGTCTTCAAGTATGTTGGTGTGTTAAGGGACATGCTGAGATCTTAAGGGAATACTTTTAAGCACAATCTTGAAGTAATTGAATTAAATCACTCCTCCATACACCAAGTTTTCACAGGGAAAGCTAACAATAAATACACAAGTATCTATGTAAGGGCTTCATTAAGATCACTTACATTTGGAGTTAGATATTTTTCAGTCACCTCCAAATGCCACTGATTTTCTACAGCAAATCTTTACAACTTCTTGACAACCAGGATGGCAAATTCTGCCACGGCGGTTTACTTGGGAGGCTCAATGATAAATACACCTTACAGTATTATATACCAGTAGAAAAACTACTTCGGTGGTAGCAGGGATTGTCCCTGGGACCACAATTCAGCCTGGAAACTACCAGGAGAACAGCCCTGAGTTTTACGACAGAGACATGAACTCCATTTATAGTGGTGGGGAACTGAGACAAAGGCCCAGATTCTCAGAGTGTTCATGGGCTCTTCAGGGTGTACCTGCCTTTACAGATCTGGCTCTATATGGCTTTATTGCAGTTACATGAGAAGGCAGAGCACAGCCAGACCCACTGTCACCTGAGACACCAGACAGGAGACAATTTCACTTAGTTCTGACACTTTAACAGTGGTGTCCCAACTACAACTTCCCTGCAAACTTCAGAAATACAGAGAAAAGAAGGACAGAGGTCCAGTTATGCCCTCCCTTCCCAAAAAGGAAAGACTATGACTTCTTAGGCATCAGAGAAGCCCCAAGATTTGGTGTGTTTACGACTCTCCTAGCCAAATGGGACACCAGGGAATGCAACCACAGAACAAATGAGAGGGCTCACATTCACTGCGCAGAGAACATTGTGTGGTTTTAGCTTCGTTAAAAACCATTCGGGGCAATTATTACTGCCAAATTTGAAGAGATTCTGGTTTCCAAAGCAAACCGAACCACTGCTAAGTGATCTAAACACACGAGGAGAGCCACGGGTAAGATCCAGCCTGGATATCAGGCTGTCCTCTGTCCCTCCCCTCAGCCCACCCTGAAGGCAAGGAAGGCAGGCAGGAGGGAAGGGGCAGCCCCCTGCTCTCCCCACATCCCCCACACTGCGAGCTGGGAGGGCCAGGGCTGAGACTGCTGGCTTGTGCTTACAGCTGGCAGCCAAGGTGGTGATTCAACGGGAGGTGATTTGAGCCTGTAGGGACCAGAGCCCTGACCTGCCTTGTGCAATCCTCCTCCATTCCCTGACAGCCCCTTATAGAAAGGGAAGCACCTGAGATAGTATGCCCAACTCCTTCCTAGCAGCAAGAGCATCTCTGAGGGCTGGTCACACCTACTTGCAAGCCTCTCTCAGTATCCAAAGTGCAACTGTTCCCCGTCATTTCTCTGTGGTGCTTCAGTGTTTTTCCAGTCTGTCTGCATACCAGTGTGTTAGGGGCATTTGATCAGGATGGACACAGCTGCTGCAAGGTTTCACAGCCACCAAGAATAGGCCATAGTGGTCTTCAGTACCTAAAACATGTGGATGGTGGGAAAAAGCTACAGAACCTGGTCTGTGCAACAGCTAAGCTTCAGAGACTGAAGACCAGAGCAGAGAACAAACAGGGGATCAGAGACTTACAGAATTGTGCAGGTGGCAAGGGATCTCCTGATTTCTCTACTCCAACCCCCTAGTGAATGCATGGCCAGCTAGACCAGTGCTGTCCCAGACTTCCCTCAGAAAGCCAACATGCTTCTTGGCTTTAATCCTCTGTATCAGTGCATCTCTGTTGTGCTCAGAGTGCTGATTGTTCTGCTTGCTTGCGATGTGAGTGCTATTTTGCCTGGGCTGCTAGCTGGCTTGTATCAGCACATATGCATTTTGGAATCTGTGAGATGGAAGGATGGCTGAAATGGCACACAAGAAAGAAGATCCCACGATTTGCCTGGGATCCCTGAAATAGTTTCATTTCCTTGCTCTGCCAGAGATTTCCTGCATAGCCATGGACACATCCTATGGATGCCCACCACTCAGAGCGGGATTCATCTAGTCAACATCTTACCTGTGAGATGGACTTCAACCATAAGCTCCCATTATAGCCTACAGAGAAAGGTCCAGAGACCACTGCATCCCACCCTAAACCAGGTATTTCATTTGGGTGGTTTGACCCCTGTCTTTAGCCTCTGAGTTTCTGAACCTCCAACAAAAAAGAAGATAACTTTTATCTCACAGGAGCATCATGTGCATCAGTACAGTAAATATCTTCAGGTCTGCAGATACTAACCATAATCAAGAGCATGGAAAAACCACACACAGAAACCCACTGTGAAAACTTTTGCTCTTTCTTATTCATCCTGATCACCAGAGCTGGAGAAATTATTTGCAGCAAAAATTTGGCAATGTTTCTTCATGAAATTTTGGCACATAGACATCTTTGATTAATTTGTTCCTTATGCAAACGTATTCAAAACAAAATTGATGAGAACATATTTCAGCCCATGAACTAAACATAAAACTTTTCCTCATGACTAGAGCAAATTAAAAATTTCAAATGTGAAGTGAAATGTATTTATTTTTGGCAAACAAAGTGACAAAACGACAGCATCCTCACACATTTCTATTTGAATAAGTTAAACCACAATGTCCAACCGTAACTCTTTCAGGAACTCATATGTTCTTCAGAAGCTGGCTAGCAAATCACTTGGTATGACAAAGCAAAGTCACATAATACTGGTAATTCTCCCTGATTGGACGAGTTCAAGCTGACAGGATTTTTATAAACCCAGACATTTTTTCATTGCTTATTTCTGTGATTCCACAATCGTAAACAAAAATCACCTGAGAAATGTTTCTGAAAGAAAAGTAAGCGGAGCACTGATAATAAGCCTTGCCAGCACACAGGGAGAGGGTAAGTCATGAGATCCCACACCAGAGCGAGAAGACCTCTAAAATCCTGCTAGAGCAGCCAAAGGTAGACAACGCTGCACGAGGTGCTCCATGGGGGTGGGAGAGCCAGGGATAACCAGCTGGGTAGCCATGGTGGCCTGTAAGGTTTGTAACCGAGATAAGAGACTGCAGGATAAAACCGGCACAAAGAAACACCTCCCTGCCTGCTGCAGCAAGAATTACTCAGGCTATGGGTTTCATCCCAGGGCTTCTATAGAAGGTGCTGAACTAAATCAGCTCTGAGCATCAACCTGCTGGGAGAGCTTGGTTCAGGAGCTCCAGCTACCCTATTGCACTGCTGTTCCTGAGGAAACAAACATTAGCAAATGCTTTTTTATGGAATTCATTTACCATAGCTCTTTCTGATGACAAGCTTCTGGGGAGCAGAGTTATGACATCCAGAAACTGACAACAAGAGCAATAAAACCTGACATAGATCATGAAAGCCAAGCTATGGTACTATGTGTAATTAACAGAGAGTGTAATTATTCACCTTAAGAAGGACTTTGATGGATGCCTCATAGTTAATTCTTTTTTCCTGTGTTTCATCTTCTCTCTTTCACGGTAACTGGGAAAGCTAGCTTGCAACTTTCAGCTTTATGCCCTGTTTCTCATCCGAAGATGTTGCATCTTTATGGCCTGTAGCCAGGGTTAGACCAGTCCCAGGCTCGACACTTCATCTAGTCCAGGAGGTGTTTAATTTCAGGCCTAGATCTTTTTAAGCTGAGGGGGCATTATATTAGCACGGGACTGACCAGGTAGCTATGTGTATTAAAACTCCAAGCATGCCCAGCATCACTCAGATGTTTCCAGGATCCTGAGTATAATCATATGCATAAGAGCAATCTTCCATTTAATAACAGCATCGTGCCTCTTTTCCATAGTGCCCACTAAACCCTGACACAAGTTACAGCCGGAAGAGGAGTGTTTATTTCCCCCAAATTCACTGAATTGTCAAGAAATCTGAACGGAAAAGAGAGCATCAGGAAGAGTTTGAACAGTTGCCCAGTGCCAATAAGCTGCAGAGGAGGCACTTAAAACGCCGCAGTACCATCCACGCAGTGGACTCGGCCGTGTTTGTTGGCGCGCGCTGCTTTTGCATGGGAGGAGAAGCAACTGGGGAGGATTTGGCTCAAGCTCTGAAAATCAGAGGGAGAAGCTGCTACTAAACAAAATGTGATCATTTAAAAACATTGCAACCATGGGTAATGTGATCTAGCTGATGCACTGGGGACCGGATAGGAATTTATGCTCAGTCACATGCATTTGAAGAACTGCACAACCTTAAATGAAAGAGAAATTCATAGCCTCGGGACAAAATGACCGAAACCTTATCTAAAGCCCATTGAAGGCAACTAGAATGATTCCACAGGCTTTTGGGGGCATTGGATCAGACCCCAGATGGCTGCAAACCTCTGAAAAAGAGGCTATATAATCTTAACCCAGGAACAGAGACATTTTAAAAGGCAGTGAAATGCACAGTTGGGCTCCGTATGACTCAGTGATGAATGAGTATCCATGTTGCATCATTTCAAAAAGAGAAAGCTGGAGATGAAGGGAATCCAAGAAAGAATCCAGAAGACAAATAAAAGTTCCTCCGATAATCACAACCCCACTAGCCACACATGGGCTTCAGTGCACAAGCCAAGACAGACCCCAGAATTTGTTCAAATACACTATAAATGCAAAGACAAAAAAAAAAAAATCCATTTTCAAAACTGCAGCACATAGATTAAACCCAAGAGACTCTGAACATTTAGAGAACAGAAAGGCAACGGCATATGTATTTTTGTAGACACAGAGAGTGCAAAATAAATGGCTCAGACAGGCAAACACAGCTAAACGTTAATGGCATGGCTGTATTCTTTTAAATTGGGTAACTGCAACGGGTTCCAGGGAAAATACTAGGACTTGAAAATGACATAGCCCAAGTTAGTAAAAACCGATGTGTGTCGTAAGCACTACAGAATCCTAAACAGACTACACAAATCTTCACGTCTCCAAACACCACTTTGATAAATCAGTCATTCCCATGTGATGCCCACTCAGAAAATGGTAGTGTTCACCCTAATAAGTAGGAAAACTGGTTCTGATCATAGGAAAAAAGCAAGCACTTATTGGTACAGAAGAACAATTTATAATTTGAAAGAATTACATGGTTGTTACTGAGAAGTCAAATATGCTATGGATGTGTATTGATTCACATAACCAAAATGAAGTCATAAAGTCTGTGTAGCATCTAATCAAAATCACTAAAGAAAGGATGGCTAAGATCTTAGCAGAAAAACAAAAATATTCTACATGTTAGATAGAACACTTGCATTTTTGGAAGAAAAATAAATAGCTTAGTCTCTAAACTAATGATTTTTACTACACCATTTGGATATTATACACTGAATTTAAGCAAAGGCCATTTGGTACAAGTTCTGCTCCCGAGGTATTACAGAGAGTAATTGCACAGATCTTTGAGGGATTACGAGGTGTCAGACTTTTAATGGATGATGTTTTAATTTGGGTACAGGGAAGTTAACACAAAGAAAGACTTTGGCAAGTATTGCAAGAAACCAGAAAGAGATGCCAATCCAGTACATAAAATAAGTGTGCTCTAAAGCACAACATTGTGGCCAGAGGTTGGGTACAGATGGCTTAACTGGGGTTCCAGATAAAGTTTATGTAACAGCAGCATGTCCACCTTGTAAATTAGATCTACAGAGATTTATGAAGAAGATAAACTGTATTCCATTACTCACTCCAGTTCTAACTAGAGTCAGTACGTCCTTAAGGAATTACTGGAAAAGTAAGCTACCTGGTATTGGGGAGATTAATATGAACAAGGAAATAAACAGTTAAAAACAGTGACACTAATCCACCAGCTTAAAAATATCATAATGATGTTTTCTGAAAAGCCGTAATATGTGCATGTCTTACCTGTTTAGACTGAGATTTCTAAGCAGAACAGACAGAAACTATTGCCAGGTTGACAAAGAAGTGCTAGTAATTTTATTTGCTCCTCTAAACTTCCTTCAATCTAGATAAATATGAAAGATACTGAGAAAAAAGACTACAAAGCACTTTGAAGTGGTTGTAAAAAATCTTTTGCCTAATTTTCACGGATACTAAGCATTAGCTTGAGTTGGAAATGCAGACAGTAAGCACCTTGCAAAATCAGTCCATTTGTCTTTGGCATCGTCTACGACTTCATAGAAAAAGCTGATATTCTTTTACCACAGAAGAAGATTTCAAAGGCACAAATTGCTGTTTGATGCCCAGTGTCTAATGCACAGCTATGTTCCCAGCTGAAAGTCACAGGTTTAAAAATTTCCCTTATTTTCATTTGGATTGTAATTAGATTAAAAATTGCAAACACTGCTATGATGGCAATGAAAAGTGGGTAACATTTAGATTCGCCAAACTGTGCTTTCTGATATTTTCAATACACATACAGTAAAGATCACATCAGCAAAAACCAAAATGTGGCTATCTCTGGTACAGGATATAGCAACTGTTTTGCAGTGCTGAAACAGTCCAAAAAAAAAAGGGGGGGAAGAGGAAGAAATTTTAATTGCAAAGAGGAGGAGTTCAGAAAGTAGCGTGTAATAATTTGTATTGGAATTTGGCCAAGACAGTGTTGTTAGCATGCCTGCTTTTATGGGAAAGATCGTATGATCTGTAATGGCAAGAAACGATCAGCACCTCATTTTGATGTCCTGTCTGAAGGATGACTGCTCCATCAGCCAGGGGAGCCGCATGCTGCAGCAGAGCACCCGATCAGTCCTGGCTCACAGAACGTGCCTGCATGGAGTTCCCATCAGCAGGTTCTCCAGCCTTTCACACTCAGGCAGCTGCCCCCACCTTAGGCTCTTTAGGTCGGAGGGATCTATCGCCGCCCCAATATCAGTGATACAGCTTCAGGCCACAACGTATCGCGCCTGTAGAGGCAGGTGAACGGAAGCAGCAACCAAGGTTTAAAGTCGTCAGTGTTTACAACAAACATGAATTTAGCAGCTTTCAACCGACGTCCGTAACACAGAAAACAGAAAATGTGGTATGTGTTTGTCAGACTCCCAGGACTGTGAGAACAAGATGTGCACTAAGTCAAGACTGAGTGGATTAACTGCTCTCTGTGTAGAGCCCAGGACTGGTATGTCAGTGGATTTAACAGGACAGGATAAAATTAGCAGATCTGTAGGAAACCTGTAAGGATATAAAGGGTACCGATCATTAGGACTGAAATTCACTGGGAGAGGCGGTGTGGGGAGCCCTGGGCTCGAGAAGCTGGGGGTGGGGGGTGCAGGGCAGGACTGGGCCCTGGCAGAGCTTTTCAGATTGTGGTTGTTTCTAATCAGCTCCATCCTCCAGTATTCTACGCTGCACAGTTTTGTGGCATCTAGAAGAGCAGACATGAGCCCTACAGCCCCAATTACTCTGCTTTGGTGTCTATGGGGCCTTTGTGGAATTCCTTCCACAGGTTGTCCTGTATGACTGCAACGCATGAAGCACACGGAGACGCTTGGCGTGCCCGAGGCAGCAAAGCGGTGAGGGGCTGCCGGCAGAACCGACGTGCAGCAAGCCCCGTGCTGGGGACAGAGGTGTGCAGATCCTGTGGCAAGAGACCATGGCCCCTCGCTTCCTCCTGTGCCACTGGGTTTTTAATATTTTGTTTCTCTCATCCACTCATTCCCAACTACTGAGTCACAGGTTCCTGAGGCTTTTTATGGTCTGCATTGAACTGCTGTTGCAAGAGCACACAGGTTCAGTCGCTTGCTTCGTGGCGTCCTTCTCACGGCTTTGTTTCCCTTTCTGCACCCCCCTCTCATCTTTTTTCTCTCTCTCCCTTTCCTCATTATTGAGGCAAAGGAAGGAAAGCAAAAGAAACGCTTCAGAAATGAAAGATTAGTTTGCTGTATCATAAAGATGAGCTTTGTAATCACTTTCCTTTAAGCAAAGAATTAAAAGATAATAAAAGCCCTAATTAAGGACCTCGTTAGCTTAACTAGATTTTCATATGCAAAGTGATGTTCGCCACGTGCTGCTGCCGTCTGAAAATGCCGCCTGGCCCTACACAGAAAGCACCTGTGTCAACTCCCAACTGCATTTTCTTTCTTCATTTCACTTAATCTTTCCTTCTTTCCCCTCTTTCCCCCTCTGTGCCAGGGTTCAGCAGGCTCAGGCTGATGCGTGGCTGCTTTGCGTTGGGCGCACGCGAGACATACGTGGTGCACCTTACGAAGCACGTGGAAGAAATGTGCGTGAGACAAAGGGGCATGGAAGATGGAGGAGAGCAGAAAGGATGGACAAGTGCTGAGAGCATGCAGGCTTGGCCCACGAGGAAGGCGGAGGGAGCACACAGGGACCGCTCAGGCCAAGGTGGTCCAATGGCAGGTGGAGACAAGCTAGGTGCAGGATGCATCTGAGTCCCACTGAGCACACGGATGCTTTGAGCAGGGCTGGACTGCCACAGGACAGAGCTGGAGGGAGGACATGCTGGCTGGGGTTAGCCCAGGTCTTGCCCCTATGCAGAACCTAACTAAGATTTGGGCAAAGGCTTGTGGTAAGGGTTTGGCTTCGTCTTTGTCCAGAAACACAAGCTGGATCCTTGGAGACACTGTGTGAGGGGCTTTCCAGAGCTCTGTTCTTGGTCCCACAAGAACTCTGGTGCAGTCGAGCAGGTGGACAGGTAGCTGGTTGGGGACGTGCTTGATAGAAGCAATTAGGAAGTCATTATGCCACACTAATGCGAGCAAATGTGTGAACAAAATGACTGCTTGCTGCCGTGCGAGAAAGCAACCTGGCCTGTCTGAGCGAAGAACGGCCGGCTATGCAGCACGACCAGGCAGCACTGTCCAGCAGAGGCCACGGCAGAGCCAGGAGCAGGCATCTGCCCGGCTGTAACATCCTGATAAATTCCTACAGCTGGGAACTCAGCGTGAGATGGGAATCGGGATTTTCATCCTCGTTAAAACTGTAATCGGAGCCTCATTCTACTTCGTTTAGAGCCTGCTGTGAACGTGAGCGAACACGGCAGGGTGCTGCGCAGGGAGGTCACCCCGGGGCGACGGCGAGTGGCACGCCGGCCAGAAGCAGCGGGAGGCTGGAGGGAGGCCACCGAGGCGGAGACCAGCATGGCCTGTATGCATCTCCTGTAAGTATGCAAAGACCCCTGTTGTGAGCTCCCCAGCTTGCAACTGATTTTTTTTAATTTACAGAATAAGAAAGAAAACATTCCAATGCTGAGCAGAGACAGGTTTGAAACGGAGCCTCAGGGCTCAGCCTTCAGCTTGAGCCTCTTGGTGTGAGAGGCGGCCACTCTCACCCCAAACTTGGTGGACCGCAGATCCCTGTCTAAATCCCCGTTGAAGCAGCTGACAGCCCTTATCTCAACTTTAGTCCAGGGCAAGATGTAAGGAGACCTGATATAGCATCACTAGATCAGAGACTGGGCCAATCCGTTTATTAGCTGAGAATTTTCTTTTTTTAATATAATTGACTCTTGCCTTTCCTCTACAAAACATGGGAATGGCTCAGAACTAGGGAGTTAATCTAGTTTGGGAACAGAGATGAAGAGCTGTAAGCTAGATCCAGCTGTTGCACCCAGCACTCAGACACCAGACTCCTGGCTGGGCCCATCTCCAATCATTCTACGTACTCATGCAGAAGAGGAAATTGCCAATGTGCCTTAAATACAGTTTAAAAATAGTCAGCACCAATCAAGATACTTCTACTACATTACGGGTTGAGAGTGAGGCAATTTGTTAGCGAGGGTCAGGCAAACTACCTTAATTTGGCCTTCCACCACTTCCCACCTCGTGGACCAACAAGTGTATCGTAGCTATTAGAACAACTTCACCAAATGTTACAATTACTCATGTCAAATGAAAATGTAATGCAGTTAAGGCGCGTGCTGGCTCCCCACTGCTATTGCTGATGATTATTGCTATTAGAGCATGACCAAACAGTCATTCAAATATAAACAGCAGATTTGTTTTGATGGTGTTCGTGGCCCATTTTATTCGCTTGCTGCGAACATTAACACAAATGGCTTTGGTTTGCAAGACTGTCCCTGGGGAGAGAGCGAAAGTCAGGAGTGCCGTTGTGCCGACTACCTATCAGCTGAACTGACTGCACTGGAAGGTTTTGCATGGACCTCTGGAAAACTTGACAGCCACTTCATCAGACAGAAATATCCAATCTATGCAAGTCCAAGTGCTGGTCACACAAGATGAGCACAGAATACCTGAACATAAAATCATGGCACTCCACTGACGTGCAATGCTCACAGAAGCACATTCCTGCCAGCCATACAGTAAATGCTTAGGAATAACAGCTACATCGAAATGAGGTACCCAGCTTATTCACAAGAGTTTCTGATCCAAACCCCACTAAAGGAAAACGTGTCTTTCGATTGACTTAAATGGTTTGTGTGTTATGGAGTAACACATGGGGCTAAACTCCCTAAAAGCTCTGCTTGGTGTGAAAAGATTACTTGATTAAGAAGATTAATTATGTTTATTGCTCTCACATCTATGTTGCCCTTTAGTGGAATTCCTTCTCTCTGCGTCAGTTTCCAAGATGGGAGTTCTGTTGCTCTCTCCATCTTGTCTGAGCTGCTTACTGCAAGTGGGTTTTGCCTCGTAAAGATCAGAGCTAATCCTAATGGCCGCTGATACGATTACGTTGTGCAGCTGACTGCAGAACCTCTCCTCTGCGAAAGGACGGCTGCACAAGGTGATAATCCCAAGATGCCAGGGATCCGAGTAATTACCTAACCGCACCAAGGCCGTGACTCTTGCCAGATGCTTTGATAACAGCTCCCATCCTTCTGTTCTGCAGAAGCATATACTCTGGAATACGCACGCTGAGCAAAGGCGAAGACTCTTGCACGTCACAGGATTGACTTTGAGGCCAGGCCACAGTCTCTCAGCTTGCATTAATTCTGATGGGTTTGTGAGAGGTGTCAGCCTCCTCTGAGGAGCATGGTGCTCTGGAGGGAGCTGCTGGTTGGTGCAGAGAGGACAGCTCAAGGGCCTGAGTCAGGAATATTACTAAGAATGCAGGAAATGCAGTCAGCACATGTTCTTCGAAAGCCTTTTCAGTGGACGGTTAGATACAGGATAATAATATATCAAGTATATAAAAGGCAGATGGACTACAGAAGAGTGCTGGTTTGGACATGAATATGGAGCTTTGAGGAGTGATTCCCAGGTTGACTTCTTACTACCCGTGCAACATGCCAAGAGCTAAGAAAGTCTGGAGTGCACCCTTGTGCTTATTCGTGTTTGGGTGTTTCCTCACACAGCAAAAAGATTAGGTTTCTTCAGGCCACAGCATAGATGACTGAGAAAAACTATGACACAGAAATACAAAATCATAAGCATCGTGTATCAAGTGAGTAAGAAAGATCTTTCATTGCCTCTTCCAAATTGAGTAATGGGAACCCAGTGAAGCAGATAGGTGATGAGAAAATGCAAAATAAAGCATATGGAGCAGAGTTCAGCTGTGGAACTTGTTGCCACAGGACACTGCAGGAGGTCAAAGAGCCGTGAAACAAATTCACAAGGAACTACCCAGCACAAAGCGAACACTGCTGGCTCAGGAGGTCCCTGTGCTGCAAATAGCTGGAGGCTCAGAGAGTGTAACAGAGCAGTATCATTCTATACTTACACCACTCTTACATTTTTCTCTTGGCATCTGCTATAGGTCACTGCTGGAGACATATGGGGGGAAAGGCAGCTAGACAGATCCTTGGTTCTGCCTGGTATGGCAGTTCTTATGTTACTAATTGGGTGAGCTGAACGGCTCAGATCCTTAAGCAGGAAGTTAGGCATGTCTGTGCTTAGAGAGCTATGAAATGACTGGTTTCTTTTTCTTTTGTCTTTTTTTTCTTTTCCTTTTTTTTTTTTTTAAATTATGTTTCATTATGTTTGATATTCCAGGGAGCCAGTAGACCGTCCTGAAGAGTGGAGCAGGAGCTCCTGGGAAAGTCTGAGCAGAAACAGAGTCACATCTACACATGACCTGGACGGGGTATGATAAGGAGACATCATCATTGCACACATCTACTCCCACTCATTGTTTACCAGCAGGAGAGGTGTGTGAGTAGCAATCCTGTTCTAAGTAAACCCGGGACCTGAAAACATCAGGACAGCAAGGTACTCTGAGGATGATCTTCCTAGATGTCAGTGTGAGTGTAAGATAGTACAGGCATGCATATCAAGCGCAAACATGAGATAAAAATATGGAGGTGCACAGGTATCTACAAAAGGAAGAGGGGAGAGAGAGAAGTACATCTGCAAACATTTTTACAGTGCACGTATTTATAGTGTTTATCAGAATGCATCCATCCATGCACTGTACAGGAAAGTGCAGCCTGCATGGCAGCGGTTCGTCTGCAGTCAGGTCTGCGCGAGTATCTTCCAGGACTGTACTAAGGTATTTGCACACCAACAAGCAAATTAAGCAAGCAGCACCCATCAGCATAAGGGTAAAAGCGCATTTCGTGGGGAGACATGGGAGTGGGGTGCAGGGCCACTCTCCAGGTAGAGGGGAGGAGGGTCTGGGGAGCAGTCCTCAAGGAGGCTTTTCCTACGCAGGCAGTGAAATTCATCGCAATCCCAGCATTTCTGTGAGCAAAGTGAGGTATTCCAGGCATGCAGAAGAGGAAGGCATCTGTCCCACTCAGAGAGCAGAGTGCTGAGCAGCTGAAAATACTTGTGTCAAATTCCCACTTAGAATCCCCACTTAGGCATCTCTCCCCCCCCCCAGCCCTTGTTCCTCCCCCCCTCCTCACCCATTTCCCCATTCATTTCTCATTCCGCAGCTCTTCAGCACTAGGCCCTTCTCCTGATTAACATTTCAAACCCATTGATAGTCTGTGCCGGCTTAGACAAACTAATCACCACTAGCACTTCAAAAACCTGTCCAGCTTTCCCTCCCAGAGTCACAGGTGCCATTCTCAGCTGCCTGGGGAAAAGCAGGGCAGCCACAACAGGCTCCCTCGGCGAGGCCATCGGGAGGTATCAGCTCACAGCCTGACAGGTAGGGAGATCGCAGCCCCTGGGCTCTGGATCCCCCAGATCCAGGCAGCAGATAAAGCATAAGGCCATCCAGCAGGAGGGCAGAGGGCTGCAGAAGCCTTCTTCTCTCCTAGGTCTTACAGCAATGTGCTCTAGCACATTGGAGTCCATGCTGGAAACACTTCTCACTTTCCAGGGAAAAGCAGAGCCAACGTGCTCGATACGGCTGTTTGCTTCCAGCCTGGCCAAGCTGGAGAGATGTCCATAGCGGGGGTTTGACTGGGATTTGCTGGGTCTGGTGTGGATACAATCTGCGTACAGAAGGCTAGGTGCTTTTTGCAGTGACCTGTATCTATCGTGTTTATAGAGCAGAAAGAGGCGGAAAGTAAATAAATAACCCAGGGAGACCTGGAACGATGGAAGAACAGGTGTCTTGGTGAGCTGCCCATGTCTGGCCTGAGCTGCAGCCAAAAGATACAAAGGCCACAGATAAATACAGACTAAGTGGAGGAAAAGAGTGATGGGGTGGAAGATGATCTCTGTGACAGCTGGATACAAGTTTGCTACCAAACTGCCAGGAAGGCTGGGGTGTGCTTCCTTTTTTTCCCCCCGGAGGTACCACAGGGCAGGGTCAGCCCGCACACCACTCATTTTCAAAGAATGGCATTGTGTTTTCTGCAGTGGGGATCAGGTGGTATTCAACATTGCCCTGGGGATGAAGGCTGTAAAGGTGCCTGTGAGATTTCCACTTCACTTCAGCTAATGCCAGCATGGCCCTGGAGCGAGCTCAGGACCACTCCAGAGACAAAACCTTCCTGGCAGTGGCTGAAAAGAAGCTGGTTTGCCCAGCAGACCTGCTTGTCAGCTGGGATGGAAGCAAAGCGGACAACAAGACTCTGAAATGTGCATCCTCCTAGGTCTGTCTTGGATTCAAAATTTCATTTTGGTTAGACTGATGTTAAAACAGCAACAGGGCAATCACAGGGAAAAATAGACCGCTGGAATTATCGCACCTCGGGCAGCTCTCTGGGCCCTCACATGTTATGTTTGTGGAGCGCACATCCATGAGGAGGCTCTGAAATGCTGCTGAGCCTGTGTCATTCAGAGTCTCTGCGCAAAAGCAGCCGCCTCTCGTGTGGCTGCTTAGCAGCACGCACCGAGCCCACACAGAGGTCACGCTGGAGAGAAAGGGATTATTTATAAGGCGACTAAAACCTTCCTACTGAAGCCCAGAACTAATGCTGAACAGCAGAATGGCAGAAGAAAGAGCTGTCACGTGCCTCTGGAACCGAGGCCTGAGGAATGCAGTTCCCCAAGAGAGAACAATCCAGGCAGGCTGGTGTGGAGATGCCACATGCCTGCAAAACTGCCTAGCACCAAGGTCCATCCGAAGCTCCCTCTGCTCCCAACACTCCTCTTCGGCTACACCCCGGTGCTCCAGAACCCTCTTCCATCAAGCACCCCAAGCAATCTGACCAGCCACAGCATCCATATCTTTCCTGCTCCAAAGAAACCCGTGAAGAAGCCAGGTGTGCAACGTGCTCTACCTTGCCTCCTTACGGACATTTTGGAGGCAGCCTGCTCTGGCCTCTTCATAGGCTCTGTTGCTAGGTTGGTTTGAGTACACAGTCCCTGCATGCTCTAGAAGGCGTATGTGGCTGTGATGATCCTGCCTCCATGGCTTAAGAAATCAATTATGAGGGCAGAACAGTTCCAGAGCAGGCAATATAAAATTCCCAGTCCTTTCGCACAAGCTCACCTCGTTAAGGATATGTGTCACCACTACTTCTCACTAGAAAAAATGGTTGCCTGCACAGCTCCCTATCGTCTGCTGCACAGGACATACATGAGCATCCCTAAGGCACGTGTCCTTCTCCCTTCCCTGCTCTCCTGAGATCCTCCCCATATAAAACTTACTTCAGTGAACATGCTAGGATGAGGCTTAGCTCAGAATATTGCAGGGCTGTCACCTGGCAGCAACTGCAAGCTTTGCTTGCCTGTGACATATAGGGGGATAGGGTAGGGCAGGAGGTCAGCGCAATCACAGATGTTACTTTAGAGGCTCCACACTCTTCCTGCTATCCACCAGGAGACTGGGCCTGTGGGAGCATCCCGCCTCCACATTCCTGTGCGGCCAATACTCAGGGACTGACAGCGTTTAAGACGGCAGCAGAGTTTCGCAAGTGAATCTGCGGGCAAAAATATGTTGCCGTCTTCCAAGACCCATTCAGCCGCTGACAGTCACCCCTCAGCTATGTGATTCCCTTGTTCCTGCAAATACTCGTTTCCTCCCACACCCCCACCAGCTTCCCTTGCTGACCCGAAAATAAAATACCCTTGTTTATGGCACAATCGTCTGCTTTTAAAGAGCTCCCCGGAGGCTTCAGTCATAATTTCTGGCCTCCCTGCCTGTAAGCGGCAGGAGGCTGGGGGGGGAGGATGCCCGTGGCTGTGACAGCGTCTGCGGAGCCAGCGCAGAGCCGGCCCCAGGCAGCGGCTCGGGTCTGTTGCAGGATGCTGACAGAAGGGGGCAAAATCCATCTGCAGTCAGAGCTTGTTCCCTGCTTTGATTTCGCTTGCTGTCTCTCTCAGCCTCGCATCCGTTCAGGCCTGACCCCTTCGACAGCCTCCGGCCGGGCTGGCTGCCCCCGCGGAGGGGCTGTCGGAAGGGGTGCCTGCCCCGCCAGCCCGCAGCCTGGCCCGGGGTGCTCCCCCGATCTGCACCCCAGGACGCGACAGCCTCGCGGCCCGGGGCAGGGACCAGCCTACACCACCTCGCCCATCCTGCTCGCCTCCGTGGGACCCTGGGTGGCCCAAGACGAGAGGGCCGCTGGCTGACGGGCAGGTGGGTGCGGGTTTGCAGGTGGGTGCTGTGGGCAACGCCGGGCTGAGCCTGAAGGCTACATCCTGCGTACCTACTGCGGTGATGGCTGTCGGTGCTGAGAGCAGCAACAAAGCTGATGGAGCTGCGAGGAGGGTGCCCCACAGGAACGGGTGAGAGAAATGGGGCGACAGGGATGACCAGCTTCCTTCCACGCAGTGCACATTTGGGGACCGATTCTCCTTCACCTTGCACCTTCTGTGGTTCAAGGGAGGGTGGGTGGAAAACACAGCAGAGGCAGGGTGGCAGGGTCCCACTGCACCCGGTGCCCAGCAGTGGGCACGCAGGGCCCACTCATCTACAAAATCTGGGGCAGGAAACAGCAGAAGTGGTTTGGGACACAGGGAGCACAGCAAGTTTCCAAATGACAGTGTGTTGCTTTAAATCCTCCACACTGCCTCTGGAGTTAGCTTTCACCTTTAGAAAAGCCCCAGTGTAGTGGACACCATCACATCTCAGGGTACTGGGAGTATCAGTTTTCCTGGTGGGTTGGTAATCTATGGATGTTTGCATGGTGACTTCTGCCAAAGAAGAAAGCTTGGAAAAACGGAAAAAGGAATAGAAAAGCAAGCAATTCCTCTCAAACGGTATCACGCATGCCACACATACTCCCTTTTTTTTTCCTGTGAGTAAGAAACATTTTCTTTCTCCCCTCCTCCTCAGCTGGCTTGGTGACTTCTATTTCTGTATACATCAGTGAGTCCCTTCTCCTTACATCATCTGACATGCCTACAGCCAACTCCTGTGAATCTCCTACAAGTCTCACTATAGCTGGCAGCTGCCCTTAAAGCCCCTCAGCTAGCAGACTTGCACAGTTCACGTGGAAAAGAGCTTTTGCTTCCCTCCTCCCTTCTTTCTAGACTTTGTGTTTGAGGAGGGCATGGGGAGGAAGGAATGGAAAAACGGGGACTTCCCCAAGCCCCAGCCTGGCTTCACTACTTCTTCTGCACCTGTGGCATGGCAGCGAATGAGAGAAATTATTATCCTTATCTCCAGTTCCTGTGTTGCAGTGTGGTCCCTGTGCAACACGGAATGTTCTGGGGCTGCCACCCATGCCAGCAGCGGGATCGCTCCAGGGAGCCCCGGCAGCAGCTGCACAGCAGCCACACCACCGCCCAGGAGGGGAGGTGAGGAACTGCTCGGTACGTAACAGAGCTGGCAAAGGTAGACAGGGTGAACTGATAACCCACCTTGGACCAGGGTCATCACATCTAGTGTGGCAGACCTGCTGTGGGGTCTCGAGTGACCGCTGGTGGGCAAGGTCTCACCTTCAAGATTTACAGCCTGCAGCACCCACCCAGCATTGGCCTCCAGGGCCCAACCAGACACCAGCCCACGGGGAAACCTGCCTGTGATCTCTCCTTCTCTCTCAAGCAGCTCTGCAGCTCTGATCAGCCTGACAGATGGCATATTTTTGCCTGTCCCTTGGGACAACCACCTCTTGAAGCTCTCGGGCTGGGCAGCAGAGATGTTAGCAGAGATCTGCTACATGGAAGTGCCAACACAGCAAGCTGGGAAGGCCCTAGACCTCCCCTGCCACGAAGCCTTCTGCTTCACAAGCCCGGGCTGCAGTTGGGAGAACTTGCATTAAAGCATCTTAATAAGCCTGGACAGCGGAGCTAGAGGGAGGGAGGAAAGGGAGGCACAGAGCAAAGGCAATCTCTTTTGCTGGGAATGAAGAACTTTCACGCCCTGATCCTGAGGCCCCCCGCCCTGACACACATGCCGTATGCAGATGTGTGCCTAAGCAGAGAGGTGTGTGCTCAGGCTTAACAGAGAGCTGACCTGAGGGCTTTTATGTTTCTTGCACATGCGGTGGGCTGGAGCAGGGAGATTTTGCACACTTCATAAATGTAGTCTGCAGCTCATTTCTGATGATCTGAATTTTTCCTCTCTTTAAAAAGGTTCCTTAGGCAGACAGCAGCCCCCTTATAAAACACCCGTTCACAGCAATTACAGCAGCCAGAGAAGGAGAAATATTTTACACCTCTAAACTGGAAAACCCTACAGAGAAAGAGTTGTATTCTCCCCTGAGCAGACCTAAAGAGGAGAAGAAATGGTGCTGGGCTGTGGCAAGCAGCAGACTGAAAAGCCTGGCATTATTTCTTTGGCCCACAGACTACCCCACATGCTGGCATTATGGGGACAGGCAGTATGTGACACAGCACTGCTGTACGTCTGAGGCAAGCACACGTACATCGTAAAGACTTTGCAAGTGTACTGTTGGCCAAAATGTTTAAGAATAACTTCCTGAAGAAGTTCCTTGTAAATAGATAAGTACAATGGTGTTTATCACAAATCTGTGATTCCTGCTGTGCCCTACTGAAGGGATTAAGTTGCTGGTCACTCTTTAGTCTTATTCTCAACCACGCAGATCTAAGAAAAGATCTATGCATTAAACTGAGGCTTTTTTTTCCCCTCATTTCCAAGAACCCCAATTTCTCATTTAGATCTTAGTTAGTTATCCTGCTGAGAAACTGCAGGTCTCTCTCCTGGAGCTCTGTGGCAAACAGGAGAAAGAGATGGCAAAAATTTTTTCTTCCATCTGCGAGCAAGCAAAACTGACTTGGAGTCACACAGGAACTGGAGCAACAGAAGAGGAAGAGGCTATTTTTATCAAGTCACTTTTTTTTGAGGCGAGAACCACATTTTAAGCTGTTAGTCCCCATTTGTCTGTAAATTCTCTGAGGAGCTGGCAGTGGATGGCAGGGCCTGACCTCCAAAAAGAAGTAAGAACAATTAAGAGGGTAACGAATCCAAGGTCATCCAGGAATTCTGCAGCTGTGGCTGTGCGGCACACCAAGGCCTCCCTGAAGCTCACAGCAGGGGCGAGGACAGGACTCTTGCTGCCCTGTTCGCAGCTCCCCTGCTGCCTGTATGGAAGGAGATGCCCCACCAGCCATCGGCTGTAGAAGAGCTGGAACGGAGGCTTGGCACACCACAGCCGTATCCAGGGGAGAGGGAGGGAGAGATGAAGGATATTAGCTGATGAAAGACTGGTTAAGTTAGGATGGCTGTCTAAAGCATTTCAAAGAAATTAAAGAAAGGAGAAATTAAGAAAGATGTTGAACCGTAAGCCTAATTAGAGTAGCAGTGTAGTTATAGTCATGATAGCCTAAGGATACAATTAGATGTGTCTAGAGAGGAAGGCTGATCTTCTTGTTAAAGCACAGAGGTAGGGGACAGGATAATATAGGTTGGAGTCTTGTGCTGCCTCCCGGATGACTCCAATGTGTTGCAGTAACTCCTTGTGACTCTAGTAGGAAAATACCAGTCTCTTGACATCTCAGTTTCAGTGTTTCCAAATGTTTCTAAACTAGCCAGAGGAATTCCCAAGACCAAGCTGAGGCATTTTTACCAACCACTGGGATCCCCTTTAGTACACCTTGGACTTGCAACTAGAGATCTTAGGGCAAAAGCTGCTAGGGGAAAGCAAAGCTCTTTGCCAAAAAAAGAGCCAGTAGCTAGAAAGCAACCAAGGGAGATGCCCTAAATCAGCACAAACCACCTAATCCAGCTGTTTTCTAGTCTCACATAATCACATCTCAGTTTTGTGGAAGAGATGCTAAAAGAGACGCAGCCCTTTACTTTGATATTACAGACTGATATTCCTAATCAAATTGACTTTGGTGACCCTCGGTCCAGTCCTCAGTAAAACAAGCAAACATGTCACAGCACGCCGGCATCACTCACATTACAGCTCTGAGGCCCCAGCTGTTTGTCAGTCCTTCTTTGCCCAATGTTACTGCCCTCTTCTCTCTGCACTTGTGGGAAAGAGTTGTGACAGCGAGAACAAGAGGAGATAAATAGGAGATTGAGGCTGACACCAGCTATGTCTCTGGAAACTTTAGCAAGCAGGCACAGGCAGCTCAGCCCACCCTGCGCGCAGCGTTCGCCCAGGGTGCAGTGCCAGCCCCAGACCAGCAGCAGTGAGCCCCACCCAGCAAACCTCAGCAGCCCACCTCAGCCCGCGCTTGGCACTGACCTACGAAAGCCCTCTGTGTCTCCATCAGCACCTAGCCAGGGGAGATCATGATTTTTCTCTCCAAAATACAGCTCTGGCACTTTTCTAGCAGGTAGAAGCGAGCACTTGGGGGATACAAGGGAAGATGCTGGCAGAGCCCCATTGCAGAGCATGCTAGGAGAGATGTCCGAGTTGGTGACACCTGAGGAAAATGAAGCCCTGCAGCTTACATGGGCATGAGCCTAAGGCTTCTCAGGGAACCACTCAGGCACATCACACAGACGTCCTGACAGAGGACCTGCCTCGAACAGCAGATGCCACCCAGCGATCCAGGCAGGTAACGGGATGTGGACCAGCTCCCTGGGCACGGGCAGAGATCCCACAGAGGCCCTGGACTTTGATTCACCCCTGAGGGGCCATGGCAGGAGGCGATATTTACCATGCCACTGAAGTGCCAGCTCTACATTGTCCACAGCATGAAATGACTGACATGCTGGCGTACAAAGGTAAAAAAGGACAGATTGATTTATTGATCAAGGAAAGACACAGTCTCCTTGACAGAGATGCGCTGTCAAACGATGGCAGGACGTGCTGCTAAAAGCCCTCCAGATTGATTACTTTACCTGCCACCTGATCCTTCATCGCCCTGGGCTCTGGCAGGTGAAGAGCAGGGCGAGATTTACACGTGGCTGGGAGTCAGGATGGGAAAGTGCACAGGAATGAAAGCTCCAGGGCCCTGGCTAGGAGAAAACGGCCCCGCTCTCCCCTGCTTTCTGGGAGGCTGGAAGGCCCCTCAGCCCCCAGGCCAGCCAAGGAGGCAGGAAGACCAGCGAAACTTTGCCATGCAGCCAACCGAAAGCGGCACCATGGCAGGTAACACCTGCACATCTGAAACGCTGCCGTTTCCCTTCCCCATCTGTTCCCTTCTCTAGGATTAAACCACTCCTGCCTGTGTGATTATATGGCCTGTGCCTGCCCCGGAGATGGTCGGGAGCGCAGCCAGGCAACTGGCCAGGCACTGCCCAAACCCCAGCACGCTGCAGCCCCAGCCCCAGCCACGCAGGCTCTCTGCCCGCTGCAGGAGGGAACGCCGCAGCCCATGCCCCAGGACGGCACGTCAAGCCGGGGCACCCGTGAAAAGCGGCCACCTCCCCAGCAGCTACAGCAGGCTGCTGCCAGCCCAGGAGGGAGCTGTGTCCCCGGGGCTGCCCTCCTGCGCCACTGCCAGCACTCCCTGGGGCATCCCGAGCGGCTCTCTCTTTGTACAGGCTCGTGACAATAAACTGATGGAGAATCGCCCCTTACCGAGGGAAAGGAGAACACGGGAACAGTCCTTTGCTTGAACTTCTAGGCCCTGATTTACTATTTCTGCTCTGGTTCCCTCTCAAGGTACGCTCTTGGTTAAACAGGATCCTCCCCTACTTGATAAACAGAGAAGTGTGACGGAGCCTCTCTGACAGCAGGCTCAGAAGACGGCCTGAGCCGTGCTAGGTAAGAGGCAGGGCCTCACCGCAGCAGCGATTCAAGGCAGATGGGTTATGACATGACATGACATGACATGACATGACATGACATGACATGACATGACATGACATGACATGGATGCATCCACTCTCTGCCACACCAAGGCCCAAAGTTACTCTGGGGACTGGCTGAGTCCTGACTTTGCTGTGGGGACAGGTTGAGCCAAGCACGTCACAAATTTGCAATGAGCTTGATTAGAGAGCTGTAGCATGAGACAGACAGTAGAGAATAGACATAACAAAGAGAATCCCTTAAATGCTTCAGTGCTGCCCAATTTAAGAGGCACAGTATGCTGGGAAAATGCCACTCCAGAGTGGCTCTCCTACCTGCTAAAGGGCTTGATATTCCCAATACGTGGCAGCTCTGTCTTAATTCTGTGGGCATTCCGACCAGCTTTGGCTGCGCACCAAATGCAGATGGCTCACCACCTCTCTTGTGAAAAGTGTAAATAATACAGCAGACCAGCCACAGGAAAAACAGCGATCCCAAAATGGTAGAGATGCGAGAGGCTAATTTGACTTCTGAACAAGCATCTAAATTAACATCCTCCTAACAGCCTTTTTTCTGGACTGTAGCAAATGCCATGAACGGTGGAAGAACACCCGACCCAGACACACTAACTGCGGGCAAGGCAGGAGCACAACAGGAGGAGGCGTGAGGAGCAGCTGTGCACCAGAAAAGGCAGCTGAAGTGGGCACATAGTATGGCACGCAGGATAACACTTCGATGGACACAACTGATGCCGTCTATCTTGACTTCTGTAATGCCTTTCACATGATCCCAGCCGACATCCTTGTAGCTAATCGGAGAGATATGGGTTTGATGGATGGAGTATTAGACAGATAGGGAGTTGGCTGTATTGCCATCCAAAGAGTTGTAGTCCAAGGCTCAGAGTCCATATGGGGAGTGGAGTCTCTCAAGGGTCTGTACTGGGACCAGTACTGTTCAATATCTGTATTAATGACATTGTGGACCCTCAGCAAGATTGCAGATGACACCAAGCCGAGCGGTGCAGTTGATACACTTAAGGGAAGGGATGGAATCCAGAAGGACCTTGACAAGCTTGAGGAGTGGGCCCGTGTGAACCTCAGGAAGTTCAACAAGTCCAAACACAAGGTCCTGCACCTGGATCAGGGCAATCCCCAGTATGAATACAGACTGGGGGATGAGCTGATTGAGAGCAGACCTGCGGAGAAGGACTTGGTTATACTGGTGGATGAAAAATTAGATATGAGCCGGCAGTGTGTGCTTGCAGCCCAGAAAGCCAACCGTACCCTGGGCTGCACAAAAAGACGTATGGCCAGGAGTTAGAGGGAAGTGATTCTCCCTCTCTAGTCTGCTCTGGTGAGACCCCACCTGGAGTCATGCATCCAGCTCTGAGGTCCGCAGCACAAGAAAGACATGGACCTGTTGGAGCAGGTCCAAAGGGGGTCCACAAAAAAGATCAGCGGACTGGAATATCTCTCCTATGAGGAAAGGCTGAGAGAGTTGGAGTTGTTCAGCCTGGAGGAGACAAGGCTCCAGGGAGACTTTATTGTGGCCTTTCAATATATAAAGGGGGCTTATAAGAAAGATGAAGAGGGACTTTTTACCAGGGTCTATAATGACAAGACTTGGGGTTTTAAACTGAATGAGGGTAGATTTAGACTGGATATAAGAAAGAAATTCTTCATTATGAAGGTGGTGAGACAGGTTGCCCAGAAAATTTGCGGATGCCCCATCCCTGGAAGTGTTCAAGGTCAGTTTTGATATGGCTTTAAGCAACCTGATCTAGTGGAAGATGTGCCTCTCCACAGCAGGAGGGCTGGACTAGATGATCTTTCAAGGTCTGATCTGACCCAAACCATTCTGTGATTTTATGGAGCTCTCTAACCCTTTACACTGGAGTTCGATTTGGCACTGAGATGTGAGCAGTTCACCCAGCCCTGGGAGCAAGCAAAGCAGCAATGAGAGAACACTATCAATAAGAGAAATCATAATTCTGTTTCCTCTTTCGCTGGCACTTCTATTCAAAAATCTCAAAACCTTTTTAAAATAGTGCAAGATTAATCTCATTCATCACCTCACCTCATTCCCTCCACATGTCAAAACCCAATTTCACCCTGAATTCATACATATGTACAATTGAGCAACGGCCAATTCTTTTGAAAGGAGATGGTGATTTGAGCATTTCTGGTTTTGGAGGGTACCTGCATATCCAGAGGAGCTGCTGCACCCCTAAGCCAGGGGCCACATTTGAAACACAGTGTCTCAGCATTTCATGGCATAAAGAGGCACGATTTCCTGCCTGAGCCAAAGAAACTGAACTGACAGCTTCTTTCTCAAAAAGTTCTTCTAGTCAAATGTATTTTGCGTCTTGCATCCCCTCGCCTTTAGAGCGGAGAAAGAGGTAGCAAAAGGAACCCAGCAAGAAATCTGCCTAAACTCACAGAGCAACAGAAGGAAACAAAAAAACCCACAGGTAAAATTTCCCTGCACCAAAGTGATGCTTTGGCTATGGAGAGATTTCCACTGATAATCCTGGCAATGGGAGAGGAGGAACAGAAGGAGACATCTGTCATCATATTTAATGGTGCTTCTCGTTGTACGGTTTTAATAATTAAAGAAGATTCACCAAGTAGAAAGACAGACATGACTGAGAAAGAAAAAAAGGGAAAATGGAGAAAAAAAAGATCCTAGGCAGTTGTGTAACTATTGTTCCCCTGGGCCTGGGAAATGTTTCCACTAAGTAATCCAAGATTCTGCTTAGGATTCAAACTATTGCTTGCTGGGGAAAGAGAGGGAGGGCAGAGGGAGAATACTGCAACAGCATTTGACTACATCTGCTACCCACTCATTATTGTAATAGAGAGAGGTAGGGATAAATCTGACTACACGTGCAAGGGCAGCAATTGGTTGTTAGGTTTTAAAGATGCTATTACATTCTGGAGGAGCAGGGATATACACAGGTGACATTCACCAATTTCAATGGGGTGGAGGGAAATCACACACTGGAATGAAGTTAATAGCAACCCAGAGGGCAGGGTCCATGATTGCCAACCTGATTTCTATAATTGGTGTGATTACTACTATTGTAACTTAAAGACAACAGCAAATCACTTGCTTAATTGAATTTGCTTTCTGTGTGTGGCTGGGAAAGTGGAGGACACAGAAGAGGATGCAAATTTCTGCTACAGCTCTCATACACGAATCAAGCAGAGGGGTGGTGGGGTTGTGGGGTGCCCTGGGGGCAGAAGGGGGAAGGGCTTAAGGCAAGGCAGGACAGCTTTTCTTACGTGATTTTCCTGGAGGGTGATGCTCTGGGTTTCTAAACAGTGCCAACACTTCTGCCACATTGAAAGTGAAGATTTTGCACAGGACTTAGTAAATGCCTCATAGCGCACCAGTAGATGACAAAGCTTCTCACTGAACTCCTGGGGGATCAGGCAGATGGCCATGCTGCATCCATTGCCCTCGCTCTCAAATACATCCCCTTCTACCGTCAGCGAAAGCCAGAAAGGAACATCTTTTAGATAAGCCTGCAGGATCAGTTTATGCTCCCCAGCTTTTTTTCTAAAGGGCATTTGCAGCAGCCAGGAGACTCTCCAGAAAAAAACCACGTTGGCATCTGCAATGCTGGAAACAAACATGACCTAAACATATGTGTTATCTCTGGGTCACGGCGTTAAATCTCTGCTGTATCTCACTCAGAGATTCACAAAGAGATGACAGAAAAACAGGCCTGCTTGTACACTCCTATACCTGGTCTGGAAGGGGCACTTGGCTCCACTAAAACTCATCTGTTTTCAAATGCTATTCTGAACCTGAAATTACAGACAGACTCATCTGCACCTTCATGCTTTGGCAGGCTGAGGAGTGGTTCGGAGCAGTGGTTTTCAACAGGACCGATCAGTATCCTGTGTATTTTGAGATTCTGATCAGATTTTGTGCAGGGTGTCCTGTCTGGGGAATCCAAGTGTGGATCCAAAACTTCTAGTGTCACCCTGTCTTCTCTGTGGAACTGAAACCAGGAAAATCTCTGCTGAATTGATTTGAATTCAGTGCATCTGAAATCTTCCTAACTCCCTGGATCGGAAACCCTCAGGTCTGTTCCAGGAAAAAAAACCTACCCAGCAGCAAATTTGGCGATGCCCAAGACTGCAATACTACAATACACTTCTGTCCTTAGAGCTTCTCATCCACGCATTTTACAGCACGCTGCACAAACAGGGAAGCATTGCTTTTTGACAGGGAACCTGAGACATACAGAGATGCAGCACCCAAAATTGCAGGCAGGGCTGCAAGCAGGATGCCATCCTCCTGACTACACTCAGACCTTCGGCATGTCTATAACTTATTAAGAGCCAAACTTGATGTACTTGTCTTGTGGGAGCCTTATTGATGGCCTTATTGAGTATCCCAGTAAGACAAGTAGGACTCAAAGCATAAATGTAACCTCACAGAGGGTCCTTCTGTGAGTGTTTAGGTGGAATTTTTAGTACTGCCATGACTACAACCCCAAAAGTCACTGTTTATTTTTCTTTTCAAAGTTGCATTTATCTAGCATAGAAAGCCAGGGAATGGAGAGGGACTCTGAGAAAACATGATCCCTTCAATAATATATGTCTCCCCTACAGCAGCATGAAAATAAAATATTAATTTATCTGATTTGAAAGGGAAAGAAGGAAGGAGGGGAAAAACTGGCTGGGGCTATGGGATGTTTTCCATCATATATTTATGTTTATGTTCATACATAATGCTTCCATGTATCATCCATTAACTTCCGCTCTTGTATATGCTTGTCACTCCATGCTTCCTCCCTTAAGAAAGAAGACAACAAAAACTGGGCTGTGGTCATTACACTGGGAAAGGGCACTAGTGGTAAAAATGACTTTTCACTGAGAACCTTTGGCTGTATTTTCATAGACTTCATTTGAGTCCTTAACTATTTGACTGCCACATCAAGCCTCCTTCACGCCCTGAGCTTCTAAGAGCACTGAAAGTGAGGATATATGGGACTTCTTTGTTACCAAGAGAAGGCATGATGAGTTTTGGAAAATAAGCCACTTTCAGACCATCCCAGCTCAAGGAAAAATGTTAATATGTCTTGATGGGATACTAAAGTCTTTATGATGGTATAAAAGCACTAGGAAGAGACATAAGTATGAAGCATGTCTTTCAGATCAGATTTGGGAAATGGGCCTCCAGTAATGCTAGCATTTCAGTTGGGAAATGTGCAAATACAGTCCATTTATCATCTTCAGGTTTTTCACTCTGTCCAAATAGATATCTGTCTAAAATAACATGTTCTCAAGCCCAGCACTCTCCACTCCACAGGAGAAAATCTCTGTTGTCAGCCTGGTTTATCACCAAGGTTATGAGGAAAAAAATATGCATTTTTCTTTATTTATCTCAGTTTTGAAACAGTGAAAGAGCTTCAACAAAGTCCAGCTATTAACAAATAGGGCAAGAAAAAGATAACCAAAACTAATGCACAAGCGTTTTCCTTCCCCCACAGATCCAGGTCTCCTGTATAATACTTATCAGCCTGCCCACCTATTCCCATCGGAGAGAATCCCACTGCAGCTGCACTAGCACTCAACAAATGGCCTGTCAAACAGATGGGCTTTGCAACAAGCTCATTAGGTCTTTCTTGCCACTTCTACATGGCTGAGTTTGGCTTCTGTTTCACCTAGTTCTTCAGAAGGGCACATGCATATAAATATATCTACAGTACAAAAAATTCAGCATTGCTAAAATATTGAGACTGAGAAATCAAGCGCTTAGAAGTCAAGCCATTCCATATGTTAAAGTTTCTCCTGCACCATTGATTCTAGCCCATTGTACCTCCTATTTATCACACATTATATATGAAATTGTACATTTCACAGGTAAAATAAGAACATAGAATCTATATATATTCTGGTGTGCAATGAGACCAAGTTAATGGTGCAGAAAAAAACCAAGCTCTTGGAATATTCTCAATTCTGTCTTAGATTTATATTCTTAATATTACATTACATTGTTACCTTATGCTTCCACCTATATCTTTGTTGTATCTATTTCTTATCTTTTCCTCTATTTTATGCATAGTGTCTGTAAAGCCTTACACAGGCACTGAATTTGCAAGCACTGTAAGAAATCCAACAGAGGGTCAATGCTCAACATTTTGACTGTAAACTTGTTTGTTCTGGAACTGCCTTTACTGTGTATCATTAGAGGGCCTAGTAGCCTGGGTTCCTGACTGATATTTAGGAACTGTATCTTCCATAATAGCAATTATTATCAGTAATAATTGCAGCATACTGTTAAATATATTCTCAAGGCTTTGCAGTATCTGGACTTCAGATCACAAGCTTTCTGAGGACAAGACCAGTTCTTTGATATATCTTTGTAAATTGCAAACAATAACTTCAGGGCTTCCAAGTGTTATTACAAGACACACAATAAGTTAGTGCGTCAGCTAGGGACACGGGACAGACTGCATTTAGATTCTACTTTTCTTATTTTTAATGACAAGAAGAAAAAAAAGAGTCAAAACTTATGCTGTTTCCATAACTTGCAGCCTTCGTTAGCAGACCTTTGAAACTCCCTGTACAGTCTTTATCACAATTTTCTATCCCAGTTAGTCCAACCTCTTGATTATCTACATGCCAGGGGTGAAGCTCAAGTTAAGAGTGAAGGTCAGGTCCTGCAGAGCGTCCAAGATGTGCAAGAGTGGAGCAGCTGAGCACTCTGTCCTTGAGGACTTCTCATTAGATTCCACTCCCATCGTCCACAGCTAATTGCCCTGAGCTTCCAGAATACATCAGCTCCATACACAGCAATTTAGTCTCTGTAGGTAACAAGTCCGGTAGATTCAGCAGTGGAGTTCTCCACCTGACTACATGGCTAATAGCTTGGCAGTTAAAAGGTCAAGATGTTCACCTGCACATGTGCTTTGGTGTCCAAGTCACTCACTTTTCCATCCACTAGGATGGCTCTTATAATACTTCTGAATAATGAAAACGCTAACATGTTTCTTAATCACAGGTAAAATGTCCAATTGGCAAGCTCTGCAAGCTAGGATTGATTCTGACATGCTGCCGGTATCACAAGTATTTGCAAAAGTGAGCTATCCTATGTCACCAGGAAAGTGTGATGCACTTGCAAGTCATGCTTGTATCTTCCAGCAGGCAGGCTAAAATGTCTCAACCTGCCTGGCTTTTATTCTACATTCAAGAAAAGCTACAGAGAGAAAGAAGAAAATAGAAACAATCTTGATGAAAGAGAGCTAGTGTCTACCTGAACCAAGACATGAAAGAGCAAATGCCCACAACAGAGAGGGAATTTTCTGCTGAGAAAGATGCAGAATGCAGAGAGCAGGTGGCAAGTAAGACAGATGCTGAAACCCTACATTAACGGGTGCCTTAAGAAACCTAATGCTGATGGATGGGTAGACAGACGCTAAATATGTAATCTCCTTGCAGAGGGACAGTAACATGCAACAGAAACGCTATCAAGAAGGAAATGTTGCATGTTTGAGCAGATATCTGTAAGCACAGGGAATCGATGAATGGCCTTATCTTTGGCTTTTCCCATTTGTGTCACGTCTAGACTGAAACAGATACCTGGGTTGAGTTACCCAGTTCACTCTCTGTTTCAGCCATCCCATTGCCACAGCCTTTCCTGTCTGTGTCTGATAGGAAGTGCCAAAGAGGATGTCTCTGTAACCTTTGTGACATTTCCAGATTACCAGAGTGATTCAGGTGAAAAAAGAACCAAACACCTGTGAACCTTCTTGTTTCAAACATGAGGCCGAAAGTGAACCTGGTTACTTCTGCCTTTCATGATTTCCATCCACTGATTCTCAAACATCTCTACAGTTTTAAGCCACACAGAGAAGTTGTTTTTCTGATTAATACAAGAACTACTGGAAATCTCCCAGGAAAGTGTGTTCTCTGCTGATTTCCAGACCCAAGAGATGTCTTGATAAATTCTGAAAACTCCCTGGTACTTGGACTGCCTCAACTGACCTCTGAACTTTGAGGGCAGCTGTCACCACCATGATGTTCCTTCAGCCACACAGACCCCAGACCTATGTCTGCAAACTATCAAGATTGTCTAACACATCCTTTTGAGAAGATGGCAGATGCTACCAATCCAGCATGCAGCATCCCTTTGGAGCTTTCCTTCTTACATGCTGAGAAGCTAGATCCGTGACAGAGGAAAAGCACGAAGAGCAGCCAGCCTAGCAGAAAGAGAAACCAAACAGCAGCTGAAGGACCATTTGTACTCCTGCAAGTTAAAATATGTGGCTCATTGCTATCCACAAGCAAAACTCATCAGCGTCATTAGCAAGCACAGCTCTGTTCAGTCAGGTCGTGCTCATTACAGCGGATTTTTCAGTCACTTCTTTTGTACACAATTATGTGGCCAGCAGAGCCTAAACTTCCTGGTGTACATGACTTTGTCTTAGCAGGAGACTTTATCTGCACACTCTGCTGAAACCGGAGCTCAGGATGAGGGCAGCTATGATCTGTTCCTTTCTTGGAAACAACTTGACAGACATCAGCCACCACCTCTACCAGCTGGTGAAAGTCTGTGTGCCCAGGGCTGATGGCAGAGCTGAGCCTGCTTGAGCTGCAATGGCTTTTAAAAACGAGATGGTTCCCGGCTGCAGCCCCCACACTGGTGGTGCTAGCACCCTGCAGCGCACGCTACCACTGCCTGGTACGTACCAAACTACTGAGTGTCACAAGTCTGGAAACAGGGAAAAAATGTTTTTCCCTGTCACAGGGAAAAAATATTTTGAAACAGCCAGGGAATCACTGCTGTGCCTACACCATATGTATCACCTCTTTTCCCAATGGATAGCCTTCTCCAAACAACCCCCCTTTAGGACAGGCAGTTAATCAATGCAGCTGCAGGAGGCAGAGACCACTTTCAGTCCTCCCAGCACCATGATCCCAAACTGTATAATGGCAAAAAGATCAGTTCAGTTAAGATCCCTTATTGCATTTCTTCTCCTGGGAACTCCTCTGATGTAGCCTAAGAAAGAGAGGGGGGTTGGGCATGATCTTCTGGGGCTGTCCCTCTATCTTATAAATAGAAGAAACCTGTTGCAGCCCTTACAGACCCAGGACTATGGGAGGAAGGGATTAAAAAAAGCTCCTGAAGGCACAGAAGAAAGACAGTGATTGAGGCAAAACAAAAAATCCCACCCAGATCGTGGGGAAATGCAGGAGAACGCTGGGGACCAGATAATACAGAAATAGCTGTCTGGCAAGGACACTGGCACACACAGCAGTAAAGACAGCACTTGTTTTTTCAGGTATTTTAAAGACTGCAGACTGCAGTGTGGGGGCTTAAGAAGCCTTTCATACAATCTTAACCAGTTTCTTTTTTTGCCTCTTTCTCTTTCTCTATCCCTTTCCTCTTTTTGTAGGCTTTGGGGAATTTTTAATTTTAGTGCATCATTTCCCTCTCCTTCCTTCTCCTCCCTTATCCAACCCCCACTTTTCTCCAAGCACGTGTTGCCCACTGCCTCATCCTCCCTGCCCACCAGAAAGGCACTTGTAGGGAGGCGGAGGAGCACGTCTGAGCTGAACTTGTCAGACAGAGCAGCTTTGATAAATGTCATCAGAATGAAAGATGATAGAAATTAAAGAGGTTTCTCTTTCCTTCTTTTCAGTAACTGTGCCTGAACAGCCATACTTCCTCACAACAGATCTGACAAGCTAAGCAGAACTGAGAAACGAACTGTCACTATTTGGACGGGAGAAACTGCAAATAACAGTGTTAGTGACTCAGAAACGCATTGCGTCCCAGGAGGCACCAGAGAGGGACATGCTGGGGGCAGCTCTCAAGTGCCCCCTGCACAAGCTACCAACCAACCCCTATGGTCTGTTTTAAAAAGTGACAGGCACTCAATAACCCTCATTTATATCACTGAGTGGGTCTTTGGATTTGCCCTGCACGGGAAAGTTTTACCACTCATGTGTGAGGTGTGATTTCAAGAAAATACGCCTGCACTCACTAACCCCCCGTGTAACTCACCCTCTCTCATGAACAGCCTCACTCACCTGAGCTCCTTCTGGAGTGGTTTTCCCAACAGAGAGTGTGTGACCCCAATCTGCCACCGCAACAACAGCGACTCAAACCCACATCTCTGATTACACCTGCACAACCTGCCCACCTGGACTAGCCCTTAGGCTCTAAGGGCACTCTCAAAGATGGGATTTAATACCAATCTAAGCAAAGAAATTTGCTAGCGTCGTGGTTGTAGTATAATCCCGCTGCTGTACATTGTATTTTTACAGCAACTTGTCGAGCCATTCCTGTTGGAAGCAGCAGCAGCCGTATGTTGGTTTAGCTGATGTGGTGGGAGGAAACTCTCACTCTGTTAAACACCTGTTATATTCCGGCGCAGAGGAGGCTGCACTTCGGTACCGGTACGAATATCACGCTCGTCTTCTGTAAGGAACTTTGGGATCAATGAAATGAAATGAAGTACTGAAATATATGTTAATATTCCAACTAGATACATAAACCAGAAGACTGGGTGGTTTGAAATGTGGTTTATGAATATGCAACACTCAATTTAAAATAATTGTGCAGTTCAACAAATACAAAAAGGGAAAATTTGGGGATAGACTCTGTTTGGTAGTCTTGTTTAATTGGCTATAATTTCTACTTCACAGCAGTATGGATTTTAAAATGTGTCATAACCAGAGTTGGGAAAGTTACAGAATCTGTATTACATGAGAATTTTCCCCAGTTAAAAGATGGTTGCTCTGACCATCAAAACCCCCTCTCTTTTGCATTTGCTTTCTGCACACACGTACAGCAATTGGGAGCTGCTCCCATTAAACACTGGCGGAAAGCCACTTCCAGCTTGCCAAGCCACGTACTGGTAATGGCAGAGAACAAAGAAGAAGCTCAAACACATCCACATATTTGCATCGGAAATTGTACTTTATATTGGACCAGACTCCGCTTGTCACAGCAAAGAGAAGGAGCTCCCAAAATCTCTTGCTGCAGCTCTGGCTCCAAAGCAATCAAAGCAGTCTAACTCTGGGTAAAATGTTCACGCGTGCACAATTACTGTATGCAACTGTGCATGCACAGATTACCTTTAAACTCCCACCCAGCCGAAGAGCTGTACAGCTGCCTGAATTTCCTAGGAGTGATGCTTCAGGACAAGTCTGGGGGGGCAAAAAGCTTTAAATGTGTTCCAAGTGCAGTTCTTATCTGTTTCCTTTTCATAAAATGATTCCTCTTCCAGAGAGAGTGAAGGCCACTGGTTTCTTCATAACTACCTGTGGCTACAGCAGATAGCCTCAGCGAATCAGCAGAACAATGCAAGAGAGCGTGATCTATCACAGCTAAAGCAGATCCAATAGCAAACCTCTGATCCTTGCTGCTGAACTGATTTGTGTTAAAAAAAAAAGGATGAGAAAAAAAAAAGGAGAAAAATAAAAGAGAGGGGGGAAAAAAAGGAAAGAGTGAACACAGAAAGAGCTATACAAATAAGCAAACAACCATTCCTTGAGTAAAGTCAAGGCAACTGCCCTTGGCTCGCAGGCATTTGTAATAGACGATTCAAAACTACCAAGCGCAAGTGAATCATTGTGAATTATCCTTCCAGGTCTAACAACGAACCCAATGCCTTTTAAGAAAACAGACACCACCTTGTTTACAAGAAAACTGGACATGGCAAGTGAGGGAGTGAAGGTAGCTAGCGAGGGGAGGAGAGGAGGTGGTGATGGGCACGTTACTTCCAACCCCTCAAGCAGTAAGAACTGGGCTTTTGTCTGGGCTGCCTTAGCAGGACTTGGACAAGCGGACGCAGTGGCCACAGCGCTGGGGATGCTCTTGTCCACTGCCGATGGAGAAGCCCCTGCAGCGTCACTGTGCTTCAGCAGGTCGTTTTTACAGCCTGTTGGCTTGATCTGCTGTCTTCTGCCTGATTCTTCCGCCTGTTTAGCTCCCTCTTTCCCCTGATACCACAGGTGTGTTAATGACACCAGGGTTCTTGACCTCCTGAGCTGACACAAAACTGGGCAGGGAGTAAGGAGAAGACTTGTGAGTCCCTGATGCACCCCAGAATCACCACAGCTGACCTGTAACTCACTATCACCTGTCTATGCCCGTGCTTGTCTGCCTATAGCAGAGACTCAGGTCCAGACTGCAAGGATGCTAGGGAGGAAGGCCAGGAGGTGTTACCTAATGTCCTGACTGCTATAGGGGAAAGGGAAAGGATAAGGATAATTAAATAAATACACCCCTGCTCCAGCTTAGCACCTTCTGAGTTCACATTAGACAGCAAGTCCAGCATGTTCTTCCACAGGATTGTTCCCCAGCCTGCCACGTCCTGACCCGTATATACACACTTCTTTGTTCCTGACGAAGTGCAAACCCTTGCACACGTTCATCCTGACTTTCAGGCATAACTTTTTCAGGTGATTCATCCATTTAGTTCTAGCCCTGCCCACAAGCATGCCTGAAATGCCACAACAATTAAAAATAAAAGCTTCTTTGCTATCCCATCATCCAGCTCATGAAAGAAGATACTGAGCAATAACCGACATAGGGCTGACCCCTGCCACTCAGCGCATCTTCCACTTTGACAGAGAACCTTCGGTAGCTCCTGTCTGACCACGACGGATGTTGCAACCACCCTGTGGTATTTCAACTGACCTTCTCTATTGTGCTTTTGGGGGTGCCAGGAGAGTGTCAAAAGCCTTAATACAGCAAAAGTATAGGATATCTGCTGTTTTGTAACTGGTAAGGCCCGTTATCTGAACAGAGGAGGAGATGAGGTTGGTTAGAATGGGACTGGTTTAGTTGGCTCTGCCTTGGGGCACAAGGATGGACTACGTGAACTCTCAGTGTCCCTTCCACACTCTGAGCTGAGCTAGCAGCACAAAGATCTTGGTGTAGCAGTGCCTCAGTGCAGCCTTGTGCTAGGTAACACGGCCAGCTCTGCCTGAGGCATGGTAGCTTGGAGAGGAAGGGGTGCCTTTGGCAGTGAGAGCCATGAGGCCTATGAGATGCTGCAACCACTTTTGGGAAACGGAGACAGCTGCCATGGGTTTAAGATTTCCAAAGAGATTCAAAGCACTGAAAGTGCAATTTCTCATTGAACGTGTTATTTGCTGGGAGAAAACTTCGTATTGACACTAACACCGAAGCCTCCAATGAGGTCCTCAGTCCTCTGCCATCACACGTCAGTAAATAGAGAGGCATTTGTTTCAGACAGCTCGCTCTCCCAGGCTACCTATCCCTTCTGTTTGAGGATCCCGTCTTTGCCTGGCTTACATACCACCGTCTGTTTACCTGAGAAGGAGAGTGAGGTCGGAGAGGAAATTCCTATCCATTACTGAGCTGTTAAAGCATCAGTGAATATGTGTTATTAGCCTATTTTAAGTTAATTTATTGTTGATCTTATAATAACTGTCGGAATAAATCACTTGTAAAGGCCAACAAAACTCCCCTGTAACTTAGAGAACAATGTTGCTGAAAAATACTAGCAGCCATGTGTATTGCTGGCATTAATTTTAAGCCACCCCCCCAGAGAAATAAAAAAAACCCTGCAGTCCTCCCCTGCAAATGTCTCTTCTGAACTTCCTGCTATTGGGTGTTGAAATCTTCTGTGTCCCCTAGTTTACACAGTTTGATTCTGGTTTGCCAGTTAGGAGGTCCAGAAAGGTTTTGTGTGTCTACCCATCACCTGCACACTCACCAAGCCCATAAATTCTGCAGACACTCCCCTTCCAAAACTGAGCAGTCCCATATTCCCCACTGATCCAGGTAGTGCTCTTTCAGACGCTCCATCCTTGAGGACACAGGACTGCTGTGGATACAACTACTTAGGGCCTCCTCTGGGTCTCCGCCCTCAGCTGCTCCCCAGTCTTGCTTTCTGCTTAACCTCCCCTGCACCAACATCTCCAGCTCCTGCCGCCATCCCTAGTACCACACAGAGCCCCTGACCTGGACTATGCTCCAGGCAACATCTTGCTGGGAGAAGCATCAACCCCTGTGAAGGACAGGTGAGAGCCCATCCTGCCTCCCACACATCCAGCTGCTTTTGGAGCAGAGCGGTGCCCGTTTGCTGGGGCTGCATCTCAAACCGCCCCCCGCCCTTCCAACACGGCACATTTCCACAGCTGAGCCCAGGCAAAACTGTGGCAGGGCAATGGGGACTGGCACACCCGGGGCAGGGACGAGGAACAACGAAGCCACAACAGCCAGAGTTGAAGCGGAACAACGTTTAGACTGAGGCCAGGCAAATCAGATGATTAAAGAGGAAAGCTTTCTCCTAAGGGAAAAAAAAGTCCCTAATCTTTCTTTTGCTGGGCTTTATGGTTTAGGTTTTTGTTTTGAGGTTTTCCGGGTTCTTTTTAATCTTCTGTGTTTTCAGTTTCAATCTCTCTTTCTCTCTCTCTCCTTTATTTGAATATATATTTGCATCAGTGCCACAAGAAGCAGCAGAGATTTCTAGCAGAGTAAACTGTTCAGCACAGCAACCTGGTGGTGAGGACATCAGCAGATGGGAAATAACACTGTTTTGAGTATTCTAACCTTAGTTCTTGAAATCTGGGCCATAGTTTTGAAAAGTTAGCAAGCATTCAAAACAGGAGTACTGATTTTTCAATAAGAATCCTCACTTCTTCTCCAGGTGCAATTTGGGACAGCAGCATTTTTGTCCACGGCTTAATGGCGGAACATTTTGTGCCTGTGATTTAATTGCAGGCATAAAATTGATGACCAGCCAGGCACTGATCAAGGGGCATAAAAATTGCATCTGAAAGCAAGTAGGGTTCTGTTGTGGTTTTTTTTCCTTAAACATGGAAGAAATAGGAACAAAATATTGTAGAGTAAATCATGTGCCCAGATGAGAGCTTCTGCCTTCCCTATTTCTGAAAATATATCAGTGAATAACATAATTTCATTTCTGAGTGAAGGCATCAGGACTTTCTGGTGCAACACCCCAGTGAAGTTAGAACTGAACATCTCCTATAAGGCAACATAAATCCTGTGGTGGGATTCTTCACCATGAGGGTGGTGAAACACTGGAACAGGTTGCCCAGAGAAGCTGTGGCTGCCTCCTCCCTGGCAGTGTTCAAGGCCAGGTTGGATGGAGCTCTGAGCAACCTGGTCTAGTGGAAGATGTCTCTGCTCATGGCAGGGGGGTTGGAACCACATAATCTTTAAGGTCCCTTCCAACCCAAACCATTCTATGATTCTATGATTCTCTGATTCTATCCCAAGACCAGCACCTGCAAAAGGATATTTGTGCACCCAAGTGCTGCTGTTGGTCTCCAAACACAGCAGCAGCTGCCAAAGGAGCCAGGGTGTGTGCACGGCACCGTGTAAACATATGGAAAAATGCTCTGCTTGCCCCAAATGCTTTCATTCTAAGGCCAGGCACCTAGCACCTTGTATTAAAGGAGACTATAATCGAGATAAAGTAGAAGTCATAGCGTACTTTTGTTTCCTTTGGTTTCCTAATACAAACAACCTACCAGACTGCCCTTCAGCCAACACTCAACTAGGGGCTTAATTAGTTGCTAGGCGTAACTGTGTCAGGACAAAAGAACTGGAAGGAAGAGAGAATTGCTCCTTTATTGCTGTGGTTTCCCACAGAGCAGCTGGGCCATGGGCTGTGGATGATCAGCCCTCACTTCTTCCCTTCTGCTGACTCCTCAGACCTAACCACCAGCTACCTGGGGCTGCCCAGCTCTCCCAGCTCTCCAGACGGCCTCACTCCACAAAAGCTTACAAACCAGACAGCAGGTCATAAATTGCCATCGCCTTGGACCACGTTCAGATCCCCACTGCAGTCCTATGGCACAAATGGAGCCACAGGGAGACCAACACAGGCAGGAGGTTGAGCCCAGGCACGCGACGGCTTCCCACCAGCTCCGCTGAGGATCCTCCCAACCCTCCTATTCCCACATCACCTGCTCAAACTCTGTCTTCTGCCATCCTCTCCTGTCCAGTTTGACAGTGCAACTAAACCGTCACCTGCAGTCACCCCAGTTTATTAAGCTCCGTTTCAGTAAAAATAAATCCATCTGTTTCAGTTCCCTCAAAATGCCAAGTGCAGGCAAACAGGCACCCCGGAAGAACCACTCGAGATGTGTGTTTTCTTTAGCTATGATGCAACCCCCCTCTGTGTCAGGCGCTACCGTAATACAGATATAACAGATAAAGTCTCTCCCTTTCTGCATTTCTCACATTTGCATTCTAAAACAGTCTGGTCACCTGGAACACCTACCATTTTATAAGACATGGTGAAATGGTACTTTACAGACACACGCTATTTTCTCTTTTGAGAACTTTGCTTTTGTTCTTTCTTGTTCTGCTGCTTTTCTTTGATTAAATAAAGGCATCCAGAATAGAAGTGCAGGTCTGCACTTTGTGCTTGCACACTAAGACAAACAGCAATGTTGCCATGGATTTTTTTAAACTCCAAATAAAAATAAACAAACACATCTTGGCAGTGTTCGGAATAAAAGCTAGTGAATAATTCACAATGAATAATTGATTTGTTGAATTTAGCTTGGTGTGGGTTTTTTTGTTCTGCTGGTGGAATGTGCACTACCAGATGGTGAGTTCAATAAATGTATTTGTTTCTCCAATTTATTTGATGGATTCCCCCCCCCCCCCCCCCCCCAGTTGTCCCCCCCTTCTAAAGTGAAGTCTCAAATTCCAGATGGTTTGACTAGTGGCCAGGTAAGTCACGATGTATTGTTTCAGCTTCCTCTTCAGAAAGGTGGCAAGAATGATCACAGGAGTGGAAAAATGCATACATGAAGCAGGAAGGAAAAGGGGGAAGGGGGGCAGTTTTTACCAAAGAGAAGACAAATAAAAGGTGTGATACCAGTGTATAAAATAGTGAACAATACAGAGAATGGAGGTGAAGACCTACTGTTTTCTCTTTTTTCATAATGCAAGATAAAATGAGCAGTTAATGAAGCTGAAAGGTGAGAAATTACTAAAGGTTTTGTTTTGTTTTTTTAACAAGACTGAACTTTGGCAAGGGAACTCACTGCCACATTACGTTAAAGCCAAAAGTTTAGCAAAATGAAGCAAGGAATTACACATTTACACAGGGAACCAAAACATACAAAGTACCAGTGCTGATGACATGGACTATATTACCTCGTGCCTTAGGGAATAAACCAATCATTATTATCGATAAATACGTGATATTATCTGTCAACTGCAGCGGTTCCCTCACCTTCCATCTAAAAATCTGATGCTGCCTATTCTGATAGGTCAACGCAGGGCTCAAGGGACTTCAAGACTGATTCTCGCTGACAATTGTTAAGGTTGGACAAACAAACAAGTCCTTCCAAGATGAATATTCTCAGTGGATTTTCTAAAATTCAATTTCTCTAAATATTTCCACAATGCTGAACTTCATTTTTTTTTTTTCTTTTCTTCCCCCCACCTCCCCCCAAATGAAATTGGTCAAATACATGTAAGGAGAGGTTGTTAAAGTGTCATTAAGTGCAGCCAAAGCATATTCACTGACAAATTTGATCTAATGTTCATAAAAATACAGTTTGCATTATTTACCAGCAAATGTTTCATGCAGAGGCAAAGCGGGTAGCATTTTGCACAGAGTGAAATCTCACTAATTACATTGATATTAATGGTAGGAGGGTGTTCTTTGACTTCAGAGAGAGTTCCTTCAGCGGAATAAACATGCCACAAGAGTTTATACACAAGAGCCCTTGGTGCACAGCCCAAACCTGCAGCAAAACACTAGCACCCGAGGATCTGAAAGTGAGAGCTGTCTAGAAACAGAAGAGAAAGAAAAGGCAAATTGACGAATCTATGCTAACTTCAAAAAAGGCAAAACACAACAAAGCAGCATTAGCATGAAAAGGTGCATAAGAGTTTAAAGACTATTTTGTTCGCTAAAGGTCCCAATTCTGATCCCCCTAAAGTTCATGGAAACTTCGCTTCTACTGTGAATGAACACAGCATCAAGTTTGAATTACTCCCAAAAAGAAAACACTACCATATCAAGTCCCAAAAGTATCTAAAAAATCATATTGCAATTTGGCTTAAGTCTGCAAAGAAGCAACTGAATTAAACTGTATTATTCATCTCCACAAGCTCACAAATCACTGTCTTCAACGAGGCAGTATCAAGGCCTACATAAACCTCTGCCATCTTTCTGCTCTGCTTCTGCTGACTCAAGCTTCTCCACCTATTCTCCTATGGGAACTCCATTTGCTCATGTTTTCTGTATTTCATTTATATCAGAACAAAGAAATACTGGCTTATAAAAATATATATATTTATTTTTACCTCAGCAGTTTCTGTGTAAACCTAGAGTGATATAATGAGCATGCAGTGTACAAACAGAATGGATGAGGGATGTGGGAATATGATTATAGAGACTATGCTGATCCCACCCAATGCTGTTTGCTCCAAACCCAGCTTCTTGAGGGCCTGTAAATAATCTTACTGCCTGCTCCACACAGGCCATGTGGCAGTGAAATGCAGTGAACAAGCTGGGGCCACTGGGCAGCTGAGGAGCCAGGTAAATGAGCCAGCATATCTAGCCAGCTTGATCAGGCAGAGGTGGAATGCCTGGGGGGTCAGTGATGGGTTAAAAAATGTACAACCCTCCTCTCCAAGAAAAATTTTGCAGTGTGGAAAGCCCACTCCCCAGTGTCCCCTCCCAGCCTCGCCAACTTCCCCTCCAACTCTCCTTTACACCATTCCTCCACTGCTGTCTTGCTTTCAACTCTCACTCCCTGCTCCAGTTTGTAAAAGCTAACACCACAGACCTGGCTGTGTGCGAGGGCAACAAAGATGGGACAGATTTAGTGGAGATTTTTTCCTTCCAATTTTATGTGCCTTGAGCTTAGACTTTAACCACTTCTCATAATGAGAATCTCACATTTCCAAACCCAGAGTGCACCAGGGCTCTGCTTAGCCCAACCCGATGGGCACTGGAGCTGCATCCCGGGCAGCAGCATCGCCACGCTGGAGCGCAGGGGTGCTTCCTGTTGCACTCAGCAACGCTGCACCGCTGCCCCTCCACAATTTGGAGACCCCTGGAAATGTACCACACCTCCCTGCTTGCCAGGCTTTTTGCCAAAGAAAAGGGCTAATGGGGAAAGGCGCACACACAGGCCCCTCCCGAACAGGTCTCACTGAGCACCTAGCCAGAGGTACACTGCGGCAACCAGCACTACTAAGCACAAGACCTGCTTTCGTGCAGACAAGCCATAAACAACCAGTGCACGAAACTTACGTCTGGGGAGGTCCAAGCTCCAGCAAATGCTCAGTGCACAGATGAAATGAGTTTTCTTGGCTCAGTCATCTGGAAGGGGTGCTGCTACAGAGCAGAAGTGGGGAACATGGGCATAGCCACACGTCTTGTGGTCAGAAATAAGAGAATGCTCCTTCTTGCTCCAGCCAGGCCAGAAAGGCCAAGGCATGGAGAACCTTGTTTTTCCAGCTCCTTCAAGCTGGCACCACTCTCACGAGCTGGCAGACCGCATTGCTGAGTTCCCACAGCAGATCTACACACCGAGTTCTAAGAAAATGCTGCTGGTATGCTCTGCTGTCACCTCCCAGGTCCCCAAGGCACTTTGGCTGCATTGGATAAAAAGTAAATAAATAAGAGACGTACAGAAGAAAAGCCCTTCAAAGACAGGCACGTGAGCAGCCGAGTTGTCAGGGGACTCCCTGTGCTGGTGCCCTCCCTCGTTCCCCCCTCCGTCCTCTTTTTATTTCCCTGAGCCGGTGCGGATGGCGTGGTGGGACTAGAAGAAACCTGGCAAGGTCATGCTGTTTGATTCCAACGCCAGTTTCAATTAAGTCCTGGCTTTTACAACCAAATCAAAAAACAAAAAGCTAAGAAGAAAAAAAGAGGAAGAGGAGAGAGAGGAGAGGTAGCGAAGTCCATCTGCAGGCTGGGAAATGACATTTCAATTTGTCAATTGATCCAGTCGCCCTCCTCCCCCCGCTGCTCCCTTTTTTTTTCATTTCTCTTTCTGCCCTGTAAATTAATTAGCCTGTTTTTCATGTGGAAAGACTGCAAATGGGGCAGCCCAGATATGGACTGAGCCAGAACAAACCTGCTTTCTGTTTGGGTATGGGCACCCAAGATGTGGCCAGAAAGCATCGACAGTCAGATGGAAGAAATGTTCAATTCTCAGGTTTCAGGTTGTCCTGGAGAGATCACAGATAGACTTTCCACTCACTCTCCAAAGTACCTATGCACATGAAAAGTAGGTAGCTACCTTACTTCGTCAGCTTCGACTTTTGTCCAAGCTAGGGAAACGAGGACTAAGAAGGCATTCAGCCTGAAAAGCTGAATTCAAAGGTGTTGGAATACCTTTTTTTCTGCATTTTTTCCCCCTCCACACATTATATTATTAGACTGTGGGACTGGAAGCTAAAGGAAATAATTGAAAGGAAGACTCTCATGGTGTTCCAGAAGGGGCAGGATGGAGACACATCGCAACATCCAGAATTATGACAATGAATGACGACGATATTTTCAAGACATATTAAAGCTACAGAAAGTAAACCAGCTCCTCACTCTCATGGCTAGGGATGAGACTTAGCATGGGGTCAGATGACCCAAATGTGCCACCTTGCTCCTTTTCTCTTATGTATCTGCTACCAACCATCATGAGACCTGCGCTTCTGAATCAAACAAGTATCAGATCCAACCCAAATCTCCATGTTCAGACCTCTCAGTCTATGTAGTACCAGCTGCAACAAGGAAGAAGTGAAATGCCCTGAAGAAAAAGTATTCTCAAGATCTTTTCAGCTTCTACCAAAGTCCATCATGATGGTCCTAGGTATGATTCAAAAACTCAGGTACTGGCATGAAGAGCAAGCTACCTGGTCCAGCCTGAACCTGATTCAGGCCTGTGGCTCAGTCTTCCAGAGATGAGGACATCTACGAAATTGAGGACCCCGGGGATTTCCTACATTTCGTCTGCAGCCCAGGCAGTTTCATAGTGCCATGGCTGCTTCTCAGGGCTTCCTCAAAGTCTAACTGTCACAGGCAATGGGTGTTTTCCTTGTCCAAAGTCTTTAGGAGTGTATTGTCCTGCCATCATGCTGCTAAGCACCACAGGATCTCTGCAGTAAGGAAGTACCTGTAAGACAGAGAACACTAACTCTCTCACACCCTAATGAGAAAGAACATCCTCAAAAGAGACACCTGGGGACTTAGGCAAAATAAGTAATATGACTTAAAAGCAAAACAAGGGGCTAAGTACAGAGTTGGTGCAAATGAACACAACTCCACTGAAGTCCAGAGAGTTTTCCCAGGCATACATTCGGCTCCATACATTTTCAGTTATTCAGTATTCAAGCATTCTTCTCCCCGTCTCCTTTTTATCCATCCATATCTATGCAAATCTCATTTCTTCAAACCAGCTCACCACAATAAGCTTCTCTCTCACACACATAAAACCTAAATTTTATCAAGCATTTTATTTACTTCTGTCCCAGTGGAGAGCAGAAAAAATGGAGAGAGACAGAAAAAGAGAAAGATAGAGGAGATTATTGCTGCCTCTTTTTTTTTTTCATAATTGGCAGGTACTAAGACATTTCCATTATCGGCACAAACAAACAAACAAAAAAAATCCACAGCAAATCAATCCAGCAGCAGCAGCTCCGGGTGAAAACTCCAGGTGACAATGTCAGCTATGGGCAGCTGTGCCTCTGTACGCGGCCGGCGAAATGCCGCCGCAGCTCGCAGACTCGGTGGAGACAGAGGCAGAAACCTTCATTATTCACTCAGATACCAACTGGGGGCAGGCCCTCCCTGTGCTGTGCCGGGCATACACACTCAGTGAAAGAAAGACCCCAAAGAACTCATCAGCAGTGTGCAAGGAAGGACAAAACTGGCAGCGGGAGTAGGAGGGGGGAGAGAAAGGCAGAGCGCCTGCCAGCTGCCTCACTGTGCTCCAGTGTTTGCTCTGCCTGCAAGCAGGAGAGGGGCAGGTTGGGATGAGGGACTGTGAAGGGGCAACATTGTGGCCTCAGGTACAAGTACAGACTGCAAAAAAACTCGACTGCGTTTAAAATAGTTCCTGCATACTTTCTGATTCTGCATTCATTGCGTGGCTGGATACTACATCTCTCCTGCTGATCGGAGCCAGGTGATGGGGAGCTGCGACCTCCCCTTCCTCCCCCTCACAGTCTTCGCACTGCAGCAATGGACGGGGTGTTACTTACCCTCCTCCATCCTGCACGTTCAAAAGCTGAGCACTGGGACTGCTAGCTTACTGAGACCGGTAGCTCGGTGCCCATCTCTGCTGCTGCTGTTACTCAGCGCTCCTACAGGGACATTTTTTTCCTCCAAAAGCACAATACAAAACACCCTGCTTCTTTCATTCTTCATTAAACACTGTCTGGTGTTGCCTAAGACAAGCAGTGTTTAAAACCTCTCTAGTGGAAATGATGCCGCCAGTGAGCCCAAGTTAAAAATCCACACCGGGAAGCTCAGCGACAGCACACCAGGGCCCCCTCCCAAAACTGCAGTTACCCCCACCTGCCGCGGAAGAGGTACCTCACGCTCAAGCCCTCACAAAACTGCCACTACTGCGACGCACAGCTGGGTTTGTTACGCAGATACACATCCCCCGGCACGCCGCTGAGACGGGCTCCAAAAGCGCCATCGCCAGCGCGCTGCAGCTGCCTGAAAGCAAGGCAGGAGCCAGTTGTTTCTCATGTTGCATCCCAGCGTCTCTCCCCAGACCTTACCACCGCGTGGAGCCCCTCCATGACTCAGTTTCTCAGCAGTACAATGAGGATAATGGTGTTCCCGGCCTCAGCTGCAGGTTATGACACTCTCTCATGTGCTATACAGAAGACTGACAATGTAAATACACATCACCGAGCCGCCAGAAGACAGGAATGAATCTTTGCCACAGCAGTTACTCAAAACCTCAGCCCAGCCCTGCCTAGAGCCCCAACAACCATTTCTCTGCAGCATTTCACAGATTTGACCAGCTTTATCCTCACAACATCACCAATATATTAGTTGTCCCCTCTTTAGCTCACAAATGAGGAAATCCAGCTGCAGAAATGCCATGCACCTTCCTCAAGGTCACAGAAGGAGTGTGTGGCACTGCACAGAGCAGCATCTAGGCCTCCTGCATCTCAGATGCACGGCAGTCTCTCTCCTTTTCCTTACAGTTGAAATTTTCTATCTGTCCCTGGAGCCATCCAGTGCTTTGAGAAAATAGAATGTGCTCCAAAACCATTGTAAAGAAGTCGGCACTAGTAAGCAATTCCCAATAAAATGGAAAGCCAGAATCTCTTTATCTTTGACTTGATCAAAAAATGAAACATACTTATATCTTTTTTCCCTTAAACACTCTCCTCACAGATGTGAAATCCTGCTGAAAGACATTTTCAGACCAAAATATGTTGGTTAGCATAAAAAGATGGCTCCCTCCAACACCCCCCCCCCCATTTTACTGCAAACTTTTGTGTTTAATGACAAAACAGTTTGCTAAAGGTCATAGAAAAGTGACAAGAAAAACAACTAAATAAATACTAAGTAAAGGGATGAACATTTGGGCATATACTTGCTCTGAATGTACCTCTCATTGTCTGGACATGAATACACACCTGAGTCACAGAATCACAGAATCACAGAATGTTCAGGGTTGGAAGGGACCTCTGTGGGTCATCTAGTCCAACCCTCCTGCTGAAGCAGGGTCACCTACAGCAGGCTGCACAGACCTTGTCCAGGCGGGTCTTGAATATCTCCAGAGAAGGAGACTCCACAACCTCCCTGGGCAGCCTGTTCCAGTGCTCCGTCACCCTCAGAGGGAAGAAGTTCTTCCTCATGTTCAGACGGAACTTCCTGTGCCTCAGTTTGTGCCCACTGCCCCTTGTCCTGTCACTGGGCACCACTGAAAAGAGCTTGGCCCCATCCTCCTGACACCCACCCTTCAGATATTTATAAGCATTTATTAGGTCCCCTCGCAGCCTTCTCTTCTTCAGGCTGAACAAGCCCAGCTCCCTCAGCCTCTCCTCGTAGGAGAGATGTTCCAGTCCCCTCATCATCCTTGTAGCCCTCCGCTGGACTCTCTCCAGTAGCTCTTCATCTTTCTTGAACTGGGGAGCCCAGAACTGGACACAGTACTCCAGATGGGGCCTCACAGGGCAGTGTAGAGGGGAAGGAAACCTCCCTCGTCCTGCTGGCCACACTCTTCTTGATGCACCCCAGGATTCCATTGGCTTTCTTGGCAGCCAGGGCACACTGCTGGCTCATGGTTAACCTGTCGTCCACCAGGACACCCAGGTCCCTCTCCGCAGAGCTGCACTCCAGCAGGTCCACCCCAAGCCTGTACTGGTGCATGAGGTTGTTCCTCCCCAGGTGCAGGACCCTGCACTTGCCCTTGTTGAACTTCATCAGGTTCCTCTCTGCCCAGCTTTCCAGCCTATCCAGGTCACGCTGAATGGCAGCACAGCCTGCTGGTGTGTCTACCACACCTCCCAGTTTGGTGTCATCAGCAAACTTGCTGAGGGTACATTCTAACTCTTCATCCAGGTCGTTGATGAAGAAGTTAAACAAGGCTGGGCCCAGTACTGACCCCTGAGGGACACCACTTGTTACCAGCCTCCAACTAGACTCAGCGCCGCTGATGACAACCCTCTGAGTTCTGCCATTCAGCCAGTTCTCTGTCCACTTCACCAACCACTCTTCCAGCCCACACTTCCTCAGCTTCCCTAGGAGGATATCATGGGAGACTGTGTCGAAAGCCTTGCTGAAGTCTAGGTAGACAACATCCACGGCTCTCCCTTCGTCTACCCAGCCAGTCATGCCATCGTAGAAAGCTATCAGATTGGTCAGGCATGATTTCCCCTTGGTGAATCCATGCTGACTACTCCTGATAACCTTCTTTTCTTCCACTTGCTTGATGATGGCCTCCAGGATAAGCTGCTCCATCACCTTTCCCGGGATGGAGGTGAGGCTGACCGGCCTGTAGTTCCCTGGGTCCTCCTTCTTGCCCTTTTTGAAGATTGGAGTGACATTGGCCTTTCTCCAGTCCTCGGGCACCTCTCCTGTCCTCCAGGACCTCTCAAAGATGACGGAGAGTGGCTCAGCAATGACATCCGCCAGCTCCCTCAGCACTCGTGGGTGCATTCCATCGGGGCCCATGGATTTGTGTGCGTCCAGAATGCCTAAGCGATCCCTCACGTGGTCCTCCTCGACCAAGGGAAAGTCGTCCTCTCTGCAGGCTTCCTCTCTTACCTCTGGGGCCTGGGATTCCTGAGGGCCTGCCTTGGCACTGAAGACTGAAGCAAAGAAGGCATTCAGTAGCTCTGCCTTCTCCGCATCCTCCGTCACCAGGACACCCGCCTCATTCAGCAGCGGCTGAGTCCTGCTATGTCTTTCAAAGACAAGGACAGAAAAGGCGGTAAGAGTGATGGTTTTTTTCCTTTTTGCACCACAATGTTTGATAATTAAAGGACACTCCTGGCCCAAGAGATCTGATCTCACTAAGGCATTTTCAACACTCCTAGTCATCTCAGGGGACTCACTTGCAGGAGTGCTGAGTATTCAGGAAAGATAAACATGAGGTAACTGGTCTCAGGACCCACTGGAGCTTGATTTCCTCTGTTTCAGCCCTCTAGTTTTACAACTCCATATTTCTTTCTCTTCCCAACTTCCCAAGGAGATGTAGAAAAGCTGAAGGAACTGCACTTTCCCCTAGAGCTGAATCTTGACATTGCTTCCCCAAAAGATTTTCCCCTCCTTAGGATGGGAGAAGGAAGGAGATTATCAAGACATCCACAGAATTTCACATACTAGATTTCCTCATGCTTGCTTGGACGCTCCTCGACCCTCCTGGTGCCACCCAAGCTGCAGGCAAGGAGATCTAAGAGGATCTACACTACACATCCTAATGGCAAATCCATCTCCAAACCTGACGTTCGTTTCTTCACATGTGAGTGCTGCCAGCTTGGACTCATGGATGCAAACAGCGAACGGCTTGAGAGAAAGTGGTTGTACAGGTGTCAAAGCTACAGCTCTGAATGTGGTATGAGAAGCACAAGCAAAAGACCTTAGATTCACAGAATCAGAAGGACTTCGTGTTGCTTATAGGAAGGTAAGTATCTTTTGAAGGTTCTCTCAGGCCGGCAAAAACAGATCTACCTAACTACACCGACAAACATCAACAGGCTCCTCAGCCCTTCTATTTTTTGCAATAAAAGAGAATTCTTTTCTTTCCTCTTTCAATTAAATTTTTGTCTTCTCTTATTATCCTGGGCTGCTGCTTTGTGTCTAGAGCAGTTCTGCTCCAGACCACAGAAAGAGTAAAAGAGATGTTCTCCATGCCCATCGAAGGACCCTGAAGTGTCAGAGCTGTGCATTATAATAAAAGGTAAAAACAAAAACTGAGCTGAGATCAACCTGCTTCTATTCCAGACTTCGAGAGACCGTCCAGATCATTATAAATGGGGTGGAGAAGGAAAAACAGCTCAGAGGGTAGCAGTGGCTTATCTGTGTACTGGAGAACTCAAAGCATTTTCTAATACTAACGAATGAGTTTTTCTAGCTGCTTCTGAGATGAATCAGCATTGTTACTGCTCCAGCAGGGATGAGGAAACCAAAGCATGGCAATGGGATGTGATCCGTTCACAGCCTGGCCATGGGCACAGCGCAGAGCCTGAGCCAAAAACCTGCCCTCAGCCAGAGGCTATCCCCCTCCCTTAAATGAGGCACTATGAAACCATAAAAAGTTGCTACTAGCTAAAGCAGGCCAGCACAACACACAGCCTGTGAAGCAATATATTTTGCCAATTAGCCAGCATGTATGATTAGAGCCTCCAGAAAACAGGTACATGGGGTAGAGGGTTGAAGGGAGGAAAAGCGCAATCCAATCCAGAAGACTTCAGAGGTCTAGCTTGTCTGTGGGCACATCACTAAGTTTGATCTCAGTCAAATTCTCATTCAGCAGGGACCACCTCCCTCTTTCTACTCCACCTCTGGAATTAGTGAAAGCATTCCCCTCAGTCTGCTTCCACAGGGACACCAAGGGCTACGAGGGCCAAGGGAAAGTGAGGGATCTTTCCAGGAAAAATGTCAATGAGAGAGTGGCAAAGTTTGTTTTACAGCTCTTGGAGTGCACTCTGGTCTAAGAATAAAAAATTACCCTTCCAAATGGTTGATTTGACCCTTTTCAGTAGCATGATAATATGAAGAAAAAAAAAGGAAAAAAAAGCCACAAAATATATGCATCAAATACTCTAGAGCAGTGGTCATGGCTCCAGCACATAAAACATTTGCTCTGCCACTGGACAAAGTGTAAATCCTATTTTTCTTTCAAAAAAAAAAAAGAAAGAAAAGATGAAAAGCCCCTAAATGATTCAATATTTTATACACACTCCGTATACTGCAGCCTTGAAAAAGATGCCGCAGCATGACGGGCTTTGGAGACTTTATCTTGCTGCAGCAACTGAAGAAGAGCAATTTTCACACTGACATAATAGTCAGGCATGTGTTTGTTCAGTGGTTATCCACAGCTAGTATTAGGGTGCTGGTGAATATGTTCCTGGCAGTTTTGCATATGCCCAGGTTTCATTTTTAACGGGCTGTGCTCCAGGGACGCATATGTTTCAGCCTATGTCTAATATGTTAATGCCGTACAAACGGAGGTGCCAGACCTGTGCACGTGCTTTGGGCGTGTGCTCTGTGTGCACGCGTGTATGTGCATGTGTTCTGGGCTGTGAGGTTTTGTTTCTCGCTGTGTACTGGAGTTAGGTGTGTGCTGCGAGCATGTGTGATTTTGCAGGTTTTCTAAGGCATACTGTCATTCTTTTCTGCAGTTGACCCTGGTGGTAACCACTAAAACACACCATCCGCTCCTGCTCCACACTAAAGGGTTCATCCCTTTCTTCTGCTGCAAGCACTGTCAGAGCTGCTGTTTTATGCAGCGGTGTCCTCTACCACAGAAAGACCACCCTACCCCACACAGAGCAAGTCCAGCTGCCCCTCAAACAGCACCAACCCAGAGCTTACCTCAGGCGTCAGCTTACCATGAGGAAGCACGTGTCCCAGTCCCAGAAGGAAGCTTTGCTCCTGGTCCACTCTCATGGGCAGTGGCTTCTGCCCTTCTGCTGAGGTTGAGACGGTGCCAGGCTGCTATGCTTCATGCTCTCAGGCACAATTTTCCACTGCTGCCCAGGGAGGACAGCATTGACCAAGAGACCACAAGGTGGAAAATCAACAGAAGAGTCCTCCCTGGGCCATGCTGAACAAGGATGCTGTTAGCAGAAAACTGCCATAAACTGTTCACAAGCTATGCTAGATGCCTTTGCCTCATGGAAGGACTTGTAACTCAGCATCTCCATATTCCCACATGGACCAGCTCCCTGCTACGCCTTTAGGGGAGCCACGGACTCTCCCCTATGGTCTTGACCGGCAAAATGAAGCTCCTGCCAAGGGAAGCAGCTAGGAGGCCTCCCTCAGATTATCAGCTCTGGTAAAACAGTAGTACAAGCAACCTATGCTTTGATATGGTGATATGAGGTCTAGCCTTGAGGCAGGCGAAACACTCAAACCATAGCGTAAAATGCCATTGGAGTAGTTTCTGATGTGCAGCTTCGCCTTTTGTATTCTTTCTTTTGCACTCCCTCCACTACTCCAAATCAGGTTATAACTCTTACATACCACGGTAACTGTTAAATTGAACTGGGATCAGGGAAATACCTCCCACTCCCAGTTCATCCAGTCAATCCTATCAACTCCATCATCTACATTGCAACGCAGAGCAAAAGATTAGCTTTTAATGTGGAAAAAAGAAAAGGGGGGCTCTACAGAGAAGATCAAAGCCTTCTGTAACACACTCTGTTGGGTTTACATGACAAGTTTGGTGGGGAAGTGGGGGCTGCAGAGGTGGCTTCTGTGAGAAGACAGCAGGAGCCCCTCCCATGTCAGACAGAGCCAGATTCAGCCAGCTCCCAGACGGACCTGCCACTGGCCAAAGCTGTGCCCATCAGTGACATTGGAAGCACCTCTGCGATAACATATCTAAGAAAAAGTGAAAAAAACCCTGTGCATCAGCTACGAGGAGGGAGAAAATATGAGAAACAGAGCCCTGTAGATGCCAAGGTCAGTGAAAAGCGAGGGGACGAGGTGCTCCAGGTGCCCAAGAGCAGACTCCCCTGCAGCCCGTGGAGAAGACCATGGTGGTGCAGGTTGTTCCCATGCAGCCCATGGAGGACCCCACAACGCAGCATGTGGATATGCCCTGAAGAAAGCTGCAGCCCTTGGAAAGCCCATGCTGGAGCAGGCTCCTGGCAGGAGCCGTGGCCAGGGAGTTGGAGACCACGCAGGAGCAAGTTTTCTGGCAGAAGCTGCAGCCCATAAGGGGGACACGCTGGAGCAGTCTGTTCCTGAAGGACTGTACTCCATGGGAAGGATCCACACTGAAGCAGTTCTGAAGGACTATCTCCCGTGGAAGGGACCCCCACACTGCAGCAGGGGAAGAGCATGAGGAGGAAGGAGAGGCAAAGACAGAGGTTATGGATGGACTGCAGGCCTCATTCCCTGTCCCCCTGTGCTGCTTGGGGCAGAGGTAGAAGAGCTGGGAGTGAAGCTGAGCCTGGGAAGAAGGCAGGGGAGGAGGAAGATGTTTTTAGTTTCGTTCTTCTTTCTCACTATCCTACTCTGTTATTAATTGGCAATAAATTAAATTAATTTCCCCAAGTCTAGTCTGTTTTGTCCGTGACAGTAATTGGTAAGCGCTCTTCCCCTTCCCTGCTGAGGAGGATGAGGAGTGATAGAGCATCTTGGTGGGCATGTGGCAGCCAGCCAAGGTCAACCCACCCTCCCCACATGAATAGATAATGCCACCAAGGGAAAACTTAGAGAGAAGCATCTCTAACCAGCTGGTGAGATTGTTGCAGGTGTGGTAGACAGCGGCATTACAGCTGTGTGTAGCTTTTCTGCCCAGTCCTTGGGGCCTGGTTTGAGAGAGGACGAAGAACCACAGTATCAACTTCTCCCAAGGACTTCAGATAGAGAAGGAGATACTGAAAAATCAAACCCTCGCTCCTGAGACAAATGAACAATAATAGTTCATGCTCCAACCAAATAATAACAGTTCAAATAATAATTCATGCTCCAGCCAAAGTCTGGGACCCGAGAAACCGCCTCCTCTTGCCCAGGACACAGAGTGAGGCAGTGGCTGGGACTCCCTTTCCAGAGGCATTCCCAGCCCTCAAGTGTCATCAGCAAAAAGAGTGACCTGATTTCTTGGCAGCACAAACTGCCACAGGCTCATGAGCCACTTCCTTCCCTAGGATGTGATGCCCTGGACGGCTCTGCTCTCACTGCCTGCCAGTGTCTGCTGTCCTCCCCACTCCTCCGTGAGCCCCCCTCCTCCCTCCACTACTCATTCCTTTGCTCAACGAGGCTGGCATTAAAGAAACACTTATTCCAATCCATTTCTACCCTTGTACAGCAATTGGGTGTCATTTAGTTTGATTTAACCAATTTAGTCCTATGAATTAATTGGTTAATAAGCCATCTGTATGCATCAGGTGACAGAGTCGCGCTCTCACACACAGACACAGACAAGCTACCCACTTGTCCTTGTTTAATAACAGGCTGTAGGGAGTGGGAGCAGGAGAGGCGTGCAGGCTAATATCACTCCCCATGGGGAACTGCCAGCAAAAGGGACTTGGTGATCATTGCACCGACCTTGACCTCCGAGCAGGGGAACTGTCTGTTTAGGGTAACTCAGAAATAACCTGCACCGTAGCTGGAGAGGAGTGCCAGCTACAGAACAGATGCAAGAGCCACGAATATGCTTCACATTGTGGGTTGTTTTTTTTTTAAAAAAGAGGGAGGAAAAGAGGTTTAGTTCATGCTTACTAGACAGAAGAAAATTCTCAGCTGCATTCCCAAACAGCTGAACTTTGTATGTGTGTAGGAGGGGGAGAGGGGTGGGAAGTGAGGGAATAGGAGGAGACTGAGGTCTAAAGCATTTGATTTAGGTGTGATCTTTAATTGTGAGAAAAATATCTCATCTATTTTGATTTCTTTTTAAATGCTGAGAAAAAAAGCACCCCTCGCAGGCCCCAGCCATTTCAATGTTATATACAAACCCCCAAGCCATTCAACAAACAACAATACAGCAAACCAAAAGCAAGTCCAGCAACACATCCCAACCCACACAGCAGAATAACATCAACTGTTTCGACAGAAAAACAGCAACTCCCTCCCCTGGCCGCCCATCCATCTCAACCAGTCCTGGATGCCCCAACAAGAAGACAAGTTTCTCTGCATACCCTGAAGGTCGACACTTGGAGGACTTTCAGACTGAGGGGGAACTGAATTACGGGGCTATGGGGCCCTTGGGAAAAATCGCTGCCAGCAGTTCCCTCTCTTTCCTGCCCTAAGAGCTACTGTGCATCTCAGCCACTGCAACTGCAGCAATGTTACGTGGGGAAGGGGATGCTCACTGGCATGGGAGGCTCCCAAGTGATTTGAGACAGTAACAGAACCCAGCCCAAACAGCAGTGCTTTGGTGTGACATGCTGGGTGACATGCTCGCATTCGAGAAACGGACCACAAGCTTCTGTACCGGGTGGTTTGCAGTCGAATGCAAGGTTCAGCTGTCACAGACCAAATAACACCAGGCAGAGCTTTGGCTGTGGCCACCCCACAGAGAGGAGATGGGGCTTAGCCTGTGTTGGGTGGTGCCGAGCAGCAGTGCACCTGCAAGGGCTTCTCCAGCCCCCCCCCCCCGCCCCCGACCCCCAGGTCCCTGCATTTTCCAGTGATCTGGGAGAGAAATTAGCATGCTGCAGACTCTTCGAGAGAGATATAAAGTGAGTAGCAGGGATGTAGCTCCGAGGAGAAAGTACTTTCCCCCCCTCTCCCTAAGGAAAATGAAATTACAGTGGAGTTCGCTTTAAATGGATCCCATTAGCACAACTGGCACCAACGGAAGAATAACATCCTCTGTTCGCTGAAGTGAAACGCTGACAGGCGGAGTGGAGCAGGCTGAAACAGTCCCTTCCAGACAGGAAAGGGAGAAACCTGTTTACCCCTTACACTCAGTAGGAGACTACAGGAAGGGGAGGCGAAGGAGGAAAGCTGCTGGGGCTCCCGGCGTGAGCGTGCCCTGCCAGCCCACAGGATGCGGGCAGGATAGGGCCTTTGCATGTGTGGGAAGCCCCACGTGCCTTGTGGGGTGTTAATCCCCCCAAAACACTCTTTTGCGCTCACTAGCACGTGAGCGCCTGTTCCCAGACACTGTAAAACTATCAAAATGCAGATTTCAGTTGCCTTGCTTGAACAACTGGAAGCCTTAGCTGAACCGCCTCTGCTCGGTTCGAAGCAGCAATGCCTGTGAAAGGAACGAACGAAATCGAGAACACACACCAACCCCTCCATAACAAACAATTTCACTTGGCCAGTGACCACAAAAACCAGAACGCTCCAGCCTGAATCAAGCAAGCGGCGACGTGGCTTTACAGCTTGTTTAACGGCCACGCAGAGCATGCATATCTGACTGCTACGCTTTCCCAGTTAGGCAGCTCGCATGCAAAAGGCAGTCACATCTCACTTCACAAGCAGTCTTATCTTTACCAGTTGCGAAAGACTTCAAGCTCAAAATGTGTAAAAGTAGTTAAGAGATTAAAGGGGCAGAAAGAGTTTTTTAGTTTTTCTTCCCCCAGAAACGCCTTACCAGGCTCAGCCCTGTAACTGCCACTCATGTCAAAGAGAGAGAGACGCCTGCGCTGCTTGGGAGGACTTGGAAATCTCACCAGCTGCCTCACGGCATCTCCCAGCACTGAAATACCTTTGAAGCTGTGTGGCAACCCCTCACCCAAACATCACCAGTCACAGAGCCAGCGCATCTCTCCGTGCAAGCCTCGCACACCCAGACGGAGCTGCACAAAGGCTGACAGCAGCAGAGGACAGGGCAACAGGGCAGCAGGAGAGACCACAGCTGCCGGAGATGTGCGTGGCACAGGACATGGCCATTAATCCCTTGGTCACTGCCAGGGGAGCATTGGACACGTTACGGGAAGCAGGGGAAGAGCATTTGGGGGTTGTACAGGACTTATGGGATATTTCGGGGAAAGACCAAAGGCAGACAAAGGCAGGGACCAAGGTGGTTTATGGAGAAAAAAGCGTGGTAAAATAGAGGGACAATGGGACAGAGGGGGACAGTTGCTTGTCAACAGGATGCTGGTCGGCACACCCGTCTGGCCATGCCCTGCGCCTGATGGGCACAGCCTGCCCTGCCCTCTCATTAAACTCCACTTCTCACTGTTTTCCTGAGTGAGAGGACTCTGTTCTGTGTGTATACATTATGAAAGCGGACTGGCTAGCGAGTACCTCGGGTGGCTTAGGAGCCCAGTGAGTGTGCCTCTTTTTGGGAACAAGACAACTGGAGGGCCTTGTCTGCTGGAGGGACCGGAGACACCAGTTGGTCAGCAGGACAACTTCTAGATAGATCAGCCAAACTGAGCTGCCTTGGTCCTGCCTCTTGTTTTCTCCATCCTCCACACCCTCTCCAGCCTGGGAACCATCTCCCTTAGTTTCCTCCTCTCTCGCCCTCTTTTTTTAATCCTCCTGACAAAACCTTAAACGATCTAAAAGCATCCCCAACAAAGATGAGAGAACGCAAATGTCTTAGCAAATGTGCATTTGAGCTCCACATGCTCCCAGGGATGGCACAGTAATAAAAACCAATTAGATAACGCTCAGCAGCTACAGTGAGAGGGAGTGGTGCAATCTTACCACGACTAATAGGGTTTTTAATAATAAATGGGGGTGTCTGTGCAACGCTGGAGAGGGGAAGCCGAAGTGGTTTCAGTTACAGTGCATCTTTCTGCCCAGTGAATTTCTGTGAGTGGAGGATTAATATTCTATGAAAGTGGGGATTAACTCACCCTCCACACTTACTACTTCTACCAGGGAGATCCCTGCAGGGTCAGGACCAGGCTCCCTCTGATGGTGCGGGATTTGGTAATCCCATGGAGAAGCATGCCGAGCTCACTCCCACACCCCCCCACCAAAGGACACGTTACTCTGTCCTGCAGGTGCCAACTTTTGAGCAGCTCAGTAATGAAGAACCTGGAAAAGCACATGCTTTTGCTCTCTTGCCTTCTCTCACGTCCCAGGAAAAGTGCAAAAGCAAAGTTGCAACTGACCACTGAAACAGGGCTGAAGAAAACCCTACACACCACCAGAAGAAGCTATGTGTGCACCAGGTGGGCCAGCATCATGGGCAGGGCACCACAAACCCCTGTTTGCATCTCTTCCCACTGCCTTCTATTTACAAACCTTCACTTCATGCCTCCTTGCTTGAAACACAAACAAAAGCCACGGAGGGCATTTTCTTGTTGCCATAGAAACAGTTATTATAATCTCAAACTGTACTTAATGTATCGCTCTCCCCCCTCTAGCACCTTGCAACAGCTTGCTGTTCAATGGGAAGGCTACGCGGCGAGAGGAGGAAGAGGGCAAGCAAAAGAGCCCTGACAGTTTGTGTCCTGTGCTCGAGACCCAGCATCTCTGCCGCTGCCCGTAATCTCCTTTCCATCAGCACACAGACTCTTTCTTTTCTTCTCTCTTGCCATCTTGTTTTCTGTTCTTTGGAGTGTCACATCATTTACATTTATGAAAGGAGTTTTCCTGGGGGTGCAAAGATAGTTCAAATTGTCTGTGATCAGATCAACCTTGTGCATAATACATTTGTATGAAAACAAACTCCCTGGGGCGCACGCTCCTGGCTGAAAGTCTCTGTAATGAAGTATTTTACTCTAATTTAGTTAAAGATGATGGAGATAGGAACAAGTGTGTGCCTGCATACATATAGAGGAGGGGAGGAAAGACAGGATACTATACACACACAAAAGCCAACAATTATAAGATTACTTGCTAGCTGGGAACACTACTGAAGTACTTCATTATTACGAGAATTTAACTTCTCATCTGTTCCCTCTGAAAATCAGTCCTGCCCTGTATAGCTTCTTGCAGACCACATCTGGACAACCTGAATCCTTGTCCTCAGAAAGTGTAGGCGGTAAACTACTCTTCCATCCTGCATCACTTGTTAAGAAATCATTCCTATTCCATATCCAGACTGAACCAAGACTACATTGAGATAACGACTTTCCCTGCTTCCCATTCTTCTCCAAACGCAAAAGCAAGACATCGCTCTCAATTAGAGTTGATCCTCTGCAACACCAGCCTTTCATTTTCCAGTCTCTGCTCTATTTGATTCAGAAGGATGACTTCCCCATAGGGCTCCTTCCCCCATGCTCCCAGTCCCAGGTGAATAAGTTGGCTCCCAGGCTCCTGGCTACTCCTGTGTGACCTCTCTGGCTTGGCTAGGCACTGAAACCTGGAAATGCGAATCTCTTCCTGGCAAAACCGTGTTGAAATGAGGACAGTCCTACCCAAGGTTTCTGTTTCAATTAACTGGTACTTTCTGAGGATAACAGCTTTGCCCACACACAAAAATATCAACTAGATCTGACTCTTAGCAAAGGTTAAATGTTTTCAGTGAAACTTGGGTCAAGTCTGAAGTACAACCACAGATAGCTAAGTTCCAGTACACTCGGCCATTGACTCGCTGTGATGCCTTGCATAAACCTCTGCCCTCTTGTTTTGTTTCCCCACCTTCTCCATGGAGAACAACCTTATCTCCCTCCTCAACAGAAAATCATGAGATTTCATACATCGGTCTCCTAGGGTTCCAGCCATAGACCCAGTATACCCAGGGACATCCCCAGGTGTATCGGGTATGGTCAACACAGGAAAGGGATACTATTTGGTTGTATACAAGAGGATTTTGTCCTCCAGGTTTGTTTACTGTCAATAATTAAATACTTTTCTTTACTCGGTTACTGAAGGCCTCGTACTTCCCCATCTTAAAGGGATGTGGGAAAAATGCAAATAAAAGCTATTAAAGGGCAGGGGAGGAAAAGAAGTGGGGAGCTAGAAAGCTAGGAGCTCCTGATAGGATGTGAAGGGAACGGCACGATTCAAGGTGCACAAGGAGAACTGGAAAACGTGTTTTGGCAGACAGTACGGCTGGGTAGGATTTGTTGTGTTTGTGCATTTTGCTAATAGTTTTGCTGAGAGGATCTGCTTTGGATAATGCTAGTGCTGTGCAGGAGTCTTACATGTTTAGACGCAGGATGGTTGCCCCACTTTTTTTTCAAAGGCTGTATCACATGAGACACAAAAGAAAAAATTATTCTAGGATGTGGATGGAGACACACATCTATTTTGCCTGAGTGTTTTTTCCTACATGATCAGCTCTTCTGAAAGAGGAACTGCACAAAACACACCTTGAAAATGAAGGCAGAGGACTAAATCCATTCCTGGCAATAAGAAGGTGCAACTCCCTTTGAAGCAAGAGAAATCAGTGCTGCTGAATTGGTCTTAGGGAGATAAATACTAATAACCAGTCCTTCCCAGAGGACAATCTGATAACGCTGAAGTTGACACCCACAAACGTCAGGCAGGATATATTTCCTTCTGTGCGCCAGTATCTAAGCTTATCACCCTATTTGCTGCTTCTCTCCCAAGTCATTTTACAGGGTCAAAGGCTATCGTGGGGCTTTAATTAAAATGCCATTGTAATGAGCTGACACTTAAATCAGCCTGCCAGTGGCTAAAGAAAATTAACCTTAGAGTCAAATGAGCTCCAGTGTGGGAGTTCATGTCATGAGGGGGCAACAGACGCTTGCAGAGCTGATGTGTATGGTGGAAGGATAGAGAGCTAAACCTTGCATTCCTTTCAACCAAGAGATCTACACTGGGGATCTCACCTATCCTAGCTACCTCTGATGCACAAACAAAAGCAAGCAGTCTCTACTGAGCTTTGCACCATCTGTTTGCTGTGCCAAGTCAAGGAGAAATCAACAGGGAGAAGTTACCGGGAAACAGAAACTTCTTTTGGGCTCCTCAAGAAAGCATGCAACTCCAGCTCATGTACACCTATGAACGTATCACATGTGATAAGCTGTATCAGTAGCTGTGAATGTCGTTACCGCTTAGTTGATTACATCATTATTATGCAAGAGCCTAGGCTGCAAATAAGGGCAGCTACTTCACCCAGCTCAGACCCTGCAAAGCTCAGGGAGCAAATAAACAGTACAAGGATATCCTTTGCTAGCTAACAAATAGGAGGGCCATTCACAAGGATTAATATACACAGGGAATTAACCTCCCCCCTAACCTGGCACTTTCTCTTTGCCAGTGGTGCCCCTGCAACTGTACTGTCCTTTCCCACACGCATTTTGCACCAATTTCTCCCCCCACTGTCTTTTGACATGCCTCACAACACTGACGTATAGCCAGTGAGTTTTGAGTAAGTTCTGCAGTCAGTGGCGGTTTTTCCCCAGTGAACCCAGGTATTCCCTCCAGTACCATTTTTCTTCGCATCCTAAAGGCACCCAGTAACCTAAAGAAGAAATTCAACGTGCATTACTCACAGGTACCGGAGAATCCATAACGGCTTACTGCCTTCCTTAGAGCTGGACTGCCAGTGCTATCATTTTCCACGACGTCTCTTTTATGCCACTGCACTTGACAAATACCTTATGCCTCTCCACAGGTATTTAGGAAATCCTGCCAATGCAGGCACAGAGAACATATAAACGGACCTAACATCTCCATCTATTCAAGACAAAGCTGTGAAGCAAAACCAAGAGATTTTGCTAACCAAATCTGGCCACAGAGCTGCCTGCATATAGCAGATTCAGCCCTTTGTTCCCTGCTGTAAGAGGATTCATTTTCCTTTCATTAAGATCAGTATACCTCAGAGGCTACTTTAAACAACTCTTGAACCATTCTCAGCATGTTTCTACTACAACCATAATCGACCTTTCTCTAAAGGGGAACTATCCGACCTCTGTCCTTGGAGATGGAGATCCAACCTTGGGAGATGACTCTACTTATTATATCATAAAGTTTAAAACTGCAGCAACTGCTCTGGAGTCAATGCAGCAAGACTAAATTTACAAAAGGATGTTAAATACTAGAATTTATTGCAAAACCATCTTTTTAAAGGGAAGTTGAAACTTTCTTCTTTTGAAAAAGTATCCTATGATATATTTGCTTCCTATGTTGCCTATGACACCTTCAACTAATTGTTCTTGAAAGAATACCTAAGTTAACTCTTCTCTAGTTATGGTCTTTGTTTACTTATGGAATTTGACCCCACTATGAAAGTCAACTTGTTTCCTTCTTAAGAACAACGAAGCTCCGACGGTCTCAGTGTTACAGTTCCCAAATTAATGTGCTAGGAACTAAAAAAGTCAAACCCATGTTCCACCTCCTGTAAGGTTCACCCACAAGTTTTCATGCAGCAGAAGCGGTGATACAGCAGAACTGCAAACACCGGAGTGGAATACTTACAGGCATTTTTAAACTTGGCATTATTTGCACCAGGTTTTTTAAAAAGGGTATAATTTTATTTTATGTTGTTTAATTTTGTTGTTTTGATAGTATTCCTAAATCACATATTTGGACACAAGTCATTCAATTTGTGATACTTGCTTAAAGGTTAATCTCCCATGCAGCTTCAAGAGAATTTCAGTTTTCTTTTAAAAAAAGAATGTTATAAACCCCTGGTGGGGTTATATTGAAAAGCAAGAAATTGTAACCTTTGGCTTGACCCAAATGTCTTGAACCTCGAGGCAATTAAAAACAAGTGCAGGTATTTGGGAACTGTTGCTTTGGGGTGTATGTTAGGGAGGACAGTGTCGGTAATTTCTGAGGTGCATGGCAATTTGAAAGTCAGTCTCGTGTTTTGGGGCAGCCAGACACCTGATACTGAAAAGGGACATGGTCTGAACACCAGCTTTGAATCATAGAATCACAGAAAGTTTTGGGTTGGAAGGGACCCCTAGAGGTCATCTAGTCCAACCCCTTTTTTTTTTTTTTAATATTTTATCAGCCCTTATTTTATTCATTATAAATACTGTTGTGTTTACAAGCATCATAGATGTGAATATTATTCCCAAACTTTCAAACACAGAATACTTATAATACTATATAACAACAACCAGTAAAACAAATCATTCATCTCGGGGTTTGAAAGGCCATTCAAAGGTTGCATAAAAATACATTCTCTCCCCATCTCGTAGGCTAGTCCTGCTTCTCCAAGGAGTTTATTTACAAAGAGACATCGTCAAACTCGCAGCCGCAGCAGGCGGGTTCACCCCAAGCAATAAAAATGAATTCACCCCAAGCAACCGCTTAGAAAAAAAAGCTTTGTGTTCTCCAGCAGAGACCATGTCTGGCAAATGCTCTGGTTCAAATCGGGATCAGTTTCAACACCGCTCGCTTTGCACTCCGTCCCAGGCGTAGAGCACAGTGTCCTGCTCGTCACCTCCTCAGCGCACCGGCTGCGTCCAGCACCCGGCGAGACCGAACCGGCTCCTTCTCCAGAACTTGGTTTGCGACTGCAGCATCACCACAAAACCCGCCCAGCGGAAAGGTGGGTAATCTTGGGGCTTTTTTTCTTTTCTTGTAGTTTTGTTCTCCTCTCACCATATCATGTAATATATGGACTCAGCAGATGGTGTGATCTCTTTCTTTCCCCTCAAGTCAAAAAGTAAAATAGTAAATACCACTGTAAGCACTTAATGCAGAAATAAACCATTGCAGTACAAGAAAAAGGAGCTTCAGACACTTCAAAATAAACAAGATGTAAAAAAAGACAGGTCCTCATCCAAGTCATACAGTTCCACATAGAAAAATGGCATCTCCTTGTCTTCCTTCTGACAAGAAGAAACGTAGTTTCCCCCGCTACTCCCAAACAGACCTCAGGCTACAGGAACATCACTGGCATTTTCTTTAAAGAGTTTTTAATTAAAATAACATTAAGTATGCCATGTTCAGTATTTGTCAGGCACCAGGAAAGGCTACTAATATTATCACTGAGGGGCCTATTAAATATCATCATATGCTCCCAGAGTAACTAATTACAGACATTTTTAAAAGTTCTGACTCCTCCATCCTGCAAAAATCTTTATTCATTTTTCCATTTAGTTGCACCAAATAACCAAACATTATCAGCCTGCTATTGAGCACCTGTCCTGCAGAATGGGCAGGCATTGTCCCACTATCTCTAAGGGCACCAAACAGCCTCCTGGTGTCTTGAAGCTGGGGAGCAAATCTGATGAGGCTTCAATTCCCTTTTTTTTTTTCCTTCTCCCCTCTACACTTTTATGTTCCCTGTTTGCATGGTTTCAACATTCGGGCAAAGGTCTACAGAAAACACTGGAGCTTGGAAATAAGACAGGTATTCTCAGCAATCCATATCTGAAAGCTTGAGGAGCTTAGAAAACTGAAAGACCTTTGAGAAAACCCCAGCCTTCCTGATCTGTACCTGCACAGCACCTGACGTAGCAGGATCACATCGGGCAGCTACTACAACTACTGGCTACAGCAACTACGGTAAATAGTGCTGAAAAGGGCATGGAGCTGAACTGCTCTTTCTGCACGTCATGGTATCAAAGCAAAACCAACAATGATGGTTTATTGTGTAGACAGGCTAGCAACAAGGCCTCTACGCTGTTCTTCACGGCTCTGCTCTTCAGAGCAAAGGGAAGCCACCTACTCCTAGATCCACACCTAATGCCACACCACACCAGGACATCCAGGCACAGAGGGCATGCCCAGAGGCATACTTTTAGGCCTGCTAACTGCAACATCAGAGAGACTGGTCTTGAAGCCATCTGGGTAGCCCTCAAAATTCCCCAGACACATCCAGACACAAGTGGTTGCTCCCCCTGGCTTTCCATCTCCCAGAGCGAGCACCCGTGCATTGCTCAGCAGGGCCAGACCAGGTGAGAGGGCTGCCCATGAGGAGCACAGCTCTTCTGCTGGTTCAGCCCAAAGAGAGCCTTCCAGCAGGAATCTGGAGCAATCACAGTGAACGATGTCACCGCTGGCTTTATGCACGAGGTAGACCAGCTTCCCCGCTGACCTTCACATTGCTTGTGAGGAGGGCAAGCGTTTCAGCACCTGTGCTGAAATTTGGTCTTCCCCTCAAGGATACAAAAATTAGGTCAGAGGCTTTTCTCTTCCCCTTCCACTCCTGCAAAGCACATTAGAGCTTAAATCCTCAAGACAAAGCTTTATTATTATTGTTGTTATTTTTTTATGGTGGAAGAAAATATTAATGTTACAAATAGCTGCCATTAGCATAAGCAGAGCTGCATATTAATATGCACACGGGTGTCTCCACTGTCAGGAAACAGAGAGGCCCCAGAGGCCCTGCTTTCACTGGGGAAAATGATGATGGCATTAGCTCTAATGATAATGATAAGGAGGCTGCCATAAATGATATGACAATTTCTTTTGTAATCCTGTTCGGGCAAAGACTTCTTCCTTACTCCCCAGTGTCCATAAAAGGATGCTGCTTGAACTAATGGCAGCTTGACTGATTTATTTAATCTCACCACAGCTTTATGGTTTTCTTAAAAGTGCCAGCTCTTTGAGTCATGTGACTAAGAAAGAAACTCCGTTAAGCTTTTCAGATAAATTGCTAACCACCAAGATTCTGGAGAATGGGATACTAAATAAAAGGAACCCTACATCTATTTGTGTTTTTAAAACCTTGTGATGTTTGAGTCTTTTTGGACTAAAGATACTGTTATATACAAGGACAGCAGGAGCTATGAAGGGAAAAAAAAAGGATATGAAAAAATAACCGTTGACTAAAGTTGTCTCTGACGTAAGATGTTGCCAGCCCTAACACAGCCTTTCTCCCCCTTCACTTATCATTGCCACTATGTGTATTACATCCAGGGTGCGACAGCAGATCTTTGTGCGACTACGCTATGAATCAGATGAGACAACTGGTCTGGCTGAAGAGTAACAAAGCAAGAGAACACGGAGGGAGATTTCCTACAGAAAGGTTTTGGATGTGCTCAGTAGTGCAGACCTGCAGACAGGTGTGCTGGTACAGCTGAGAGGGCAGGAAAGTGTGGTCCAAGCTGCTTCTGCTACTGAGAAAATGCATGCTGGACTGAGGGAAGAGATGCAGAGGGAAGATCTCGTTTCCTAGAGCCCATGCGCCAAGAGCCTGTCAAACCCTGCTGTGGCTCTTCCAGATGTGGAACAAACATGAGTTTCCTTTTCTTTTAGGCCAGAGGGAAGCAGAAGTTGTTATCCCCAGCTGTGATGCTTAGGCCTCGGTTATGCAATAGGACTTGGCTGCAACAAATGCAAAAGCATTTCTTCGCTGAATTCTGCATCTGGACACAGTCAGAAGATGATTCTCTCTGGCTCTGTAGCTTCTGAACTAATTACATAGCTTTTTGGCGATGTTGCGGCACAGGGTGTCTCTGGCCTTGAATCATCTGTCATGGCTACAATATGCAACAGGAATCTGAATACATTAAGGTGTCAGGGAGGCAGGGATATTAGGTTTTGGTCTGCCAGCTTCTGTGCTGAAAACCCTATTGAGCTCAGCTAAAATCCTACACTACACGCTTTTCATTTTCCACATTTGTTCTTGTGATGTACATCCTGAAGCTCATTAGAGGGAAATTTAAGCTTTATACAAGCAATAACATTCTTTGTGTAAACTCAGTCCAAACGGACTAGCCAAGACCACACAGAGCCCTACAGACGAGTACTGCAGATGAGGTGGCCAGCTGAAAATTCTTGATACAGAGATATGTCCAAAAACTTGGCATGCACAGGGCAGCAAGACAGGTGTTATAGAAAGATGGCTTCCTCCACCCACATACCCTGTAGGACATAGGGAATAGGCACAAGCCTTATGATCTGTCTCCCAGGTAACATCTGTCCCAGATAATACACCAGCAAAAAGACCTGTCTTTGCAGTACAAAACAGCTGTATTAAAGCTGCAAAACTGGTGGAATCAAGATGGAAAATATCAGGGTAGTCCGAAAAACAAAACCTATTTCTTCTCCTCTTGTGCTCCTTACTCTCTTTCCCTTTGACTTAGTTGAGTGTATCTCAAGTCTGTATCTCAAGCTCACTCAGTCCCCACACAGCTTCTCAAACCCTGATTATTCTAGCTGGCCTGCACAGAGAAATGTTTTCTCATTTTTTTTCTCATTTTGGAACAGAATCTCCGTCATCCAACAGAATTCCTCTGCAGAGAGCGCAGGAATATCCCAGTTGGAATGCTAAGTAATTATGATCATGCCTGGGAAGAGCCACATTATCATAAACCCCCTGTTTTGGACATGTCCAGAGCCAATAGCAGATCTTTCCTCAGTTAAAACCACTCAGTACAGATAATCTAGAGAACTTCTCTAAACAACCAGGACCACAACACTGCAATTGTAAGCAGAAGCATATACACATACCCTATAAACGATGTATATTAATACCAGTTGTTCAATACTGTCTCCTACTGTTAAAAGTTGAGAGAAAAGAATTAAACTAATACATGAAGTCTATTTGCTGTTTCTGTATGACTAGAACTACATAAAAGTCTGTGGTTCACCCATACTTGGATTTCCAAGTATGTTGTTTGCTGGTCTCACAGACCAGCATTATGTGGTCTACCACATAATGTCTGTTGATTTAAAAAGAGGAGGATCAAACAGTATTTGTGTGATCCTGGAAGCCAAATGCACAAACCAAAAGCTATTCCCCGGACAGCTGTATGGGCTCACTACATAACAAAGTATCTGGTATAGATGGAAACACAAGGTGCTTGAAAAGTGGAAGGACAAACTACAGCCTGCTGTATGTTAAATCCATAAGACGTAAATCTTGATTTCAAATGTGGCCATCAGGACTTCAGTGCCAAGTGGAAATAAGAGCGATAAAAAAACACTTTCAAAAATACTTTGTCAGACTCAGGTCATGCACCACAAGAACGTGGTGTCTGAAAGGGGAATCAGCTTGGCAGATATGAACACATTTGCTTGAGCTTGCTGTTCCCACGCAGCTTGCACTGTGGCTGTACAGGAGCACTACAGTCACCACAAGGCAGAAATTGCACAGGGGCCTGTTCCAAGACTGACATGGCCTTCTTGGCACCAAAGCTAAAGAGAGGATGCAGTGGCAGTGCTCAATTATCCCATTATGAACCAGTCTGTGGGACGGGAGAGATGACAAAAGAAGATTATACACGCTTTTGATCACAGATGACATTCCATTAGCCCAGCACAACGATACGCATATGTATGCTATAAGCAGCCCGACATAGGTAGTGCCTGACTGACAGGGTATAAAGCAACGCAGGTTAATCATTCTGATTGCTGGATCATGCAGTCACAAGGCATGTGTTTTTCCAGCAAGTTTTCCCAGCAAAGACTTACAAACAAATAGTAGAGCCATGAACACCTGAGACTGGACACCGCTTGCTGTGGCCTTTGAGCCGAGGAACACATCACCTTCCCAGTTCATCATGGTCCTGCCGACCAGTACTTTTTGCATAGGAAAACCAAAGCTTCACTTACCTAGAATAGAAGACAAAGAGAGAGAGAGAGAGAGAGAGAGAGAGAGAGAGAGAGAAAATACTATTAGTGGATTTCCCTGAAACACACAGATGCTACTTATCTTTATTTCCCAGGTGATTCCCACATCCCAGCACCTTGTTAGGAGATTCCTGACATGTTCAGGAACAGGAGTGAGCTGTGACAGTTCTCTTAGCACACGGCCACTGTCTCCCCTGCTGTAATTGGTCTGAGGTGCCATTTAATGTTATACAGATTATTCATTAAGAAAAGCAAAACTGAACAGGTGTTTTCATCAACATCTTGTTCTATCTCAAAAATAAAAAAATAAAAAAAAAAACCAAGAAAAAAAGAAAAAGAGCTCCACAACAACATTAACCACACAGAAGGGCACAAATTATTCTGACTGTGAACAGCAGGGCACAGAAGGTCTTGATGTCTACCAAAAGAAACTACAGCAGGAAAGGAAAGGATCTCCTTGTTAAGGGAAGGACGGATTGAGTCACTCTGCCTCATGGTTCTGTCAAGTATTATCTGAACTACAGCTACAATTAAAGGCCTTAATAATCTTGGTTTAAGTAAAGTAAGCTCTGACATTGGATGGAAGGAGGGAACAGATGATCTTGAGGTCTGTGCCACTCCTGCATTTCAAGATTTTCATGAAGACATGGCACCTTTGTGTGCAATACAACACGGACAGAAAAAAAAGATGTGACTGTCTCGCAAAGAGCTACCACCTGAATAAGCCAGAGGGAGGACATAAAGGGGAGCTATTAGGTAGGATGAAAGGAAGCTAAGCAGGTCTGAAGCAGTACTAGGCCTTTCCTTCGGACCACCTTCATGCTCACTTAGAGCATGGCTAGGATGTGCTACTTTCTCGAACGCTGGTCTATAGGTCTGAAGCTAGGACCAGCATTCAATCAACCAGGACTCAATCTTTGCAAGCAATAAATACCTAAATAAAGATTGTTTATTTATTCTGAAGAGTTAACCTGCCTCTAAGAGGTAACTTTCATTTCCAGAAAAGGGGAAAAGTGGCTATACCAAGGGTCAGGTCCTGAGAAAGTAAGAGCCTCCCTCCGGCTCAGTTTTGAACAAAGTCAAATCAGCATTTTCATGTTTGCAAACCACATGTCACATTTGCTCCTGCTCGGTTCTACCAGTCTGGGATAGCACAGAGCAGCACTTAAATATCCTGCACAAGCTTTGCCTACCACCATGGGCTGTATTATTTGAACTGTAATGGAATATAGCTACTATCACAGAATCCCCTAGAGGAGATGCAGCCAGGCCTGCACACTATGGGGAAAGAAAGAAATAGATTAATATACATTCGTGGCACATTTGCAAAGAGATTGCTTTGCTCATAGCAAGATTTGCACCTGTATAATTGTATCACTTTCAAATTAATCATAATCAGACTCTCATCCAATATACGATCTACAGAGTAGGCCTCATCCTCGGACTCTCATAATCGGGATAAAAATAGCTGGCTCTGAATGCACCAAGATTTGTGCGGGTACGCAGGAGACAGTAAATCCCAGCTGACCCACTAAGCTTTGGTATTCTGCTTCTGCAGAGCCCTAGCACGGCACATATCTTTGCATAAGTAAGGCCTAGTCTGTGCAACAGCAGCACCATCGCATTTAGCAGTACGTTCCCTTTGCAGAGCGCTACGGAAGTAGCACAAGCCTCACTTTTCTGAGGAAAACTTAAGCTCAACGAGAGGTTAAGTGATTTGCCAAGCAGATACACAGTGCCTCTGTCACACGGAGAGACACAGGACCTGTAACTCTTGACTTTCCCGATGTACGCATTTAATTACTGGGTAACAGTGCAGGAACAGCGACCCACAAGCGCAGTGCAGCATCAGCCCGAAGCCTCCCCAGTGCCGTGCCTGCCCCTCCCCTGCCGTCTCCTCCAAATGGCTCCCAGCGAAAGGCGGACTCTTTAATTGTGTTATTAGCTGAATTATTAATTGATATGAAAACAGCGTTTTACTGGGCATAAAAAGTCATTTGGAAATGAGATAAAACGTTCTCGGCGCTGCCTGCCTCCAAGCAGAGCTGGAGCGAGGGCTCTGACAGCTTGATTATTCTGCACATTAGTGCAATCTGGTGAGCTCCCAACACGGGGAGAGCTGCGTCCCCCACTACTGTATGCATCAGACCACCTCCCTCTCTTGTTCTCTTTCTTCCCCCCTCATCACTGCCTACTTTGCATTTATGTGGGAGACCTCAGGGGTAATTTTTTTCTTTCTGATCCATCCCAGCGATCATCACTGCAGAGCTGCTAACTACAGCAGTGGTAGGCAAATAGTATTTTCCCTTCAGCCCCACACCAGAAAAGACTGTGCGTCTTCCCCAAACCTCCCTGTGCCCCAAAAGGGAAGAGATTGTTTCCCAAGATGCTCCTTGCTGGAAAGGAGCTGCTTGCATTTCTCTGTCTCCAAGTCCTTTGTGACCCACTGTGGAAATGGTGGTCTGTGTATATATACCTTCTTCTACAGAATGTTCTAGTATTTCACGACGGGGGGGGAGGGTGGTGTGCATGCGTGCATGTCTTGATGCCCTTTCAGCCTTTGTTCAAAACCCTGTCTTTGGACACAAGACACTTTCACTCCAGACAGACCCTCTTCCCCTGGTGCTGAGAGCGGACACCCCTGTGGATGCCCACCATGTCATGCACCCCACTCCCTGGGCCTGCCCCCCTCTCCCATCCCCCTGTCAGCCCCCCAAGGCTTCACAGAGCCGCGGCAGGAGCAGAGCTGCCTTGCAGATAGTGTCGATGAATTTTGAACCTCTGTTAAACAGGCAAAATATTCATCCTTGCGCAAGGTGGGTGATAAACCCCGGGCAGGCCCCTCCCCTACTTTTCTTGACCCCATCAGTGGTAATCTACCCCCACTGACCCACATCTCTAACACGCAGCCAGAGGAGCCGGCAGACATCAGTGATCAATCCCATCTCTTATATGGAAACCTTGTAATTTAGCAATAACTACTCAACCACCATTGACCTGCTAATTAATCCATGGATTTTTTGTTGTGCCTTTAATCGTTGGCCCCGATATCTGAGTCACTTTAGACTGCTCACTCCGCGCAGAGCCTAACCAACTAAATGCTACTTCAGCTCCGTAGTAATAAAACACAGAAATATATTGACTCCCTGCCAGCTCTCACGCTCGCTCTCTGCCTCTCCGCTTGCCGGCTGAGTGCTGGTGTGTGAAGGGAATATAGAGAGGGGAAGACATCGGCCATGAGAGATGAAGTTCAGGACAGAGGTGAGAGAAAGCAAGAATCAGTCACCAGTGACAGGCCAGCAAGAGCAGCCTCTGATCCCTGCTACAGCCTTGCTCTGACAAACTCAAACCTGCTGATCCTCCACCCCGAAATGGGCTTGATGGTGCTAAAAATTCACAGGTGTGCTGTATCCTGCCTCCTTTCTGCCTTCCACCCCTTAAAGAGGAAACCCTTGTTCGCTTGACCACTGTCACACTCACTATATATATATTTGAGATAAAACCCCAGATGGTATAGCAAAAAATTAATCCATGCAGGAGATCTGTATTTTTTTGCTAGGACTTTCAGAGGATCCCTGTGTAAACATGGATGAATCACCACAAATGCAGTTTTCTGAAGTGACTCGCACCTCATGGTGCCTTGCACTGATGTTAAGCTTTGGGAGATGGAAAGGGCAATTTGAAACCCTGACGAGGCAGAAGATGTGGATGCTCAACCCGCTTGGACATTGAGTGACTGTGAACCAGGCCCTCGCAACAGCCATTTGGTAACATGGGTCACACTGGTGATGGGGTTGGGACAGAGATGAAGGGACTAATGGGTGACAGTTCAGTGCTGAGAGCAGAGAAGTAGGAGGAGGTTGTTAACCCGGTGAAGAAAATTCTCCACTAAAAAGTATTCATTTTCATTTGGTTAAAATCAAAATGGAAGCCCTGTCAGCGGCAGCTGATATTTACCCTCCCACATAGAAATAAAGTGGAAAGTGATAATCCCTTCCAGTTACTGCCATAGCTTGCTGCCATCACTTTTGTTGTGGCTGATCCATAGCCCTGAGCCGTTCCCGATGCCCACTTTGTGGTCTGCTGCAAACAAGCACACCACACAACCTCCCTGCCCAAAGAGTTTATGGGCTTCCCTCCAGCTGAGGCCCACGAGCAGGACAGCGAGCGGTGGGAAAAAATACAGGCAACAGGAATAAAACGGTGTCTAGGGGACCAGTGAAGATGAGACAACGCCACAAGCAATCTCTCTGTGCCTTCCCCACGTCGGTGCATCACATGGGCAAATGGAGCAGTGGTGCCCTCAAAGAGCACGGCCTTGGCATGGCTGAAAAGACCGACACACTCCAATGAGATGGGGATGCACTGGCCCTGTCACAAAAACCTACTGTGCCCCTAAGCCAATGGCATAGTAACACTATGACCACACTCCAGTGGCTCAAAAACTATTCTGCTAGCTCATCTGATGCTGTAAGTGGGGGGCAATGGCAGGACAGAGGCACTTATTATTGGAGATGGATATTGGGAAAGCAGTGGTACGGTGGCCCTGTACTTCCTGATCCTAACACTGCTGTTTCCATGTAAATAGCTAGTGTTCCCTAGCCCGCTGTGTCCCCCCGTCCTTTTCTGTCTCTGTAAATAGCAGTGCCAGAGCATGTCCAGGGTACAAAGAGTGGCCAGAACAAGGCTTCCCAGCAACAACGGGTCACACTGGCAACTCCAAGGGGGCTTGGCAGCAGCATGTCTGAAAGTTTCCTTGAGGACTATTGTCCTGATCTGCCCTCTCTTTTTTAATACTGCAAATAATGTTTCCGAAATGCAGGTCATTTGGGGTAATTTATGATCTCTTTCATTGCCAAGAGAGTCTATCAGTAGCAGACCTCCTGCTGGTCAACACTTCAGGACTTTTGAACAGAAAGGACTTTTCTGTGCTTCCCCCAAAACTGTCTAGAGTCAGCATGGTTGGCTGGGAGGAAGCCGAGAATTGCTTGTTTGAGTGCCGGCACATACTGGGTTTGGAGATGCTGCACGGTATAGGCAAAATATCTCAGTGAAAGGACATCATTTTGCTGAATAGCTTTGTCACTGAATTGCCTGATCAAAGATATCGAAATGAACAGAGTCACCATAGGCATAAGAAGAAATGCTTTCTCTCGGTTATAACCTATCTAGTTCTTTTACAGAGCAATTATGAACGGGAGAACCATTTCTGACTTTACAAAAAGATAAGCATTACGAACAGCTCAGCATTTTTGGGCAGGATGGACATTCAACAGACCTCATGTGCTTTAGTAGAGAATTGTAAACGGACTTCATTTTGGAAATGCACTGCTTTACAACATTCTTCCTGCCACACATATGGGTCCAGTCAAATGGCTGGAAGACCAAGACCTCAGTTCAAATCTGCTTCACAAGGGTGTGTTCAGTCTGTGCTGTTAAGCCTTTTTGCTTGCAATCTAATGAACTGCCTTGTGCAAGAGGGGAGGACAGAGCCCTCGTACCTGATGGCTGGCTGAGAGCCCGATGCCAAACCTTGGGTAGGACTATAAGGATCATGAGGTATCTTTAAGCCATTTTTGTATTTGGTAAACCCTTGAAAATTGTACAGATGGCTTTGCCTCCCTATTTACAGGCATGGGGAAGCCAGGAGTAGTTGTATTGCTACATCTCCCTGCATCCCCATGTCCCATGTCTGAAATAAGTCCTTAACACCCAGTGACTGTTATTTGCAGTTAAAGAGCCTTTACACTCATGCTTTGCTGATTAAAGTGCTACTCTAGAGGTGTAGACCTCAGTGGAGCCCTTTAAACCCCAGTGAGAAAAGCAGATCTTTGTTTAAATTAAACCTGAGCTCTTCCACAGAGAGACAAGGGAATCTGCACCTACATTAGTTCAACTGCAAGAAAACTGCACAGAGGAACAAATACGCCACATCCAACCAGCTGTGCAGTGGTGATTGTGCCTATTTATTTCCAGGTGAACACCTTCCCAGAAAGGAGGCTTGTTTGCACTTGGGGTTTAAACCAGATTCAGCCCTCACCAGCTCTCTGAAAATGTCTTTGGGGTTTGTCCCATGAAGATGCTGCCTCCACTACACTATGGAAGAACATCTTCCCCTCATCGCTCGACTGCCTTACAGAGCCCAGTAGCCGCTTTGCATGTACAGTAGGTTTTCCTTGGAGAAACCTGGATGGATGAGAATTAGAGAGTAAAGGAGATGGTAAATTGGTTCAGAACTGAGGCACAACGCTCAGCCTGATATACGATCTCCTCCTCTATTCCAGCAAGACCAATTAAGGTTATTAAAAGAAATCTCACTGCTTGGGATATATACAGGGAGTAACAGCATGAAGGAAACAATCTTGTAGGGAGAGGAAACAGTCAGATGGGAGCTCAGATTGCTTATCCATCTGTGGCTGTTCCTTAGGAACTCTAACCAGGCATTTACAAGACCTCAATCAGCCAGTATCCTTCCTTCCTGGGCACCTTGTGTGTGAATTTCTACTCACCAGCCTTCATGGGAGGCTAGGAAGAACAACTGTGCCCATTTAAAAGAGGGAAAGAAGATTCAATAAATTCTTCGAATTCAAACTTTCAGCCACTAGCATAGAGGAGAATCCAGACAGATTTTCCAAGTCTGACAGCTTACCTCCCTCCTCTCATCCAGTTTCCTGTACTGTAAAGTGGAATAAAAAGTTGAGTTTTTTGCTTTCTTCTAAAAGCAGTCCTCTGCCTCACGTGATTGAGTCTCTACAGCCAACCCCAGAGAATGAGTTGGACCCTTCCCATCTTAGCCAGTCCCAGACAGCTGCCCTACCCTGTCCTCTTACCTCACAAAACCATAAAGTTCGTGTCATACTGTGACACCACAATAGCACAAAAGCAGCACAGGAGCACTTCCCAAGCCAGAGGGAGCTTTCAGCACGGCAGGGGGAATCTGGCAGAGACAGCTTCAGCAGGAGGGATCTGCCCAGTTTGAACTGAACTTCAGCCGCCACCTCTGTTCAAGCAGGTCCCACTCTGCTGATGCTGTACTGGCAGAGCAAGCTCAGGATTACTTTTGAAACTCCTGTCTCCTAAAGCCACTGCAAGCTGCCTGCAGCTTTTTCAGCTATTTGACCATGCTCTTGCGGCACAGGGAAAAATTCATCTCAGTTGAAAGACTGGGGTATAAGAAGTGGAGTGGCATTTCCCAAGTGTCCTCCCCTCAACTCATTGTGGCAGGAGGAGGGGATGGTCCTGCTCAGAGAGAAACAGCCAGAATGAATGATTGCATCCATGCCACTGAAAGATGCTGATGAGAAAAACCCAGGCTCCTGCCTGTCATATTTTCAAAACCCCCAGACACTGGCTCAGAGCCTTGCCTGTCGCTTTCCTTAAGCCTCTGTTGAGGAGGAAGAGTGGAGATCTGGGAGACAGTGTTTAGTGTCATAGACAGTTCGGCAAGAGACAATTTTTCACCCCGTTAAATCCCTCTGCAGAATATTATCTGCTGGTTTTCCCTCTTTTTTATGATTTTCTTATGATTATCTCCTGCTGTTTCTGTCCTCAGCAGCCAAATAAATAAATAGCAGTATAGCTGTCAGCAGCTTTAGCTGAGTAAGACAGCCTTGCAGACAGCCTTGGTGGGCTATACCCCTCCTCACCCTCAGCACTGCTGCCCTCCAGGCAGTATCAGGGTGTGGAGACCCTCAGGTCTAATGGCAAGAGAGGAGTGGGAAGGGGCTGAGAGTGTAGCCTCCTGCTCCTCTAACCATCTTTTACAGGCACATGTTCCTGTCTCATCTGTGAAAGACGATGAAGATGATGATGATAACATTAACAGCAACGTGATGAGGGAGGAGTGCTGTGAATATTTAACCTCCTTTCCTGCACTTGGAGCATGTTTTTATCATCATCCCACAGCGCAAATGAAAAAAACAGTGTCAGAGGGGTGAAGGGACCTCCATGGGGTCACAATGCCAGTCTGTGGCAGACCCAGGAGTAAAATCCAGCCAATCCGATAGCAAGGCACTGGTATCTTCCCCATGAAAGAAATCTACCATTTAAAAAAAGAAATGCACTTCTTTTTCTTGCATACATGTATCCTTTACCTCCTACCTTCCCTACTATTTCCTTTTCTCTGCCCAGTTTATTTGTATGGCAGCTGCACAGGTGTGCAAAGCAGTTTACACACAAACGGAAAGACAAGATGCCAGCACAAGGGGACTTAGGATCTGGACACCACTTTCACTCATAGCTCAGGAATTCCTTTGCAGACTCATTTTTCTACACAGCTCAGGGATTTCAGTCCCATTGGGTCTATGTTTAATTCATATCTTACGATTCTCTGAGATCCTTTTCAGGTACTGATCCTGTCTTTTTCATGATCTCGGGGCTCAGATGTTGGGCTTTGTTCTTCCATATACAGATTTATTCTTCTTCTCTCTACTCAGATAAAGCTCTTCCTCTACTCCAGCCTCCATCTTTGGTCTTGCTCTCTCATTGCCTTTTTCTTCTTCTGCTTTCAGCTTATCTTCCTCATTTTTTGCTCCTGAGCATTCTTCTCTTTGATTTGACAGTTCTCTGTTATAACACGTTTCCTTACAACCTTCTTCAAATGCCCTCCCTAGCTCCCACATCTAGCTCTGCTCGTGCCTCCGCTCCTTCCCAACTTGATGGTTAGGCAAGTGCTGGATCTTATCTAAAAGATACTCCTTTGCAGGGTACACGCTGTATCAATAACACAATGCGCTTCTCACTGCATATATACCAAACTGACTCATTTTTAACACAACCATGGGAAGCTAAGTCCCAGGGCAGGGCACTAGCAGTGCCAGCAGCTGCAACAAAGCAAGGTTGGCTAGTTTTTGACAATGTGAGATATCTTAACCCAGCAGTTGCTTATTTGCTTAGCCTGACCACTTGCACATACATTTTTAAAGACAAAAATGACATTTACTTACTTCTTATTTCTCCCACCCCATGTAACACACAGGTCAAAAAAGCAGAGGAAGGGGCGAGGTCCATGTCTAGCCATCTACCATGCCACAAACATGAAAACCTCTCACAGTTCCAGCTCTTCTCTCAGCGTCTTCCAGACTTCAAACTACAGTGTTGATGGGAACAAAAACAAATCTATTTGCTTGGGGAAGGAGAAATTTCTTACCCTTTTTTATATGGATGGTGTGATTTCATCTAGCAAAGAAGTGTCAAGCCGCTCCCAGCTGTCGCAGGAACTGGCTTTTATCTGACAACACTTTGAGAACCCAAAGTTTTTGAAGACATGAAAACAGAAGCTTCATGCCTTATCCTGCTTTCTGATTGTGATCTCTTTCCTAGCACCAGAAAGTGCAAGGGTCAAGTCAGTTAGTTTGCACCTATTCCCACAAATTTTTAGGAGCTCCATCCACTTGATGCAATCTTCTTCAACCATTGCTTTCCCTCTATTAGCCATCATGCCTACTTTTAAGAGTTTTCTTCTGATTAGGTAAAAACTCAAGGTGTGATCATCATAAAACTGAGACAAAGCTAGCCCTCATGAAATTGGACATCACAGCACTTTCACACTTCCTACACCCATTGACTGGGTCAATGCAGCAACTTCACAGCTCCTCTAAGTTGTGCCCAGACGACCTGAAACTCAAGATACTGGGAACCACTGGAATACAGTCGAGTCTACAAGGCTTGCGCAAGTACAGACAATTATGACCTTAGGTTTAAAAATAAATGAAAAAAATAAAAACAACAAACTTTCTGTGGTTACTTTCCTGGCTTTGAAGGCTTTAATCTCCCTTGCCTATTGCTAATATAATGTATAAGAATATTATAACAATATCTGCTGTCCTCAAATTGCAGGGCTGAGGTGATTTGGACCCTGCTGCAGGGACTGCCCCAGGCACTCTCCAGTGTGCGGTCCCATGCTCCTCTTCAGTCTCTCCTCAGCCTCCAGAGCCCCCAGCTACCCCTGCAAGCTCCCAGCTACCCCTCTGAGTTCCTGCCCACTCCTCTGAGCGCTCACCTGCCCCTCCGAGCCCCCACCTACACCTCTGAGCCCCCCCCACTCCTCTGAGCCCCCCACCACTGCTGTTCCTGGCCCTCCACACCTTATCTCTGCTTCTCCTGTGTCTGTGAGAGCTGCACCCTCCCACCAGCAAGAGGTCAGTTCAGGTGAGGCCCAATCTCCTCTCCAGAAGCTGGACTAAAAGCAAGAGTGAGGGAAGACAGAGGAGCACACAGGCCAGGGGGCTGAGCTCTCTCTCCTCAACGAGAACCGCTGGTTGCTGCTTTGTCTCTCTCCCCTACCCAAAAACTTCTCTCCTTAGCTGAGGAGAGAGCATGAGCCCCTGCAGCATCCCGCATTGCCTCCCCATGCGGCAGGCAGAGGCGAGGGCAGCCAAGTGGAGAGCTCTCTCCTCAGGCTATAACAAGCAGAAGCTTCTGGAGCCACAGACAGGCAGAAGTATTTTTGGCAGGAATTAAATCAAGAATACTTAGGAAGCAGCCTGGGTAGCCAGAGAAAATGCAGCCATAATCGACAGCTCAGCCTGCCATGCCTTCCTCCCCATAGCCCCCCAAAGACAATCAAAATGAAATTATTACTGCCCTCTCAGTACCTAGGTCTGGGCAAACATGCCCTAGTATCAAAACCACAAGGCACAGCACCTCGTGGGAGCTCTGCAGGTTTCCCTCGGCCCTTCCTGTGCTTTACAACCTGGAGCGATGCTATTTCATGCTGACCTCTTAGCGGCACCCCCTCGTCCCCACCAAAAACCCACTGTATCTTGAGTGAGCCAAGGGAGATGAAAAATGAGCAAGGCAGGAACACCGCTGCAGGCATGGAGACGGACTGGGAAGGGCAGGGAGTCAAGTTTGCCAGACACCATTAACGAGTCGAGGAGGCCTGGTTGCTACATCAAGGCCATTCTCAAAGCTCAACTTTGCTGCTCCAAGCTAAGGGGAGAAGGGGCTGAGATCCCAAATTTCAGAGCCTAGAGATCGGTTGGCCTGTGGTGCCCCGGGCATGGGTCCCAGGGTGGCAGAGGCCCTGCAGGGAGTCAGGCCAGCCCGGGCATCAAGGGCGGCCAGGCGGGCAGCGCCGGGGGAGGCAGGAGGGCAGCAGCCATCGGAGAGCTACGGCCAGTGAAACGCTGGCAGGCAGAGCCAGCGCCGCCGGGAAGCACGGGTCGAGCCTGGAGCCACACAACCATCGGTGCCACAGGCAGCAGAGCATGGCGAGGGCTCCATGAGCAGCAGCTGGCGCCGAACTAACAGCCCGCCCGCTGGCATGAAGCTGGGAGGGCTGGGCAGCATCCCGGGAAGCAGAGAGCAACCATGCTCCTGGGCGAGGCGGGCAAGGCAGCTGCTTCATACAGCCTCTGCTTCCCAGGTCTTTAACGCGCAGCAGTCCTTTGCCCACCCACGGGAGCTGGCAGTCCAGCAGAAGGATCTCCCCAGGGAGAAGAGGGAGAACAGCGGAATAAAGCAGTGAGAGCACACTGTTTGTACTGAGTGTTGGTACGAGTACAGATCTGCTGGGGCACCGAAATAGGAAATAGAGAATACACGGTGGGAACAACAAGCTGTTGTGCTTGGTCCCGTGCGAAGTCAGAGCAAAATTGCAGTCCCTGCTGCAGTTATTATACAAGGTACAAGGCAAGGGTCAGCCACTGAACCCCAGAAAGGAAGGAAAGGAATTATTAGGCCAGAGCAAAGCTGTCAGCACTCTGGAGTAGTAGCAAAACCACCAGTCCCTTTTTCTGTAACGATCATCAGGCTTGCATACTGTGTTTGCGTGTTGCTAGGTTTCCTGATCCACGCTTCCCAATTACCAAGAAACTCAGTTTGGGAAGCTTTTGCATGCATCGGTGTTTTTTCTTACCCTGTTTCTGCCACAGAGCAGCTCAGGAATGGTTTTTACCCCTGTGCCTTCCAACAAGCCTTAAACGTTGAGAGAGTACTACTGAGCACCCGTCACTACAGGAAAAGCAGGGTTGAACACTGATGAAGAGCTTGACTATGCCTTGTTCATGTAATGCCTTAACTGGCATCAGTGAAAGCGCTGCAGGAGCGCAGTGAGCAGCCTCCATCCCCACGTGTAGAAATACCACTGCCACACTCGTGAAGCTACAGCTAGAGGGGAATTGAGCTGTTCCCTTCCACTACACTGTCGAATGTAATTTACTCCCTGGCATTGTGTGATCAAGTAAAGGACGGGCAATAACATACAGAGCAGCTTATCCAGGAGAATGGCAACCTCACCTCTTCAGCTTTTAACTGAGCCTGACTCCAACTTAAGACAAGCATTCGTACCTCCACTGCAGTGTTGCCATCCCCGGTACTTGTGGTTGTGAGGCAGAGAAGGCAGCAAGGGTCTCTGGTATATACTGGGGAAATCAGCATGCCAGTAAAGGCAAAATCTCAAGGCTTTCCCCCTGGAGGAGTAAAAGCTGTTTGGAGCAGTGTGTAAATTCATGGCAAGAAGCAATAAAGGTGAGTTTTATACATTCCCATTATTGCTTGTACGTCTTTGCAATAATGTTTATTGACATGTTTGAATGGAGCACAAGCTGCAGTTCGGTTCAACTGCCTGTGAAAATGGGACATTTGTCAAGAAACAAACCTTACAGATCTTAGCAGCTCCTCTCTTCCCAGGTATTAGTTGGGAAATACTGGAAAGGGTATGGAACACCAGGGAAAAGGCATCTGCTGAGATGCCTTGGATGCCCCTGAGATGCAGAGACGGAGGGGGAAAGCTCAGCAGATTAATTAGGAGCATCTTACTTTGCATTGACACTCATGCACAGCCTAAAAGTACGCATGCACATCTATTACAGAATCCCTATGAGGCACAATAAAATTAACCTCGCATAGCCAGAGAGATATACTACAAACATGTCTTGTCAAAGGCACTTGGCATGGCTTTAGCCAACATACCCTGCAAGAACTTGGCCATGACTTCCCTTGACGTGCAGAAATGCCCTTGCTCCTGCTTTCTACCAGGCCCTGTTCTATGAGGTGAGGAGCCTCTTCTGACTCCTCTGAATTTTAAAGATCCCTGAAGACATGCAGCACATTTAAAATTCATTAAACGCAAAAGACATTCTTCTTCAAGAGTTATCATGTTGGAACTGAATGCCCCAGATTTCGACAAGGCTTGGACCGGGCTCTTAGTCTGGTCTGCTACAGACAGAGAAACGACATCAAGTCATGCCAGGTCAAAACTTTTGGATTTGAATCCCTGTGCTGAGCTTTAGACAGCCGACATTTCCAAACATATCACGCTCTGTTGTTCTGCTTCAGGCACGCTTCACGTCTCATCACCATTTTTACAGTAAAAACTCATGATATGTGGCTACTTTGTTTCCACAAAAAGCAAGGCTACCACACAGTTCATGCACTTCAGTCCCTGTTCTGTAGATGATGGTCTCCCACCCTGTCCCAGCACCGGCTCTGCCAGTACCTTTCACTCCTAAGTGGCAATTATTCCTGTCACACATCTTCTCCACATGTGGCACTCATGCCCAGACAAACTAGACCTAGCCTTGTGGACCCCTCCCTCCTCAGCATCCTGAAATGTCACTTTTCATTAAGCTTCATAAACCTTTCAAGTGACAATTCTCTTTGCATTCATTCCCGCACCAACCCAGGGAATCGGAATGGCCTCTGGTTAACATCACATCACTGCTGTGGCTTTGTTTTTGTGCATGTTGATCAGAAATTACCTGGCTTAGAGAAAGTAATTTAGTGATAAATGATTGCCCATTCAGAGGTATCTAGTTTCAGCCATAGCTGCCAGGTATTAATCTATTTGTCAATCCTTTCAGATCTTCTGCACTGATGAACAGTCGTACAACTAAGGGGCAAGAGCAACTCTCAACTCTGGAAAGTGAAGACCCCTCTTTGGAGGGCAGAGAATAGGGCAAAGAACGTGTTCCACACCTTTTCAGCTGCATTTTCAAGGTGCTCTTGAAGCAAGGAGGACCAACTGGGAGGAATTAGTGGGGGCCAGGGTTCCAGCTTTGACCTTCAAAGAGGCTTTTAAACAGAGCTCAAAAGCAGGAATAGCATAGATTTAAGTCGCAAAAGTGCCTGGGAGTGACTAGATGAAACAGAGTGGGAACATGCCAACTTATACAAAAAAGCCAAAATTTTTCATTGTTATCAGCTTACCCTGAACTTTCAACAGGCGGATTCCCACAATGAAATTTTTGGACATAAAGGGACAAAAAGTTAAGTGAGTAGCTGGACTCCTCACCTAGGATATGCAGCTCTCAAGATCCAACTCCTCTTCTGCAACAGGAGTTCAAAGCTCACACCTTCCACCCTTCCTAAGCACTGCCACCTCTCTTTGGTACAATAACTAACTACTTACAAAGGGTAGGAGGTTTACACCTCTTTTATGCTCGTTGATGATTCTGCCTTAGGGACAGCAAACCAGAAAAACAACAGCTTTCGAACACCAGGACGAAGAATGTAACCCACAATCTGTTTTGGCCATGGTATAAAATCAGAGTAATTCATCCAAGCCTGCTTGTTTGTAGAATGCATAAGGATTGGCACACGCAGCTCACAGGACAAGTTATACCTCTCCAGCTAAGAGAGGAACTCCCAGTAACCTTCAGGATGAGTCTGAACTCTACATGCAAATGCGTCTGAAATTCTATGGTGCATCATTTGATACATTGATCCAACTTTCACGCTTGTGGTTCCCAGACACAGAGAGGTCACAACATACACCAAACTTTGAAATTTACAGCCTATTTTCATCATATCAGTCAGAAAAACTCCAGAAATGATTCCTCAGTCTTTTTCTGGATTTAGTATATTGCTATGGGACATCAGAAAAATTCCTGGCTTTAAACAACTGACCTATGGAGAAGTTTGAGGAGCAGGCAGACATCTGACCCTTTACCAGAGTCCTGACAGAGAATCGGACTCATACAGTGGCCTTGGTGCAAGCTCCTCTTTAAAGAATCAGAATAATTTGACAGTGCTTCCTGACGCCCCATATTTAGGGTTCCTGGAGAAAAACGCTTCTTTTTTGTGACAGGAAACTTCTTGTCCCCCTTTGGTTGGTGCAAAAGGTCTGTGCCTTCCCTTTCCCCCTGCTCCCTGTTGGGCTGCAGTACTGTTTTGTTGAGCTGTTCAGGTTTGGAGGCTCCAGCAGTGAGCCAGGGACAGATCATGATCTGCCTTACCAAGCCCTGCAGGTAACAGGGCATCAGGCACTTCTTGTCTCGAAAGCAGATGTGCAAGGCAGCTGGGACCCTTCCACCAAACCTCTCCTCCTCCCGCCTACCCCGCTTCCCTCCGTGCTCCACTTGCTCTTTATCTTCCTCTCCCACAAACCAGTGAGAGCTGATATTTGGAAACAATTCCCCCCCTCTCCAACTTGGCCCCCAACTCCCCTCTTTCTCATGACTGTGCCTCGGGCAGAGCCATGACGGCTGCCAATGGCAGCTGGGACCGCTTCCCCCTCTGCTCAAACGCAGGAGAGGCGAAGAGGAGGGAGCACTCTCACCACCCCCAGGCCTCGGCACCCCGCCATGGGCATGGGCTCCCTCCGCCTGCGGCCGGCCAGGACTCAGGCAGGTGCGACGGCGTCGGCGGGAGCTCAGGCAGACTCCCAGGCCCCCGGAGCGGTGCCGAGAGCCTCTCCCCCCGCCTTCGAGCCAGCAGGTTTACAAGCCCCCAATTCCCAGCTACAAGCGCGGCTCTCCGTGCCAAGGAAGCAGCGGCGCGTGCTGTCATTCACGCTGCTGGAAGGCCGCTCCTGCCAGCGTCCGCGGCTACCGCACCAGCTGCTCGGGGCTGGGAGCAGATGGCGGGACGGCACACCTGACAGTGAGCAGACCTTCCAAGGACGAAGGGGGAGGAAGACTCTGCACACGGCGTGGCCAGCCGTGCGAAGATGGAGCAAGAGTACCCACTCCTCCCTGTCTTCTCCACCCCCTCAAGCCACAAGAAGAGATTTTCACACTAGGGTAGACCTGGACAGGTGTCACTGATACCTCTAAACTCGTACACTTCTCCTGCCTCAGCTCAAAGGCCCTGTGTCTGAGCTAATTACCGAGCACATTGAGCTAATTATCAAGCAAAATACCAGCTCAGCCTTTCCCATGAGGATGTAAGAGCGTTTTCTTCGGGAGGGCTCAGCTACTTTAAGCCCACTCCAACCGCTAGAAACCGTAGTGCTACAAAAGGTGAGAGCTCTGGCCAAGGGCAAACGTAATTCTTCTCCAGCCTTAGTCCATCCCAAACAGAGATGACGACAGAGCTCCTCATCTTCCCATCTCTCCCAGATGAAGTTACCGAAAGGAACGGATACAGGAGAACATCACACAGCGCAAGGGATATAAAACTGATTCTGTCGCACACAATCCATCCCGAAGAACTGATATGTGAGCGCACATACATTTAAATATTTGAAAAGCATCTTTTACAATGAATATCAAAATGACTTACAATCCAAGTCAGAGAAAAATGCCCTTACTTCTCCCTATCTCCCTTTTCTCATTATAGAGATAAATCCCGGGTGCATCTCTCAGCTGCAGAGGGAGACTGAAGAATATATATATATATATAAAATCATATATATATGTGTGTGCATGTGTGCGTATGTGCGTGTGTATAAAATATACAACAGTAATAATCTCAAAAATTTTAAGAGAAGCTTGCTGCAGAATACAGCCAGTCTGGGAGATCAGAAACTCTGGGTAATAGCCGAGGCCTCTCTCTTCCCCTCTGCGAAGTGGGTGGGAAAAGAGTCCAGGTAGCAAATGCATGGGCTTGCACTGTGTAGCAGAAAGTGAGAGGAAGGCAGGAGGATGGAGCAGGAGGGATGGTTGCGTGCGTGTCGCAATAGCGCTTGCGGCCCAGCAGCCATGGACAGTCAGCACTGTCAATGCCAAGCATGCAAGCAACACAAGCACAGGCGCTGCACCTATCCCAAGATTTTAAATCATGCCAATTATAGAGTGGTCTCCTTTCCATTGCATTCTTATTTTATAATGAAAACTGAAATGAACCGTGACTTCAGAAGCTCAGTCTTGTTTTCTGTTTCGTTTCTTTCCTGTCAAACTCCCCCCAGCTACTGTGGAACTCAATCAGGAGTCTTGGCAGTGCTGCTGCCACTGCAACCGTGCTGCTCCGCACGTCGCAGGGGATGCTCTGACGCGGGGGGAGCAATTCACATTTGTATACATTGAGATGGAGATATGCTGCTCTTGTAATTAGAGGACTTCACCTCTCTTCCCAACCCTGGTCACACCTGAAAGTATACGCAACAGCACAACCATGTCTCAGTGTACTTTTCTCTTGCTTCTCTGTGATTCCTATTCAATTCACGGGCCGTTTATTTGAACACATTTTGTGCCTGAACCTCTCAGTTTCTAAGTGCTTTGCTCTATGTAAATACATATACGTTCATAGGTTTTGAGCTGTGTGCCTTCACTGTGGACCTGGGAACACTACTGTATGCGCATCCCCATGACAACCTCCTGGTACGACGCCACGGCCTGCGAAACTGTAACACCTTTCCCTGGCGCAATGCACAGTGTGATGTCCCACCTACACGAGGCTGAAGAATCCTGTCAGTACTCCAATAAACATTCCCAACCCTGAGTCATGCAAACATCATTAATCAGTTTTCTAGAAAATAGAAAGGATTTCTAAACAGTAAGAAAAGTTCATTTTCCCCCTTCTTTTTGTCATTTTATGAGCCTCAAGGGTGGATGCAAGCCATATATTCAAGCCTTGCTCTGCCACCAAAACCGCAAAAGGTTTAGAACAATTTACTTTCAGAAGCAGGGGCATCTGGTAAAGCACAAATTATCATTGAGACACACGACAAAAAATTCCAGAATTGGTAGCACTGCGACTGCCTTCAGTGTAGAAACCACAAGAAAGATACAGATTTGTGAAGTGGCTTGCCTGAAGCGTCACAACAAATAAGAAGAACAGTGAGAAATGCAGCGTAAGTCTCCTGACCCACAAACATGTTTTTCCAATCCGAACAGGCTGTTGCCGTAATGTGTGGACGCCTGGACGAGGTCCTGTGCAACCTGTTCTAGGTGACCCTGCTTTGGCAGGGGGAGGTTGGACTGGATGCTCCACAGAGGTCACTTCCAACCCCTACCATTCTGATTCTTTGTGCTCTCATGACCCCGTGCACCCAAATGAACAGTTCTCTGTTATATTCTTAACTATACACGTGCTGGATGCCAGGATTTTACAGTTGCGCCTGCCACGCAGGAGGAGCACAGCCTCCTACTCCCGCAGATGCACCGCTACATTTACGCAGCTGCACATACTTTTCCACACATGTACCCTGTGACAAGACGCAGTGCTTGTGCAGTTACAAGCATATGCTAAGGCTGCTACATGTGCAGGATTCCAGAGTCCAGTATATGTGCCCTGGATAACTAATCAGAGTCCTCTGTGTCTCTTACTGTTTGAGCCTTGTAAAAAGTGACAGACGCATGCATTTCTCCTCAGCGTTGACTCCTGGGCATAGCAGTGCTTGCATGGACCTAGCTGTTGAACAAATGATCAGCCAGTTGTAATGTTACTTTAAATGCAAGTTTGTGTATTGGGTCTGGGAACAAGCCCGGGAGATGCAGTTGAAACTAACACAGTCACTCTGAGTACAGGATCTGCATAAATCACTGTCCAGTATATTCATTCCTATTGACAGATTAATTCCTTTCTCAGGTTTTGCTTAAAAGTGTACAACTGAATACTAATAACAGTCCCCAGAGCTGCAGTAATGTCACTCAAGGCAGGGTGAAAGATGCTGGAGGGAATGATCTACGGCCTTCTTGCTCTGGGAAGCTCCAGCTGCTCCAGCTCCCCGGGCCGGCAGCTGGCAGCTGTGGGTGGAAGCAGCCAACTCCTCACCTTGAGAGTGGATGGGATTACCCACGTCTCTAATTCTGGCAGGAGGCAGCACTGTAAGGAACGCTGTAGAGACACTACACCAGGAAGAAAACAGCTTAAAGTCTGCCAGAGTAAAGCTGGAAATAGCGACGTGAATCCTCATCTCCCCATAAAACTACACAGCAAGGGTGCTGGCCGGAGAGACAGGGCAGGCAGCAGAGCAAGGAAACTCCGAAATGTTTCCCAGCCCCAGCTGATTCCTGGCTGCATTTTATTCTCTGCTCCTGAAAAAAACGAATGCAAAGATATTTTCATTTAATCAAGTCTCCCAGCCGAGGTGTCAGGCACAGAGAAATCGCTTGTCACTCCAATGCTTCCCAGCATGCGCTCGCTGCACCAAGGAATGGAGGGCAAAGGGATTACAGAATTAAGCAATACCGGTACAGCAGCCGGAGAGTGGCCAAGATTTACCTGTCACTCGGAAGAAAACTCCATTTCATTTCATGATTTACTAAGAGTGAAAGGTAAAGTGGTGGGGCCTGGCCAAGTCCTGGGATCTATAAGCAGGCATCGTCAAACCATCAGCCCGTGACAGCCCACACCAGGCAACTTAACCTTTCCCTGGGCAAGGCAGAGCAGCTGCACAGTAATCCCTTGGTTCAGGCTTAGGTGCAGGCTCCTAGACTCCTATCAGGCTTCACCACTGTCTGTCAGTCACCTAGAGGACCAGCTTTATCCCTTCTCAGGTCTGACTCTGCAGGTCTGGTAAGGTGGCTTCCCAGCTCCATGGCGTTTGCATAACACCAGAAAGCCTGAAATGAAATGCTTGTCTACACTGTGCGATGCCCATCTGATTTCTTGACAAGGTCCTGCACATTTCAGGATAAAGTGTGAGAGCAGAGAAAAAGGCCAGTTCCTCTGCCCCACCTCTCCCTTTTATGCAGGCTGCTTGCACCTGGCTGTCTCCAGCAGCAGAACTGGCAGGACCATGGGAGTCCATAGCACTGTGTTTGCCTCTGCTGATGACAAACGACCCTTAAGGCAGTATCTGTTTCTGCCCATACTCCTTCTTTAGCGAAAACACTCTTTTTTTTCCCCTCAAAAAATAGTCTTGGCCTGTATCACTCCTAACTCTCTTCTCCACCTGCTCATGTAGAGATATGATCAGAAGTCCTTGGGACAAAGCCCTCTGAAGTAATATTTTGCTCTTCTATTTTATAGTGCACACTTCTGTCCTATTTCATCCCATTAGAATTCCCACCTTCCCCAAAGATCCCACCTGCCTCCTTCTCTGCCTGCTTCTCTTCCTCCCCGGCTGTACACTGGTTGGGATGGTCTAGTCAGAATGAATTCCCATTACACCTTCCTTGCAAATGATTGTAGCCCCTTTGTCACATTTTGATTTGTCTTTCTCCCTGCATTTTGGGTTGTGGTGCCTCCCCCATCACTCTGCCAGACCACCAGAACTGAGAGCTGAGAAGGGCAAGTGATAAGCTCCTGCCAAAAGGCACGGACCAACAACTTTGCAGATATCAAGGGGAGCACCGGAGTGAAAATCAGGAGTTTGCAGCTGGCCGGCTGTTGTTCTCTAGCTTGCTGAACCAAATTCCAAAGCTGGATGTCTCTCAGCTTGGAGAAAAATCTAGTTCACTTGACTGTATTTCAGGTTGTAAAAAGTGTAAATAGAGCACTTTTAAAAGCCAGGTGTACGTGAAGGCAGATTAATCCCCAAGCGTCATGAATCAATGCAACACGGTTTCATACTGCAACGATAACCATTCTCAGGCTCTCTATCTGTCATCCAGCTTTGTTCCTATTGATTGTGTCCCACCATAAACTCAACTGCACCTCAACGCCAGCCAGGGCCTTTCTCCTGCCCCGTTTCAGTGCTGAGAGCACACTGCCTTCCAGCTCAGTGCAATGGTCCCAGCCTCACACAGCTCAGAGTCCTCATGCTTCTGCTTGGTGTCTGTATTATAAATGGACCTGAGAATGACATAAAACACTGTTTTGGTCCACACAGGTGCTGGCTAGCTCTTGGCTAGACAGATGACAGCACACATGATGCTGGAATCAAAAAGCAATACCTCTGCTAAAGGAATATCTGCCTCCTCCTGCTCTGCTAAAGGAACACGTGCTGGTTACACTCATGTCCTAGACAGTGTCACCTTTACCATGCAAGCTGCATCTTGCTCCTCATTATGAGCTTATATGCTGAGCAGCACCCTGCTTACACAGGAACTACAGGCCATAAATACCCCATGAAGTGCACATATTCTGCCACTAACCAAAGACTTTCCAGGTAGTTTTGATGCTCTGCTAGCTCCCCATCTTTTCTCGTTCCTCACCCCTCCATCCCAGCCTCTGTGTTTTCTTCTGTTTAGATTGTCCTTGAAAACCTTGAAATCCACCAATGCACAATTACCTTTAGTGTCTTTCTGCTTTTCAGTTTCTTCCACCCACCTTTTTCGTCCTCTTCCTCACTCCATTCACCTGCATGCTCTCTTATTCACTCTGCCTATGCTCACGCCATACATTTTGCCCCCCCCCAATACCTCCGCTGTTCTCTGCTTCCAAGCTCCTCTATCAGTCTTTTGCTTTTGCATTTCTTAATCTACCCTGAATTGTCCTTACTTTGCTGTTTTTAAGCAAAATTAAGACTGCCCATGAATATAAGTGAAAGGAACCTCCCTAGACACTTTTAAATCTTCCAAAAACAAGCCCCAAGGCTCAGTCAAAGCCTTTTTGCCTAGGAATAGCTACACAAAAAGGCTCGCGCCAGTTGCACAGTTAGTTCTTCACACACACACCAGGAGGTACTTGTCTGATCTACTTTAACTCCAAACAGTGGCACTGAAATACCATTAAGATTCCCTTCTTTGTCCTTCTTTGGGTCAGCGCTAGGCAGAGCTGAAGGGTAAACACAGATTAACTGGTTTATAGCCCTTCTAATTTGGCCAGTACAGTGCTTCTCATGCACATCCACTGCTCTGTACACCCAATAATGCATGATTTATCTTATTTCCACTGCCGGTAAATTCCTGAGACATCCCATTTCTGATACAGATTTATAATATTGCTTCTCCAGAACAAAGGCAAGGCCACAGTGCTGGTGGGGTGTGGTGGTATAGCTGATCACCTTATTTAGGTGCAAAATTCTTCAACTAAGCATGCCTGGACTTGACATTTTTGCCTCAGCCTTCACCCACAAGCACCTGGAAAATCAAGAAAATCAAGGAGCTAAGCCTGGCTCCGCAAAAGAAAAAAGATGGACAAATGTGGCATGCATTTTGAAAAATGGGAGGACTGGGGGATTAAAAAGCAGAGAGCTTAGTTCTGGTTCCCTGGAACTGACTAGGACAAATAACCAGACTACTTTTAAGCACCTGCAAGACAACAAGGAGATGAGTAACAGGCAACATGCACTTGTCAAGGAAAGTCATGCCAAACCAATCTAATCTTCTTCAGCGAAAGGGTAACAGGTCTTGTGGGCAGCAGAGAAGCAGTTCAGCCATACATCTTGACTTTAGTAAGCTTTCTGACACCCTTTCTCCCGACTTTCCTACAGGCAAGCTCAGAAAATATGGTCTAGATGAATGCACTATATGATGACTACAAAACCTGTTGGAAAACAGTACTCAGAAAGTAGTTACTGATGGTTCACTGTCAAAATGCAAGGATACACCAGCGGGGTTTCTGCAGGGATCTGTTCACAGCCTGGCAATATTCAATATTTTCTTTAATGACTAAGATAAAGTCTGTTTATTGAATTTACAGATGACAGCAAGCTGAGAATGTGTGCACACGGAAGATAGGTATAGAATTCAAAATTATGTCACCATATTTACAACATGAAATGTTAAAAAGTAGAATAAAATACTGTATGGGCATGTGCAAGGTATTGCACTTTGGTAGGAATAACAGCCTTCACTGACACAGGATGAACCACCAGGAAGTTAGCAGCCTGCCAGAAAAGGAGGTTACAGTAGAAAAGGCAACAGCAGACCAAAAGCTCAACATGAATCACCATTGCCTTGGTAGTAAGCAAAAAGCAAATGCCACGTAAGTATACAAGGGGACAATTAACAAAGCACAGAAACTAATCTGGTTTAGCTAACACTGGTGGGAGTCAGCTGGAGTACTGTGTCCACCTTTCAGTGTGGACCTGCTGGAGAGAAAAGTGATGAAGCCAGTGATAATAACCAGAAGTGGAGAAAGCGCCATTTCTAAGGGAGCTTGAATGCACTGGGGCTGTTTACTTTAGAGAAGACAAACAAAAACTTTACAAGTTGCAGGGGAAAGTAAAGAGTGAGAACAGTTTGTTCTGCATATCCATGGTGAATACAGCAAGGAAAGTGCGGGTTAAATTGCAGAAAGGGAGATTAAGGTTAGAATTCACCTCTGAGATCTAGTGGTAAGGACATTTAAGCACCAGAAAAGACTGCCTTGGGATGCAGAGATCCCACCGTTGGAAGGTGTTTTAGAGTCGGCTAGATAAACATGTCAGGAAACACCTCAGTACAGCCGATCCGGTCTTTGGGCAGTGGGATGAATGAGATCCCCTCACCAGGTTACTTCTAGCCATCTCACCATGAAAAGTTGCTCTCTCACCCAAAACACTAGTCCATGTACCATCCTTTCCTCACAGACATACGAAAGTCACGAAAAGTAAACGAGACTGCTGGTCCATCTGCTGCCATGCCATGTAGTGCTGCCAGTGCTGAACGGTGACAGCGACCATCCCACAGCGTACCTGTCTAACTGCATGGGTTTAACCCAGCCGTGGCATGGGTTAAAGCTTTTCTTTCCACCTGATTAAATAGATAAGCTTATGACGCAGCCCATGAGGGATTTACTCGTCGACATCACTGGGGATGACCCCACCAACGTAAGAAGCCAAAGCAGCAGATCTCAAAATAGGGGTCTTGACTCCAACAAAAAAGTCTGAAATCTTGGAGGAAAGATCACTGCCCCTGAAAATGGGGCATCAAGAAGAAAAGTTTGGAAAGTGCTGAGCTAAGGGCTTTTTCTCCAAGAATCTGACAACTTTCCGGCTCAACTGAAAGCTGTTTTGCGACGCAAATCCTGTATCAAGGTAGTGCCATTTGTAACTCTATATTCCTCTACAGTATAAGGAGCAGCAGGACAGACACAAGCTCCTGTAGCAGTGACCTGGGTTATCAGGCAGGTCTGTGATTAGAGCTGCTCAGAAAATGGAATTTTGTCCATGGGGAAACCACGCTCTCCGACACTTTCCAAGCAAAAGCACTCTGACTGTACATTCCCATCCTCCTCTTTGCCTGTGTGTGGTTACAACAGCCTCTGCCAAGTGGGGACCAATTCCAGGGGCCAGTCCAGGCACCAATCCCCAGGTATTCCTCAGTGCATGTCCCATGCTTAGCTGTATGGGATCTAGGCAATCTGGACTTTGAACATAAATCACAGGATGAGAGCAGAACACCAGAGCATTTTTCACAACCTTTTTAATGAAGATATTCAGGTCTCAAAATGGTACTAGCTGAAAGGACACTCATGCCTTTTGTTTTCTAACAGTTCAGTGGTGGGAATATGAATGACTGCATGACTGCATAAAAGGTATAAATACCAAGGGAAGAGAAGAATACCTTGGTTCAGTCAAAACGCATCTAACTGAGGAAGAAACAACACCAAGAAAAACAAAATAAAGGCTTGGGGTGAAGGACTACTTAGCTGAGAGTTTGACACCCCATACATAATTTTCACCAAGAAAATGCAAGATGCCTTATCTCTTGTGCCTTTGCATTGACATGCAAAACAACCGCAAGATTAGATCCCTGTAAACATGCCTGCTTGTACATATGCATGCCTCCTAGTGAACAGAACTACTGCTCTGTGAGGCCACTTCCCTTTCTGTGATTTTCTGAGCCTCTGCTGATTTCCTCTTGTGGAGTCTCCAGATGGTGTCCTTCCCGAAATGGAGGCTCAGTGCTCCCCTGGACCCTCACATGGTTAAGCACTTAGCCATCGCCACAATGAGAAACACCTTTTACAATTCAATTTGATCTTTCTCGGGGATTACTAGAAGCACCTACTCTTGTGGTAGTGAAATGTTAGGCTGCAATAAATGATTTCACCGTAAGAGGTTTTAACTGTCATAGGCATCAAAATGGCTTTGCAATGGTTATGAGTAGATTTAACTCAGAAGTTTGACAGTCCCATGTGCTCAACAACACACTGAACGATTCAGTAATGATAGCATACACATGTCCCCAGGGGACCCCAGTGTGAAGATGCACAGACAGAGCTCACCGCCCCATCCCCAGAAACAACGAGGCATCTCACTGCCTTGGCTCTGTTCGGGCAGGGAACCAGCCTTCCTTTCAGATCACATTGTTAGCGTCAGTGAGCGAAGGCACCGGGGATGATTACGCTTCACTTCTGGAGGTATGTGGCAAGTCTCCCCCCGTCCATTCACCTGATGCTGCATTAGCTATATGCAAGGGCATTTCTATGTTGCTAAACCGTGGCAGTAGAGATAAGAAGCAAGGTGTAGCAGGAAACAGTGTCAGAGGAGGAGGCCCATAGCCCACAGCCGACACCAGACTAGGGCGCAAACTAGCTGGCTCGCGCTTGTGGTGCAAAAGGCAACGCCTCCTACAGCACAGCACCCGTAAAACCATGCTGGGGCACTGGAACGGCTCCAGAAAGGAAAGGAAGGGGTTTCCAGCACACCACCCCCCTTCGCATGATGCCTGCGGCACGGAAAAGGAAACCCCTCTGCTCTCTGCAAAGTAAAAAGCTTACGCTGAAACAGGGTTACTCCAGGTTTAGCATCTGGAGCAGGTGCAGACATTTGGCTGGCTTTCTCGGACAGGGCAGAATTCACAACTGAACACAGATTTTTTCAAAAGAGCTGAGATCTCAGGCAAGAAACCCAGCATTCAGGTTTCCAAAACAGAGCTCCTTGTGCTGGGAGCGAGCACATTTGAAAAACAAGAGCTGTAATGACAGTCACTACAAGTCTTGCAAGACACCACTACATATGCTCAGACCCTGCGGGGGTAGCAGCACCACCTGTAAAATGCTCCTGCTTCATCATTCCTCTCGCCCTCCCTGGGACACAAGGTGGATTCCCAGTGACTTGAGCAGATGACCTCACCTATTCAGGCCCCATGACATACAGATAAGTATTTCTAGTTTTTAAAACTAAAATGCACTTAAAATATTTTCTAGAGAGACTCAAGGAGTACAGCGAGAAGTTTTTCAGAGGACGTTTTGGAAGCGAACACATAAACTACAAATTTCTCGTTCCAAATAAATTTCAAAGAAACTTTTCACTTAGCGGCAGAACATCATTTTCTTCCGTATGTGGACCTATGACCAATCCTTCTGCCCTTCCCGAATGCCCTCCTAAAATGCTAACATGGGGAAATCTGAAGTATTCCAGCTGCCAGATGAATCATATATGCACTGTACAGAAGCTGTGCAACACAATTCCACCTCTGAGTGACAAATACCATTTCATTTGTAATTCTTCTGACAGGGCTTAGAGAAACTGTAACAAACATGGCAAACATACACCAGCCATCAAGTAAATAGATGCCTAAGAAAGTGCCCATGCAATTAACTTCCTTCTCACTGAGGGTATGCACAATGAAAGTAATCAGACAAACACAGGGCTGATGCATTTTAAAAGACAACACGAAAAGTTAAAAACTAAAAATCATTTTGCGAGATTCTAAAAGTAATACGTCCAGCTCCTGTAAAAATGCTGAAGAAGGAGGAAAAAGATATATGTGAGCCCAGGAAAGTCAGTTATGAACAGGTCCCAAACTCAGTTTGGATGATCCGTACAAAAGGGGAACACAGAGAAATGGCACCACTTCTGCCCTGGAAGATTACCTCTGCAAGGTGAGGTCTGGTTTGAGTACAACGTGCCAAAAAATTCCACCAGTGACAGGTAAAACTACAGACAGATGCGACATACGGTTCCACTGTTTTAGTAACTACATTTCCAATTTTGTAATACCGAATGCAAAACTTTTATTTGACTAGAATAAAATACATTTCTTTCCCAGGAAACCAGTTTAGTTTTCAAAGCTGCCTCTGTTAGAGCTGACAAACGCTTTAAACCATAAGCATCCTAGAGTAGTGAATTTAAAATACATCAGCAGCACAGGTGAACACACTGGATGCCTGCAACCCATGACAAGAGTGTAATCCCAGACATGCTTCCTACTAGATCGCAACAGACAGTTTGACGGCTGATATTGCCTTGAGAATGACTGTACCTGCAACAGGCACTACCAAGGCTCTCCTGACAATAAGCAGATTTCTCTCAGGCAACTCTCAAATGCAGAAATAAAGTCCTGCTTTTCATGCCTTCCTAATAATTCCCAGTTATTACCAACATCTTCCATCATAAAAATCCCAGAATCTTTGACAAAAACTGTCAAGTTGGTGAGAGGGTCCCCTCTAACTTCAGAGAGACCTCGATAAAATTATTTGTTAATGGGATTCCGAAAAATTGTATGGACTTCAAAAATTCTGCAAAGGACATACTGAGGAGAGAAAGACTCAAAATGAATGCACGTAAAACATTTCCAAAATGTCATAAGTTTTGGAATGCTAAAATACGTTGGAACATTAAAATATTTCCAAAATGTTTTAACATTTTTATGCATACAGAAGCTTTAATCGGAATATGATAATATCGGACCTAGAAGTGAATACTGCATGCCCCAGCAGGGGACTGCTAGTCTCGCTTTCCAAATGAGAAAATCTTCATGATTATTAGCTTCCAGTCCTGTCCTGTCATATCAGAAACTTACATCTCTTACTGTCTCACAATTAAATCTTCCTAGGAAACTTTTGGAGAAAAAATATACATTTACAGAAAAGGTGCATTAATTTACCTGGCAGACCTGACCCTGTTCTGCACATGTATGACTATTTGAAGCAGATCATGAGTTTGCAATTGGTATTTTTGATCCTGTCTGCAAGGAAGAAAATGGACTCCTGAGATCTCTTCCAACCTTTCATCTTTGCTATTCTAATATTGGATTGATTCCCAGGCAAATGAATGCTGGATGCAATGCAGGTTAGACTCCAGGGTACATAATGAATGGCTTTTTTATTATTATTTATATATATAAAGATGAGCGTGTGTGGCTTTGCAATTAGCTCATGGGTTTAACTTGCAGACGTGCGTGTGCAATAGGGCAGAGAGAGAGAAAGAAAGAGAACAAGCAAGGTTTGTGTCTATGCTCATAAATCCTTTCCACATAAGATTTGTCTCCTCTCCCTCTGCCCTTGAGAGAGTTTTTACTGCCCACAGTCCCAGGAAGGCACTGGGTACCTATCTGCCTCCTAGGAAGGCACAGGATTATTTGGGGACTTGCTCCTACCCTGCTGTGGAAGAACAAGCACTGGCTGTGCTTTGCAATGTGAAGGAGTTAGGAAATACCGAAGGCAAAAGAAAGAGAAAGCCAAGAGCCTGCACACGAGTGCTTCCCCCAGGAGAGACACACACACCTGCAACACACGTGCACCACAGCTCCGCAGACACCCATCTTTAAAAAGCTTCCCGAGGTACTCGATGCACTACATCATGGTTTAGTGGGTCTGCCAAGCGTGCTGGCACTCCAGCAAAGCCCAGATCCTAGCCCAAACTCTACTTTCGAGGCATAATCTCTGAAGTATTCATCCACCAAAGAAAGAAGTGGTTCCACAGCAGCGGAGGAGGACCAGGGAAGCCACGCACAGCGCTGCTAAAACAGCAGCAGCTGCTGCTCAGCGTGGGCAATTTCCCTTTATTTTCCCACTGGGAAACCTCCTCTGAAGGCAACATTCACGACAGATCCGAGCGGGAGGCTGCAAGCTGGTAATTCCCAATCTCCCTCCAGGCCGGTGCTTCCTCGTGGCACAGCAGCCCTCCTGAAACCCCGGCAAGTACCTACTTCACCCCGCAGACGCTGCCGGGAGGTCTCTGAAGGTCGCAGGGCGGGCAGGCTGAGGGGCACCTCCAGGCACATGGGAGGCTGCCAGGAAAGCAGCTCTGCGGGGGGCTCGCCTGGCTCTGCCGCCTGCAGCCCTCCCGCCTCGGGTGCCAGCGGGACACGACGCCCAGCACTGCCAGAGCCCACGGGGGCTTCTGACAGCCACGGCTGCCCACCCGCCTTGGCCATGGGCGTCACAGTGCTGGGCCTGGCTCCCCGGTGACCCCCGTCAAGGGCTCTGCCCCCGGCGCTCCCTCTCGGCCCTTCTCGGAGCGGGGCTGCTGTTCTGCCCGGCCCCCGGGGCCCCGACTGGACCCTGCAGCAGCAGGGCAAAGGCGCAGCCGCCATCACCGGGGCGGCAGCGTTACTTAGCACAGTGAGGAGCATAATCGGAGTGTAACTATGAGAGTAGTTTCCTTCCACCAGCTTGACCCTTGCAGGAGGAAAATTAACTGCAATTAGAAAGGGGCACGGAGGGGTGGCAGGTAGAAAGGCTGTACACGATGCTCGCAGGCGCAGTGCAGGCACAGGCAAAAGCAAGAGGAGGGCAGGAGCCTGCAGAAGGCCCTGGCTGGAGAAGGAGCTGAGGTGGAGCTGACTGTCTGGCAGAGGGAGGGGAATGGCAGAGGGAGAGGAACAGAATCGTAGAATCATAGAGTCGTTAAGGTTGGAAAAGACCTCTAAGATCATCAAGTCCAACCATCAACCCAGCACCACTATGACTGCTAAACCATATCCCGAAGTGCAATATCTACACGTTTTTTGAACACCTCCAGGGGTGTTGACTCCACCACTTACTTCCCTGGGCAGCCTGTTCCAATGCCTGACCGCTCTTTCAGTAAAGAAATTTTTCCTAATATCCAATCTAAAGGAGGCGGCGGTCCCGGAGCCGCAGGTTTCCATGCCGTTAACACGGGGACCACCAAGCGCACAGTGCTTGACGAAGCGCACTGCTGGGAGAGCTCCCGGCCTGTCCTGTGCTGCTTTTCCCTTCCCTCGCAGGGAGCAGCAAGCCTCCTTACGCTGCAGTTCAAGCCTCTCCGCCGTTTTCCCTAGCGGGATAAAGGCAGAGAGAGGAGGACGTGCACAGGGGAAGGCGCGCTCTGGCTTTGTCTCGACTTCCTAGCGTTTTAACTCACGTTAATTGCTCCCCAATTAGCTGGAGTTAGCTAACAGGTTTGTAAACACCAGTCTAGACACTCCACAAACATTTGTTCTAAGACACATATGTAAAATAGTTAAGTGGATGCTAAGGCAATTAGGTATAATCTTATTACTTCCCTTTCTCACATCTCCTTTTCACCCTTTGCTGGAGTGAGGACCAAGGATCGGAGCTCTGTACTTGCAGGACTTTTTTTCAAAAGGCACTACAAAGGTAAACCTTAGGGCTATCGCATGCAAAACCCTGATAAGGTGCTATTAGTTCCCAGTCAACTTTCAAAGACAGAGTACGGTAGGGTTTTACAGCAGCAGACATGCAATGCACACAGAATCTACTAAGCAGGTGTAAAAGACTTCCGAGTTTCTCAATTTTGATTTATATTCTCTTTAAAAAATCATTAAGGCAGTAGATTTTCTGGTATTCTTTACACAGACAGACCCCTCACCCCCTTTGTTACGGCGATATATCAAAATGTAAGGTTTCAACGTGACATTCACACTTCTGCTACTTTCGCACGCGCGGCAACACGTTCCCCTCTGATTTTCTTTCAAAGATGCCTTATCAGTCTTTATATATGATCATAATGTGGAGCATATATCAACGGGATTCTTCAGAGCTGGAGAAGAATTGCAATCTCAGAGCGCTTTCACAATCCCGTGAGAAAAAAAGCAGGTTAGGGGCTTCTAAATCCAGCAGCATTTCCCGCCCCCCCCGAGTTAGCAGAAATCCATAGCTTGTACCCAAAGCAGAACAGAAACTGACGTTCAGATGCAAAACATCCATTTCTGCAAGGTTCTCAGGATACAAGGCAATACATTTTTCTTCTCTGCACAGGTCAAAATAGACAACGCAGCCCCTAAATGAGACCATCACTGTTCGCTCTTCCTCAGGGCTGTCAAGAAAGGGGCAAGCAGGTTGCAAAGGGCTCACCGTCGATATCCCAGGCTGTGCCTCCTTCAAGGCTGAGAGCAACAACCACCACCTTTTGCAAGCATGCCATTTGGCACGCTTTGGACCAAACCTCATCTTAGCAGAGTGTTTCCCTAACAAGTCAGCTCTCATCTGAATTCATAATGACACTGATTTTAGACCTAATTCTTACAGCACAAATTTCAAAATTATTCACAGAAATTTTACAACATTTTCCTTCTGGGTGGGTGGGAAAGAAAGATAGATTTTTAATATTCCTATCATCCAATGTTTCGGTCTTTTTTCTTGAAATGCCCTGAACTGCTTAATTTCAAGCTGTTTTAGCATTAAGATGCTTTTGTCTTAGAAAAGCCAGAGGAAAGTTAAACACCTCCATTCTTTGCTGCAGGCTGTGCTGCGTAGATCAGATCTCTCATGATTTAACTCTGCTTTGTCAGAAAGCAGCCACCATCATGCAGCATTTTGCTTTCTTCTCCAAGTTGAACCATTCAGAGAAGAGGGCAAAAATAACAACCCCCCCCAACCTAATAAAGGAAAAGAAATGAGCTTCATGTTTTTTGGAACTAATTAGAAATGAAAAAGTTCAAGCCTACAAAAAACAAGTATGTTTTTGCTTGGGTCAAAACCCAACTCAAATGCCTCCACTTCCATTTTCCTGATAAGTGGGGGGGGGTGGAATTTGGGAAATTTTTTTTTTCACTGAAGAATTCCAAACCTACTTTACTTTTTGCTATCTCTGGGAGCTTGGCAAAGCAGTTCACTTGCGTTTCAAGCAAATGATCTTTAGCCTAGATGTGCTCAGCTGCACACACCAGTTTTAGCAGTCAGGAATCACTTAATTCATTTGCAGTTATTTGGTGCTGAGGGAAGATGGCAGTCAGAGCACCTCAAAGAGGCAAGGCTTCTGCTTGCCACGCAGCAGGTAAGCTGTGGACGTTGGTAGCCAGCACTGCCCTGCCTTGCTGCTGCTGAGGGCGCTGGGCACTGCCAGTCCTGATGGGTCTCTGCTACACATGCGTGTTTCAAGGGAATCAGTCATAGGCAGAGTCTGATCTCAAAAAGACAGACAGACAGACAAGACAGAAAGAAAGACAGAAAGACAGACAGACAGACAGACAGGAAGAAAGAAAGACAGACAGGAAGACAGACAGAAAGAAAGACAGAAAGACAGAAAGAAAGAAAGACAGAAAGAAAGACAGAAAGAAAGACAGAAAGAAAGAAAGAAAAAGAAAGAAAGAAAGAAAGAAAGAAAGAAAGAAAGAAAGAAAGAAAGAAAGAAAGAAAGAAAGAAAGAAAGAAAGAAAGAAAGAAAGAAAGAAAGAAAGAAAGAAAGAAAGAAAGAAAGAAAGAAAGAAAGAAAGAAAGAAAGAAAGAAAGAAAGAAAGAAAGAAAGAAAGAAAGAAAGAAAGAAAGAAAGAAAGAAAATAGAGAGAAAAAAAATGTGTGTTTTTAACCTCATGGCAACTGTCAGAAGTTATCTCAAGTGGAAAAACATCGCACTGATAGCATACTTTGGTTTTACCACAAGATAAACTTGGTGATGTCAGCCCCAGGCTCAGCTAACTCAGATTGACCTGACCTAGATTACTTTAAAAAAAAAAAAAACACCCTCTGTAAAGCAACCTGACTTTTCTGTGTTTATTTTTGCCTCTGTTAACCACGTTACTGAAAGGTAAATAAGACGACTTAAAATACGCCAAATTCATTTCACAAAGGTAATAAAATACCCTTCAGATGACAAGTGGCTCCTTTCACACATCAGATTAATGCCTGTGACTAACAAGTAAACTACTACCCCCACCTGACCCCTGCATTCTTGTAATGTTGTGGAGCAATATATTGCCTGGATCAAATGCCCAACCACCAGGATCTACTCTGCTAGTTTCTCCACCAGATCACCAGGACCTGTGACACTGCCCTGGGCAGGATGCAGGTGACATGTACTGATCCCACGTACACAGAGGGCCACGATGCTGTACTCAGTGTGGCTGCATGTTTGAAGGAAGGATACATTTAGCCAAGTGATTTTAGAAAATGCAAGGGCCAACTGGTGCGAAAGAAGGGTGAAAGCTGCAGTCTGCACGTACCCTGAGATGCACTGCCCTTGGTCCAGGTGCTGGCTGGCTCCGGTGTGGGGAACTGAATGTTGCTTTTGGGAATGAGCAGCAGCTCTTCCATTTACATACATTAATCCATGGAAGTACAGGAGACATTATCATTTGCCAGACTTGTTTGCATAATGAGGAACTCTCAAAAGAAATTTCTTGGAGAAGTGTTGCCATTAATGTGCGGCGTTACCACAGCATTTCTACTCAGCCCCCATCCCCTCTTCCCCTCCGCGTACACCCACTCATTGAAAACAGGAGGTCCCTGCAAGAGCCCCTTGGAGCAGTACTGTTGGAAGAAACCCACGTGTCATGTTCTCAGAGGGTTTTCAGACCCCCCGATATCCCTCACACCAAGCGCTGCTCGCTCAGCCCGAGGAGTTATGCCATGCTGTTGACTTACTGACTCCCTAAGCAGGCGCTGGAGTGGGCAGGACTTTTGCCTGGCTATTTCATTGCTGGTGGGTAGCATCCCCACATGGGGATGAGAAGCAGAGATTAGACAAGATGCAAACACCCTGATTTTGTAAATGAGATGACCTGCACCTTCCTGAAGAAACATATCGAACGAAAGTACCAGCAAGGGGACGGAGAGAAAGAAAAAAGGGTTCCAAAAAAGCAGTCAACACTTCTGAACCACTGTTGGTGTGCCCTTGAATCGAAGTGGTGGCAGAAGGGGCAGTAGAGGAGCTGCTGTGTTACCAGGAATTTCCAGAGGGGAGCTCCTGGCTTCACCCTGACTGAGGGACCTCAGCTCTCCCCTCTTTCCACAGGGATGTGGTGGCCCAGAAGCCTCCAAGTTCCAACAGAGGGTGAGAGCCCATGTTGTCAGGCAGCCTAAATAATGGCCTCTGATGAGTTCAGCGGTGTCATAAGAGTCTGAAAAATGGCCCAGGAAGCTACCCCATCCTCCTCCACCCCTTCCAGTGACTCAGATGTATTATCAGGGCTGGAAGTACCAGTAAGCCTCTCCTCTCCCTTGGGGGCTGGCAGCACTGGGGAAGGGAACCCCCACCAGCCAGTCTCACCAGCTTCCCCATTTGTTTTCACTTTGTCACCAGACGTTTCTATTTAAGCTGCTGGAAGGATATCTCAATAACAGCTCTACTGAGCTCAAGGAGACAGAGGCTGAAAATGAGCACGCCTCCCTCCTTTCTCCTGAACATCACCCTCGTGTCAAAACATCCAGTCATGCTGTGTGGGAGATGGGGAGAGGCTGGCATGCCCAGAGGCTCTTTTCCCACCTTTCTCCCACCCCCTGTACCACCTCAGTGGTTGATGAAAACGGAGCTGTTTGTGAATCACAGCTGCTACCCTGCAAACCAGTTCAGCAGTTATGGTGTTAAACCAACATCAGCAAGGTCTGAAAGGATGGCCTACTCCCCTCACATGGTTTAGACTACAGAGCAAAGATGTTTACACCAGCACACAGGTTCCCATACAAATTACCTTCAAACTCTTTGCTGCAGATTCTTTGAGGGACTACATGGTCTTAACCCAGGGTCCGTCCTGCACGCTCAAGAAAAGCCAAACTTTTGCATGGAAGTTGTGCACCCATCCTCCAAAAATCAAATATGAACAGGGTGTAGGCAGCTGAGGATACCTCTACACCACACATTGCCTGACCTGATTAGCTCAGATAGCATCCTTGTGTGATGCTGCACTGCACATGGTGTATGCGCCCCTGAGCTGCCCTTACTGATGGCCACCACAAGAGAGTCTTGAGCCAGCCTTCAGATACCACAGCCAAAGGCCAGAGATGCAAATAAACATAGCCATTCCTTACTATTACACAGGTAAGGAAAAAAGTACTGTCATTTCCAAGGACGTTACACGACTACAGGCAGGACTGGGAATTGTTCGCTGTGGGAACTGGGAATGGGAGCTCAGAATCCCCACACATGAGATTCAGGTTTTACTCCCAGCTCTGCTGCCGGCGGCTATGTGAATCTGGGCACTTCATCTATCCATGCTTCGCTTTCCCTCGCATAAAATTGTGGATGATGATTGCCTTTGCAAACTGTTCTGCTGTCCTTGAGCAGAACGCAGCACACAAGTGCTTGCTGTCGTCACTGGTGTCACGCTGATGGCCTGTGTGCAGTTTGCACAGCTGCGTACAGTCAGGCTGTATGGGGTCCGCGGTCCCCTGCATTGGTGCTTGTGCCAGGCTGCGCCTGCTAGGCAATGCCTGCCTGCACTCCCCCAGTGCAGCCTGCGCACAGCTGTATGCAGCTGCCACATCATCTCTGGAGGAGACTGCATCTTCTGACACATTCCCCTGCACGCTCAGTGGCACATAATGCACACTCTGGGTGTAGATGACTGCAAGTGGGATGCATATTTAGATATGACTATCTCTGCGTGCATCTCTGTGTATGCACACACATGAGAATTGGGTCAAGGGAATCTCTTTCCCTTTTCACATTACTCATCACAAAATCCCTACACCCAAAGTCACCTTCTCAGGTTGTTTTGCAAGCCCCTGATTGAAGCATCTGCTTCTCTTCCTGCTTTGCTAAGTGAGGAGAGCATCCACAGAAAGAAATGGAAGAAGCCATTAGCTTAGTCTCCAAGGGGGAACCCTTGAACAGCTCAGAAAAGCCTGTGCCAAGAGGAGGACACTGGAAAGCGAGAGCAAGCCAAGGAAAGAGACAGATGGGGTCAGCTCCACTCCAGTTTTCGGCTGCCTTTGCTGCACTGTGCATTTAATATTCGTACAAGGTCTAATTTATAAACCCAGCTCGTGTTTATAAACTCTGCTGTCCTAATGGAAATGAAAACATTAATACAACCCGAGGATTCTTCACTTTCCAGGTTTTAATTAAAATCATAGGCGTTAAGAAGCAAGAGTGTCTTCGTGGAATAGAAGTCTAATGAAGTATTTCCTCACACAGCACAAATCTCTGTGTGCAGTCCCAGCTCACTGGCACCGGGTGCCCAAAACGCCGACCCCCCCTGGAACCAGGAGTTCGTGTCTTGAAAATTAGAAAAACAAATTATCCCGCAATTTGTTTCAAATAAATGTAGGTGCCAACATGGAGCTGGAAAAATAATATTAAGTAGGGAAAAGAAACCCCAACAACCTAGCATAGCCATGAAACGTGATCTCTTAATTGACTAACTGGAGGCAATAGTGACTACATTGCACATCTGCATGGGAAAAAGGAGAGGATATGGATGGGGGGGCAGCGCGTGAAGGCACAGCAGAGGAGGGGCTATGGCGAAGAAGTAGCAAAGTGAGAAAAGGCAGCAGAGGAGGTTGAAGCAAGGGGAATTAAGGACACTGGTGAGGCAGGTGAAAATGTAAACACGTGAAAATTGCAAGACCGGATCACATGGACCTGTTCCCTCTGTCTCCCACGGGACCAAAGCAGGAAAGGAACCGGCATGGAATGACCTACATGTGTAGACACAGATGAAGGGACTGATCTTTGGCAGGTGTAAAGCTGGCTGGAGGTCAAGGCTGATGGCAGAGCACCAGTTACTGCAAAATGAAGCCCAGCAGAAGGAGTAATCTCCCTCCACTGCTATCCTCTAAGGAAAAATGTGTTTAGTCTGCTCGCTCCAGGACTGCATTCTACCCCACTGCATAACAGTCCCTGCCTTGTCATAGGAGGCACAGACAAAGAAGAAAAGGAGGAAGCCCTGAAAGACAAAGGCAACAAGAAAGTAACATAAAGTAGTGCAGAGATGTAAGGGCTCTAGATGAGGAGAGAGCGACTTTGTCTCCCCAGTCCCAGGCCCATCTCAAGGAAGAGTGCTGGCATCCCTGAAGCAGCTTAACAACAAACTTGTGGATTTAGTTTCATGTGAAGTGCTTCCATCTAAATCTAGGGGAGCTAGAGATGGACTTCAGTTGGAGAGGTGTGGGTGTAGCCTCAGGCTTCTTTCAGAACTCTGAAAGTTTCCACCAGCCAGACTTTGGTTTGAACTTCTTTCTGAGAGGAACACAAGTTGCACCATGTTGCAACCAGTAGGTTGCTTGTCCTATATTTTTTTCAGCTTAGGCCAACTCCACTTGCATAACATCTTCCTATGATGCTCCTATATGCTTGGTTAATTCTGCATCATGGTGAGATTAAAAAAAGCAAAGGCTTTTTTTTGTCTATTGTTCCTTTTCTTTAGTACTTGTCACCTTGGGAGACAAAGGAAATGCAGAAATACATTGGCCAGAAGAACATGACTCAGAATCAAGGGAGCTGGAGAAATCATGTCCTTGGCCTGACACTCCGGGGTCTCTGTGAGAGGCAGGAGCAATGGAAAAGAGATGCATCATTTCCTCACCAAACGTTGCTCAAGACTTTAATATGCTTCTTTCAGTCCCTGATCTAGCCAATAAAGCACAGCTAAGCAGCAAAGACATGTCTTGCTTCAGACTCCTGGGCTTACAGAGGCAGTGATATTCATCGCTGGAAACTCACAAGCTGCCATAGACAGGACTTGAAGAAAATGGAAGGACTCCTGTCAGCCTCACATGAAGTCCCAAGCACATGCCTTCGCTGTCAGGAGGGAAGCAGCTTGCTGATTAAACCCACCAACTACGTAACGCTAGGCTGCCGTACGTACTCTATGGCCACCCACCAACACCAATACTGTGACATGTAGCGCCTTCAGCTGAAAGAACCCCCTTGGCTCATCTGAACCCGCTCAGTGCGCAAAAGGATCCAGGGCTGAGGCACTCGGGAAGTGAGGGAAGCAAAGGAAGTGCTGTGTTTGAGAGGAGAGCGTGTTTTCTGACCCTTATAGGCGGCTACACACAGTGCTAATGAGGCCAAAAAAAGAAACTGAAAGCATCACTGAGCTTTGCAAATTGGTTCCTGGTTACTGGCCTGGTGTAGGCAACGTGCAGTTTTATTGGGCTACTCCTTTGGTCAAGGTCTGCTCGGTTTGTATTATTTTTACCCTGGCAATAAAGGGGAGGCTCTAGCATCATTTAAAATGCAACACTGCAGAATCAAATGGAGATGACCTTGCAAATCTGGGGGTTATAAATCAGTCAATGGAAAGGAACGTTGTGCAGTACTAAGAGAAACAGGGCAAATATGTGCACTTACATATACTTGACTAATGGTTTATATTTTATAGCACCTTTCCCTAGCAGATCTCAAAGACCTTTACAGTAAATAGAAAAAGAAACAGAAAAAAGCAAAAATACTTTGGATGTCTGATCCTGCATTCACATGCCCCACTCCCAGCTGGTTACATCCGTTGACACCATCTGTAGACCAGAACTGTCATTTCCCTGTGCCCAAAGCAGAGGTAAAACACAAAGAAACCAAAATTTTCTGTTCGTGACATTGCTCCCTTGGAGTAATACAAGGATCTGGTACCGGCCTTGTACAGACCCAGATAATTCCCTGAGAAAACAATGGAGAGCCAGTCTCCACTGCCTCTGTAAAAATCTCATGTCCTACTTCAGGGTTTTCTCTGGGATGGTGCCATTAACATCATTATGATGAAGGACAGTCACTAAGAAAGGTCTTCCAAATTTGGTCCGTTCCCTTTGCAAATAAGTTCACTACACATCTAGCTAGCAGATAAATATTCTGCCCCAGTCATTGCTGTCATACCTGAGCACCCATCAACAGTATCCTTACTCCCCTCAGGTTAGTGACAGATAAGCAGAAATACTGTAAGACCAAGACCAAGTTTAGAATCGGAAAAGCTCACAGAAAGTTTACAGTTCTTGCAGGCTGGTCCTGCAAAAGATGCCAGCAAGTGACTCAGCCTAGATCACAGCTACAAGAAAGCAGCAGCACTGGAGCCTGCCCTTCATCCACTGAGAATTTAACACAGACCCAACATAAACTGCTAATACTGACACCATGGCAGTTTGTCTCAAGAGAGTGACTGATCTGACGATGGTTTCACACCTAAGAGTAGAGATCTCCCTAGCAATCTGATATACCTGACCGACAGATATTTTTTTTTAATAGCCTTGGACTCCGTCTTCTATACATACCTATGAAAAGGCAAACGTGCATCTTGGTTCATCGGGTGGCAGGTAAGGAAAAAAAAGAAAAGGAACAGAACGAAGATGTTTGATTTTGACAGTATCTATCCTGGCATCTCATGCCACTACTTGAGAGAGCTAATGGAGAGTGATCACAATGCCAAGAGAACGCAAGCAGACAGAAAGAGCTGTTAAGGAATCAGAATAAGTTGCAAATGCATCTAGACAAGCGATTAGGGATCTCACCTCCTACCTACCAGCAGTCAGTGACTGTGTTCCTCCTACTGCACTTCAGCAGGGTCGGGCCAGACCTTGCCTGGGTTTGAGATACCCAAGCTCCCACAGAAACCTGGGTATTTATTTGCAAGCAAAGCTGCATTTTGATTTTGCATGCTTCTGTTTTGGCTCAGGGGGCCATTCTGGGATTCCCCCCAAATCCTGGCCACACTCAAATGCCTGGAAAGACAAACGAAAACCTGGCTGTGCCATTTTCATGAGCACATCTCTGCTTGTGGGTGTGTACATGTAAGTGGAGTAAAAAGGACAGCCCCAAAAGGGAAGGCTAGTACTAAAGGCTCCAGGAATATAGGGTTTTTTTGATTTTTCTATTTCACAGTTGGTTGATTTCAAGCATTCTAATGGCTGCTTGCTACCCCAGTGCCCATCTGTCTATTTTAATAAATGTTCTTGGTAGCACCTACCTGGCAAGTGTTCGAAAACCCAGCAGCACAACCAAACATCACCCTAAATCAGGGGGCTGGAACAGTGAGCTCTATGGAAATGATGCAATCACCCTTCTCCCACAACACAGGCACTGGCAGCAGCAGATAAGACAGATGGGGTAAAGCAAGGAGACAAGAAAATGTGATGGGCCTGGCCCCATCTCTCCTTCTCCCTTCTGTTTTCTCTGTTAGAGTCTGGGTGAGCAAAGGACAGATTGCTGTAACACTTGGGTGCCCTGTGCAGACACAGAGGTCTTCTGGGTGGCAGCTGGAAAGATGCAAAGGTTGATCAGCCGCCTTGGAGATGCTATAACTGATGCACTGAAGGCACCAGGTGACAACGAACTGCACCTCTTTAGGACCCATTCATTATCTTTGATCCATCTGTGTCTCTCTCCAGATCTAATCAGTGGTGATGGATTCTAACCCTTGCTCCATCCTCTGGGCATCCAGCTGTGCTCCCTCTCATTCGCCACAGGATCTCCATCCATTCCCCAGCAAATTCTCCATCCCACATGCAGGTGCTGGGACAGAGAAGGGATCAGCTTCCTGCAGACCAGCTTGTGCCACAGGTAAGTTGAGGAGGATGGGCACAGGGGGCTAGGTCATCTCTGTGTGCTAGGAAAGCTGGACAGTGATCTGCTGCGTTCATACCTCAACTCTTTGTCTGGTCTCTCTAAACAGATCTGTTCTCTATAATTACCTTGCTACTGAGAAACACAAGCTGGATTGAGATGTGAGGGTAAAAACCCTGTGTTTCACTTGAAATCCACTGCAAGCAAACGGGCTTTGATGCCTGTTACTGCTGCTTGCCCCATCTCATACAGGAGGACGGACCTGGCCCCAGCCCTCAAGGTTGTCTCAACAGTGTTCATCTCTACTACAGAGCCATAGGAATTCCTCCCCGCAGCTTTTCTCTCTCCAGTCTCCTTTTCACCAAATGTGTGTCAAAACTGCAAGAGCTACCAATAATATCAGAGATGAGTGAAGAGATGAGGCCCAAGTAGAGCACTGATGCAGGCTATTCAGCAGGGACTGTAGGTCCATCATGGGCAAGGAAAGGCTGCTTTTTAGTGTAAGCCTTTAATCTCCCTTCACCTCAAGTGTCAGATGGTGGAAGAGTGTGGAGAGAAATTAACGACACAGTCAAAATTCTACACCAGGTAAATATTTGTCATGCTAGGAGAGTTGCATCCATTCATGATCTGCTTTCCTCCCGCTTTTCCTCCTCAGTCTACCCCAAAAGGTAGCATCCCCATGTGGTTGCTCTTAAAACGGTGGCAGAAGAAGCTCGTGTGAACGCTGTTATTCTGTTACTGCCTCAAGGACGTCAGCATGTAGCTAAGTCTTGGCATTTCACCCTTCATCAATACTAAAATTTAGCAAGAAATGTGTACAATGAAGGCTTATGTCTTAGGCCTTTTTCTTATTAATCCTATTACACTTGTCTTTATGAGCTCTCCAAGTTCCTTTTACTCCCTCCGGGGCTTGGCTGCAAATGAGATTTTGCATCTCAGTGTAAAAGAACCTGAACATTTTTCTATAAAATTAAATAAAAATCCTCCATCCTGGCAGTACATGCCCAGAATCCAATTTCTGGAGTCTACGTCTTTCCGAGTGGTTCATTGTCTTCTCAACTTCCCTTAGCTTTGGGAACATGCTTTCATTCTGTCCTGATCAATATCGTGAAGAGAAGTAAGGAACAAACTTCAAACAGCTCAGATGAACAAGAGGCAGAAAATGTAAGACTAAGCTGCAGAAGTCTGTGACGTTTGGCAAATCTCCTCTCATTACATATGCCTCAATTTTCCAATGTGTAAACTGGTAACAGTGCTAGTCCTAGTCTTTAACGCAGATAGGTTGTCTCAGCTCATGGACGTGCAAGAGTACGATGAGATTCTGTTACAACTAATAGTATCCGTAAGTTTATCACTGTGGTTACATACCTTTTCGGTAAGGGTTTATATTTCTGAACTTTACCAAATCTTCCTAGCTTTGCAAAACTGGACCGAGTTTTGCGCTCTTTCCAGAAATTCGTTGTATCTTGTATTTCCTAACAGGCAAACAACTTTTTATTTTATTGTTTTGGACAAGAGGGCCTTAAAAACTAAATCCTGGTGTCAGATTTGCATATGTGTTCAATGAGGAAGCTGTGCCTGTTCCCAAAAAATCTTACCGTAATGACAAGAAAAAGCAAAATGAAAAAAGTGTATTAGAATTATTAATGCCATCTAGAGTTAGTAAGGCAAAATGAAATGGCCAGAAATGAAAAATAATGGGTGAGGAAAGTTAATAGCATCCCTTCCCAGAGCTCTGACTGCTTTGAATTTCATCTTTCAGAGAAAGGTAAGTATTGTGTGGACAGTAATTCCTATAGTATTAAGGGAGGGGGATTTTTACTGTACCATGTTTGAACAGGTTTGGTGCTCTAACATTATCATTTACCTTTGATCTGTAAAATCTGGATATGTGTTTGCAATTCACCAGTGCTACTCATAATCTGAAGCCTTTAATACCTGATATGGCAGGATGACTTGTGATGCAAGAAGAAAACAAAATCAAGCACAACTTGCAGTGCCTTAAAGACCTCAACCAGCTGAGTTCCTGTTCAACTCAGTCTCAGAACCTCCCCCAGCAGATTTCCACCTGCGCAAGTGTATTCCTGTTCAGCCTCTGCAGCACGCCGCTGTTTACCATAAAAGTTGACATTTAGATATGAAAAAATCAGGAAGGAAAGGGGATGATTTAAAAATAAAATGTAATTTACACTAATTATGTTGTTACATAGGATGCTCTGCAAAAAACATTAGCAAGTGAGATCATGTCAGCAAAGCACAAGATGAACTGTATGGAAGACTTACACATTCCTAAGACAGAAAGCTGTGGCTTCCTGCTGCTTCTCATTTCTCAGCCAATCAATGCTTCATAAAGACTTTTAGGATATAGCCAAAGTACCTCTGCAGTCCTAATGTCTGCAGTGTCTAAACAGGAAACCGGTGGTAAATACACCGACACGCGCAACGCCCTGGTGCAGAAGAGCGTTATGAGCACTCCCATCACAACGCCAGGGAACAGCCAAAGTGGGGCAATGCTGAGCCACCTGTGGCAAAACAGTCAAACTGAAGACTTCCAAAGCCCAGCATCGTGCCACAATTACTGACCACCCTGCGTTTCCCCTCCAGAAAATTGCTGAAAAGGAGGTGACCACCAACTCACAGCGTAGGACACGCACTGTCATGCAGCTTGATGCCTCCCAGATCAGAATCAAGGCCTCTCTGCCAGTCCTCTCCTTTTCCCAGTACTCATCCTGTACTGAACTGGGAAGGTGCGTGTCCATCTTGCAGCTACCAAAGGACAACATTAGCAATTAAACACAAAAAAAGCACAATAAATTCACAAATATTTGGGTAGGTTCCGAAAGCAGTTCTTCAAATAGCATGGAAAAGCTTGGTGTGATTTGAACACATCTCTCAAGTGCCCTCAGCTCAGATCATCTCAATTTACATGCCAATACCTTTCAGTTTGCTCTCCCGTAGCCTGGAGGAGTAATGGGAGAATTTGCCTTTGTCACTATGCCGAGCTGATCCAGCTCAAGTATTTCAGGGGGTTGTACGCAGAGCACTTTGCCATTTAAAACTTGCATGTAATCCACGCCACGCCTCCCGCCCGCACACACATCCCTACCCTATAGCAGGCTTCCTCTTATGCAAAGTGGGCCAAGATTAAAGCAATCTTGAAGGCAACCATTTCGTTAATCCTGTAGCGAATGTAAAAGTTTGTAATTTAAGCCCGAATATTTCGGAGGCACACAAACTGTCTCAGGAATGCGAGATACAGTAAACAGCTCCTGCCACATCCTTTCAGCCGGGTTTTCCCCAAAACCTCCGTTCATATTCCGGTGGCAAGTTGATGGCCTCAGAGTTTCTGCCTTCCAAGAAATAATCAGCTAACAAACAGAGCTGATGCTTGCATTTTACATTTCACAGTGTACAAAAGCTCAAAAAATGGGCTTCAGCTGAGGTTTTTTTTGCTTTCTTCTTTCCTGCTTTGTTTTGTTTCACAAAACTGTTCACCATCAATCTATCTAAACCACTTCACTGACCACAGGGGCCGGGCAGCTAAGGACTGTGATTATTTGTCAAAGCTTTTCTTTTGAGAAAAAACCTGACAAAAGTAATTTAACAAATTTTTTGACAAATACATTTGAAAATTGTTAGGCTACCTCAGTTAACCAGATGAATAATGTGAAATGATACAAGGTGAATAATTTATTACAAAATATGGGGAAAAAAACACTATATAAATTATTGAATTAATATTATTTGACAAGTGCTTGCCCTTCCCTGAAGTGCAGCTTTCTCTGTGATGGAACATAGCAGCTGCTTAAAAGCAACAATAGTTTAAGGCAGCAAATGAAGAAGAATTGCAAGCGCTGAGAGAGTATGAGATTAGGCAGAATGTAATTATCCAGATTGGAAGCTGGTTAAAATGAGGAAATAAGGCAAAGGTTCTCTTATAAACTATATCATACAATAACAGCCACAGGTGGCTCTCAGTTTTCCTCCAAAATGTTTTTTATTAACCAAGGAGTAGAATAGAATATTTCAGTTAGAAGGGACCTACAACTATCATCTAGCCCACTGCCTGATCACTTCAGGGCTGACCAAAAGTTAAGGCATGGTATTAAGGGCATTGTCTAAATGTCTCTTCAACACTGACGGGGATGGGGCATCGACCACCTCTCCAGGAAGCCTGTTCCAGTGTTTGACCACCCTCTCGGTAAAGAAACGCTTCCTAAAGTCCAGTCTGAACCTCCCTTGGTGCAGCTTTGAGCCATTCCCACGCATCCCATCACTGGATCCCAGCGAGCAGGGCTCAGCACCTCCCTACCCCCCTCTGGAAGCTGCAGAGAGCGATGCGGTGGCCCCTCTGCCTCCTTTGCCCCACACTAGACAAGCCCAAGGTCCTGAGCTGCTCCTCATAGGCCGTGCCTTCCAGCCCATACACAGCTCCTTCTAACTCGCTGGGGAAGTCTTCTCCCCTCCCTACGCCACGGCGCTTCTGTCCGTGCCGTGGCCAGGCACGGAGCCGCATTGCCCCTCACAACGTGTGGCATCAGGCGTAGGCGCCTTGAGGGGTGGTGTCAGGCCATCGGCTGGCAAGCCAGAGGGGCACGGCAGCGCGCCATCAGCGCGTCATCATCAGCGCGTCATCATCAGCAGGCCTGTGAGGCTGCCAGAGGTGCGAGGTCTGCCTGCCCGCCGGTGACCGCTGAGGGCTGTGGGAAGCAGCTCGCGAGGCTCGGGGATCGGGTGCACAAGCGTTAGCGACCTGAGTTGCGATGCCAGCCGCGACGGGTCAGGGAGGCGGGAGAGCGCGCTGCCCTTGGGTCGTCATCCTCACGCGGGATGCCCACAGTCAGCACCGCGGAGCAGCAGCACCCTGCGCGGCGATCGGCGCGACGCCGGGAGATGTTGCTGTAAAGACACCGCCAGCCCCTTTCACAAGGGCGAATCGCGACGGTGGTGCCTGGGAAAGGCTGGGCTGGCTCCCGGCACCGAAGAGCGGGAGCCAGCGTCGCAGCCAAAAGCCCAAGCGTCGCAAGAATGATTGGGGAATTTACGCGCTTGGGTCCTGGCTCCCGGTCACTCGAGGGGAAACGCGGAAAACAGAATTTACAAATCTCTGTCACCCTGTGGGAACGCTGCAATACTCCCGATTTACACACACGCTTCGGGTGTGTAAATATTTCAGAGCTGCGGTTTAAGGGCGCCAGTGATTTGCGCGGCGCTGTACATCACCGCTTCCCAGGGAGCGCGGCGCTGCGGGATAGCGGCACTCAGGTCTGGGGCGGATTTAACGTTGGCATCTCAGCACTGCACTACAGGTTTGACTGTTTATGTACATCATGTCAACTGATTTAAAATCTATATTTACACACACTGAGATGGCCTGCACTCATTAATAAATGAAGACGTTTGTAAACCACTGGATCTGCAAGTTGGCTTTCTAATTTACTAGCGTCTGAGTATCAGGTTGCCCACCCTTCTCCAGCAGAAGCTGCTGTGAGGAGCAAAGCTAAATGCTCCACGTGGCCCTGCAGGCTGTGTTTGTCCATACACCACTGGCGGTCGTGCTCTTTATACTACGCCTGGCTGCAAGCTAAAGAAGTCTGCCCTGTCCCAAGGGTTATTAGCCTCGAATCTTCTGCCAACACTGAATTCAATCATTTATATGAGTTTAATGACAAAGGTTAGTTTTTCCAAGAGGAAGCTAGCAAGCTGCAGCAGTCCGGTCTTGGGGGCTAAGAGCGACACAGTGAGTGAGCTGCCATCGCAGCCGCTCACGAGGGCCCCTTCTGCCATCAGCTCTGCAAGCTCATAACTCCCTTCCTCCCCTGAGCACGAATGATGAAATATTAGAGGCTCTGATCTCTGCCTCATTAAATAGAGAATATTCTCGCTCTGTCCTGACCTGTGCTAAGGCCAGTTTAAGGAGCAATCTGTCATGAGATCATTAATACAAAGACTTGCTCAGAGGGCAAGGATGTTCATCCAAAATTAATTTCTTAACCTTTTTGGGAAGGACTTCGGAAAGGATGTTTTACCTTTCCTAACTGGAGGGATCAGTTATATATTTCCATGCTGCAATGATGATGGAATCAGTGCCAAGAGGCCAGCACCACGCTGAGACTTTGCCTCCCTGACTCGCTCAGCGGTGCCCAGCACTGTGTGAGTAGGAGCCCCAGAGATCAGGAAAAAGAGCAATGGTCAGGGAGCAAACCAAGGTCAGGAAAAAACTGAAATTAATATAGTTCAGATAGGCCAAAGGCACAGGCCCCATAACAGCAGCCTGGCAAGGGGTAGTATGAGGACACTGCAGAAAAACCTTGCCTGGACATAGACAGGTGCTGTGAAAACGTTAAGGGGTCTTTGCCATCCGTTCAGGACAGAGATACAAGTGTCAGACACAGTAAACTCAAAAGCCACATGAGTCACAAATGAGGGGGGACTCTGGTTTTGCTTGCAGTGTTGCTCGTAAACATTCTGGGAAAGGGTCTGTCCTTTAATATACGGATTTACTGTGCTTGGTGTCTGAGTGGTTCCTCGGTCTTCCTCCTTCCCCTCTCTCTACTCCTGTCCTGCAAAGGGTTTTAATGACAAGAGATACCCGCAGCCTGATGATGAAAGCACACTATATGGAGGGATGCAGATGGAGAGAGAGGGAGAGAAAGAAAGGAAACCTCCAAGACATACGTTTTCTCCTAATAGCGTACAATCTACACTGACTGCTGCAGAAATGGGATGAATAATACAATCACAGAATTTTCTCATCCCCTGTCGCTGTCAAATCCTATTAAACTCACTCCAGGTAAAAGGTGCATTATCAACACTGCTAAAACTACACTACACATCGGGGTTACCATAAACAAATGAAAGAAGATGGGTGTGAGAGAGGATAAAGAGAAATCACAAATCATCATCTTCCCAGTGAAGCGTCAGGAGTATATATGTATTGGGGCTGAGGCGCTGAGGACATACAAAAGCTATATCAGGTTAGGACTGGAGCTTGATATTAACCCTCTTGTTACTGTTTTTTTCTATGAATAGTGGCTCTGCTGCTTCTTTTGAGGCTAATGTGCTTTTATACCAAAGAAGATACAGACAACTGGATTAGTATGGGATTTAAGGAGCAGGCTGTGTACTGGGTGATGTGACAGCAAACAACTAAATTTAATATGGCAGCTTGATCCATTATGTATTTTATTCCAAGAGAAGTCCACGTGGGCACATGAAACCTGGACTGGATCTGGAGTCACAGTGGACTGGGATCCAGAAGTGTCAGAACTGGGCCACACGGTTATCATGTTTTAACAACTATTTTTTCTGCCACTAAATACATTTGACGTAGCTTAAGCTCACAAATGCACAGGATCCTCATCAGAAATCATCCTGACCCTAAACTTTAAATAAAGATCCATAATATTTAGCACCTTTCTGGCGTTTTTACTTGTGAAGCTTAAAGATCTTTAATTGATCAATATCATTAAGCTCATTTCCACAAAGATGCCAAGAAGGGAGGCGGACACATGCAAGGTTGCCCAGTGAATCAGGAAGAGAGCTAGGGGCTGCGTCTCGAGCGCCCATCTTGCTCAAACACTCCAGCAACCTTCACTCAGCTCAGCATCAGACAGACTTTATCCACTGTCACCATACGGGTCTGAAATTTGCACGCACAGCCAAGATCCTAGTTCTGACAGTCTCAGAGGGGTTTCAAAGCAGTACAGGTCCCACCAAAGACATAGTCTGTTGATGATTGCTCTTCCTTAAGAAATTACTGGATGAAACCAAAGACATGCACAGATAACCATCTGCAAGTACTCTGAAACACCTCTGTCTTCTCTCCTGGATGTTATGCAGGTTTAATTTCGTACCTACACATGCATACAGCAGAGTACATGGCTTGATAAATATTTGCCAGCTGATAGTGCCAGTTACACCAAGACCTGCCCCCAGCTTGGCACCACAGCACAAACTCGCTCACTAAATATGTAGCAACTTATGCTGCACCATCCTCAGAGTAACTTCTTTAACCTTCTTTACACAGAAATGTAAAGCCCCTCTCAATGTTTCTTTAAAAAAAAGGTTAATATGGAGAGGGCACACTTAATTTGATAATAAGTTGTCCTTTGCATATCACTGGCCTGATCCTACCATCTTCCCAAAGCTTTATCAGCTCTGAGAGGGACACAGCATGCGGCTATTCCAAGAAACAAGGAGAAGCCTGTACAGAAACAGGTTTTGTACTCATTCACAATTCGTTTAGCATACGGAGCAACATTCTGGGTGTCAGGTCTCCCAGCTGGTGGCCAGACGCTACAGTGGATGCAACCAACTGGCCACAGTCCTTCAAGCCTGGCAGACCAGGCTTCTATGTGTGCATGGCCTGCGTGTTTCCATGGTTGAGGCTCAGACCACCACGTCCAAGTCCTGCAAGCAGATGCCAAGCCAGCTGAACCACAGAGGAAATTATCCCCTGGCCAAGCTGGGCGTGGGGATGCCAAAGTTTGGAAAAGAGCACCAGCCAGCCAAGACGATCTTACACCGAGAGTAGTCATCTTTCCCTAGTGGTCTTTCTTCTTAGTGAGAGGGGAGGAAGAACAGATGGCTTTTGCATTCAAAGCCCAGGCCAAGGGTTCAAGGGGATGTGCAGGATGTTTTCTGCAGCCCCTCTAAACTCCGCATACCTACATGGAGCAATATAGCCAGCGTGGCATCGGAGGTCCCAGAGCTAGCTCCACGCAGGCTGTAGTGAGCTGTGCACAGTGAGCTGTGAGTTCACCTCCCAAAGCACCATAGCTGGCTTGGTACAGTGCTAAGCTCAGGCTGACGTGCCCAGGTCTTGATTGAAAAACAACCTATGTTAATGCTAGCTTGGAGATTTCTCCACTGCTTTGTCTGAATGCTTCTCAGTGCGACTTTTTCTTGTGTAACAGGAGGGAGGGTCCGGATCTGCTCTCAAACACTGCTTGAAGAGCCAGTAAAGATCTATGTGGATACCACTTTGCCAAGGAACAATTGTCCGTGGATGCTGAAGAAGAGGACAGGGAGGCTGTTAACACGCGGTCAGCCTGGAGAGCTCCACAGGTCGACCTGTCTCCGTCAGTGGCAAGTACTAAGGCCCATGCAGTCTGGGGGATGCGTTGTGCTTAATTGCTTTGCCCATTTGCAGTTGTATGGTTAATTTGTAGCTACTTTCTGCCCAAAGTATGACTCTGCTATCACTCGTGTAGCATTATAGCTAAAGACACGATTGCATTTCCAGATAGGCTTGTCACTTAGAAAACACTAATACCCCACTTTTGCAATGCGATTATTAAGGGGTACTCTGACTTTATAATATACCAAATGTCTGCATGGCTACAGACTGATAACATGGAACCAGCAGCAGCGTTGATTAAGTGCTGCTGGCAATCTCACTTCTGGAATACTACGGGACACCAGCGGCCATAATGCAGGAATAATTAAAAACAATGCTTAATCTTGCTCTCTAACGAACAGGAGAAAAACCCCTCTCTCACCCTGGCCCATCCTCCTTCTCTCCATGAATCCTAAGAGGAAGCAAAACTGCTAGAGCCAATGCTTTTGGGAGCACGATGGTCAGTTTGCTTCCCTTACCCATCCATGGCAGTATCGCTGCAGGCTTCACTCAGGCCAGGAGGAGATGGGGAGGCCACCTTGGACACGTAACCTGAAAGCCTGGGGTGCAGCGGTCACAGCTGTAAGACCCAAGGGCTGAGCACAGAGTAGCAGGCAAGTAGCTGTCATACAATGTACTGATAGTTGCGCAGGTACTAACCCCCTGTGAAGCGAGATACATCCAGCCATCATTAGCTGTGAGAAACACGCTTGCCGTGAGTCCTTGAGGGAACAGTGAAAAGCAAGTGACGTCTTATTTCTATTGTATAAAACAGCTCCAAAATCAAGGCACCTTTGTTTCTAAATACTCTGTCTTTGTTTCTCTGTACTGGCAGTTCAAGCAATCAGAAATCCTGAGTCTAGCCTCCCAAAACCATGAAAATTAGATTTCTAGATTCGTTGTTTTTGAATCATCAGGTTACATTTAGGTTGTATTTTCAGGCTTTTCATCACAATATTACAGAAAAAAACCCTTCTTTCAAGCCCTCCTTACTCCCTCCCCCAAAAAAACAATGAAAGAGGAAAATTCATCGTCTTGCTCACATGCCTACAAAGCAGCTGAGCTTGAAATTAAATATGGAAGGACTAAGAACTTCTGCTAAAATTGTGAGAGTCAACAGTGCAAAATTTCCAAAACCATGTCCAAATGTCGAGGCCGTGGCAATGCTGTATTTGAAATGGATAACGCTTTATTGTGCTATCCTTGAGTTCTCTCATGCTGCTTTCCTCTCCTCGTTAAAGACATTCACAGGGAAAACCTCTGGATGTTCTTTGTGTGTGAGGGAACAAAGTGTCCTCTCCCACGGAGGCAGAATGCAGTGTTACTGAAGGTAAAAGGCCCAAAGTGCCATCTAATGCTAAAATAACAGGGAGTTTTACCTCTACTTATCTCTCATAATCCCGAGCTATTTGTCCTCCAGATAAAATGAAAGATAGATCCCATCACCTCCACTGCACGCAAATATCATAGCCTGTAAAGCTACATATTAGCAACTTGAGAGATTCCCTCCCACAGGAGGCGATCAAGCCAGGTGAACAGTGACTAAGAATTTTGGGTTTTTTTCTCTAAAAACCACATCTTATCCCTGAAATATATGATGCCAGCTGATGACGTATGCGGCTGTGGGAGCCACAATAATTACTGAGGCAAAGGAATCTCGTGCCTCAGGGAGCAGAGTGCTTTCCATGGGGCTCAGGCAGAGAAGTCGCCTGCCTGCGGCGTCACCCCGAGATGTGCCGAGCCTACGACCGGCCTCCTTGCGGTGGCTCTCACCCCACCTCTTGCCCATCAGGCAGCTCAATCCAAAACCCTTGGCAGGAGGCTGTGCCAATAAATATGTTTTCTATTGGCAGGATATTGCTCTCCTCTGAAATATCACATATTTGGCCATTAGGGAAGGCAGAGTCTGATCTTATATGTCAAATCCTATACTCCCATGAAAAATGAAGGAGCCACTTTGCTCTGCTCTACTCTTCTCCTAGCTAACCAGCCAAGGATGCTGTCACAAGTAGAATGCAGCGCGCAGGGCTTGCTTTGCCCTGGCAACAGCTGTACCCAAAAGTAACATAGAGAAGTGGATTGGAGGAGGGAAGAGGGGCAGGAGATACGTGTGCCTACTTACCAAATGAATCTGATGAGAATTTTAATTTTAGGCCTCTCATCAGCCCTGACACCAAAATTGTAGCATCAGTTAAGTCATAATGAGTGAGTGGTGCATTTGATGTTTACAGACTGTAGATTAGGAGCAAGAGTACAGGACTTCATAACAGCCTTGCTACGTGTAAATGCAGGGTTTGGACTCAAGGCTTAAGTTCAGGAGTTTCAACAAGAAAATGAAATGCTTGGGGAGTTCATAACAGCATACAAAGCTTTTCTTCTGTACAGTAAGTTCTGTTACCAACCCCCACCAAAGGTGACCAGAAGCTCTTAAAATGCAAAGCCTTGTTTTGGGCTGGCATTAGGCGGCCCACGGGTAGCTGATTTCAGCACAGATACCAGGCCCAAAATGCTGCTATTGCGATTGTTAATGAACTTTCTCCCTGTGAGGATATATTTAAGACTTCTGCTAAAAGACAGGAAAAAAAGCACAGAAGAGATTAAAAAAAAAAAAAAAAAGCAAAGAGAAGAAAGACTCAGAGACCTTGGTCAGTGCACTTGATTCTGGATTTTGACCACTCGGGTTCCCTCAAGATGAGTCAAATCCTAGCCAGCTGTAACAGATCCACAGAATAGTCTTCAAACATTTAAAAAATGGACCAGATTTCCTGGGTTAACCCAACACAAACACCACTCAACATTAGCCTTCAGGTTAGATGCAGGGTGTCCAAGTCAGCCTTGCTTCCAAGGGGTTTGCGGAATGAAGTAGGGCCTCCTGGACCTCCTTCCCTGGTGGTTTTGACAGCCCAGAAAGCCAGGGCTCAACTGCTGGGAGCGGCACCCCCACCAGTACCAGGAACGTCGATGGAAAGCGGCGAGCTGTAGGGATGCTGGGTTCTGCAGTGTGGGGCGCTTGCGAATCCACAGGAAGGGAGATGGGTGCACAGGGGAGAGGTTTCATTAGATCTCATTGATAAATATTCTGTGTGCTCTGATACTCCAAGAATCCTCTTTTTTTCCCCCTCCCTCCTCCTTCCCCCTCACATTGCAGCCTCCTCCCTCCTGCCTGGTTTCATCACAACTCCAGATTGCTTGAACAAGCTGCCTGATCAGCCCACAGATGCCAACAGGAAGCAATGATGTTACAATAAGTGTCACAGGGAAAATGTCAACTGTATCATTATAATGAAGGTCATGTCTCCCTCACAGAGAGCTCAGGGCTCTGCACAATTCACATGTTGTTATTAGGTAGATGTTGACATGTGTAACGTCTGTCTTACAAGAGTCACTGCACAGGGACGAGTGAGGAAATGCTGGCTCACAACTACTCCGAGCTTCAGCCTCTGTCGTAGAAAGTGCGGAAGGAAACAATTAACAAGCATTACACAGGTGGGAATTCACAAATACTCTAGTTCCATCTCCCCGCATCAGGCAGGATACACACAGGATAACAGAGCAAAAGCAAAGCACTTCAGCAGCCTCAGACAGCATCAAAGCAAAGCACGAAGTGGTACTAAGAGCGAGTCAGGCACGAAAGCAACCAGCCTCCATCCCAAAGTTGATGCTAGTAAATGGCACTTGGATACTCCATGTAAAACAGCTCGCTGCCTCCCTAATGTAGGGAATCTCCTCCTTTTAAACCCAGTAATAAAAATGATAAAAAAGGGACTATAAAAAATAAAAGCCTTGAATTAATACTCTAATGAAGTTTTATTATTTTTCTAGAAAAGATTTTGTTCCATGATGAGGAAATACATACTCTCCTTGGCTCTGGCTCTATGCAAGGAACTGGTTGTGGGGGCAGCAGGGGGTGTTTGTGCACGCATGCGTGCACGAGATGAAGCAAGGCGCTAAACGCAGAAAGCAGAGGCCTTTTAATTCTCCAGAAAGACACAATGTTCTTCTTCCATCTCCAAACCTGTCAATATTATGCTCAGTAAGGGACGACATGTTGGCAAGGATTTTCACGTACACACACACGCATGCGTGCACACATACCCTGCTACAGCTGGTGGGAGAATATTAAAATCTGAGAGATTTGACTAATACATTGCATGACAAAGTGCTTTCTGTGATCCACAAGACTGCCCATAACTCATTTGTCGAGGGAGATGGTTAGGGCATCGCTCACAGATCCCCGAGACATCAAAACAATATTCATGTAAAGACAGAGAGGAGGAAAGGAGCGTAGTAGAAGAGTGATCATCTGAAGAACTGGAGATACAGAGCTCTTGAGGAGCAAGAGCTAAGGCAGGGCTGGTGTACCAGCACACTTATGGGTGTCTGAGAACCATTTTACTCTTTGTCCAGTCTAGAAAGCCAAGGGAGAGGTAAAGCAGTAAGATCAGCAGGTTGCAGCTCAATGGTAATTGCACTTCTCTGCGATGCTGGGTTGTAATTTATCTGCTCCCTCCCATTCCCACAGTGCCATAGTATATCCCCTCCCATCAATTTGTTCCCATATGCACTACTGTGAGGCAAAATTGCTGGTTGGCCTCAGCCTGGTATTTTTTATGGCAGACTGTACCCACTCAGTTGCTTGGCGAAAGGCTGCCTCGAGACTGAAAATACAGGGGAACACACAACTCCCTGAAGGATCTGTTCGTATTTTATTTTAGTAAGAGCAGAAGGAAAGTGCCATTTTACTTTTCCATCCATAAGGTCATATTCTTATGCCTCTAAGAATTAAAAGCCAATATGGGCGATTAACAAGCAATAGCTGAACATAGTGGAGGTGCTCTGAGAAGAAGCTAGAATGATTTGGCTTCAGTTCTCCACTCCCCGGCAGGTAAACTGCAGGGAGACTGCAGCAAGTGGTCAACAACTTCCCCACCATTGTACCACCTTGCTGTACCTCCGTGCTGTATACAGAACAAAAAAATTGTTCCCTGGCCCAGGCTTAGGGACGCCAGTGAAGCATATGCAAGAAATAAATGAAGAGTTGAGGCTTTCCCTCATCGAGAGGAAGGTGAAAAGAAGAAGTAGTGATTTGGGGGTTTGCCAGCAGACACATTCAGCACAGTGGATTTCTTAATTTAAGTCAAAGAGGGGATTGAATGGGTAAGCATAGCAAGCCTTCCCCCCATAGGAAGTCATCAGGTGGTGGGTCCACTGCCATCAGAAGCAACCCCTTTAGGTCCTGCTGTTGCAAGTAGGTTAATCTCAGTGGCTCACAGATTTCTCACTTGGCTCCTGATCTGCAAAGTAATCTGAAAGGGACTGCTTCCTGCATTTCCACCTCTGCTTATTTATTCGCTTATTTTAATTTGAAAGAGGATTTAGCAATTCGTGGAAGTCAGGGATCGATATCCCTAGCATGAGCCAAGAACAGCTCTGAGCAAGATTGGTCGCATGATTCTGCGACTGACAGCGTACCTCAGTCCTGACCCCCTCTGCCAGGGGCTGGCTTCCCTGCTACCATTCAGTCAGTGTCCCCCTCCTCCACTGCCGCCCCCCCAGCTCTCCCAGCACCTCATTCTCCTGCCCTCAGTCTTCCTTGCATTTCCTATAAAATACAAGCCAGAAGATGAAACTATGCTTTTGAGATGATAAAATTGAGATCCACCAAATTCATTTTTATTTGCGATCATAAACCAAGCTTCGCTTTACAAGACAAAGAAATTAAAAAGGAAAATGGGAAAGAGTTCAAGTGCATCAGTTACAGATTGTTAATAGAACCAAAGTATTTTGTACTATCTATATTTTATGAAGCTCTGTTGCTGTGTTTTGTACAACAGAACATCACAATAAATGATTTACCAACTCAGTAAAGGATCCAGAAAACTGATCTCAGCTCATCCTTTAGAAGGCCAAAGTTCCTGATCTGTATACGTTACAAGACCCTCAAATACCCTGTTGCATTTTAAAACTGGGGAAAACCTTATCAGTCCTGACTTTTATTTTTTAAATCTTTTGTAATGGATTTTTTCAATAGTTACAGGACAGTGTCCTGCCAGAAATGAAGCAATTCTTCTAAAAATGACAGAGAACATTTAAGCAAAAGTCCATAAAAGAAATTACAACTTTCTAATGAAAAACAATTTTTTAACATCACATATATTTAATTTTCACATTCCTGACAGAGGAAATAATTACTAAAAAGAATTATAATTATTATTACTTTTCTTAGAATTCTTTTGCAGCCTTAGAGGATTCCTTTGGAAGCCCTCAGCTAATCCTACTTCCTTCAAAACAGGCCTGAGCTAAGATTTGCAGGACTTGTTGATAGGTCATGTGTGCTGTAAGTAGGTGGTAAGGAGAGGGCAGGCAGTTTTCTAAACATGCAAAGCTGGCTCTGCTAACCTTCTCTGTTTTGGATTTTGTTATTATAGTAGGCAAGCACGACACTTCAGATCTGTTGGCATGCCTGCACTGGACTATGATGGTGTATCCGGTAGCATGGGATGGAAGGCAAGGACCAATATTCACTGTAGATGAGGCAAAAGTGATGCTTGTGAGTGAGCAGGGCAAGAGTTGTGGGGTGACCCTGCAGTGCCCAGGCAGATGAGGACAGTTAGCACCAGAAGGTGAGAGTTCTCTCCTTGCTCAGCAGAAATGGCGACAGGGATGAGGCACAGGTGCAGCTGACCACATCTCTGGCAAAGCAAGGGGCTGCGTAGGTGGCACAGAAGAGGATGATGTGGCATTGTTGCAGACACATCAGAAAGTTTGACACCTGCCCCAATGTCCTATTATGCTGATTCTCTGTTCCGACCAAGCTTTGCCTGCATCAGGAAAGCAGCTTTAGTGATGGCCAGCAATGTTTTTTATGATAGCTTCTATCTTCTCACCGTCTGGGAACCATTAGCCTCTCAGTTTGTCTTAGAGCTGCTTTAATGTACTCTTGAATGAGTCATGGCAAACAACAGGAGCTCCGCTGGCGCAGCAGCATGCTTGAGCAGAGAGGGCCTGCCCTCAGGAGTGAGAGAGAGTCAGTTGTGCTGGAATTGTGTGTTAGAGGCTACTTCTCAGCACTCTGCTCCTCTGCTCTGCCAGCATCTCCAGGTGTAGGAAAGTCAGTCGTTTCCCAGACCAGCACTCCTGCCCATGAGCACCTCCAGGACCAAGTCAGAATAGAAATAACTGAGTGTTCTATTTAAGCTTAGTGAAGAAGCACTAACCCTGGCCAAAGCAGCGAGCTTCAGAGCCCTGCCGTGAGGTGGGCTCACTCCCACTCACGACAGTCTCAGTTCTTTTCAAGTTAGACTGGCTGAGTTGCATCAGTGCAGAACTCTGCATGGACTCTTACTTTAGTGTCAGACGGGTCTGGGTTTAGCAGAGAGGGACTGGGAAATGAATATGGCGTGGCGGAACACACCCAAATTGGGACTGACTCTGCAAACATCTGCTCTTACCCCACGACCCTTCAACCTTGCTAGCAGAAACTGGCTTGCATTCAGCCAAAATAAGAATAGCTGCATGCCCCTGTGCACCAGATTACTAAAGCAGTGCAGTCAAGGCCAAAGGATCTTGAAATCCCAGGGACCAAATGCCTCCTGTCAGCAGGCCTGGAGGCAGCCGTCACTTTAGGCCAGGGTCGTCAGAAAACCACTGCGTCCTGATGTCTGAAGGGAGGGGTAGAAGCCCGAGACAGATATTGAAGGGAAGCCAAAGAGGCAGCAAGCGAAGGACGAGGGCTGGGATTTGAGGAGAGCGCGTTTACTACTGGCCGAGCTTGTTACTGTTTTGGTGCAGTTAGCTCCTGTCTGTCACTCTCAATAAAAGTGTTATTGATTAGCATGTGACTTTATTGTAGAGAGCTGGCAGGGAGCCAAGGTGGAAGGACTCCAGAGGGAAAAGAGGACAACTTGGCTGTCAGGGAGGGTGGGGGGGATGGAGGAGGAGGAAAAGGGAAGCTTGGAAACATAAAATCTTGAAAAGAGTAATTAATTCTGATCGTTACAGCAATCTATTCAGATTTTCAAGAATATTATAAATCAGTTGCCTGTACCCTTCCTATTAGCATTCACGCTGAGGAGGGATCCTGGGGAGAACTGATCAGCTGAGAACGCCAGTGCCCTGGGGAAGGACTCCGGCTCAGGGAAAGGAGGATTGTTTTGGCTGCTCATTTCAGACCACTCCTGTGCCCAGGCCCATGGAAAACCAAGGAGGCTGGAGGCATGGCCCTTCAGGAGACGCGCGGTCCCTCAACCCACCTCCACTGCTGTCTTCTTGAGGCTGTGCCAAAGGAAAGGGCAGGTGGCCTGCAAATCTTTCTGAGAGTGAGAAAGTGTTACTATCTCTTGCAGCTTAACTGGAAAAGAAAAAAAAAAAAAAGAAAAAAAAATCCCTACAGAAGAATAGAGGGCAGATATAGAAGGGCAAAAAATGTATACTTTATACATTAATTTAGAAATAAGATTTATTTTTAAAAAAATCAATATTTTCTCTGAAATGTTTCATTCTAATTGCTTTCTTATGGAAAAAAATCTTTAAAACCTGCTTCATTAACCACACAATCCTGTTTTTCATGAACTAATTTAACTTTTTTTTTTCCCCATCCTTTAAGCCACTTCTTCACTCATGGAGGCTTTGAGAAGTCATCTGGAGCCCTTAGGAAGAATATAAATGTGGCACAGGAAGAGTAGTGAAAGATTATTCATTGAACTATATGGCAAAAGGAAGTCCATCATCAAATTACTCCTGCTCTACTGTTTAGAGAAAGAAAAAAAAATCTTGATATCTGATGGATTTCCTATTTATGTATCTGGAAGATATGCTTGCAGTAGGGAATGCTCCCAGTTGCCGTCTTTAAGCTGGTCCACCTTTCAGCTAACTGCACACTGCCTGCTTGGAGGCTCACAGGATAGAGGGGCTGTGGAGCTACAATGAGAGGCACTGGCAGAGCTTTGCTCAGGGAGCTTGGCACAGGATAGCAGATAGTGTGGAAAGCTGGAGCCAGGGACACTGACAGGGCTATAGGACCAGGCTTGTCCACTGCATACCCAGAATTTAAAAGCGCGCTTGGTCTGTTCACCTCCTTTCCAAAGAACAAAAATAAGAATGCTCCTGATGTTCATGAGACATGTCTTGGCAATGCAAATCCAGATACCAACAAAGACCTAATAGGACAAAACGGTTTCAAAAAACCACCAGTAAAGCACAGCTCTCCACCTCCCCCTTTTCAACATACAACACTTGGATTTAAAGATCCCTATTTTCTACATGCTCATTTAATCACTATAAAAGTCCTGACCTTGTGTTTCTCTCCGTTTCTTCAGTTCTTTAATGGGAAACTCTGCTGACACCCCTCTTTCCCAAAGCACGCACACTTTCCTATATTATCTGTCCAGCCACTGCTACAGGACATCGATACGACAGCAGGCTGGTTCAGTAATGAGCCGTTTGTGGTGCCAATTATTCTAGAGTGCTATGACGATGACAGTGTTAGCTGTGCTCCATACCATGACTAAGAAGATGTAGCTGGGCAGTCTGCACCCTGTACTGAGGTAGCCTTGGCTGTGTTATGTGGCAGCACATGGGAGCTTTCAGGCAGAGTTAAGAGAGCATTAACTCTGCCATGGCATTGACACAATCCTGGAAAGTCTGTATTTTCTCAATCCTCAAGCAACACAATTGCCACGTGGAACTTGGTTGTCACATCTGTCCCTTCCCTCCTCTCCAGCACACCTTCCCATCAGATCTTTGTTACCTGCCTTCCTCCACACCAGCAGCAATAATCCTGGAAGGGGCCTCATTAAACCACCAGCCCAGATGGCTTTGCTCCTTTCCCTGAGTGCATCTGTGGTCATACTCTGCCAAGGAGGACATTTCCCTGCGGCTCTCTTCACTTGCCTAAACGTAGGTGTTTGGTGCCATTTGGGATGCCTTGGGGTGCCCAAGACATCTGCACAGAAATGGCAGATATGACACGCGACTACAGGAAACCTGTGCCCATCTGCACCAGTGGCGAGAAGCCAGGCAGGACACCAGAAGGCTACTAAAGTGAGTGACTCGGGGACCTTACATTTCTTCCAATTGACAAGTAGAGGGAGTGGTATAGGGTTCTTGGATGCTGCTGGGAGCAAGGACAAAGGTGTCCTGTCTTCTTTCTGTTGATACCAGCTGGACCTTGCCCTTCTCAGCAGTAGGCTCAGGAGAGAGTTTCTGGAATATTTTTCCAGCAAAGGACAGACAAAACACTGGCACTGTCCTCTGGGAATGGAAGGCAAGACATAGTTGTTATTTAAGTAGGGAAAGAAGTCTATGGATTCCCCCACATGTTCTCTGCTTCTTTCTCTTTGCAGCACGCAGACATGATTACTGGAAAATGGCACTGGATGGAAGCGAAGAATTTTTGCGGGAAATCCCAAATGATAATATGAATAACTTTCTTGAATGCCTTTTTCCGCTTGTCATTCCTTCCATGGTGCTTCCCTCTCCAATACCTGCTTTTTAGATTCTTCTGTTATTTTCCATTCCCTGTTTCCCCTACTGCTGCCAGCTCTTAGCTTCATTTACTAGTTTTGATTGCATGTTATTTACTTAGCACCCGTTGATTTGTCCCCTCAGGACTTCTCCGTTTTAAGCAAAGAGAATGCATATGATTTTAAGTGGATGTAATTTTATAGAAGAAAGGAAACAATCACTATACCTTCCTTCTCACCAGAAAATACAAAAGCAAGTCTGTCCGAGAGATGTTTCAGCAAGTTGGCCACAGCTGAGCTGATCACAAAATGGTGACTGCAGAAAGGGTCAGGGTCAGAGTGACAAGAAGTCACAACGTATGCAAAGCAGCATCTTAACTGTTTTAGATCTGCTCAACTTACATTATCTTTTAAAATGTACATCACTTGATGAACAAAAATCAGCTCTTCAAGATAAGGTATCCTCTTAGTCCTCCTCTCAGCAGAGCAATGAAGCATACCAAATTGTACTTTGGAAACAAAACACAGACGCAAGAAAGAAGGAGGCCAATAGACTCACACAAATGACACAAGATGCTGAGCTAACCAGAGGTCTTAACACATTCCCAACAAAACTCAACACAGAAAGTATGAAGTTTCAAGAGGATAGGGGCAGCTATGCATGAGAAGGATGCTCCCACTTAATTTTACTCCCCCTTCTATATTGGTCTGATTGACTGCCTCAGCATGCCTCCCCCTCCATCAGCACAGTGACTTCCCAACCACTCCACCTGCAGCCACCACTAGCTTCACCCTGATGCCTTCCTTGGGAAAACACCCTACAGCTAGCTAAAATACTACAACGCAGCCTAATTCTTTCACTGCTCCAGTGCAGGAGTCTGCCAAAATCATCATCAGAAAAAGTGAGCAGGACCCTAGCCATTTCCTGATTTTATGCCACTTACAAATAACAATGCATTTCTCAAAGAATCACATAATCATTTATTTACCAAGTAGCCTACTGTGAACACATTTCAGCCTATAGCATACATAAAGACAGCTTACCTCTGTTATGTTTGGAGGTTTTTTTCTGTATAGACAAAAGAAAATCTGCCAAGCTTTTAGTTTTGTTTTGGTTTTGTGGTGTTTTTTTTCTAACTATAGAGGTAAAACATTATAGGAAGTAACCCCCACAAATACAGCAGCCTTTCTCTGTCCCTCTCTCTCACTTGCCCACTCTCTCTGCAAGGGCCCAGGCTGTTCACAAAATGGTAGGTTGACTCAGCACTGTGGCTGGACTAGTCTAAATCTTCACATCCTTTCAAGCCTGTGATTTTTATGATGCCATCTTATGTAGGTCATTAGTCACTTAAATCACATAGTATTTGCACTTCTCCCTTTTTGGATGACCAATGCTTTAAACAAAACAGCAAACATCAAGTAATTTCATTATTTGGTTGTGGGTGTTCTTTTAACGAGCAAGTAGTTTGGCCAGAGACATGTATTAGCTTTGAGGATTCATTTTCATAGTTAGTCGACCACCTTTCCATACTTATCAACAGCAAGTAAGGGACATTTCGCCCACTCTAGCAAAATACAATGTACAAACGTAACTGAGTACCACTGCATATACTATTTTTGGACCAGCTTCTCCAGTTGTGTAGAAACAAGAACTGGAGAGGCACTAAAAATGAAATCAAGTTCAAAGGACAAGACATACATGCTCCCAACAGTACACGTTAATTCTCAGCACTGGGTCATTGTATCAGCCTGTGCTGGTTTTGGCTAGGATAGAGCTAATTTTTTTCATAGTAGCTAATATGGGGCTATGTTTTGGATATGTGCTGGAAAAGGTGTTGATAATACAAGGATGTTTTAGTTATTGCTGAGCAGTGCCTACACAGAGTCAAGGCCTTTTCTAGGGGTGCACAAGAAGCTGTGAGGGGACACAGCTGGGACAGCTGACCCCAGCAGACTGAAGGAATGTTCTATACCATATGATGTTGTGCTCAGCATATAAAGCTGGGGGAAGAAGACGTTCAGAGTGATGGCATTTGTCTTTCCAAGTATCCATTATGCATGATGGAGCCCTGCTTTCCTGGAGGTGGCTGAACAGCTGCCTGCTGATGGGAAGTGTAGTAAAAGAATTCCTTGTTCTGCTTTGCTTGTGTGCACAGATTTTTCTTTACCTGTGAAATTGTCTTTATGTCAACCCACAAATTTTCTCACTTTTACCCTTCTGATTCTCTCCTCCATCCCACTGCGGGAGTAGTGAGCGAGCGGCTGTCTCGTGCTTAGCTGCCAGCTGGGGTTAAACCATGATATGGCCCCTTGGTGTCCATTTGAAATCCTCTCTGTTTAATCCATGGTCTCTTTCCTTCCCCGAGATGCAGAGTTTTACAAGTAGCATATTCAAGAGCACACAGCACTGGCTTATCTTTGACTTCAGTGTGAGCACACGTAGGCCAGTTGCAAATGTTTTTAAAATCTTTCCCAATGTTCATCATCACCTTATATCCTCTCTTGCTCTTTGAGTTTCTCACCTCTTTAAATCCTTCCCTAACAACTTACAGGTTAGTTTTCTTCAGAACTTTCTTGCTCAATCTCAACTATAATTTAATTCACACACAGAAAAAAAAGTTGCAAAAACAAAGATATGAAACAGCTGTGCAGGGCACAAGGAAGTACTTATGTATCTGAAAGCAAGAAAGAACTGCTTGAAATGCCAATACACGTTCCATTCACCACTGGACCAGAAGATGCTCCACCAACGAACAGTGGCTCACTGACAAAAAAACAAGAAAAATTGCTCCATTTTGAGAAAGGTAAAGGAGAAGCTGCGTGGAATAAAGTGTCCTTTGCCACCTTGTAGGTGGAGCATTCAGAGCAGAGGTAAAGAAAAGCCTGCAGTGAGCAGACAGCCGTGTACGCGCTGGCTGGTTGGCTGTCTAGCAAGGTGAAATGATATTGAAGAGGCATTTCCATTGTGAAGACTTTCTGAAAGGTCTGCTAAAGCTCATGGAAAGAACATTTTTCAAAGAGATCCAGACAACAAACTGCACTTTCTGCAATGAAAATACCCATTAAGCTCCATTACAGTTATTTTTATTGAAGCTAGTCTAGACATTCGTGTACTGTTTTTATTCATCTCCAGATAAATAGAGGTCTAGATAAAGATGGAACCACTGCTGCTGTGTAGGGTCAGACTACATAACAGCCCAGTCATTACTCCGTCTTTGAAAGTGACCAGAACTGAATAAGCGTTCGAGCTTCCCTCATTCCCAAATGCCCTCTCAGTCTAGGGGTGTACCTCTGACTCATACTCTGCATTGCTGTGTTAAACAGTTCCTCAGGATTTTTTTATTCATTAACACATTTAATATATGGAAATGAAAAAAGGAAATTTGGCCTATTCTTCTGTTGATGAAAGGAACCTCACTTGAAAGCTTGCTTTATTCTAAATGCAGATCCACCTGAGATCCTTCAAGTCTACCTAATCCTAAAATACCAAACACTTTAAGAATCCTTTTAAAATGGTTTTCAGAAATTGGGAACACTCAGCAGTATTATCCCAAGGCTACTACAAGCTTGAAGATGTCCTGGGCTTTTAAACAAATACAAGTTGTGGGTTTTAGGCTTCAAATAAGTGCTGCCAGCTAACTTTGGACCCTTTCAGGTTTGTAAATTATAGTCTCTAGCTGCTTTCTTGGCACAGAAAGAACCTGAAACCATGATCCTGGCCTGCAGTGTAGTATCTCATCTTGCGCTGTCATTGTTCTGGTACAGTGCGAAGGGCATCTCTGAACCTGACAGATCTGTGACATGGAAGCTTCTGGCTCTAGAAACGGCTAGAAACTTTCTAGGCTACCTCAGTCTATCTGTTTCAGGAGGAACTGGACAAGCTCTTCTGGGATTGATGCTAAGGTTAAGAAATCTATCATGTTTTATTGTTCCTGCTGATGTACGACATGTCATCCTTCATCTCTTTGTAATGCAGAGTGCCTGCATGTTGGCTCACATTACACTGTCAGCTCCACTTTTACTCCCTCCTCTCCCAACTCCATTTGGTCTGTTCATGCTAAAAATAACATCAAGATTCATGTCTATGAAAGAGATGGTTGCCAGAGAGAGGAAAACTTGCTGACTAAAAGACTCATGACCATGCTTATCACCTTCTACTGCAATCCTGGATCGACTCTATTCAAGCAACTTCATTCCCAACTCTGGAAAGTAGGGGAAAACGTTCCAAACTTGAGGAGATTGTTCAACATCTGTATCAAAATCTTTTCGGCAATGCAGGCCAAAGAACAATATGGAAGGCTTTCAGGCATTCCAGTCTCCTATCTTCTTTGTGGCATGAGCAAAGGCAAATGAGAGGGCTTAATGGGTGGCTTATTCAAGAAAGGAAGATAGCATCTTTAGCAAAAGTATGTACAAGCAATTTGTTCTGTCGAATCAAATGGCAGATGTCTGCTTTCTGAGCTTATAACAAAGCTTGCCCCTTTGTGGTACTGTGGGGCTCCAGACCACTGGAGATGTGCCTTTCCCGTAAGATTTCTCATACTGCTCATCTCTAGTCATTTAAGAGCCTGGGGTTTTTGGTTATTGGTCTTTTCTTTCTTAAAGCAGAGCTGTGGTGTCACGACATCCTAATTTGTATAATTGCTGTCTATCCTAAAGTTCCCCCTGCAGTTCCAATTACACGTCTGATTCCAATTAAACACCTTAATTCTTGTCCCAAACTGGCATACAGCACAGCTAACAGTCACGGTTATCCTGCTCTACCCCGAAGCTGGCTTCACCATCCCAGTGGGATGGCTGAATAGAAAGCAGTTTGAATCCACCTGGGATAAAATGCATCTGTAGAAATGTCAAACGCTGATCGTGAGCTACTCTTGCCTTTCTTTTGCATCTGGAGGAACATGGTTTGAACCAGCAAAACTCCCAGAGAGTTAAGGAAGCAGAACAGAAATGAAATGCCCTGCCCGGCTTCCTGGGAAAGGAATAGAAGAGGTGAAAATCCGGGTTGAGCAGGCTGAAGACCCTCTAGAGGGTCTCCAGGAGATGAAACCATACACTTCAAGCACTGCAAGAGGGAGAGGGAGGTGAGGGCTGAGGTGGGGTTTGCCACACAGGCAGTAGGGCTGCTTCCATAAAGCGGCCTGTCGTGTAAACAAGATGTACCTTTGACATCCTCCCCTTCGGGGCATGAAGGCATGAAGCAGGCGATGTATTTCAAGTCAAACAGGTGATTTGTAGGTGCTAAGTGTTCATAAAGACAAGATTAAAGAGCTCTCTGATAGCAGGGCAGTAAATCATTCCCCACCTGCAGAGCTGAGTGCCGGGCACGGATGCTCCTCCGACCCTGATTAAATAAAGGATGGCTCAGCAAGATGGGGGCTAAAGTTAGCTGACAGCTCTTGAGTGAACTGGTGTCTTGCCTGCTGCTGTTGCGGCTGATGGCTAATTTTCTCCCAGAGGAGCATTTGCAAAGGCTGGTAATTAAAACCAGTGGAGGGCAATCAGGCTCGTGGGAAGGCAGGCCCGTCTGTCCACTCTCCCACAACCACGAGCCTCTCCTGTCCAAAAGCCTGCATGGGTCAAAGCTGCTCCTGTTCAGGATGCTTTAAGGACTGTAACATGGCTGGGTGAATAAAATCGCAAGGCCTGGTGCTTTCACTTGCTCCAGCGAAAGAAAGCTAAAAATAAATATCTAATAATTTTACATCCAGCATGCAACAAACCTTGACAAGCTCTGAGTGTCCTGTGTACGGTTTTGAGGGCCAAATGCACACACATATGCATGTACACATAACTATATATCTATGGGTGCATATATACATGTCCCCAAAACACCCTTGTGTTCTCATAGCATCCCAAGCTCCCCCTTGGGAATCATCCGTTCCCCTACCCAGTCAGATGCGTGAAAATAATTATCCAAGAGTTACAACCTGGGAAGTGATGGCCCAGAGGAGGGAGGTTTTGCAGTCAAAGGCTCAGAGTTCGATGGGAGAGCAGGTAACAGAACCCGGGCTACATCAACTCCCAAGTCTCCTTCTTAACCAAGTGCATGTTTAGACTAAAGAATCAGGTTTTGTTTTAAATTACCTATTTTACTAGCCTAGATAGGACCCAAAAGAACTTAATGGAAGGGAAACTTAATGGGACCTCATTAGATTGTTATAACATTTTTTTTGCACTGTGCTATTAGCTCTCTAAAATACATTATCAGAAAGAACACACTTCACAGACTTAAATTACTTGTGGCTTTTGCCTTACCCGAGTTATTTCTTTTTCTTTTCATTCATCTGGGGTTTTCAGACTAGATTGGTCAGACTTTTCCCGTTTCTAGATCTACAGATACTTGTACAAAGCTGGAATAGCTGGATTGTTAGACCTTTAGTAAGACTGCTCAGTCCTAAACAGAAAAATCTTTTTAATTGATGGATCCTGATTTTGGAATATTTTGCTGCAAATCTAAGAGGATCAGAGGATCTTTTTAAGTTGTTTTTTAAAAGGGCAACATAGTAACAAGTTAGGCACTCTAGGGTTTTTTTGGGGGGCCCCCACCCCTTTGTGATTATATTGAAGCTAGAAATACTCAAAGATCATCCAAGTCCCATAGCTGGAGTCTGAATTTGGATTTACAACAGCAACATTTCCTAACTTGGGGTGTGCTCAGATTTGCCTCACTGTAAGAAGGGCAAGACAGAGTAACAAAAGGATCTGGAGCATTGGATAGTCCTGATCAGGTGCTTTACTTCAAGTCAAGCTCTAAAATTCACCACGCAGCTCTGTTACAGAAGCTTTGGCACTGAACTTGGGGGCAAGAATGGAAGTGGTTCCTCTTTGACTTGAAGAGCCAGTTTCTCTTTCACATGTTCCGGTAACAGCTCAAAGAGATAATCAATGGAAAATTGAAAATAGGTAGAATAAGGAGATAGGAGACCTAAAAGCTGAGAAGTCCCATGCGGTTGCTTTTCCTGAAAGATGCCTGCTTGTTTTGATGCTCTTCCAACTACTTAATTATCTGCACTGAAAAAAAAACAATAAAGGCACCTGCTGCTTCAGTTCATGATGTCTTATGTTTAGCATCCTGTGTCCACATTTTCCTGAAGCAGATCGACAGCACATACAGAAGAACTAAGTATATTTTCTTCCCACTCATATCGGCTGCTCTTCACAGTACCATGAAACTGAATTTCCCTATGGGAACAATAATTTCAGGTTTTATAAACTTTTCAAGCCAGCTTTCTTCTACACTGTTCATTCAGTTCAAAATACTGCCTCACTTTCTGCTGAGGGCGAAAGGTTTCAGTCATTGCAACTCCCTTTGCTTCTGCCTCTTCGTTGGTCCAGTACCTCAAGACTCTGCTGTTACACTGTGGTGCACTCCAGCACTGTTCACATGTCACTAATCCCGGGATTTCACTGGCTGCACCCACTAATTTACATATACAGGCACAAACAGTCACTTGCTCTAGCAAACAGACCTTGACTGTGAAGGGAGTTACTCTGCAGAAGAAAATTGAAGGACTCTTTCCATGCCCACCTCCTCCAAGATGCCATTTCATCACACCAGTCTTTCTGTGCTCATCACCTGCTTGAAACTGAAAACCTGCATTAAGTTATGGACTTCCATTTCAGCATTACACCGTCACCTGACTGTTTCCTTGTGCCTCAGATATAGACCTTGGCAGACACTACACAATTTGATATCAAGTCAATATTTGCCACTTTTCAGTCCTCTTTGAAGAGGACTTCTCCTTGCTCAGGGTCAAGATAAGTCAGGCTGCACCTAGGCTAGATTCCTGCCCTGCTCTAATCTCTAATTAACCGTTTGCTTCCTTTTACCCAAATATATAAACAAATTGGTGTATACACAGTACCCAGTGAAAGCACTGGTGGTTTACCACAGCCTGATCTTTAGGCCTGAATCCTGAAACAGCCCTTGGGTAGGTTTGAACTAATACCCACAGACGCAGTCACTGACCCAGAGCTAACTGTTAGCTGTTTACATTCCTCCTCCTGTTTTTGCACGAGTTAATTTACACATACCAACAAGGGACAAGGAAAAGCAGGGTTAAAACCAGGCAACACCAAAGGTACAGAGTGAAGGATGTAACAATGAGATGGCTAAACACTGGTAAAGTGGGGACATGAGTCCCTCAGGACAAACTCTGCCCAAAGGTACCCAAGGCGTATCAGGCGCATCCCACTGGGCACCCACCCGTGAGCTGTAGCAGCCAAAGGGAACAACCTAGTGCTCAGTGGTAGAAGAGTATGCCCCCAGGGAGCTACACAGATATTTTCTGAAAAATGGATTCCCTTCTAATCTGGAGGAAAGAGAGAGTGCAACTGGGAAGGAGCAAGGAAAGAAGGAAGCTGGGTTCAGCACCCGTCCCTGCCAAACACTTGGCCTCTCCGCATCTCTTCTGTGCAGCAGGGAGGAGAGCGTTCCCGCTTTTCTATGGGGACTGGGCGGATGAATGCCTCAGAGACTACAAAGAGTTTTTCGCTTGCGGTATTTGCAGGGACCACCTACGTATCTTGGACGGTTCCCTGGAAAGCCATGACGTGGGCCGGAGCAGCACGCCTGCCCCTCTGTTCCCGCGCCTGTCGCTGCCACCCCCCGTGCCTGCCACCCTCGCCAGCTGCCGCCGCCGAACGTGGCACCGCCAGTGCCAAGAACAACGAGCCTCCGAGCAGAGCTGCCCGAGCCGTGCCAGTCCCTCAGCTCTGCTCGGCTCCCTGCGTCTTTCCTGTTGATTTACGTATCTCCGCAATGTTATTTATCAACTGCTCCATAATTAATCAGACGCAGAGCTTGGCAGCACTAAATGAGCAGCCTGTCTCCAGCGCTCCCACCGCCACCAGCCCCCTCCCCTCCCAGCTACCATGCTTTATCGCACGCCACAACACCGGAGCCTGCATTCAGTCGCTCCTCATAATAGCAGCCAGGGGGGCTTTTCAAATGATCTCATCTCACCGGGAGAGCAGGCACTCATCCTGCCAGACTGGCAGGAAGAGAGGAATTAGCATCCAGGTAAATGCCAGCTTCCTGCCAGTTATCCCACCAGCCACCTGGCTAAAGAGCTGCAGTCACTCTGAGATTAAATATCTCGCTGTTCTTTGCTTCCCGACCCTGCCACCCTGGCCTGTAACCTCTCCCCTTTCTGTCAGATTGCTTTCTCTCGCTTTCTCCTCTTGCCTCTCGCCCCAGCACCCTCCCCTTCCAGACTCCGCTCCGCTTTCCAATGCCTTTTTCTCATGCTGCCTTCTTTCACTTATGTACTCTTGCTGCTGCTCCCTTTCTCTCCCACTCCCTCCTCACTTAAGCCCCAGATCAAGGACATTGTATGCAAATAAAATTGTGCTGTGTTGTTTTCATGAGCAAAGACGTAAGAGAAACCTGGACTTCAAAAGTCCTTCAGCTCAAATCTATCAGATATAAAGACCACAGATCCTAATCCACTAATAAAGTTTTGGCTCCAAGTCAGATTAAAAAGCAAGGCTCGGGAGACATGGGTTACGCTCCTAGATCTGGTATGCATGGGCTCACATGCTATTAGCAAGACATGCTGCACCTCAGTTTACCTGTCATAAAAATATAGAGGACAGAGATGCTAACTGACCCAAACTGGTACAGCGTCCATGATTGTAAAAGCACTCACACACTCAAGGTTAAAGTGGAAGACCTTAGAGATTGGTTAGAAATTTAAAATCTTTTTCCCTTTTTCTCAGTATTGAGGCTACTTTTCTGAATCAACCTGTGGGAAACAAGGTGAGGACTATAACATTAGGAAAACTTGACTTCATCACTCCAGCATGAAACGAGCACAAATAAAGCTAAGGTCCCCCCTGTGGGATCCATGCCTTAAAAAGGCTTTTGCAAGAGTGAGCTGTGATGCAGCCCAGACACAGCGCAGCCTTCACAGAGAGCCTGGGTGCTGAACAAGGCCCTCCACTGGCAGAGGCATCACCTCTGAGTGATGACCGAGAAGCGCGTCTTGGCTTGCCACGTCCTCTTACCCCAAAACCAGAGGAAATGTGGGTATTTTCCTGGACCTCAGTTGAACTCCCCAGGCTCCTTAACTCTCCAGCCTCTAGCATGCTGCCTAGCTAGCATATAACAAACGCTGAACCCTTCTGAAATCAACTGCCTTTCGTGATTAAGTTGAGGTAAGGTCTTCAGATAAACACCCAAGTTTAGGCAGGACTAAGCAAAAGAAGCATAAACTTTGTCCCAGTGCAAAATAACAACATTAAACTGTTGGCTTCTGCTGCACGGCAGCCTTGCAAGACAGCTGTAGGGAAAAAGGCAAGCGCAAGGATGCTAACGTAGCATCACCGATTAATGCTAGCCCCCTCTGTTGGCCCACTGCACGTAGATAAAACAGGGCTCACGCTGGTGAGGTTTACCTCGATATTGAGCACAAAGGTAAAGAAAGGAACCAGAGGAGCGGTAAGAATTTTATTGCATTCACTTGCCCGTGCTTTTCATGCTAGAAAGCATTGCCTTTATCCTGCTCAAAGGGTGGAGGTAGGAAGCAAGATATAAGAGAAAAAAGCTGGAAAAATCTAGTGCAAAATTTTATTCATATATTTAAAGGTAGATGGGGGGGGAATAATGCAGAAAATGAGGAGGGAGACTGGAAGCAGAGGAAAAAGTAGTAGGGGGAAGGTAAGCTGCAGAAAATTGAGCTGGTAGGAAATGAGGCAGAGATGTGGAAAACTGTTCAAAAACCTTTGATTTTAGCTCTAGTATGCAAATGGTCATAAGAATTTTTGCTGCCCATGATGGGACATTTTTCTTTCTCATGGATTTCTAGCTAACAATCCTGTATTTTCCCCTTGGCCAAGGGCATGGAGTGCATGTAAAATGCCAGCATTGCACCTCCTTGGAGCCTTCTGTCTCTTCCTCTGTATGACTTCTACTCTCCCGGGGGACTCTTGGAAAGGGTGCAAAAACAGCAGTTCAAAAAGCATTTGAGAAATATAGTTGAGCCTAAAAGTCTCAGGTGGAAGGAACATTATCCAAAATGGGAACTAATTATTTGGTGGATTAAGGCCACTGGCTAGGTCTGCAGAGTTAGCAGATGGACAAGAATGTGGTTGGAGTCCTTTTTCAGGATGGATGGCATGGTGTGAACATCTGTCTGCTTCAAACAGGAATATGTTCCAGACCCACTCAGTCTCAAAAGCAGGAGTGCAGCCTCCTACTTGGACACAACTCACAGAAACCAAAACTGCGTTGAGGGGCTTTTTCATGTGGTGAGATCAAAGGGCTGGGCCTTGACTTTGCACAAGGGGTTTGGATGAGCCTCACAGTGCTGAAAAAGGAGATTGGCTTAGACGGAGCTATAAAAGCCATTACTATAAAGACACTACTTTAAAAAACCTTTTGCCACTAAGTTATGAAATTGAATCCCGCGCATTCTGGCGGCACATTAAAATCATTACTGCTGCCATCTGACCACTCTGTGGTGGTCTCTCTGTGAAGTCAGGTTTGTGGCCTTTAGCCAAATCCCAGTGAGACATTTAAATCCCTAGGACCACCGAATGTAAGGATAGCTGATCCAGTCCTACCAGATTAAAGTCAAAGCAAAGTGACACAAACAGGAGATCCACCCTACAAGGAGTCACAAGAGCTGTGGTAGATCCACCCACAGAAAGAATCAAATCCCTAGTAGGAAGGTGTTTCAACCTATGCAGAGACTAGGGCTAAAACAGCCCTAGACACATATTCTCCCTTATTTGAAATCTGCCATGTCAACTAGAAAAACATGTTCTATTCCACCATAGCTCAGCAAATGGAGCTTCAAGTGTTCCCAGAAGGGCCATCCTGCAGTTGGCACATGACAAATACATAGCAGTTTGTAAAGACACGCAACAGATTAAACAGTACAAGAATCACACATTTTTCAGCAGCAAATGCATAGGCTAATGGAGTTGCTCCTTCTTATGCGTGATTGCTGGGGACAGCTACTGCCGAAAGATAAAAATCACTGATGCATTCCTTGGAGCAGAATGAGCCAAGGTCCTTGCAAAGGCTTGGTCATAGTGGCGGGAAGAAACCAGTGGAAACCATATTTCTCTCCCCCTTCTCCCACATAAGCACAATTTCTGATAGCAGCCAGTGCAGGGTACCACCAACTCTGCCCTGATGCTACGCAAAGATCACTGCTGCATTGACTAAAGATGCATGCAGATCAGCTGTAAATGAGCTAGCTCAAATTTTGGAAGCAGCCTAATTCCAGGAGCGTGGCGCTAGGTAGGGCCAGTTTACCCTGCTGAGACAAAGCACTAGAAAACCATATGTCCACAAGGTTTTGAACTCCGTTGATCTTCAAAACAGTGAATAAGGAGTATCCATTACGCAGAGGAAAAGGGCAAGCAGAGTGGAGGAAGGCACGCTCACAGCACAGAGGGGCCATGGCAGACCTTCCCAAGCAGCTGCCCGTGTCCTGTTTCCAGCATTCCCACCGCCTTGCTGTCCTCTGCCTTGTAGCATATCTCCATCCCTCACAACCCTGCAACAGCCGTTTCCCCAGTGGGCCCGGACACGTCACAACTTTTTAGCAGCCCGAAGGACAAGGCAGAGGAGGGCTGTCTGAAAATGACAAACAGAATTAGCTGGCGTTATGCAGGGCGGCAGCCGGAGCCAGCACTGCTATTTACAAGGGACAAGGCTTGCAAAAAGCAAACATCTCCCCATGGCCCATGGGGGGTCTGCTCTAACTAACATGTCGTGTGACACTGAAGGCAGATAATTAATCTCCCATCACACCACTTGTCTGCACCACCCTCTCCCCTTCTCCAGTATCTTCCTCCCTGCCCCTCAGTTTACAGACACCATTTAACAGAAAGGGGGAGTGAAGTTTATCACTGCCACCTATTGGCATTTACCCTGCAAGAAGAACATGAGGATGTGGCAATGCTATGCCCCAAAACATCACCACTTCCCCATGTGAAACTGTAGTTTCTTCAATGCTCGGTGTGTAAACATACAGCACACAATCCCGGATGTGTCTGTAAAGTAGGAGCAAAGTTGTGTTAACAACAGTACCATACGCAGTGAGTCCTCTTCCTAACAGTTTTGTGTTGGTAGTTTGGTTTTGTTTTTTCTTTTTTTTTTTTTTTTTCTTTTTCACTTGTAGAATCTAAGACTAGCACATCATCTGCCATGTGGATATAGCAAGTCACCTGGAGCCAGCTAAAGGATCTTTGGTATCACATGGCATCACGGGTTTTGGACCCTGCAGGTCCTTACAACCAGCCCAGAGCTCTCTTCCTCAGTACTGGAAGCCAGTCTTATAGGGCACTCTGGGAGCATCTGCAGTGAACTAAATTTGGGATATCTGGCACAGTTCTGTATTAAGGTCAACTTTACTTAGCTCTAGCCATCCGAGCAAAAGGTCTGTTTTCCCGCTGTCTTCTGTAACACACATACAAGCACAATGTAGAAAACGTTTTAAGTTTTGAAGTAAATCTACCTCCTGCTTTGAAGCTCAAAAGGTCAGGCTTCAGGTGGGGTTTGACACCAGCACAGGAATAGAGAAGAGGCAAGAGGAGAGTTGCTGGTCAAAAGTTGGGGGCACTGACAGCTGTGTCAGAGAACCTCTGAACTGAAATACCAGGAGGGCTGCAGGGTAGATGGGGGCCACTGGAAGACTTGTCCAGCTAGGCAAAGCTGTTTGCGCATCCTTTATACAGAACATGCCTGGCTGCAGTCACCAACACAATTCCCTACTTTAATAAAAATCAAAACTGCTCTAATAAAGCAACTGAAAAGAAAGTCATCCCTTGTTCTTTAAAGCTGACCTTTGTTTTTGCCCAGCATAGTTAGATCCCTGACAAGATTTGGTATGTTCAAAAATAATTTTTTAAAAACATTTTTACAAACACGTTCTGCATGACCACTTCCACTAATCGTGCCGACAGGGGCGATCAATGCCTTTAAAGGAGATTTGTGGAAACCACAAAGAGTCAAATGCTGCCACTATGGAGATAAATGCCCCTTCAGTTCCTCAGCTGCCGCTGACCACAACACACCTCCTCAGGCAAATGTTTTGTTCCAGACCCAGCTTACTATTAAGATGGGACAGAAGTTCAGGACTGATGTGCGAGGAACCACTTCTTACCTCGCCTTATTTTTTAACAGAAAGTTCGGTGCTTAAAGCACTACTACAGCACCCTCCTACACTACACTGGATTATTAATTCAACATCGATCCAGAGGAAGCACACGTGCCGCTTCCTGCAGCACCCTGCTTTTGAAGGTCTCCCATTCTCTCTATCGACCAGGCTGAAGGTTGTTTAAGTTAGCACGAAGAAACAAAAGCTCAACTCCACCGAACGGCAAAGGGATATGAAAAAATGTGCAGTTTGGGTTTTTTTTTTTTTCACCCAAGCTCAGGATTGCGGTATGTTCTCCCTGATTCACTCTTTACACGTGAAACATTCTCACCCATCTCTTTTTGTGAATCAATCTGGCCAGCAAGTAATCTGGACAGAGGCTCCTACGCTCATACCAGATAACGAATCAAGCTATTCAAGATTAAATGCATTACCCTGCCTCCCACTATTTAAAGGCCAGAGTTCTATAAAGTAGTACCAGATGTTTTAATTAGCAGAAAGCAACAGCATATTCCCGCACAGCATGTTCCAGAAGGGATACTGAAGCAACAAAGTAAAAAAACCTCAGCACAGAACAAATGCATGTTTCATTATACATCTTTGACTGCTTCCCCTGCACTCTGCCCACAAGCCTGCCTTTCCTAGGACTTTTTCCAAAATATTACTTCAAGTAGATTTTGTTTTGTTCTTTGCTGTTCCCTGGAAACCTTTATAAATATATTCCACTGGTGTTTCTCAACTTCCCCTACTCAATCAATCTTTGTCCCAACCTAAATCTATTTCACTTCATTTGAAGAAACTAACTCTGCCTTCCGATCTAACAGACACTCTATTAGAGATGCAGCCACTGTACATTTTGCAGTCTGTTTGAACCCACGGACACTAGGCAAAAGTTAACACTCCACCTAAAACATTCATAAAATACAGTTTCTCACATGGGCCACATAAAAACCACAGGGGGATGAAGAATATGATACAGTTGCAGCTCCATTGCTTATTAGCTGGCGAGGATCTCAATACAAAATTTTGCAGAAGACCTGTGTGCACAGGCAAGCATATAACACAACAGGGATTTCAGGGAACATCATACAAAACAAGATCAGTACTGACTGTTTTTTATTGAGAGGATACTACTAAGAAGAGACTACTTAGGTGTTATATGTTGGAAAACAGAAAAAGTGACCTTTGCCTCATAAAAGACCTTATACCTTTTCTCCTAAGGTTCCCCATTTTGCCCTCAGCATGAGTTGCCGCACGCCTGTCCCTGCACAATTGGGGATAGGCGCTGAGATCCCCACAGCGGCTACTGGGCAGGTGGCAGTGTGCCTTCTGTTCTGACGTGTTGTGGTGCCGTGCGTGGCGACAGCATTCACACTGTCCACTCTTCGCACAAGAGGGAAATATGTCTCAAGATTTTACTGAAGGTTATAAAGTTCTGTGGGGTATGGCTACATCCAAGGCAAGAGCTGCCTGTGATTGCAAGATCATATTTTTTTTTTTCCACCATCTGCAGAGTTCCAACCACACTGTTGTCTTCTTTATAAAACCTTCATAGTTGTGCAGGCAGTTTTTAAAAGCTTGGGCTGACAAAAAGGGAAAGATACAGCAAAATAATACCACCAAAAGTGTATCTGTACTGGAAGAAATACACATCTGAGAATTCATTCTCTTCTCTGCAGTGATAAGAGTAGTAAGAAAACAAGAGCAAACACAACTAAAACATTTACCACTTCAAAATATTCCAGTAAAAAATGGAAAGTTAGGAAGGACAAAGAAAACCCGTATATGTTCTGTTTAATGAAACCCATTTGCTTTCTGAAATGTTTCGAGTAAAATCCAGTGGTCAATTCTTACATTATGTTCTTGGAAATCCAGCAGTTTTTCACTGCTGCATCTTTTCAGGAATGCAGTGAACTGGGACAATCCGCATGCTTGTTCCTCTCTTGCCTCTCGCCCCTTGTTAATTCTTTCTTCCATCTGCTTCAGTGGCTTATTTCTGATTTCTCCTGTCCTTTGGAGTTATCAGGAGTAAGACACAAGATTGATTCTCCAGGTCACACTGTTCCTCATCAATTATAGTAAACAAACCAGGAGCGTGTTTTCAAGCCTATCAGTCTCCTTTCTCTCTCTCACACACGTGCACACAGATATCCTTCTACTTCCAAGGAAAACAGGAGCTGAAATGGGTCATTTGTTATTTTCTCTTTAAAGAAAACCACGGTCACTTTTCTCCAATTTAGTAACTCCTATAGAAGGTGGCATGTCTCGATGAAAAACAATATCAGGTATTGATAAAAACAGATAGGATTACAGGTATAAAATCTAAATCCACCCATTTCTGGTAACTCATATTTATTTAGTTCAGAAGTTTTGTTTCACTTCAAGAGAAAGGATTAGGAGGGTGAGGAAAGAATAGCAAATCAGGCTGATGAGAACTTTTTAATCAGAAAGCCAGTGGCACAGAGATTGACTTCCAAAATGGCCATGAGGAAAAAGCTGAAAGAAGGGGTGGAGCAGAATGAGAGAGACAACAAGAGAAAATGGCACTAATTCCTAGCCTTCTTTTAATTTTCTTTCCTTGACTGCTTGCAGCACAGCCTTTTGCCTTAGCAACTCCAAATAGCTCCAGCCATGTCCATATGGAATTTTGGCACTGGTAGTCCTCATCCCGTTCAGCAGAGAGGTCACTACCCCTCCCCTTCAGACAGAGCTGCACCAGTACATGAATCACTGCAGATGGGCGGCACAGGGTGCCCAGTGCTATGATCCTGCTGCCAGCAACACCGATTGTTTGTTTTTGCCCAGGGCTAACAGTGTGGGCACAGGGTGCTCTGCACTCAGGAGCCCTCTGTTGATTATGGCCCACTGGAGCCAAAGCTGGGCCCATCCTGTCCCTCCCTCCTGCCAACAGACATATCTGTATATGGGGATGGGGTCTCCTCTCATCTTTTCAAAAGACCAACAACGACTTGCATTCATGGTGAGCTATTGCATCTCTGACACTTTCTCTGCTGCAGTGCAATAACTTCATATTCTATTTCTGTGCCATCAGGAAACACCATTACAAGCACGATTTTCTTGGTCAAACCAGCTTCTAGCTTCTCCCCGATCACAAGGCAAAGCCACTGCCCAATTGTGTTTAAGACAAGACCCTTTGCACAGCCCTTGGAATGTTGATGCCATCACAAGTGAAGCATTACAACACCCAACACAATCGTGGCAGAGTTGAGACCTTTCTTCAACCCTAAGAATGCTCTTAAATACGATGACAAATATTTTTTAAAAAATGTAACTCACATGCAACATCTAGATGCCTTTCTGGCAAGGCAGTAAGCAGAAGGCAAGACTCCTGCACAGCCCATTTCCCTGCTGGAATAATGAAGGCCAGTGGGGAGCCAAGGTCAAAACCATGCTGAGTAGCAGTAAGCTACAAAAACACTTTGGAAAACACATTTCCTTTGACCATCCAGAGCAGTGCCAAAGGCATAACCCAAGAGACAACCATCAAGTCCCACCTTTCCCCACCATCACCACCACCCAGGTGCCAATGATCGACACGGGCTGCCTACAGCAGGCTGTCTGTCATCATCATCACTACCAAAATGCTCTTCCCCAACACTTTCACTCTACACCTTTAGTCCTTTCTAGGAATTGTGTACTTTGACCTCTAACGCTAGAGATCAGACTCTTGCGATGGGCTGCCTCATCTCATAGTGCCTTTGAGTTCTTCGCCAATACAAATACCAGCCTAACTGGCATATGTACTTTCCATGACAATCAAGCACGTGAATTAAAAGGGATACTTTACAGACAATAGTGATGTTCAAATAAGCTTTAGCTGTTCTTACAAGCATTAAACTAGTGTGCCAAAAGTGGAGGAGATCCATGAGGCTCCATATCCTTCTAAATGGAGAAACTTGTTATAAAATCACAGAGAGTAAAACCCTAAAAACTAAACAAGTCCTGACTCCAGAATTTTCATGAGTTTTATGTCTTTTCTCCGCTTTCTTCCTTTCATTTAATAATAAAAAGAATTAATAAGTGGAATGTTCTGTAGTAACTTTAAAAGAAGTAATTTAATAAAAAAAATTCAGAGTGCCTCAAGTTAATTTAATTCAGTCCTAGGCTCATGCTGCTGCCAAATTGCACATTTCAAAACTGCATAGCCAAAGAACTTTAGGTGCCCTCTGAGAACGCCTGAAGTGAAAGCAAAGGCAGAGAAAAACAGACCCGTGAAAGCAAATGAAGGCAAAAACGTTGTTGGGGGTTGGAGAGAAAAGAGAAGGAAGAGGAAATTTCAATTAACGTACAAGTGATTTAGTGCTTAAGAACAATAGTTAGGTAGAAGTGTCACTGGCATTTATTTAATTATTTAATGCCCTTTGAAGAGAAGAGAGAGTAGGTCAGGCCAGTCAAGATGAGGAAACTCATCACTAAATAATAACTAGATTGCAAAATGAGAGTACAGCATAGCAACAGAGTCCTGAGGGTCAGGGCTTCAAGCGAGAGAAATCAAGGCACGCCAGACTAAATTCTTGCCTGAGATCTGTTCAGCAAGGGTCCATAGACTTTAGTGGGAGCCCTGCAGACATGTATCCTGAGAGATAATCCAGTCTGGAGACAGTGAACACACCTTGTGGGTCTGATCCATTCCTGCTGAAGAAAAACCACTGTGAAAGCAGGACTGATTACAGTATGTTGTTAGCTAGCATCTGAGATAGCTAAGTGGCCATAGTGGACAGACAGTAGGCAAGAAAACATCTTAGAAATGTTCAGCTGTAATTCAATGCTTTCACGTCCTAATGTCCTACACCAGAGAGAGTCTGGAAATTAAGAGGTAGGATGCAACTTTGGTCTCGTAATTTTGCTCTGGAAAAAACAATGCATGATGCATTACCAAGCCAAGATGTTTTTCACCTGTCCCTGTCTATCCACAGAAGTCCATGGATCATGTTGCCACCATATTGTCCTTCTAGTTCATTTGCTAAAACCTGGGCTCAGAAACCTGCCACAGGAGACACAATATGTAAGTTATGAATAATGTTGCAAGTAACATCCTCCATCTTGCAATTACCACAGCTAAGCAGACCTACCTATCATCACTTCTATCCTCTCTAGCTCCTAGGCCCCTCTTGGTGTCATCCATCTGTTTACAACCGGGGGGGTTAGGTGTTAAGCCCTTCAGAGCAAGGAGCATTAATTATTAAAAATGTATGCCAATGTTCCTCCATGGTCTCCAAGCTTATGAAAAGGATTATGACATGACTGCCAGTAATACCAGAGGACTGGATTTGATGACCCAAAGAGGTCTTCTGAAGCCCTATACTCCTAATCACTAGTGCATTGCTTTTACTATTACTATTGGTCCTAATCTTATTGTTTACTTTGAGCAGGTGAAGGTGTATTCTACTAGCTTGCTTTAAGTTCAAGGTTACAGCTGCTCCGATTGTAAAAGTACTACATCCTAAATAAGCAATGCAGTTTTGACCAAAGGCCTTAGACTATCTCATATGATTTCCTCTTAAGGGGATACAGGTAAAGTTGGATGTCATTGCAAAGTCAGTACTTTCAACAAGATTTTTGATAAAGCGACATAATTAACAAATGACCTTGATGTTATCATGCTAACTGGACACATTTTCTATTGTAACGAATACCTCAGCTAGAATCAGAAGATTGTCCAGCATTCTTTATATATATATAAAAAACCACAGGAACATAGAGAAATATAACATTGATTTTTCTCTCTCTATATAAACCTCATATATAAATATGTATATGTCTGATATATATAGAAGTATATAGAATCAGTGCCTTCCAGCTCATACCATTCTCTTTTACTTTACTTTTTTAACCACTTGCTCCATGTTTTGAGTCTTTCACAGTCTACTTCTCCCACAACCTATCTACTTTATCAGAAAAGCCAGCTACATGAGATGATGACCCAAGTTCTTCAAATGCATAGGCTTAGATAGGAAACAGTTTCCAGCTGCCACAAAAAAAAAAAAAGGGTGCAAACTTGCTGTCAGCTTAGCCCCATTTTATGTTGTCTTTGCATCCCCCACACTCAGCAAGCTGATCACTTGATTGTAACTTAGAACTGGCTCTTTCTGAACTGTAAAGAACTTAAACAATTTCCATGGACAACCAATATTACAGCAACAGATCTGAGTTCCAGTAAAATAGATTTATAATATACAGACTACTATTTACTGGCTTTTCTAATATTTACTGTGGTATCTGAAAGGGCTTTACACACATCTCTCAAGTTATCCCCCCGTTTGGCATCTAGGGAACAGAAGTCCATATCCTCTAAGATAATTAGATACTTAATGATCTACGTATCTATTTACTTTTTGAGGATCTTGTCTGCAGAGAATATTAAGTGACTTACCCAAATCTCATACAAAAAGGTTGTGGTAGTGCCTTAAAAAAACCAGAACCAGAAACAAATCTCCTAAATCCATATACTTTGTCTTAACTACTATCCTTGCGAATTACACTGTTATATAATGTAATTAGGAGAAAATAGCAAGTTCTATTCTAGGAACTTCTAATCAGCAACAAGCACTGCACTCCTAATGATCTCATTAGAAAAGAAATGCATAATTGCATGGTAGCACCATCTAGCAAACTACACCTCAAGCCACAGGGGCAGCCCTTTCCCAGGTAGATAGCACAACTTCAAGTGAGATCAATTCTGCTATAGGTAACACCAGGAACACTCTCAAGTGAGAAGTGATAAGGATCTTGTCTCTTCCAAACATGAGATAAAGACTTTAAAAAATAAAAGAAAAAGGCAAAGAAAACTTTATTACCGAGGTGTTGTTTGTTGTGAATAAATACTAAGCTGGTGCTTTGCTGCTGTCCTCAAGTGCAGCGGTTTTATAAGCAAAGCCTACTCCAGTAGGTAGGAACAGACCTAGAGACCACAGATTTACAGGTACCTTGGATTTTTATCTAATCTCTGGAAATGCATTAATGTCCAGTAATCTTTACACACATTTTATTTATACCTGCCTATTCTTAACTTGCACATTTCAAAGCAAGCACCTCACTGCAACACCGTAAATGAAAGAGCCCAACCTTTCTGCCATGTCTTTACAAGTTCAGTACATCTCAGGCCACCTACCACATACTTGATGCTACAGGGAACACTATGACCCAACTTTATCAGAGGATGAAAGAGCAGGCAGCTGGCCCAAACTCTCAGAGTCATAGCAGACATCTGGCATCATCAACAGAAGGCATTATAGACCATGGCTGAGCTGTAAAACCTGACCCTTAGGTTTGAAGTCCCCCAAAGCAAGAGAGTAGTGTGGTCTAGAGTTTGTATTTGAAGTCATCACTGGATGTAATGTAGCACTTTCCTCAGAAGGTCCTGCTTGAGCAGGAAAGTGAGCTGCAGCGGCAGGGGTCACAGCTGCAGGTATGGTGAAACAGGAAGATCCTGGGAGATTTCTATGCAGTAATGATCAGTATCTCATGGCACACAGTTTAAGGTTCTCAAAACAGACATAGTAGCCAGTGAATGGTATTTGCAGCTCTTTCACAACTTCCTCTGTTAGCATCAGCAAACTCCTGCTTGAGCGTGCCGCTCTGTAAAATGGGAATTTTACAGCTCCACAGGGAAGATGCAAAGAAGTAAAGCACCAAAGCGAGGAGTTAGGCATCTAAAAGCTTTATTGATCTGAGTATAAGTATCCTGTATTATTGGACTTCATGTTAGGTCATATCTGGGAGCCTAAGAAAAGCAGCTGTAAGAGGCAGCAACAGGGTTAAACTCTAAAGTAAGGAAAGAATGTAAGAAAAATCATGAACCGAAACGCTTTAACCTACGAAGGCAAGGACAAGAAGTGGTTAAGAGGGGATTTTGCTTAAGCACAGAGAAGAAAATCTTCAGAGATACAAATCACGACTACTGATGATTCTGTTTTCCTCCTGACACAGATAATGGGATAAGTGGGCATGCATGGAAATCACAGAAAGGAGAATTTCTGAGGAGATGAAAGCCTTTCACAAAGCCAGCTCCATTATACCATTTTCCCCTATGCCTCCTGCTGGGAAAGGCTGGGAGTACAGGTACCCTCAGCTTCCCCACAGCCCATAAGAGCAGCTAGGAGCTCTCCTGTGCCTGGGAACATGCCCTAAGCCCTGATCTGCCCACCTCTGCAAGCGGCCAGGCCTGGAACAGCTACGAGATGTCCCCCAGCTGCCTCTCCTACCTCATTTCCTAATGTACTCTCCACAGGCAGAGGCAGGGACTGGAGTAACTGGGAGGTATCACCCTGCTCCAGCCAGGCTGAGATGCTCAGCCCCAAAGTGGGAGTGTGCTGGAGAGCACCAGTACCCCAGCCCTGTCTCTTCTGCCTAAAGGGACGTACTGAGGCTGGAACAGGCTCTGAGAAAGTCTCCCACGTGCTATTCCTCACGCAGAAGAAAGCACAGAATGAATAAAGCAGCATCCTCCTGCACTGGGCAAGCCAGCATCAAAGCTCATTCATTGATGTGAGAAACCTAAATCTCTGAAGCTCTTTTTTTTTTTTTTAAATTCTCCCCACCCCCAGTCACTCTCCCTCTTTTTTGGACGTTGCCATGGAAACTGCATCTGGTTTCCATTCTCTCCTTTTCCGTCATGTCCCTGCTCAGAAGCAGCATCAGAGAGACATTGATCAGTGATGCAATGAGCCAGCCCCGCAGGAACCAGGCTGGTCTGCAGCACAGCGTACGTAACCGCGGGGCTCCCAGTCACCACCTACCTCACAGAGAAGGGCCAAATTTTACTACTTATTGGTCAAATTTAATTAAAAATCAGGTGGGACCAGGACCTTTAAGGCACCATCCTCTGGAGGGTCAACAGAAATGTCCCTGTATACACACACCTCAAGCCCTTATACAGCTCTGTCAGGAGATGCTGGGGCTATTCCCATGCCCCTGTACACATTGAAGTCTACCACCAGCCAGCTATAGCAAAGCCTGGGAGTCACTGTTGTGCTATGTCTCTTTGAAAGGTAACTCGTACCCCACGCACTTGCCCTGTCTCCTCCTGATGCTGCTAAGCAGCAATGCTCTTTTTTGGGCCTTGCATTAGACCACACACACCGGCAAACTTAGGGCTGTAGGATACACAAGATCCCTCATAGCCAATACACCTGCACCCCTCTCTCTCTTTGATGCCTTGCTGCTGCTGTCCCATTTCTCATCACCACTCCTACTGGAAGAGAGTGTGAGTGGAATGAGTAACCAAAACCAGAAACAGCTGTGCCAACACACAAAATCAGTAGAAGAACATTTCCATTAGGAGGGGAAGTGAAGATTTCAGATGGCAAAATACAACAAAAGGCCAAGAAAGCAAAGGTACTTCAGTAAAGACAAAGCAATCTCAAAGGAATGAAGGAAAGATGAAAAAATGTTGAAATAGGGCCAAGAGAAAGACTGGACTGCTTTTTTAATTTCAGCTTGCTGCTAGCTGAATCCCTTTTTCTGCAGCCTCCTCCCACCACCTCCCCGATGGGTACTGTTGCCTCCTAACACACTGATGTGCCAAGGAGCCCTCTGACAGCTCTCTATTAATTAACTTCATGCCGATACAAATTTTATTTAAAGTTAAAAAAATCCAATTCACATTGATCCACCTTCATTGCTCCATCTGGCTGCCAATCAATGGCTGCTCTGCTTCACCTGATGGGGAAATAGAGCTCCCCGCTCTTCGCAGAAGGGAGTGCTTGGCAAGCGGGAAATGAAAGGGCTATCCTTGGGTCTCTCCCCCATCTGACCCCCGTTCTGGAGGGAGTTATATCAGTGTCCCTTCTCCTTCCCTGATTTTTCTGCATCCTCTGATTTCTCTGCAGACCTCCCACTCCTGACTGTATGAGGTGCTCTGTGTACCAAGTGCCCAGGGTCCTTTTGTCCCAGCCTTGGAAGGGGCTTTTCTCATACGGCAGACCAGGCTAAAAGCTCATACAATGAACAGGGCTCAGTGGAGACGAGAGAGGGACGAATTGGCCCCCTGTGTTCAGACTTCTGACAAGATTTGCTGGATTTCTCAATGGCAATTGTAATTTCACTCTCAGAGGGAAAAGCTTTGTCTACTCCCCTTCTCTCTACCCCAGGAATCGATATGGCCTCTACAGTGAACAGCCTTTCCCAAACAATGCTGGGTCCCTCAGGCCTTGTCTGCACTAAGAAAATTGGTAAGCATTTTTTTTTTCTGCTCTGCAAGTAGCAAAATAAGATGCTGGACAGAAGACATAACACACTCATCATTACCTAAGGATCAGAGAGGGGTTGCTGGTCCCATGTTGTCTATGCAGCAGCTTTTACTTTCAACATTACTGGCTGTTGGCAGACAGAGCAAATGGTCTAGCTCTGGTTGAGTCTGGCTAGCATTTGCTAGCACAGACCTCAAGCTGGCTTTTCTCCTAATGTTTAAAGTTAGTTTACTCATCTGTGACCCAGGAAAAAGCTGAAGACACATTACCTTGCACCATCATGCTATGAGAGAAGTCATTTTACAAGAAGTTTTAGTTAGTGCACTATTTCTAAACGCCTCCTTGAAAAATAATAATATTCCTCTACTATAGGCAAGGCTTTCAGCCTGCCAGTATGGCACTGAGGGGGCTCCACAAGCTTGTTTTGTTACTGAGATTCTAAAATCTCACAGTTCAGGAACTCCAGTGTTAGCAAGCATGGGCAGTACTGAAACAGAGGCTATTTTAGCAAAAATATCCAGTTTTAGCCATCATGTGAAAGATGTAGAGAGAAGACAATAATAAGCTACCCTGGGGTAGTGCCCTTGAAGCCATCATTAAAATTGCATCATTGAACTATCTGGTGATATGCCCATCTCTGATGGAGTCAGACCATTTCTGCCAACCAACAAATCCTGCTGGCCTGAAAGATCACGTATGCAGGGTTTCTTCTGAAGAGCACATTCATCCATTTTGGCATGGACCAGGAGGCGCGGTAAGCTCTGGCCATTCTCTACAGCGTACATTGTTCTTGCCCACTGGGCCAAGGCAGTTGCTTGTCTGCTCACAACAAGTGGGGCATCCAACATACAGGCTTAATGTCGTATTGTGCACAAGTCTCTGAATGCACCCACACATGTATTTGACTGTCTTAAAAGACAATAATATACTGGCTTACATATAACAGCTTATATTTGTGCGTGAGCAGTAAATGGAGGGATAAATCCTCCACCCTTGCCAAAGTGAAACAATATGACCTAGGCAAAGAAGTTAGATCGCTTCTCTTATTTAGGTGGTGTTTATATGCTGAGCACACACTGGTGGGTATGCCTATGAATCTAATACAAGCTGCAAAAGAGGAGGCTGGATACCCCTGAAATGGCAGTCTAAGAGCTTGTTGGATACAACACCATGGCTTGTGCAACTTCTCAATGAATATCTGCAATCCCTAAGCCTGAATAAATACAATACAGGCTTGAATCACAGAGAGAGCAAATGAGCAGGTAGGAGAAACGGAGCACAGTTAGGCTTATTACGTCTTTGGTTCCTGGAAAAAAATATTACCAACTTGATTTTCTTGCCTGCTCACAAATATTTTGGACTAATTTCAGTGACACAGAATCCTCTCATCGCAAATAAAGTAATTCTGAAGCTTGTGACCTATTTCCTGATGGCAGATACCAGAATCCTTATCAGCTAACCTGTTTTGACACTTGCTTTTCTATGAAATAGAAGACGAAGCCGCAGGACATGGTGAATCAAAGTTTACTTCAGAAATGGGTTCTGAGTTTAGGCTGGGCCAAGTGGAAAACCTTGTGTTTGATTACTCCCCAGCAGGCTGGACTTTGGAGCAGGGCAGAATTTGGAAGTAGCTCCATAAAACGTTTTGGAGGAAGAAGAAGGAACTCCGTAATAGGAGTTGCTGGAAAAATTTCATGGATTCTCAGGTAAAAAGCTGTGCCCACATCCAGCCCAACTGGGCATTGCTTTGTCTCTCTTTGGTAGCACAAGAAATAAGTTTTTGAGGCTCTATCCAGCTATAACTAGCCACTGAGTGACAGGCTTCCTCTGCTTAGTGAAGGCATCTTTAACATCCAAGATCAGCAAGATCTCAGGTTCCATCTGAAACACTTTTCTGAAACACCCTTCTAGCTTAGCATTTTCATTGCCACACCAGGGATTAAAAGCACAGCAAAATTAATTAATTTTTTCAGGATAACACAAAAAGACCCATGGAAAAGCAGGAAGGTCAACATCTAGCTCCCAAGTCCCAGGCTAGTGTTTCACTCTTCCTCTTTCACACTCTGAGTGTGGCTCCTGTATCCCAGCTTTCTGAGACACTTGCACAGTAGTTGTGGATACAACTGCTACAGCAACAAGCTGACACGTTACCCACAACCCTTCTCACGCGCATCCTCCAGTTCTTTCTGCTGATCCCTCTTTCTTTTGCTTATTTGCTCTTTGTCTGCTTCCCCAGGATCTCTTTTTGCCTCTCTCTCATCTTGCAAGGACGGAGATACACACAATCTCTGCAGAACTAGAAGAGAAAGATCCTCAGGCTGCTGAACTTGCTCGTTGGAAGCAAATAGCCCCAGCAAAGCAAACAGCCCTGGCCCTCACAAACCTGGCTTCGGACAATGAATCAAGGGCGCTTAAGTGGACATTAAACCACCTTGGGCATTTAGAGCTTGCTGGCAGAAAAAGAAAAACTGAAAGAGAAAAGGACAAAAAGGAAAGGAGTAAGGTAAAAAGAAGAAAAAAAATCCCAGACCCCACAAGTAAGCTAAAGAAGTCAGCAGGACAACACAGCTATGCCTTTGGTGTTTGCTTTGATAAACATCACTCCCTGTACAGCCTCTGAGGGACCACCCTCCACTCCCCCCATCCCCTGCTTCGGTCCCCTCCTGTCTCCTTCCCTTATTCCCTCAGATGCATGCAGCACTGTGCCTCCCTGCCTTCACTGCTCTCTTTCAAACACATCCTTTCCTCCTGCTCTCCAGCAACCCTTACCCCTTAACCCCACCCCTGTCTCAGGCTCTTTTCTTTCACAGGCCTCAACAGAAAGAAGCAGGTCTGAAATTAATTGTTATTCAATCCCAAATTGCTGACCCTTGGGGGCAGAGACTCCTGTATGCACTTCTAGTGTCCCGATCACCACTTAAGGCCTTTTGATATTGCTACAGGAACCACATCGAAAGCCAGAAGGGGTCACCTGGGCTAATATAACCTCCAGGATAACATGGGCTGGAAAGCAGCTCACTCAGCAATTTCAGCACTTAGTGGAGAAAGTTGTTTATATTACACCATCTCTTAGAAAGGTACCCAAGTTTTGACTAAAAGACTCCAGCTGAAGGACTGTCTATCATAAATCTAGTCACACCAGCTGGTATCGTCCTTTTTAACTTCTGCCTGATTTCTAGTACAAATTCATCTTCCTGCAGCTTCTGATTGGTGTGTACCATGATGCTTATGCCTGAAATCATCATATTGTCAGAGCTTGTCAAAACCTTTCTTTCTTTTCAGGAAGTTTCACAAGTTCACAGTTTCTGCCAGGAAAGAAACAAGCTCAAAGGAGAGGCTTTCCCATGAAATAAAAAATATTGGGAAAAACATTTTGTTTAGGAGGTGTGAGAATCTTTTGCTTCAATGAAGCTGAAGTCTCTTGCTTTGATAAAGACAGAGAGCTTCTGCTGTTACCACTCGGATCTTTTGTTTGAAATGCAGAGATTCAGATCAGACACGTGGAAAAATTTCTGTACCAGGGAGGGTGTAGCAGGTACCTGAAGAGGCTGTAGGACCTGCAACCTTGTCAAGACTCAGCTAGATAAAGCCATGGTGACCTGATTTGGTGTTGGTGGCAGCTGTACTCGAAGAGGAGGCCACACTTGGTGACCTCCTGTGGTCCCTTCCAGTCAGCAAGTCTGCAGTTCCATGACTTGCAAGTCAAAATAAAATACTCTAGCCTACCTGAAACTAAGCATTTCTCCAAACTTTCTCCACAAACAGGAAATGGTGCTCTCCAAGGGAAAACTTGGACAGTGTTTCAGCAGGAGTTACAAATTTTCTCTTGAATTCAACCCTTGAGCTTTCCTTAGCATGGGAAAAGCACGTTTAGCTCTCTTCACCTTTGCTTCCTTGCCCTCCTGTCCCAGCAGTGGGTGGGCAGGCAGCAGCCCATCCCCATATATGTAGAGATGTAGGGTATTTTGGTAAGAGTACCATGGTGCGCATCATCTTTCTCCTTGCAAGAGCCTGGCAGAAAAGTGCGTCTACAGAAGAATATCATATTAAAGTGCCTCAGAGCAGTCCCTATACCACATCCAATCCCCAAGCTGCAGTGCCTCTTCTTTCCAGAAACTCTTTGGGAAAGACCAACGTTTTATTTCACAAAATTTCAGCTGAAAAAAATCTGTTGAGATAGTCTTTTCTGTCAAAAAGCTGTCAGTTTTCCCGTTGAAGTTTGGAACAGATTCAAAATTACTTTTTTTTTCCCTCTGTTTTGCTTTAAAATGTCATATTCCTACTTTTTTTTTTTTTAATGGAATAAAAGCATACATGACAAAGTGACATTTCCATTCAAACTATCATTTGGTTTCTCCTTTTTTTTAGCTGAGAAACAGAAATCCAATATCTTCACTCAAAACGGTGAATTTTGAACTAAAACGTTTGTTTCAAATTTCTCCTTGGAAAACCCTTTTTTTTTCCCAGCAGAACTGACGTTGTTCTCCCTCTCAGAAAAGTTCATTTTCAACATACCTATGTTTCTTTTGCCCTACAGAAATACTTTCTGCACATAAAAGCTTCAACCAATACAAATTCACTTCTCTGCCTTGGCAGTTATTTGGGCAGACATGGCCTGCAGGAAGGATACTGGGAAAACCCCCTTCAGTTTGTGTCAAGGCTCTGAAGAGGGTCTGCAGTGTGTCCACAGTTGACAAGGATGGGACCTGCTGCCTCTGAGCACACATTACTTCTGGCACAGTGTATATCAAGGCACAAGAGAGGGTGCAAAGTTTACTGAGAGTGTCGGTAACTGTGTGCAAGTTGGGTCCCAGCCCTTTGTTGGTGGCTGAGAACAAAACTTGTTTCTTCCAGAATTTGTGATCAAACACACATGGCTTTGATAGTCCTTACAGTTCTCTAGAAAACTGTGCTTTCATAAATAAATGAAATGTTTAGGGCACAGTGAGAGAACTGCTGACCGAGTGCATCCTTTTCCTCCCTGCCTCAGACCTGAGGACCTGGCTGCCAAATTTTGTGCTGCAATCCAGTGCTCTAATGTCATGTGAAAGGTAAAAGTCCTATTTGGTCAAGAGCAAAGATCCACACCCCAATTTAACACATTTTGCTTCAGTGCCAGACCTACGGCAATATTAGTGTTTCTGCCCAGGCTTTCTCTTGAGGACTTAGGGAAGTGTCTAACTTCCAAACTTCTTAGGAAAGTTTACTGTGCTGCACAATCCTTCTTTATATTAAATCCACACAGTGATGACAGTGTGGCTAGAAATATTTGCCAGCAAGGGACTGAGTGGGTGGAAAACATGGGTTTGCTGAATTATTGCCAGGCTATTTAATTTTGACTTCGGATTAATATGCTTCTCCCTGCTTCTACATCTTGCTCACTTTGTTGCTCCAGGCTTCACACCTTACCTAGAATGGTCCTGATCAAGCATAGCTTTCCAGTTGTTTTCTTCTATTCAGTGTACCCAGCTGCCTGGGTTTGTGAAGTACGGTCTTTCGAACCTGATCGCACATCCACCACTTAACAGCACTCTATCCATATCCACTGAGAAAAATTGATCTGTCCTTAGCTCCCTTTCCCTGGAAGGCATCTGGAGGCAGTGCATAGTACAACACGCACTAATACTTCTGTTGGGAAGAACTTTACCAAGGATGTCTTGCATAACAACTTAGTTAAAAGACTGCATGTGCAACATATAAAGCAGAAGAAAATGCCCGTTGGGGTGTCCCTTGGAAGTACAACGTTGCCTAATGGTCCAAAGAAGTTGGCAACTTTCCTCATTGCTATTTACATTACACATTTGTTTTTATGTTTTAAAACAAACAGAGCTCCCAACATGAAAATGGGGCACCTGCAATGCTGAACTCAAATCTGCAATAGGTAGAAGCCAGTAAACGTTACAGTAGGGATGCTACTGGATCCACAGCAGATTCACACATGTAGAGGCATTTGCTTCTTTAACCTCATGCTCGTTCATTCAGATAGCCAGTTTAGCAAAAGGAGAGGTTAGAGTTCCTACTGGCCACCTGGTTTACTGCAGTGCCTAACCCCTTCTCTCCGGTTTAGCATCAACTTCTTTCAAAATCTGCTATCTTTCCCATCTGTCAGCATGATCGTCCAGCCCATAACACAGAACCTGTCTGAAAGGAGAGCCAACTTCACAGTCAGAGAAAGTTATGCATGAAATCTAATTCAGGAGTCCAGACCCTCATGCCTAAAGGAAGCATGGCTTCGTGCATGTGGGCAAAATGAAACACAGAACTCAGAGGACACTGGGTACAAGATAAGCAGGCTCTGTACTTATGCTCTTTCTTCAAAGCAAGAAGGGGGCATATTTCCTGCTAATGTCCATGTGAAGTATTTTGTACCCTGTGTGAAGTGAAGGAGCATGGAGTAACTTCTAGCGTGTTCCTCGTGAACTGAGAAGTCAAGGTATTTGCAGTTTACCCCAGATGTCGCAGAAAACCCTCAACTGCCCAGCTAAGCCAGGAAGAAGGTCTAGAGCATATTGAACAGATGATGGGTTAGAAAATGATTTGTAGCGATATCTGGGAAAAATAACGGCTCTCAACAAGCACGGTATGTGTTTTTAAATGCAGAAGTGCTAAGAGGCAGAGCTACATCATCTTTGGACAAGTTTTAAACTCAGGTCTGCTGCAATGATGCAGCCTATGACCAGGTGTACCCCTGTACATGAGGGGTAGAGCAAGCAGCGTGCAGGACCTGCCTCAGCCGGTTCTCCTCCCGCCTCCCTCCCTCATGCTTCAGAGCCATCTCCCAAAGCTCATGCAAAGCAAGCATGCCTGCATTTCAAGAGGGGTGAAGACACATAGCATTTCAGGAAACTATGTCTCTGATGTTTTCAAGGCTAAACACGAATAGAAACTGTGCCAGAGCCACAATGGAAAACAATCCCCAGATAGGGGTTACACACTGCCCTCGCACAGAATCCATGTTCTCCAAGGCACATGGGGTGGGTGACTAATAATCCACAGGTCTTCACAGTTATCTCATGTGCCTACGCACACACAAGCACCCTGCTGAAAGAGAATACACAGATCAACTCACCTGCATAGTGTTTACACAACACTGATAAGCTCTTTATTACCCCAGATAATAACCAGGCAAACTGTTTTTACTCATATTTATACTCAACAGCTCCCCGGTAATGGGGACTCTAAGCTAGTCACGCCCGAGGCATGCGTGTAGTAATTGGGCCAAGCAGAGGCACCATTTTCACATACAACACTGACCCTGCTGAGCTCTATGGCCCTTGGTAGCTATATGTAGTTGAATTATACTGTGAAGAGCCAAAAAAGCCAGGTGGGGCAAAAGTCGTCATCACAAGCACAGAAACACGGCCTTTCTGAGCGACCTCCCCACCTCCAAGGTGGGGCAAAAGCTGTCTAAACAGGGTAACGCACACACACTTTCCTATGGTGGACTGCAATTTTCCTCTTACATCCCTGAGAAAATAAAGAAATACATAGTAAGGTAATCTTTTAGTAGAGACTTTCATTTAGAGGTCAGACTAAACCAAACTGAACTAGTTGAGCAATGTACAGCAGTAAAGCAGAGACATCAGCCTTCAAAGGTAACTCTGCAGGGGTTGCACAACGTGCAGCACTGAGAAGGCTATGCCATGGATGACAGAATTATCATGGCAGCAGAGCCTATTAGTACACTGTTATGCTAACTGTATACTAGTACATGTTAGTACAATAGGGAGTCTGAGTCACATTCACGAGCCAGATGGAAGATTATCACAGTGCCAAGTCATGGTGGAAGAGAGTGGAGTAAGCAAATGTCACCCAGACCTCCCAAGCCAAAGAGCACCCACAGGAGGAAAAGCGAAGCAGATCACAAAATGGTGGAAAGCTGTATTTTGCAAATCTGGGGAAAGGCACTTAATTGCAAGTAATTTTGCTGCATACCTAGTGAAACCCAGATCAGCTACTGCTGAAGTGCAGGCTAGCAGAGGGAGAGGAGCAGGACAGGGGCCCCAACACAGTAACCGGGACTGCAGCCAGTAGAAGCATGGGAATGGCCCCACTGTTGCATGGGACCCACTGCAACACCTAGAAATGGGATACCTTCCATCAAAGTATGGGCTCAGTAGAGAAGTCATTATACAAGGCTGCAGTAGGACATCTGCTAAAGATTCACCAGATCAAAACCACAGGTCTGAGAGACAACTAGATACACAGTTTTTTCAGGCCATAGACATAGCCATGAGTGGAAGTGCAGGCTCGTGAATGTTGGGTATGCTACTCAGTACACTGGAAGCACAGTTTGCAGTGTTTTAGCTCACCCTGTCCTGGTTTGCTTACCTGCTTTATTTGGGCTGCCATTTCCACATGACTTCACCACATAAACAAGCCAATCCAGTTCAGTTAAAACAAAACAAACAACCCACACAACACTAAACAAGAGATACAAACTCACAGTTTGTCCTGGATGCAAAGGTAAGGTCTACACAGGCATACCGCTTCCTCCACTCTTGCAGACATCAGATTAATTTGTCAGATTTCACATGCCCAGTACACAATTTGTGTAATTGCCCCTTTCTCTTTGCTCTCCTGTTGTGGCCTTGGGCCTCTGTCTTTGCAGTGCAACATCCCAGCCTCTCTCCTGCTCTGTAACCACCATTCCAAATACAGCTGGCTAAGGAGGTCTGCAAACTGTTGTAAGGGATAACAGGATAAAAGAGAAGTCACGAGGACGTGCAACATTCAGGACTGTGATGCCAGGAAGGGCCTGCTACACCACACAAGCCCCACCTGAACTGTTGTTCCCTTTCACTGGATGCTGACCCCCCCTCTGTTGCATTTCTTGATTGAGACCAAGCTCTAGCACTGGGAAGGATTGGTACATGTAATTTTGCTGTCTGCAAGACAGTCAAGTTGAGAAGGTATCTGAGACTGTACTTCTGGTGCAGAGAATGCTCCAGGGCTTATGCAAATCTACTCCTTACCCTAAGCATGCAGAAGACTCAACTATAACGAGCACAAAAAAAGCAGATTCTTTATGAGGCTGCTGGGCATGGAGGAAGCCAGAGAACTCAAGGACCTCAAACTGTGGTGGCAGTTCAATATCACCTGACCAAATCTTTACATCGAGCCTGGATTCAGGGGACACAAAGGATGGATGGCGCATAACTGGCCTCTATCCTCATTGCTTCCTTTTGTCTAGGTGCACAAGAGGAGGAGCAGGATAGGAAGTTGGGCTGATCACTAGAAAGCACTTTTAATCAGACCTTCATGAAGATCACAAAGTCATCAGCACACGGTGACGGATTGCCAGGGACTTCATGATGAATGCATTTGCAAATATTGCTGCAGAATAATTTCCTTCCGTCGCCAGAGCACTCCAAACAAATTAGATTCCCTCTAATCACATCTCCTGTCTGTGGATGAGGAAAGATGGGCCCGTCAGCACAAACGCATTTAGGGGGCGGGCAGCAGAGGGGAGAGAGCGGGAGGTAAGGGGCTAGATACAGCAGGCAGGCAGATGAGGTGCTGGAAAGTCGCCCAGCTTTGAGGAGAGTCTCTGAGCAGTGGTGTGGATACTCGGTAATCCCAAGATGTTAACAGCTCTCCCCCTGCCTGCACACACACAACATGAATGCTAGAGGATGGAGGCAGAAAAGCTAGTGATTCACCTGAAATTTTGCAGTGGTGCAGAATAAGACGAAGGAGATTAATGCCAGCGTCATTTATCCCAGAGGATGTAGCCCTCGCTAAGATTACACAGATGAGCTAAAAGCAGTTTCTGTGGTAAGGCAAAGCCTGTGCTGCTTTCTGCACTGTCTTCCCCATGCCCTACTGCTAGCTGGGATACTTGAATTATGAAGCAGAAGGGAACAGCTTCCCAGATAATCCAGCACAGGTGACTCACAAGATGTAATACTAGGATGGAAACACAGTTGGGAATTGTTAATTCATACCAGGTGGCAATTACGCCATGCTGGAGGCATTCAACAAAGCTGCTAGCTCTTTTAATTCATACTAAGTCTAAGCATATTAGTTTAAGGCTTTTTGAAATCAGGGATGCAACAGGCCTTAAGTTCAAAGACAAACCAAGGGTGAACGGCACTTTTTGTTTTTAAAAATCGAAAATACTAGATGGAAAAGGATGGTCTAAGTAAGATGTCTGAAGGCTACTACTCTTCTCTACACCACATTTAGGACAAATGCTGAAAGCTGGCCAGGAAAAGTACTACAGAGTAGCAGGCTCATACCAATATCACGTCCATCATCTACAATTGTCTTGAATGCACGAATTAACCCAACAATACCTTCCTCCTCCCTTGCCTGAAAAGTCAAGTGTCATCATTTAGCGACACATTGCTTAGTGATTGATCTGGCAAGTCACAGGTTATAGTTTCTGGTTCTAGGACTGGACAAGAGCAATCCATGAGTGCAAGATGGTGATACAGCAAGTCCAACATTTACTCTATCCAGCTATTCTCCAGCATTGGCTTGAGATCCACTGTACGCATTTTTGCTAGGAAACTGGAGGAGCCTGATATTCTTAGAAAGCAGATTTTGCTGTGTTTCCACATAAAGTGTATGCGATAGTGCAACATGGTGGAGAAGACAAGGATCACAGGCACATTCTGTGAATACAGAGCAGCAGGAACAGGCTGAATGAGTTAAGCGTGATGCGAAGTATGTAAGGAAGTACCAAGAGACACACTGCACTTGCAGGCCTGTGCGTTATCTGTTGAAGGACTTACAGTTGTGCTTTATTCATTTCCCTGCTCAGAAGAGCTAGGGTAGTTTTTGGCTGCCCGCTCCCTAGTTGGTACCAACTTGCTGTTCACAGTCCCCACTCCTGGCAGCTCAGAAACTCTGCCAACAGCTCACTACTGAAGGAAAAAATGTAAGCTCAGTCCATGCCCCTTTTAATTAGCTTTGAGATCTGGCACCGAGCGAACCGGCACAGAAGAGACAAAGTAAAGAAAAAGTCTTGTTGAAAATACAGTAGGGAGCTAGCTGTGGAATGGCGAGCAGGGCGAGAGCGGGGGGAGCAGCCGCGAGAGCAATTGGCCTTGTTTGCTCTCCTGGAAGCCTCTGTGTGCTTTTCCTCCAACGTGCACTGGATTTATATAGGGGACAGACCCTTACGGGCCAGTGGACTCCCAGCGAGGCCTGGGCCAAGAAACAGGCAGGCTGCTGCCAGCTTCCCCTCCTCCTCCCTCCTCTCGTCCGCTCGCTGTCTCTTTCACACTCTCGCACAGCAGGACCTTCTTATCAGGTATGATAAGCAGCACTCCTGCGCACGGCTGGCAGGCTGCCAGCTCACGTTCCAGGAGCACGGCCGGGTGCTGCCGCTGTGTGAGCGCACTTTAATAAAACTCTGATTTTTATCTGAACATTTTATTAATCCAGGCTCAGCCGTTTGCCAAAAAAGCCAACACACTGAATATGCCAACGCGTGTTCTCTCCAGTTTCTAATGCCAATGTACCTCTGCCCACAGAGTCTCCTCTGCTTCACACTGGGATGCATTTTCTATGCATAGTATCTCATACTTTATTGCTTGCCCCTCCACCATGCTAGGGAGATGACAGGGGCTCTCTGCAACTGGTTTGCCCTCCCTTCTTTTGCAGAGTAATTTTGAACAGGAAGAGGAAAAAAAAAAAAAATTGATTTTTCATTAACATGTTCCTAAGGCCAAAGTTACTGTTTTCTCCATACGCAGAACACATGGAAAGTCATTGGACAGCTACAAGCTATTAAAAAAAAAAAAAAAAGAAACCAACTTTCTTTTCTTATGTTTCCACTGCTGCCCTGCTGTCTCAATCCTCTCGCAGGGTGGGCTGAAATGTAAACATCACTGCATGCTAGAAGTCAGCCTGCTGCAACATGGCCAGAGGAAAGGACCAGGAAAGATGGAGAGGTTTTTGTGGGACCAGGTTTAAAAAGATGAGATGGATGTTCCAAGAGCGTCCATAGTCAGCACAGTTTTTCCATTCCCTGACTGATGGATTGACATGATTTCCTGGAATAAGACAGCCTACTCTGCTACACTTCCTATTCTTATTGTGCCAGTTTGAGAACGGGACCCAAGGCTTTCAGCTCAAGAAGGGGCTATGCTGCTGGGCCATGTTCTCACCTAATGGAGTAGCCTCCTTGCTCTCCATAAGACTGATAACATTCAGCGCAAAAGCCTTTTTGTGAGCTGTATTAGAGCACTAAGCACCTTGTAGGACTATGATACTGATCCAGTCTTTACAGTTTCCAGACTGGCAACTGTATTTTGGCCTTTTGCCCCTGGAGCAAGTCACATCTCTTTATGGTCCTTCTGTAGAGGTTGTCCTCGTTTGTCTACTGCTTTTATATGCTTTATGCTTCCCCCTCAAACTTCAGATCAAACTCTCCCATTCTGTATTCCAAATCCTGCTTGTGTCCTGCTGCAAGCACAGTTTGTCTTCCATGCCACTTGAGCCAGACTAAATCTTAACCTACTCTTGTACAAGCTCATAACTTCCTGTGATTCCTTTGAGAAAAGTTCATTGTGTTCTTAAGCTTATCTTCACAAACCTTCTGACGCTTTGGGATTCTCCTTCAGTCCAGATAATGGCCCAGTTTTTTGCTGTCTGATCTGCCATAACAAATGCTCAAAGGAAACCACAAGAAAGACCAGGTGCTTACCAACTGGGACTGCACCTTACTAGACAAGATGACATGAAAACACAAAACAGCTAGGTGTTACTTGCCAAGCCACACAGGCAAAAGATACGACAAGCAGTTCAAATGGCAATCAGTAGACTGGAACTTTGAAAGCAAGGACAAGGATGTACACCTAATTCTTTCTTCTCTGACTATTCATTTAGGCAGTCACATTTTGGAGGGAAGTATAGATTTAACGTTGTCAATCTATTAAAACTGAAATGAAAGAGCAAGGGAAGATGGAGTTCTGCCTGGCAACTCAGGAGATGCTTACGAGACTGAGGCTCAGCTATTAGCTCTGCTGGAGACATCACATGTGATATTGGTCAAATCACTGTGCCTTAGCTCTTTCTTTGTATAGCTAGGATGCCTAAAATAGTCCAGCCCTGACTTCAGCAGGGATCGTGAGATAATGTATAGCAAATAATGATTGAAAATTAGAGTTGGTGTTCTTCTAAAGGCTCTGAACAACAAGGAGGTAGGAAAAACTGCTGTGGGGAAAACAGATAGAGAGGTGAAATAATGAGCTTAACGGTGCCATGGGAATAAGATGTCCCTAAGTCCTATTCCTATTAGGGTTTTACATAAAGTCTGTATGCTCCCTGTCTCACTCTGTTTCCTCAGGCAAAAGACAGACTGGCTGCTTACGCTAGCCAAATGTTACAGTCAATTCCTTCAGCCCCAGTCTTTGGGTCTGTCTTCTTTTGCATTAGTCAACTAAGTCCAAAAAAACCCCAGTCAATCAAATAACCCTATGCCCCCTGCCAAAACAACAATCAAATTGCATCCAGCACAGGACCACTGAAAGTTTCAAAAGGTGCTGCAGTTTGTCTGCTATAGGCTTAGGAACATAACACTAAGTAGTATTTCTGTATAAAGGCTGGAGCTCAAACCAGGTTCATTAAGACTTGTAGTCTGCATTGTCTAAAGGCAGGAGCTGCTTGTCCCTAGGCTCTGGACAGCAAAGGTGCTGGTGCCACATGGAATTATTTAACTTGGGTCGTAGAAAAACTGTGGACACATTAGTACAGCATGCTGATCAAGCTACTGAGCTCTCCTTCTCCAGGCAGCTAAGTAATCTGACGGGACATCTTCCCACATATGGTTATTCTGCTCCCAAAATAGCAGAGGTGATCTTGCACAACGCTCTAAGGCACACACAAAAGGAGACTGTCTTGCCCTTTACAAATGTACTGCTGTACTGGCATTCAGTCTTTCCACAAGAGTGGTTGTTTAGATCTAGCCACACACAGGTTATTCACTTAAAAAAACAACAAAACAACATGGCTATAATAATTAACAGCTCCAGAAAAATTCCTTTGCTTATATAGCTTGATCTGTATTAAGGATTAGGTTCTCTCTTCAACTAAGGTGTATGGTCTCAAAGTGGAGATGTGAGCATCTTTTACACAACTAAATTCTTCTTTCAAAGTGTCAGACACAGGCGGTTGGACTAGACGAGATGGCCTCAAGTATTTCTGCACTTCTGACATTAAAGACTCTGTGCTACAGGACAGTGAAGAAGCCAGGAGAGTCCCCTCCAGTGAAAGTTTAGCATTAAGAAGGTCAAAGCCTTCATGAATACAGCGTATTTGAATTTTGCCTTGTGAGCACAGTTCTAAAAGGACTAGGGAAGGAACAAAGCAAAGTACAACCTTTTTTTTTTTTTTCTTCAAATAAGTACGATTCTAAGCACAATAACTGGAGACAGAAACCTCTGAACTGAGGCAACGTTAGGGAAAGAGTAAGGAATGCGCAGCTATCATTGATGGTTCCTCATGACCTTGAAATATTAGTACAAATAGAAGCTTCTTATCAGTTTTGAAGACAATAATTGATCACCTACTCACAGGATTGTTTCTGGTAAAGATTATTACACATGCCCTAGGCAAAATTTAACACTGACCAGTAGACTTGTCATCATGGGGCAAGGGCTGTTGGAAAACTGTGAGGGCAACTGCACAACTACCCTGCCTCTGCCGCACTGCTATGCCAAGCACGCATCTAGTCATCCCAAGTGGGAGACCGTCTCACTTCACAAGAGAATGATCAAAAGCTGCAGTCTTCCCCTACAGAAGTAGGCTTGTCACTCCAAGGATCTCTTTGCAAAGCAAGAGCTTGCCCCTGTCGTCGGAGAACGCAGTACTGCACACAGAAGGGATCCAAGGTGCTTCCCAGCCCCTATCTGACACGGTGAGGGGTGCTCATATATGCCTCAGCTACACAGATGACAGCTGCTGTTCAAAACATCTCTCTTCACAGGCTCATGCAATATTTGTACAGAGCAATATTATCCTAAATGTCTTCTAATTATTCCTCTGGATTAATGAAAACATGTTGTGTTATTGACGGGCCTTTTACAATATTTATAAAACACAGATCGGATTAAGAACGAATAAATAAATATGTAGAGGATGCCTAACATGTAAATAATAAATACTCAGTAATCTATTTTTTCGCAAGATGGTTTAAATATAGGACATTTTCAATAAATTTTTAATAACTCTGCAAATATTTATTTATTTGCTTTGAAGCATAAGGGAATTGCAAGAAAACTCTGCAGGCTCCAGAAAGGGCAGGCAGATGGAACGCATGCCCTACCATGGAGCCTCCAGCCATCTTTTGGGAAGGAAAGAAAACACATCCCAAGCTGCTCCAGACCTGGGAGTAAAGAGAGTGGAGGGAGAGGACTTTCAGAAATTGAATAGAGAAGCATCCCAATTGCTTCACAGCCAGACATGCACACCACACATCACTGCTGCACCACGCAACACCAATGTGCCCAGGTAACCATCACGATGTTTCACAAAACTCAAAGCTATGCTACAGAGAACTACTCAGCCTCTATAGGATTCTCTGTCCCAGCTATCCTAACAGTAAAGGAACTACAGAGAACATATTTGCTGGAGCTCCCAAACCCTCAATGAGAAAGGAAGAAACGAAGACGAGAAGAGACAGTTTGCTTGTGAGCTACTCCCAATTTTCTCAAGCAGTCTAGTTTTTCCACAGGCTACTATGATGTCAAGACAATTGTCCCTCGTAAGACTCTACCTCCAGCATTAAACATCCCAAGATCTGTGGTAAAGAGCAGATCTGCTTTCCCCAAATAAGAAAGCTGGACTCTGCTTGGTTAATGAACCCTCAATATCCTGTGTTCCAGGAGATTTAGGCATAAATTGGGGTGTTCAGCCTCTCAGAGGACACAAGGTCATACAGGGATTCTAAAATGCAAACACCACATTATCAAAAAGTTCTACTTTACTAGAAGCACCATAATGGTTTGTCTGTCACGACCCAGAGTAACATCATCGCAAGTTATCAAAATGTGACTCTTCTGAAATACGTTTGCATAGCCTCAAATGCCTGCTAAGACAATAGCTTTTTGTAATCACTTGATATTATGGTAAGAAAAGCTTTAAAATTAAATGCCCAAAACACAGTTAACACATTTAGTTTTAATAGGATAGGATGGTCATTGCATGTTAAATAAATACTGATTGTAAAAGGCAAGTTAAGTTGCCGAGTTTTAATAGCTGTGTAGTAAATAACTGTTTATGCGTCATTATGTGGATTTGGAAGCATCAGCAAATATGCTTTTAATAATCAATTGATACTTAACATATAATATCTGTCTGATTAAATCAAAGGAGATGGATGCAGCCACAGTAATTACTGCACATTGTTACAATGCCATTGGATTAGGGAAACATATTTATTGAGGTGGAAAAAAAGTCAGAGGTAGATACATATCTCCTTGCCTGTCGTCTTACTGCAGTACCTTGGGCTGTCTTCTCATCGATTTCCTAAGATAAGCAATGTTCACCCTAGTCAATACTTGGACGGGATACCACCGAGGGAAACCTAGAGTGCTGAGGGAAGCGGTGCTGGTAATACAACTGAGATTGCTCTTTCATTTTCCGGAAGGAAAGCATGATGCTGCAAGTCCTCTGAACTGAGTGCAGGCTCCCCTCTGGGGTGCTGGCATCTCCCCTGCAGGCAGATATTCACAGCTTGTGTCGTCAGTGGCAGACCCATGGGCCACCCCGTCCAGGCAGACTCCACAGCAGGTAATCATGTTCCAGCCTTCCAAACTGCTGAAGTTTCTAGATGCAGCATTGCTCTCCATTTCATGTCAGAAAGAAACATGCCTCCATGACAAGCTGAAGCACAGCAGACCATGAAAGCCTTCTTTTTACCTGCTGAGTATCCTTTTCTCACTTCCAAAGTCAGCAGAGAAAATCCTCTGCCAGTCTACTCCCTTACACCTTTAGCAGGGTAGGACCAGTGGCCAAAGTGACAGCAGTTTGCTTTACAGACACTGGATTACTCTAATCACAGTCCAGTTCTTGACACAACAAAACGCAAGGTGGCTTAAAGCACCGAGGCTTCCCTGTCTCTGACTGTACCTAATGCGACATAGCACAAGCCGAAGATATAACTCAGATCTAGTTCAAAACTTCGGTCACTGGGAGCACAAACGTGCTCCTATGCACCGATAGCTGGAATGAAACTACCCTTAGGCCACACATTTAAAGCCAGGGAAAGAAAATTTTGGCATAGGCTTTAAGTTCTTAAACAAACAACACATGCTTATTACAAATGCACAGTGTACAAAAATGTAGCCTGTACTAAAAAAGCCAGGGAAAATCCTCAATTGTGTACATTGCTGTAGGCTACCCAAAAGGAAACGGGACCATGGCACTTCAGCAAACACTGCGGGCTGGCTCCTTTGCTCATATGTGCAAAAGCAGAGAGCGCCAACCGTTCAGTCCAACGCAGGTCCCAGCTTTACCACGCGTGTTTATCCTCCCTCACACCAAACCTTCTGCAAGACAGGAAGGCATCTAGCACCAGAGACATCAGTGTAACCAGGCACTTAATTTGACTGACACCAATGACAGTCTAGAGGCCTGAGCAAATGAGTTGCATAAATCTCTTATTGAATCTGGCCCCTCGTAACTGGGCTTCAAAGCACTATACTAAAACAAGTGAACCTCAAAAGGTTCAGGGAAACATCTTAAAACTTCCAGGAAGTTGCAGAAACACGCCTTTGATTCCCTGTACCTCAGTGAGCCTGCAAGGCTAGGAGTTTCTCAGCGACTTGCCAAAATCATTGCTTCTGGTCGTACTGTAAACAACATTGCAGAAAGACCAAAAAAACCACAAACCCCAAACAAACCAAAACCCAAAGCCTCTCACCCTCTGTCTCCCCAACCACATGCCTGCACTAAGAGCAAGCAAAATAGTTAGTGAATTTGAACCAATGCAGGAGAACACACAACCCCACCTGTTACATTGACTCTGCCACCAAAAAAAAAAAAAAAAAAAAAAGAGCATCACAACTGATATCTTCAAAAAGGATCAGAAAACACTATGACCACTAAGGTTATTAATAGAGCAGTAGTAACAGCCATGCTGCTCTGGATTCCTAGAGCACCTTTTATGCCCGGGTCTCAGAGCACTTTATAAAAGCCAACTAAGCATCACCCTGCCCCATTTACTCTTGGTAAAAAAAAGCAGCACAAACAGTTTTAGCATCGCTGTCCACCTGCAATACTCGAGAGTCCCAAATCCCTTACCTTAACAAGAACTTGCGTGCTTGTCTATTGATTGGCAGAGTGGGATAATAGTAACCAACAAATCCTAAGGTTTCAGGAACCTCTGGGGATTTTCAGAGGACTGTTCTCCTCCTTGTCTCCAGCCTTCCCACCCCGATACACACCAATGCACCTTTGCACAGAAGCATTTTAGGAATTCTTCACTTTCCTCTAAATCATGAGGTCACAAATGCAAAGAATAACATGTGCCTTGAGAGATCAGTGGCCCAACATGGTAAATGGCATCTTGGCAAGAAGTGGGGTGCAGCCCAACAGTACTAATAAGTTCTTCTGAAAGCACTGGCATTAGACACACCTCTTTTTTAGAGGGTTGATGTGTGTTCTGTATGGGATTATTAGGGATAGGGTTTTTTTGGGGGTAGTGGTGGTCTGTTTTATGTTGTTTGCTGTTGTTTGTTTTCATTTGTTTTTTAGGGATTTGTGGGGAAAGAAAACCTTCAGGCTTGGACATTACTAACATTTCTTCAACAGTGTCTGTTATCCAAATATATAGCTGAGTCCATGCAACTACGAAACTATTAATGTCACATTCCTCCTGTTTTCATGAAAATCTGAGAAGTGAATGTCTTTGAGATTTCAGTTTCACTGAAATTAGTCAAGATGTTCAGTAATTACAGAAGACTGAAAGACAGCCAGACACAGTACTTGTAGAAGCTATGTTTCTGTATGAAAACAGGCTAAGAAATAGGTGAAAAGAAAATCCAAAAGTCATGTTAGCTGAAAGGTTTACCTCAAAAAAAACCCAATATAACACAGAATGTTTCTTTATCTGAATAGTCCTGCATAGATCGATGGAGCTACTCAGCAAACAAGGACTGCAGCATCAGGCCTGGAGAAGGGCTTCCTCCCCTCACCTTCTGTTGAGATGTGAAACCAACTCTGTATCGACTCTTCAGGCCATCACCAGTAATAAGATCAAGCCAGTACAAAGGGGGAGTTGAGAAAATGGCTTGCCACAGATGCAGCGTCAGGGAATAATCCAGCTGCAGGCCCCATCACACAAGACCCATTGATAGCGGGGGGAGGAGGTAAGCCTCCATCTTCCCAGAGGGCCAGTCTCAGCTATGCAGCTCCTCATCCCCAGCCAAAGCCTGGCCAGCCTTGCCAGCTGCGCAGCCCTGCAACCACAAATAAGAGCTCACAGAGGAATGGCTGGGAAGCGGACTGGTTTATTTTATTGTTTTGCAACTTCTTATTTATGAAAATGCTCCGAGAGCCTGGATGAGGATCAAGTTTTGCTGCTCAATATTTATTAGAGTCTCACCTGCCTCACCAGAATGGGAACTGCAGGCACTTTGATTAATGGATTGGAAAAAAGAAACCTATAGTTTCTCTGTCGCCTTGGTAAGCGCCTCCCTGTATCTTGTGCCGAGAGGCTATTTTACAGCATCGCAGTCCTCGGTGAATCTCTGCTGATTGCTTGCTGCCTCCCTACAGCAGCCCTCTGCTCGGAGGTGAGGGGTGGCACTGTGTTTTATCCTGTAGCTGGAGGTGGAAGAGCATTGCGGTGCTACGTCAAATAGAAATAGGCCCTCTCTGAACAGCAATAAAAGGACCGACTTAAAATATCACCCCAATGAAAGCTGCAGGTTGGGGAATAAACTAAGTTGTTCATTGTACTTGGAGAGCACCCACCACTGCCGAAGAGGGACTTTCTGGCTGTGGCCTGGCTGCTCTCCCAAGGCAAAGGCTGTATCGCCTTTGGAGGCAGAGCGATTTTAACAGAAGTCTGTAGACCCAGGCAGCTTCAGCAGCTGCACCCCACAAAGCTCAAGGGTTAGCCAGGCCCTGTCCCTGTCTTCTTCAGCCACCTCTGGCAGTGAAATTAAGCACAGGCCCACCTTTATCCTAGCCTGCTGCTTTCCAGCTAAACAGAGCTTGCACTTTACTCCACTGTGAGGCTGCAGGATGCTTATATTTTGCCACTGGCTATTCAAGAGCAGCTGCTGAAGCTCATATCCATGGATCACCCAGAAGCAGGTCCTGCAAAGTCTGTTTTGCAGCAGGAATTCTTCCTATCTCAGCAGTGACCTGTTCCCAGAGCTCAGCTTCCCCCCAGCATTTTGAGGTACAGCATAAACACTGCTGCAACAGCTGTCATCCCACACGTCTCAGCCATGCAATGATTCTGGTGTATGATGCATTGGGTCAAGAACGTTCCCGTGTGATACATGGAGACCATCAAGTCAATCTGTACTAAGAAGACAGAAAATTTTTCATCAATGGTGCAAGCAGAGGGTTGATGGTGTCCCAAGAGATTTTTTTTTTTTTTTTTAAAAAAGCCTCCTGCACACATTCCCCATGTCAGGCACCTGGGAGCACGCTGCACTCTCGCCCTCAGAGCAAGCAGCACAGGGCTGAGGAAGCTGAAAGGGGAGGAAGAGGAGAGCAGAGCAGATTTCCTCCAGGAGAGGGCAGTCCTGTACACATACACACGCTGGTAACTCGTTGCACATGCTGGAAATGAACCAGTCCTTCATAAAGAAAAAGCCCCATTATCCCAACACCCTCAGCTGGTCCGTCTTCCCTTGCCTGGTACAGGACTGTGCCCTGCAGATGCCTGGAGTCTGTGCAGTTATTTGATCTTGCACATTGTCATCTTTTATCTTTACATTTTGACTAACAACTTTCTGCTCGAGTGGGAGTACGAGTGCATGCCAGTGCCAGGCATGGAGGAGGTCAATGCTGCAAGGGTCTCCCACACGCTGTGGCACACCTTGAACTTTGCCTGCAGATACCCGCCTTCTCTCTCCCTGGAAAAGTCTAACCCTTCACGCCTGCCCTGGAAACCTTCCGCATAAAACACTTCTGTGCTTACATACACAGATTACTCCAGCAGCAGGCTCCCCACAGCAGCTCTGCTGCTGCCCCCCACTTCTTGCCCCATAGCCTCCCAGCTGGGGATCCCCACACCTGGCTCTGCCAACCTCTTTTGTTGTCCACTTTCCTATTTCCATGTTCCTGTTTCCACATTTTGCAAGACACCTCAGACCCATCCTGCAACCTGTCTCCTTGTGATTTCATCACAGGAAGTTCATTAGCAAAGCTCAGTAAGTGACACCTCCCCAGGGCTGGTGTAGCATCATCCAACTCTCCTCATTCCTGGGCTTTTGGAGAGCATGCTCCTGCACCAGGCAGTGCTTCAGCCATCAGCAGAAGCTTATGATGGACCATCCTCACCCTTTCCTGGGGATGTGTGAGTACCAAATACATACGATCCCAAAGGACTTGGAGGATTCGGCTGGACTTCAATTAATTGCTACTGCAAATTAGGTCTCAACCCATTTGTCCCAACCACATGATGGATGAGGCTGTACGTTACGGCTGCTTCTAAAGTCTACATTTTTATCAAAAGATTGGCAGTCCCCATGGGTCCCAGTGAGATAAAAAGGGCCTTCTGCTTCCCAAGCCCCTTTTTCCTGCTCGCGTCTTCTCCCCGGTTTTTGTATTCAGCTTAGGGCCTCCAGGAGCGTCTGGAGGAATTCATTTTCTTCGCAGCCCACTCCTCCTTCTCCCGAACGAAAACTAGAGCTGGTTTTTCCAAGTTAGATTCACAGGAGAAATATGAAAGCTAAAGGCACACGGTATAAATAAACATGCAATGGGAACACAAGAGGCAAAACACAGAGGCCCGACGCAGACGGGAGAGACAATACAGCATAACAAATAGCGTGCTGCGCTTCGCCTGTGGCATTTTCCAGCTACATCAATAATTATATAATACAGCGGTCGCCAATTTCTCAGGCGCAGATCGATACCGACTGCGGTGCCACCCCGCTCCGTGGTGGGCTGTGGGCCGAGGGGCTCCTCTCAGGCCCCTGCTTTGCCCGTGCCGGGGATCGATGACCGCATTTTGCAGGCAGCGCCAAGGGCTAGGGAAACAGCAAGTGTATTCTTCGGAATAAACACATGGGGGTCTGCCCACGGCGTGAGATGCTGCCAGTGTCGGTGGGAAGCAGCTTGCCGTTTTTTAAGCTATCCACAGAAGTTGCAACCTAGGCACTGCTTTGCATAGGTGCTGTTGGTTGACAACAGGTTGAATGAGGATTCATCCCACGAGCATCTCACATGCTGCAAACTTACTCGGCAGGAAGCAATTCAGCTGTCAAGTGTAGAGGTATGAATGTACCCACTTGTCAGGCCTTCCAGCACAGCAATTGGGGGACACAGTACCATTAGAGACATCCACATTCTTCACAACAAAACATAATTCTCTAAACACTGCAGCAGGGATGCTAAAAATAAAAAGTTGAAAAAACAGAACAATTTTGTGGACAGAGCATAACGAGCATCTGCTTCGAGGAGCAGAGTTCTACAATCCCTCCCCCAAATTCCCATTTTACGTGTACAATCAGTTAATGTGCCAGAGGGGGGGAAAAATAGGAAATCAAACGAAGAAAACATTGAGAACAACCCCACCCCCTTTTCTGTTGTTAGCTGGCTTGGAATTCCTGTGAAGAGCAAGCCTGAAATATAGATTTCAAACCATTAATACAATTATTTAAATGCTAGCCTGAGAGAAGTAGCAGAAGCTATGTCTGACCCATGCAACTTCCCACAAACACCGATTACCTCTAAAAGCTTCCCATGCCAAATCTAACTAAGTTGAAAGAGACATTTGGAAACTTGAACTGGTTGGTTTTCTTCAGGGAAGTGGACCTTTCGGGCTAGAACTGACCAACAAAAAACACTCCCCAAACCAAATCCCAAAACCAATATACAGATGATATGGATGGTGCATTCTTGCTCTATGAAATTTACCAGTAATTGGCTTGCAGTATATGTTATTATTTTATTGGGCTGCAAGCTGTGCCTGGTCAGGCTTTGTCTTGTATTTGTTAGACAAGCATTCTGATACCACTATGTAAAATGTCAAGTAATATAATTGGGCCCCAGTCCTACAAGGCGTTCCTTCAGACAGAACTCACATGTCACTGGGAATTTCAACTGATTTCCCTGCTGGAAGGCTGGATTAAAGGTCTTCCTACAGCAAAAATTGAAAAACTCATAACACTGACACACTCATCTTGCCAATCAAAGAGCAATAAAAAAAAAATAGAATTGACTCTGAAAGAGATCATCCTAAACAGCAAGGAATCCCTAAATTAATAAAAAAATTAAACTTGCATCCACTGGCCTATAAAAGCCTGCGGCACATTTCACTACCACTACAGTCACACAGATAAGTGCTTAAGTACCACCACGGATAGGCTACAGTATAAAAATCACCAGTGTAGGGGAGGATACTGTCCTTAGAACTCCAATTACAGCCAGAAGCAGAGGTTTGCTCATCGCTCTTTGGGGGAGAGGAATGTGCAAATCTGTAACTGCATATCTGGGCCGTACTAGGTGTTAGACATACACTCAGTAAGAGCCAGTTGCTACATAAGGATCCCTAATTTGTGAAAACAAAGAGGCACAGGGAGATAAAAAAAATGGGTGACCTGGTAATTGAAATGGTATGGCTAGCAAAATTTTCACCTATGTATAACACATAGTCTTTGCTGCAACTGGTGGTCCCAGCTGATTTTTGATCTGAATGGATCAGAAACATTGTGCTGCAAGTTTGTGCAAGGGCTAGTCAAAACATGGAGGACTGTCAATTGATCTTTCCTCCATTAATGGATATTAATACGTATAATGCATTTATGGAGATCACATGTTACATGAAGAATCTAGTATTTGTGGAACAAATGCTTAGGTATTTTCTTCCCATTACTGATGGAGATCAGGAAAACGCAAAGCAATCTGCCCAAGGCTGCAAGAAAGTCTGTGGTAATAAAGTCAGTGGAACTGAACCTTATGAATTCTAGCCAAATATCCTTCCTCTCTGGCAGATGCATCAGGAGACTGATGAAATGGGTTAAAAGTGGAGAGTTACTGCAGCCCAGCTGATTGCCAGTAGCATGTTAAGCCATAGTAATCTGACTTTCAAATCTGTCCGTACACTGAGTGGCTGCTGCTCTTTTTCCATTTTCTACCACTATCAATTCAATGCAGTTCAGAGCTGCTAGACTCAAACCAAACCAAAATAACCTGCCTGGGCCCAGGGCATACATACGAATATTTACAAAAGTTTTACTAGTAAAAATGTGTGGGTAGAGAGAACCCAAATATTTGTTGGCTAGGGAAACAAGCAGATCAACACCACCTCTACTGGCATGAAGTTCTGGGTTTGCTGTTCCCCTCTCCCTGCTGTCTAATCAAGTCTCTTTGGAAGACTCTTTTCTGTGAGGACTCTCTCTCCGTTGCATGCTGATGATTGATAATGCAGTCAGCATATTGTAAATGGGAGCTGCTTTCCACTATGAAGGGACAAACCCTAATTTGCCATAGCCCTGGGTCAGATGCAAGTTAAATGAGCTGGAGCAGGACACAGCCACACCCTCCATTGCTGAGCTACGCAAGCTGTATGCATACACATGAAATCAATTACTTCAGGCTCTTCTGAATGCGACAGTAGAAAATTACATCTGATCTCAGACAATCAATCCTACAGTAGCTTGATTTTTCTAGGAATGACACTGCAGGCAAGGCTTGCATGACCTACAAAGAGAAAGATCTCAGTTCAGTGAGCTCTCTAGCTCTCCTTTTCTGTTCCCTTTCAGTCTTGGTACTGCCCTCATACATGGGGCTCTTTCATCACAATCTCACTACAAGCCCTATCTTTACCCACTCAGGACATCAAATAGCACGACTCATGCCATCTATTGCAAGAACTCATTGAATCTTAAACGCCAAATATCCAATTTTATTTGCAACAATTACTTATGATCAACCTACAGAACAAAGTTTGCCTTCCTCATTCATGTAGTAGTTACTTCCTAGGACTTACCTGCTTCCAGACATGACAGGCTAAGAAAGAGAAGCAGGCTAAGTGAGTTGCAGTATTGGAAGACGGCTTCACGTGCAATAGTAGCCAAGCATCAAAATAACCAGGACCCAACTTGTTCCCTTCCAGAGTTTGTGAGGCTTTGCAAATTCACAAGTCTCTTGATCATTTCATCCTGTGAGTTCTCCCACACAAGATGAAGTGAGAAAGAGGTGGGAAAATCTGTTGGGGGGGAGAGGGATCAGAACAATGCAGAAAAGGCCCTGTAGAAACACACATAATTATTACACCCATTTATGCCTTTAACAAGTATCAAAACAGTCAGTATATGAGGTTTTCCTTTGTAGTAGTGGAAGAAGATGCTCCCACCCGCGCAAACTGCAAGTTTTGTTGGTTTACTTGAACAGTAATTATGGACTTACAAACGTAAAACAAAAATTACCAAGAAAGCACTACTAGTCATAACCCCACTAAATCCATCAGCTACAGCTTTACTCCTGTATCTGTCTGCACTTGTCACAGGGATGCTGCAGGCAAGCAAGACTACTGGCTATGAGCTTCCCTGAAGTTAGGATGCTATAGATAAAGATAGTTTTTCTAAATTGTTTTCTAGAGAAGTTCAGACCAGGACTCAAGCCAGGGAACCAAGAGAGTCAGTGGTTCCACCATCTTGCAATCTCTCTCTCTGCTTTGTCTTGGGTTCTTTTTCACCTCAGTAGTCTCTGCAAGCTAGTTCTCGTTGCATGCAAAATGGCTCATGCATTTCACAGACTCATGACTCATTTTCAGAAATGGCTTAGATGCATCAGAGTCCAAATCTCATTGACAGCTGATAGGCTTTGCCCTCCCAAGTGACCAAAGCCCAGATTTCTAAAGGCTATTTAAATGCCTTAAGCGCAGCTTACAAACCTAGTGCACAAAAAGCCAAGTTTAAAGCAATATAAATAAATATCCACAAGTGAAGCTAAATGGATATAGAAAAATTCAATTTCTGTCGTTATATTTCTATCTACGTATGCCTAAATCACTTTGGAAGATGAAGTCTTCAATCCTTCACCCACCAGAATGCATTCTGCCCTGCCCAAATAGAGTGTCTCTTCTGAAAACAATCTCAGTATTAGTCAATACAATTCAATCTGCATGACACGATCTTCCCTGTAGAAGAACTGAGAGTTTAAAATCCCGGGACTACAATACAGGAAACAAAAGACTACATGCTTGGTGATTTCCATGGGTATATCAGACTGCAGCAAATTACATCCTATAAGCTCTGTGCAACCATTGACATAGTGTTTGCATTAGCATGTCCTCCTCCTCATGAGTCAGGGTGCCTGTGCCTCAGATGTCTACCTAAAACAACAGGAAATTGCTGTGTGTGCCACACTAGGGTAGAGATAACCAGCATAGGATCATAGTGGATATTTCCAGAACTTTTATAGCTGGAAAATAGTGATATTTGGCCTCACGTTTATCAGGATATAAAATGGTTGTCATTAAAAAGTTAGTATTTATCACAGCACCTCACAGCAATATCTGTACTACATGGGGTATACAGGAGGATGTCACTTGCTGCAAGAAAGTCCCTTTTGAATAGTGATCTCCATGCCAACAAATAGAACAAAACCACAAATGCAGCACAGCAACACTTGGAGCAACATAATGTTAACCTCAAAAGTTTATAAGACCTGAGGCTATGCCTGGACATAGTAGAAACATATTACTACGGTAAGAGAAAACTTCTTAAGCTGTTTGCCACAGGTGTTCACTTAAGATGCCCAAGCACAAAGTGGCAGAGCATTATTGATATATTTGGCTGTCAGGCAGTTGATTACATTTTTCCTCTTCAGCTCTCTAAACACTAGATCCAAACTACGTGACAAACCAACCAGTCAGCTCATCAACAGAATGAATGCTTGGAAGACAGGAGATGCCAGAAATACAGACATGCTGAGAGGGGGTTGAATTAACACCTCCTCACCTGTGAATTCTGGGAAAAAGTATTCAAGCCCACAGATATGGAACCAACACACAAGGTGCTCTGCTGAGGTTGAAGTGGAGATTTTTTGTACTTGCACTTTGGTGGCTCTTGTATTCTAGGTGACATTCCTCCAGCTGGCAGTGGCATCTGAACAATGCCTGGACCTTTTAAGCTGAGGCTGTATTGTTAAGCACTGAAAATGCATCAGTTGGTGTTCAAGAAAACATTGGCTTTCTCATGAAAACAAAAAAAAGAAACTACATGCTCTCGTTAGCCCCTGACATACTGCTCATGATGTGTATAAAAGTAGGCTCTTCTATTTCTAATAAGCAGAAGACAGCCCATGCAGATTTAAGTACTTAGACAAGCGTAGTGTGTTGCATTAAGGAAATGCAGAACTACATTACAAGAAATATAAATCGAATACTTCATTGAACTTGCCAAATACAGCTCTCCTCCATTAATGCAATCCTGGCTGTCAATACCAATGGTCTTCCTAACTCCTGCCCAGGATTAACTAGTCACTGAACTGGGAGCTCACTGCAGCTCTGTCCAGAAAGGTAGAGTTGGAAGAAACATGGGTCAATTCACAGAAAAGCTTTCTTTCTTCATCATGCGAGAGTGGGATGAACAAGAACAGAATCCATTTATCAATAGTACATTAAAACTCCAGGGCTCCAAAGGTTTATTTCATTTCAAATCATGACCTGCCTGCTCATTTTAAGATAACTTTATGAAAAGCTCTCTGCATTAAAAAGGGATCTTGGGGCTTGGCTTTCCTCCTCCCCACCCTCCAACCACTCTTCTCCCATTCTTTCAGTTCAACCATATTGCACAGAGATGGTAGTCCCATACTGTCTGCCTGCCTGTATAACTCAGTGGGCAGCTAAGACAGTAGGTCAGAAGAGAAGATCTTCAGTAATACAGAACATCAGTCCTCAGTAAGACTTCCAAAAAGATGTCTAACATCAGTTATATCTAATGTGCTGTCCTATCTTATTTAATAATATTGGGAAAAGTAAGAGATTTTTTCCACAGCTGTAAGACAAAACGTTTCCTCTCAAACACAAGATGATCTGAACAAGAGAATGTGGACACACAAATTCCCAACCTCATGTAGAGGATCAGCATACTGTCACACAACAGCTAGGCATTGGTGCCATCCACAGCAAACCTCATGCTGGGTACACAGGCAGCTCATGATGGGGTTTCTGTGGGGAAATAACTCTTCCCTACAGTGAAACAGAAGCACAGAAAGGACAAGTCTCCAAAATTAAAGAAAAAAAGTACAACCTTTCCCACATTATACCAATTAATTAAAAATATTTTCTAAAAATACACTTTCACTAGCCTTCTGCACTAGTTACACATGGGATTCAGACGGGGAAGACAAAAAAATGAAAGGATGAAACTCCCACTGAGTTTCAGAGTATCAAAATGGATAGTTCAGGCAACTTTCACGTTTGCTCAGCACAATGTCCAGGAATGTCAAGAGAACTTTTGTCCTCTTCCTAGGACAACAACACACTGAACTTTTACTATGGATCACAGGAGTATCAGTGTTCATGCTTTCAGCCAGCATTAAAGTGGCTTTAATTCGATTTAGTTTAATTCCCTTTAAAGGAAAATTAAACAAAATCAAATGAATGCTGTTTTTAATTCCAAACTAATGTGTGTGCACGCATCAGTTTAATACAGTTTACATAATCCACTTGAAACCCACCTTGTTAGTTAATTCAGATCAACTTTCCCAGGTTCTCCTGCCTCAACAAGCCCTTAGAGATAACATTATCCATCCCCAAGGAACAGCCATATTTCATTATTGACACCTAACTCTAGAGAGAGCTACTCTGGAAAGGACAATGTAGTTGCACACAATTTATATGTCTGTCACAGAGAGAACAATGCTCTGTATACAGCTACAATAGCAATTAATATAGTGGGGGTTGTTGTTCCATTAGTCACTGATTACACAGTAGACCAGTAATATAGCAGCCTAGTTCCTGGCAAAGAAACCATAGCTCCAGAACTATTGAATTGATAATTCAAAGACTGCCTTTTGTTTCCCTAGGGATACCCTGCACCTTTGCCATCAGTTAGCTGAAAGCACCACAGAGGACAGATACAGAGGCAATGGCTGTGTATGGCAGACCACAGTTTAAGAACTTCTGAATTATGGTATTTGCATGAGACTAGTCAAGGTGAGTTCAGTGACTGAACAGAATTGCTTCTAGTCTTTGTCACAACACATGAAAAGAATAGTTTGTCACTGAGGATTTTTGCTTCGTCTTACAAAATACAGGAGAAGCATGGCAACCGCACTCCTGCATTGTCTCATCAGACTATTGCAAACACAAGCAAATGCCAAATCTAGTTACGAGTGGTTTTGAAGGACCCTCGTTTCATCAAGACATCTTGCAAAAGCTAAAAAAGGTAAAAGGTGATGGAAAAGAGTGGAATACAAAGCTTTTAAAAGGGTGCTGCAATAAACTCCAATGCATTCGGTGGGCCATGGATGTGGCCCTAGCCAGCCAGCGAAGATGCACCAATGGGCTCAGCTCCACAGCCTTCCTTATGATCTTCTCCCCTGATCCTTTTCTTCTCTTATTCAACACATAGCCTCACTCTACAACTGCATCGCAATCTGTGCCATCTTATGACCTAGCCAATCCACAGCTCCAACACTGCTGCAGGTTGTAAACATTTGAGGAGAGCCCTAGATGAATGGTCCAGTCATGCTGTTTGATGACATGAAAACAAGAGAAGCTACCATCTTTCTTGCTATTCTACTGACCATAGCAAGTTAGAACAGCAGAGTAATTGTCTCACCTTCCCCCCCCCCACCCCTGACGCAAGGGCCCAGGGCTCGAGGAACTTTGAAAAATGTCAGTTTACAAAAGTGGCAATTTCCAATCAGCTCCTCTAATTAGCATTTAGTGGAACCTTTTCCCCATTCACCAATGACAGATATCTCCAGAGATCTGTGGTTAGAGCAAGCTCCCTCTTAATAGGGGAAAAGGGATACAGAGTGTTAGACAGACAACATTACATGATTTTTTTTTTATTGAAAGCCTACACCTCCAGAAGCTGCTCATCAGAACAAGTCAATGAACCATTTTGATCTCATTATTTAGAATTCTAACTTTTAAAATTAAAGTTCAATTGACTCATCTTTGGTCTAACTGTGTTGATTTTGAGTGAACAATTCCAGAAAAACAAAATGCCTCTCCTTCCCTCCCATTTCCCTTATTGTTACCATAAATAGAGGTGGGAAAGAGAGATTCTTTACACTTTCATCAGTACTTTTACAGTGAAAAATTGCACGTCTTTTTTTTTTTTAAAAAAAAAAACACATCATCTATTTGACTTCAAATTCAAAAAAATGCTAAGTCATCCCCAAAACTGACCCGTTCTTTATTGCTTATGATGAGTATCAAGGAACAAAGATTACCCTCATAATGAAAATTCAATTACAACCTTAACTATTCAGAACACCACTCTGCTCCACAAAGTACAAGTGAGGATAATTGACAAGATGGATTGAATGATCCAATAGGTTTTACTTCTGCAAGTTCTTATGGCAAAGACTTTGTCTCAGCTTAAATTTATATAGTTCCTAGTTTATCTGTGGAGCTACATAAACATAGAAAAAACAGTAAGCCTGGATCAGCTGAGCTTCCCTTCCAGAAGGAAGGGATACTGAACAATAGGGAAAAGACAGAGAGAAGACTGGGACCCATCACACAGAACATCTTTTATGCATGGGGGAGGATGGGGACGGAACTTCTTTTGTCTTCATTTTCATTGCACAGACAGGTAAGCTAAGGCATAAACTGATTAATGGACTGACTTAAAGAAAGCTTGTGGCAAAGGCAGGAATTAGGCTCAAGTCCCCTGAGGATCAGTCCAGTATCTTAACAAACCCATGCCTTTCTATTCTGAAATACTGTGGCTTTCCTTTGTAATTAAACAGCATGGATTTGAGTGGGCCGATTTTAACTGTCATTGTACTGAAAGAGCTTGCACTGGTCAAGTGGGGAGGAATTGCCTTGCCAACATAAAAAGGCTTTTCCTTTCCTTAGTTCCAGGCTTCTAAGCTTTCAGAAATAGAAAATATTGCACAAGCAACAGTACCGAACAATTTTGAAGGTATACTGAAAGATCTTTTTATACCATCCCATTTTAATAGCTGGTGCTTTTGTTGTAGATAATATATCTCTACAGAATAATGTATATGGGTTTAATGCCTGGTATGATAATATCCAAGGTGAAGATATTGAAAATTCAATTAAAATATAGTTTGGGATATTGGTTTATTTTAATTTCCAGTCTCCCTTGCCCCCCATCCACCAATGCATCCAGGAGCTCTTCCTGAGATCTGAAGCTAGAAGTTACATGCTGCATGTTTTATCCTGTAACTCATAATCTGAAGTTCTTTGTACTTCTTCAGCATCTGACTATCTGAAACCTCTTAATATTCTCCAAAATCCCTATGCTCCTTTAACAGAAGATGACACTGAAGTGCTGAGACAGGAGTAGTTCCTATCAAGGACAAACTAGATGGGGACCCCAAAGTCTTGTCTCTTAGTGTGAGTGGGTCACTCACACTCGCTAGAACTTTTTTAAAAACTGTGGCTGCATTCTGAACACATTCAGGGAGAGAACATAGATTATTTCACCACAGCAAAGCAACTCCATCCTCTGCAGTTCTCAGTTACCTTTAACTGACACAGCTTTTGCCATCATTTCTGTTCCTCTTGCTTGTTTGATCAATGAAGTTTTTTCACCATCACTGCTCTGCCTTACACGGTACAGAGTAGAAAATAGAAGTCCTACCAGAACATGATCAGAGAAATAGCAATAATTTCAAGAGGCAAGCAATGAACTAGAGAAGCAATGAACTTCTGAGAAGAACCCCAACCGCTGCCCAGAGTTTTTCTTGATCCTTCCTAAATTATATAGGAGAGCACACTGTAAGGTTAGTCACTTTGTTTGCCTGCTAAACTGAAGAGAAGCATTGAGCATCACCGCACATAACAAGACCTCCTCCAAAGAAGTACTGCTAGTACAGAAGAGATCCTTGTTCTATTTTCTCTCTCTGACAAAGCTTAGGAACACCTGGTCCTGTAAAATGAACATGAATTGGCTTGTGCCAGATTTGAGAGAACATATACTCACAGTGTGTGTGGTTTCTCTAAAATTTGCCCTGACTACAGTAGTGGCAGATGTTATCCTTATCATATGAAATATTATCACTAACCTACTTGGTTCTGAAACTCCTTCAACTTTCCAGATTTTATTATAATAAATTGCATATCTAAAACATTACACATATGGTACCCTTTTATTTCAGTGGGACCGCGCAGTTTCCATAATAATAGGAAAGCAGCACTCCAGGTTCCAGGACATTTCACAACCAAACTTTCCATATATGTAGGTGAAGACATGAAGATTTAGGTTAAGCACCATCATCACCAGTCCCAAGTAAATGGACAAGCAGGCTCTTCAAGGCATCAGAAGAGTCACTGCCCTATTTACAACTTTCATGAGCTGCATACAACCATCTAACAAAAGTTGATCCCATAGCAGTTTTACAGAGAGAGGAAAACAAAGTAAGACAAATCTCATAATTAAGCAATGAAAGATACTAAAAGCGCACTAGTCCTTGGCTTGGCATGTAGTCCCATCTCAGCATTGCCTGCAAAGAGACCATTAGTCCCTGCATTTGGGTCCATATGGTTTATAGAACATGCAGTAACCACCCATCTAGAAACAGATGAGCTATTTCTACCCTTCTGGTTCTCATACAGCCCCCTGCACACCATCACTAGCGTTCAACCTTTTTCAGTAACTGCCTTCATAATGTTTGCTGGTGACGTAGTGAGCATCTCAGAGCTGACTCTTGTTAGCTACATCAGTCAGAGATTTGGTGACATCCAGTGCTTATATCTGACTAGAATGGAGGTCTTGGCCAAGATGTACATCCAGTGCCTGCACAGCAGCTGCAGCAAATATGCACCTATGTACTGTAGGGATGTGAAGGAGACGAATGGGAACTTCCTTCTCCAGTGATGCTGTCCTCCTGCAGCATACACGTCGAAGTCTGCCTGGCTCTAGATGTACTGGGAGGCCAGTTGCCAGCAATTGAAAAAGCCAGCATATTAATACTGGATAATAACAGGAAAAATCCACCCTGAATTGTTTCATTTTGACTCTTTTGAGGGTGTTTGCCTTGTTTGCCAGCTCCCAAGACATTCTTTCCAGAGGGGATAGCTGTGCATGCCCTGCTTCCCACACTTGGCTGTGGATTTAAATATGCAGGCATTGCTGCTAGGTGAGTGCCATTTGAATTGACAAACTGGGATTTCTGCGCACTTAATGCAGCCCTGCCTAGGTTTTGAAGGCAACGGCTTGTTGCCTTAGGGTCTGAAACTAACAAAGCCAAGCAGAACAAGCCCAGGGCTCCCGTTGGATTGCTCGATCAAAGACAATATTAAACAGCACTGTTTTCATAACTACTATTCTGGGGCACTTGGATAGCAAGACAAAGGAGATGAAGTTAATTTCTGTTATCATAGCCTGGTGCAGCTGCAAGAGCCCTGGGAGAAGCCATCTTCTCTTCATGGTTTACACAGCCCATGTTTTTGCAGGAGCTCCTACTAAGCAAACAGGGCTTCAAAAGCTTGTCAGATGCACTCCTGTTCTCCTCCTCCCCACACCTATGTCAAATGCATCACTGTTCCTTCCCCCAGACATCTTCCACACATCTTGTTACAGACACCAACGAGCCACCCTCTCCTTGACCATTTCCCTACACCTCAGATCTCTAATTCACCTTTTCTGCCACCAGCACTGCCCATTTCAGTGCCCAAGGAGACCCAAACTAGGGAAGTCCTGCACTTGCCACAGGAGTGCTGTGCAAGGGGACCAAGTCAGAGAATGAGTCCTCCAGGTTCTGCATATCTTAACCTTTAGTTTGTACACGGTCAGCTAGGATTAACAAGGCCCAGGTTTGGTTGTTTCTGGGTTTTTTTGTGGTTTTGTTTTGTTTTTTGAGTTGCTCACAGAAGAAGGTATATTTTTTAATACCCTTAGATGTGACTGGTGATAGAAATTGCTGAGCAGTATTGCATGAGGAAGTGGAAGCTATCTCCTGATAAGAAGCACTGCTTGGGTTATGTGAGGCAATTTTAAGATTCCTCTCTTAGAAACCAGCATGGTCACGGCCAGCAGATCACCTTAAGAACGGATGCTCGTCTGCAGCAGTGCTGTCCCAGGACAGCCGTAGGTACCTCGAGCTCTGTTTTTTCCTCCTTACTGTTCATCCATAGTTGAGCATAAAGGCAATTTCTGGAAAAGCAGGAGTGTGGTATAGCATACTTGTACCCTCAGCTCGATTGCATTAAGGACAAGGAGGACTGAAAACCTGAGTGACCATGAAAAACTTTGTAATGAGATTACTAACAGGGAGGAAAGAGCTCCAGTGAGCTTTGTTTAAGTCTCTCTTTTCACACTGCATGTTATTTCTCTGAGGTCAGTCACATACAGGCAAAAAGCAGTATTTACCAGATTGGGGACAGGGCATGGAAATAGCCCACTGCTCAAGATGAGCAGGACGCTGAAAACACTAAAACACAAAGTTTTTCTGGAAATTTTCTGAATAAATCCAACCTTGATAGTCACAAAATGAACAAAAATTCAATATCAAGCTCAAACAAGATGAACACAGTTATGCCCAGCTATACACCGATATCTTATGTATCTTTCTGATGTCAGAGTTTTGCTACCAAGTGGTCAGTACAGATCTCCAACAATTTCTGAACAAAAGTGTGTCCACTCTAATTATTGAAGGGATAAAAAGAAAGAGCTGTTCTCAATCCAGTAGTAGCCAGCCTTCAGTTTTAGAGCAAACCTTCTAGATGTAAATTGCTACATTATTTAAGTTTATTGAACATCTAACACCAGAAAATGTGCAATTCATGAAAATTTCAGTGAAGAGGTACAAATGAGACTTTCCAATACATTTTTAAAACATGAAATTATCAAAATTTTATGCAGTGTCGACTTGGCCATATACAGTAGAGTTAATTGAAAGTGCAGTTCTAGCTTTTAAAAAGTCCCCATGAAAGTGGCAGTGTGTGTTTTATTGTCTCAGTCATTTACAAACCAAAGGTGCCCAAGTTTTTACATGAAAAAGTGTTTCTTCTAACTGCTAGTCTGTACTGCAAGACATTATTGAATCTGAGCAGCTGGTTAGATGCTTCGCTTTTTACACTCATATCACCAGTTCTATAGTTTCTGCAAGTTAAATAATATGTTTAGCTATCCAGATGCAACCGCTAAGACCTAGAACAGACCCCATCAGAAATCTGCTATCATTATGGGGAGGATCAAAGATCCTCTGTTTGGAGTACCCTTGACAAAAGGAACAAACCAGACAAGAACAAACCGCTTTTCACACTGCTGGCAAAAAGCAGAAGGGTAAAGGTATCCTTACTCAGTAGGACAGAACTGTCTTCGGTCAAAAGACACGTGCATTATAACTCACTTCCCTTTTTCTTCCCATCACAGAAATGTACCAGTTTAGAATTTTCTTAGCTGCAAGCTGGAATAGGTACTGCAGAGGACAACTAAATCAAATGACACATCTTCAATCTCCTAGAGAAAGATGGTGTAAATCCAGTCTGAAGCCTCTGCTCCCTGAAATTGGATTAGGGACTGCACATTGGGTCTACCTAAACGAGACAAATAGCCCTTACAGCCCCCCCCCCCCCTTGTTTTTCCTCACTAAAACCTCCCTAAAAGCAAAAAATCTTCAAGAGGTGTTAGGCAACCTTCTACTGTACAGCAACAAATACGGCAACAGACCTCAACATTGACTCCAATGAAGAATTCATGGTTTCTAACAAACGCTAGGTCATACCTTCTTGATATGACCCTGGTGCAGGAGGTAGACATCATAGAAGCTGTTGGGCTACTCTGTTTTGCTACAAGAACATCTTTGGTCCCTTGTTTTGGTCATAAAGCTGCAGCAGCAGGAAATAAACTGAGATGATTTGGTTGAAGTTCAATGCAGGGGACTGAAAGAAAAGACCCACTCCTCCCCCTTCCTTGCAGCTCCAGTGAGCCAACATCAGGGGCAAAAAGGAATTGGCCACACTGACTGAAGGCTTCAGGGCAGATGCTACACTACATACTCTACAAATGCGACAGAGCTGCCTGCCTCCAAATCTGCCAATAGCTATACGTAGGGATTTGGTCAGGAGCTTTGAGCTCTCTGTCTTTACAGCCGCAGCACCATCCCCACTACTGCCTGTTGAAATACCTGCAAGGACTGTGTCCTACTGCTGCCAGCCCTGCTCACAGAGCCAACAAGCACTTCCCAGCCATCCACTGTGATAACTGGGGGGTCTTCCACAGCCCGCCCTGCAGCACAGAGACACGGAGCTCGGGTGCTGTTGGCAGCGTGAGCTTTTTTCCTGTGTCTGCGTGGCAGGTGCAGACCTCTCTGCTCATTTCCTGTCTAGCAATTAATGCAAGCCCCACACTGGGTGCTGGAACTCATACAGCTCTAATTCCAACATGTATGGTGGCTAAAAATGCAACTTGGAGAGAAAAACTAGACCTCTCCAAAGCAGACCAGAGCTCAGGGATTAATATGCTTTTCGAGTTGTGGGATAACCAGAGTCCAGGTCCTGCTCTAATTTGGACCAGAAGCATAGACCTAGATGTCTTATATTGCACTGGCTTAGAATCAGTCTCCACTTCTTTCAGAAATGCCATCCTAGCCATGGGAAGTCCTTCCTTGTGTCAATAGTCATTAAACATCCACATTTTCCCCAAGAAGTTTTAGTGTAGTTGCATGATCATTTTTACAGCAACAACTCTGACTACTAGCAAGTAGCTACTAAATACCACATAGTGTCAATCCACATTTTTACTTTGTTTTAACATGTGAATATCAGTAAACCAAAAAAGATTTTCACTTTTTTTTTTTTTTTACAAGAGTCTCCCTTCCTATGAAGGCTGCTATTAACTAGTGCTGCTGCTGCTGCTGGATAACTAGACCAGGAATTTTAGAGAATGGATGCCTAGTTTATTTTAGATTTTGGCTTTGAAATGCTTGGACTTTTCTTCAAAAATTCAGCAATACAAACACAAGTTTGCCACCAGCTGCTCTCTTCCTTATAGCATTCTAGGTGTCTCTTTTCCTTTCAGACTTACAGTTCATGCAAGCCACAGAGCAACCCCACAGCTCTATCCTGTACAACCAGTTGCAGGAAACTGTTTCAAAGCCTCCTGCTGCTATGCCTTTGCACCGATACCTAAAGGAGGCGGCAGCATCATGCTCTGACTCAACAGCTGGGTGCAAAGCAACAATGTTCTGCCGGGGTTAGAATGAAATTAGCAAAATCCCAGAGAACAACGATTAAAAGGTGCTGTAACTAATCCATTTGCTGCATGCAACAAACAATTACTAGACAAATTATCTCTCTCTCACCCCGCTCCTCTCTCTGCAGTGATCCAGGACTGAGAACCCTCATCCTTCAGGCTCTAAACATATAGTCCAGCTTTTTAAACAATGCTGCCTTTGATTAGCGGCAGCAGCAGCAGCAGCTCTCTTCTCCCTCCATGAGTTATGCCACTAGAGGGCACACAGATTGCCTAAATAATACCTAGACTACAGTAAGTACATTGGTCTTTGGGCCTGTGTTTCAAGTTCTCCATCTTTATGAACATGCATCCTACCATCCAACAGCAACTAATCTCTGCCAATACAGATTCTCACCTTTGGAGTCTCCAATCTTCTCCCTTCATCGTTTACTGAATTTCTCACATCTCCCAGTTTTTCCATTCTGGCACAAATGCAGCCAACTAACTCTACCTAAAGCAAAGCAGGGATTTTGTATTCTTTCCAGGATTTATTTCTTAAAGAGGAGATTATAACACTAAAAGTCAGGAAGTTCAGTGTGGACAATTCAAATCTACAATGTTCCTTGTCTCTGGTTTAGAGCCAGAGACCAGCTGCCCTTCCACTGGACCAAATCTGGGCTAAGGAGCTCTGCCACTCTGATATGGAGCATGGTGTAAAGACATCATTACCCACAGCCACCTTGCACGTACCAAGGCTAGTCATAAGTCCAAGCTAAGAACTGGGAGACATCCAGCAATGCTTTGCAGTCGGAACTACATGCAATGCAAAACAGTGCTCCTTGCTGCCTGCCCAGGAAACAGATTGCAATTTGTATAGTCCTGTACCTGAGCTAATAAACTGAAAAGTGTAATAAACAGAAGTGTTAAACTGAGCTGTCAATACCACCCATTTAGCTTTCACTATTCAGTTCCTGTTGTAAGCCAGATAAGAGCAAACCAGCTGGCTGATTCCCACCCGCCAATCAACTTGGTCATCTCCTATCATCCTGTTCCACCTCTGCCTCCTTTACAGGCCCACCTCCCTCCAGTTCACAGATGGCCCTGGGAGGGCTCAGCTCTCATGACATGCCAGGAGCACTACAAGCTCAGCCACATCAGCTTCTGAGCCTGAAGGGACTAGTCCATTGTTTGGTTACCATTTTGAAAACGTGCAAGATAAAGAAAGAGCTTTGTATCACACATGGCAAAGGGAAAAAACTGTCAAAGCCTACCACAGATTGTACGACAAAGTTACAGATACCAGGATTTCATCTCACTGGGGGTCCAGCAGGCTGCCTTTGCCCACCTATCAGACAAATATGAATGAACATCCCACTAAAGGAAAGAGGAAAAAAGTCTATGAGTTAAGCAGTTGATAATCAGGATTTCATTTGTTAATATAGCAGAAGACTTCCTCGTGAATCTGTCTTGTGGCAGTATCTGCGTCACAGGAGAAATAATAGAAGGCAAGAAAGAAAAATGCTTTAAAGAATATGGTTCTTTGTCAGACTGGAAGTATTAGCTGTGATTCAGAAATTAATGACAGCATAAAAATCTATTAAGGCATCTAGACTGTCTCTCGAGGGACCTTTTCAAACTTGTAGTGCATGGATTATTCTCCAGGGCTCTGCCCAGCCAAACTTCAGATATCCCAAATTGACAGCAATTCCACCACAATTCTTAACAAAGCTATTTCACCACCTATTCTCTTTCTTCCATTAAGTATTTTTCTCTCCTGCCTATTTTTTTCTCTTCTATCCTCCAAATCTTCTACCATGAGAGACACTTCTAGCTCTCAGTCCATACTAGACAATTCTTCACGCCTTCCCAGTATGCCTAGATCATTAGCATAGCTCCTCTTTAGTCATATAGCCAAAACAGCTATATATTTAGCTCTCACAAGCATTCCTCACAAGTCAGTCCCTCCAGCCCCTTAATCATTCTCCTTGCAATCCTCTGAATTCCCTCTAATTTTGTTTACATCTTTCTGGAATTGAAGTGCCCGGAACCAAGTGCAGTAAACAACAACAGCTCGTTATCTGGCTAGACTGTAATTCCAGTGATCACAGCGCAGGCCTTGCACATGCCATGCACACACAGACACATGCACATGCTCAACCTCTGGTTCAGATGCGGCATCAGTATGGGATGCAAATCCCACGCAAGGGACATTCCCTCTTCCCCAGTGACATCAGTTGGGCCTCTTTCAAAGAAATTCAATCCTAAACAAAGTGGGGGTAGATCTTCTGTAGAGTATTTGCAACTGTTGTTTAAATGAGTCACCTTATGAATTTGCTCCACTGTTTTCTCCAGTTTTACAATTACCAATCCATCCAGGAACAGTCAAAAGCCAAACCGAACAAGCATTCCCATTATCCAGCATACACTCAATTCAAAACATAACATAAAACCTTTCCATATGATGCACACTCCTCAGGTTACAGTCCCACCAAGCAGCGGCAGATCTCATCAAAAAAGGCCGCTCTTACTTTTGAGCCACTGAGGCAAGTATGGCAGCAGTGGTTTCCCTGAACATTTTCCCTCAGGGGAACTACATCTAATCCTTGGTTGAGAGCACCAGGACTACCACATCCTTTGCTAGCTGTATCGAAAACCCTTTCCCAAAGAGACATTAGCAGGAAGAGGCCAGACCTGACACCCCAGGGAAACAAACAGGATGATGTATCCCTGAGGATGTTCCTTCAGCTGTCTGCAGAATCAAGGCAGACATCTGCTACCAGCTGCACTCAAGTTCTATTTTCAAGTTTTTTGTCACACTTTTAAAGGCCACAATTTTCAGAACTTTTTTGTTTTAGATGATAGTTGAGACTTTGATATAATCTTATGACAGAAGATAACACATTGCAGAAAAGCTTTTAAGCACTTGTGACTTAATCTGTTCTTGAAACTCAAGTTGGACAAAACACCTTTTTCTGCTTATTAGAAAAATGCCAATTCAGTGAGGCAGAAACATTCTGCAAAACTTTCTGGTTTGCTTCAGCAAACTTCTGGTAAACTTCAGACAACGTTCTGCGAGAAACCTGTCAAGATTTCTTCCAAGATTTCTGCCAGCTCCCAGGACTTCTGTGGGGTAGCCAAGGCACCAAGGAAAAGTGCCAGCTCCACAAAAAGAGATCTTCTAGGTCAAGGCCCTCCTAAGCCTCCCCCTGTAAAAATTTCAAAGCCTCTGCTTACATAGGGTCCCCAGGTCTGCATGCACCTCAGGGCTGGCACTCTAAGGATCCCTGCTACGAGGCAAAGCAAGCAGGGGCTTAGAGCCCCCCGCCTCGGCGGTGCCTCTCGCGGGCCAGCGCCCCCACCCACCCGCAGCGGCTCCCCGGCGCTTCAGCACCACGGACAGCTCCGGGGGCTGCTCGCGCCTGTCGTGGTCCGTCGGGTGGTTTGGGTCGGCAGGAGGCGGGAGGGAAAGAGGCCACCAACACTTCGGGTTGACCAGGGGACGAGCAGAGTCTACAAGCAGGGGTCTTGTGAGGTCCCCTGAAGCATGAAGAACAGCCTGCTGCTGCAAAGCGTTACACGAGGACAGAGCCAGGCCAGCCAGAATGGCCTGTTCTCCCTTTCCTCCACACGCGCAGCAGACCAGAAGAGAAGGAAGACTCTGTACTGCTGACCTGAGCTCTAAGTCCCTCCGGGGCAATGCCACAGCTCATTTGCCTCATGCTGCAGCCTGACTTTTTGTTTTTTTCATTAGCAGTCCAATCTGCTGAAGCTCTGTGGCTGCTGGATAGTACACAAACCAGTCACCAGTAGGCACCTAGGATACATGGAAATGGGGGCAAGGTTCTGTACCCTCACTTTCGTGCTGTTTCCTACCTTCTCTCTCTGAGCAAACCTAAACTACAGGCAGCTTTTACACCACTTCAGCTAGTATGATTAAGATTTTTTTCTTTGAATCACTGAGAAATTGCTGCTAGTAAAAGATCTATACCTGATACAGCACAACGACTTTTCCAGGCAAACAGTTTTCTTCCCTCTACAAAAGATCTAGAAGTGCAGAACATCTCACAGGGACACGCCAGCAGTCAGATTGATCCTGCTTTTACTCAACTATCTAAACACAAGACTTGAAAAAATACAGCTATGCTGGACAGAATCCGCGTTGCTGAGGTAGTTAAAGCAGCAAGGCTGTGTTAATGCAGGTACAGCCAGAACACAGTCTTGCTGGTTTACTGGTTAAGGTTGCATCCAGCCAGCCCAGAAATCCTTCGCTCAAACAGTACACAGTAGCATAGCTACACAAGAAAGTTTGGCTCAGTCAGGTTGTACTATTTTTTAATATGTTGGTCTAATTAAAACAGTGCAGCTTGTGTGTCTATGAAACCCTTCCTTTATCTTCTTCCTTCTTCTATTCCCAGAAACTCTCCCAGGAAAGTGTGGGAGCCAAACATGTCCTTTCCACTCTCTACACTATTTCATGCCCAGCTGATTGAAGCATGACTAAGTTGCCACCTTACACTGAGGACTATCACAGAAAGATTAGGAGAGGTAGCCAAGCCACAGTAATAATTCTGTTTCACTGCAACAATCGTTTGCCATGTCAAGATAGGATGCAAATCTGCTATGAATAATGGTCACTCCAAAAGCATACATAGCTACACTTATACTCCTATCAGCAATCATGTTGCATTCACCTACTGAACTAACATTTCATGACACCTCTCTTGCACAAAACACAACTCTGAACCAGATTTGTTAACATGACAAACATCTTTACCACACAACTTACGAATTTTCTGTCATATGCACACATTCAAACACATACGCATGCATATGTTTATCCACAGAATCACAGAATGGTAGGGGTTGGAAGGGACCTCTGTGGGTCATCTAGTCCAACCCTCCTGCCGAAGCAGGGTTACCTACAGTAGGCTGTAGAGGACCTTGTCCAGGCGGGTCTTGAATATCTCCAGAGAAGGAGACTCCACAACCTCCCTGGGCAGCCTGTTCCAGTGCTCCATCACCCTCAGAGGGAAGAAATTCTTCCTCATGTTCAGACGGAACTTCCTGTGCTTCAGTTTGTGCCCTTTGCCCCTTCTATCATCTTCTGTTTCATACATGCCTCTTCCCAAAAGCCAAGGAAGAGACAGGGCCTCTGGTCATACCTTCATGCACAGATCACGTATACAGGCATAAATAAAACTCAGTGTTGTGATAGAAGCAATCTCATTGTACAGCAAAGTATCTTTACAAGGCACAGAGTAGACACTCTGGAGATGTACCCTCAATGACACAAGTCTAAACATGTTTACACATCAAAAAACCCACAGATGCCCCTTGAAACAACCCCTCCTTCCTCCAGGCAAACCCTCCCCTGCAAATCCCTCCTTTGTCCAACAGTCAAGTACATATCCACATGGTCAGCTTCACCAACACCCACACAAGTGGAATTCAGGTAACGCAGTGCACTGGCTGCAAGGGTCATGGTCAGAAAGACCCTCGGTCTCACTTTTGATGTAGCTTTGGATCAACTGCTGAGGGCCAAGCACAGCCAGGCTCCATGCAGGTGCAGCAGCCAGAGGGCACACAGAAGAATATTAATAGTCATTGTCCTAGCAGCTTGTAAGGATTAATTGGTTCCAGCCTGCAACTCACCATCAATGTAAGTGCTAAGGGGCAGAGGGGAGGGAGCTGTGATTACACACTTACATTGCATGCTCATATCCCAGTGGCTGCATGCTGATATGCTATTGATTTCCTGGTTGGAAAGCTCCACAGCATTCCATTTGTCTCGTTGCTTGCTCCCCCCCTCATCCTGCTGCTCATGACCTGCCTGCAACACATTCCCCCTCCCATCAGCCAAGAACACATCACCAGAAAAAGGAGAGGGCCACACTCATTGTGTGAAAGCTCTGCCAAACCTGGAAGAAATGAAGAAACCTGCATCCATGAGGTCACACAGAGGCAAACCCTAGGGAAGGGAGCAGGTTTGAAAAGCCAGCCATCTTCAGTGGACTTTCGTTTGAATGCTTTATATAACCTAAGAACAACAAAAGTCCAGACTGAGAGTCCACAGCTCTGATTATACTCAACTTTGCTTTAAGCCAAAACCCTTCCTCTGAAGCCTAGCTTCTGATGCTATCTTTCTTAAAAAAACTGAACCAACCCCTCAAAACACACCAGCCTACCTTAATTTGATATGTATATTCTTGCATTGTCCTTAAAACTATATCCTTCCAGATATGCCATTCAAGGTCCAGTACCTCTACAGCTCACAACCATAGCAAAATCCTATTCTGTGCTTGTGGGTGACCAATAAGCAGCTCTAGTGCAAAGGGCCCTTTTCGCTCCGTGTGTAGCATGCAGAGTTTTCTCCATGAACTTTAAGACAGCAGATATGGCCAGAAAGACGCATCTCTGAAGCCCTGTAAGTCTTCGCCAGGGAGAGTACTCCTTTGGCTTGGAGAAATTACAGCAGCAGCAGCTGTTCCCTCTGCTTCCACGCAGGTGAGCCAGGCAGTGCTACCCCACTGGCAGGCAGCCTGCTGGAGGGAGCTCACAAGCAAATGCATAGCACAAAATCAAGCCTGGATTTCTCTTTTTTTCTGCCCTTCTCTAAGAATCACAAATTTCCAGCATTTCTTCTTCTTCTCCATGCTGCCTACAGGGATCTCTGCCCTTCCCTAACACCAGGAGAGTCTCACACGTTTACCCACACAAATCTCCATCTTGCCCTTATCTAATCCTTCTCAGAGTGGGACAAGATGGTCTGTGCTGTACTTGGTATTTTTTATTTCATCCCAGATAAAATGACAGCAGAAAGAGCGCATCAGCTGTCAAAGCCATCACTGATTGAGTCTGAACTGCACTTAAAACTTTGGCACATGCTTCTTTAAGGAAAAGGTGACCCTAAAAAGGCAAAGATTCATGCTTCCTATAAGGACTGCAGACAGCAAAACTCTGCTTCTTCCCAGCAGCCACCCCACACGTGAAGGAAACAGTCTTGCAAAGCACATGCCCACATATTCAAAGGCACACATGGGAGATTTTCCCCAGACTCCTCTGGAATGCGTTTGTCTGGTACCACTATGGACTGCACTCAGATTACTCAGTCCTTTAACAACCACTGTCAGCCAATGACCTCAGCCCATACTCTTCCACAAGAAAGCCCATCGGGTATTCAGATCTGCCCAGAAAAGGAGGCTTCCCTTGCATTCACCCTTAATCACCTTTTGCCACCTGTTTTCACTTTACACCACAGGTCAGTAAGTGCTGCAGCTCCTCACCACCAGCACTGCCTCGGCAGCCTGCCCAGCCACACCAGCCTCTCCAGGCAACTGCACAGAGCACCCAGCTGCTGCTGCAGGGGCTGCCTCACATTTGGACATACACATTAACATCCCCGCTTTAACCCATTCCTAAGCAAATCATTCTTGCTAAGGTAAATCTGCTGTGGGAAGGGGACAGTCCCCACCAGCAAGGCAAGGGCCTTGGTGTACCCAAAAGCTTACAGGAGGCACAACTGACAACAGTAAGGATGTGAACTTCTAAAGATCTACCTCCAGCCTAGGATGACAGCAGCCATATTACTCACCCTGATTGGGATGAGCTCTATTGCTTGCAGGTGAAAAAGGACATGGAAAGCAGAACTCTTAAAGAACTTGTCTGCTCTTCAGACCACTGGCACATGCATGGGTACTCACAAACTGAAGAGTAGCGCCCACAAACATAGGGACTGAGGTATTTGTTACAAGACTAGTAAAACTATCCCATGAGAGGAGATCCCCAAGACTACGAGATGAAGCAAACTTCTACTTATAATAAAGGCCCCCTAGTAGGTAGCTGAGTGCTGAGATTGATAACAGCTAGGGGAAATGGGTCCTTACTGGTGTGGTAATTATTGACACAAATGGTCTGCAATCACTGGGACACGACTAGAAGAAACACTTGGGATATCTTTTTAACAGTCCTTGTTTGCAGATAAAAAGCCTTCTCTGCCTCTTGCTTGTCTTAAGCCTACAAGAAAAGTGTTTTGTTTTAGGTATCAAACCTCTTCGTCTTTTAAGGGAATGCAAGGCAGTTGAGTGAGTTGTTACCTCATCAATACAGCCCAGACTGTGAGAGCTTCCCCTGCCTTATTTGGCAGCAAGAGTTGAAAACAGATAGGAAGAAAGGTATATTCAGGAAATCAGGAAAAGTCTTTTTTTCTCCAGTCGGCTATATCTAAATGTTATCCAAATGCATCACAATCACCCCACACTGTTGCCCATACACCACAATGTCACTCCTCTCACACACACACACACACCCTCCTGCTCCTCCCTCTGTTCTCCCCATCCATTACACATTATCAGCACAGAAACACTTGGGTACACACTTCCATCCATATAGATTGCATAAACCTCACGCATTAACACACTCATCATTTTTCACACCTGCATTGCCCAGTAACGTTATAAACCATGAGACTTTCCAGACAACATTTATACTGCGTACCAACCTAAAACATCTTACTCCACTCACCCAAGCGCTTCTGTGATTTCTTCCATCAGGCTCATTCTCCTTTTATGAACACCCTTTGAGCAACTCAGAAAATACATTATAAATAAATACTGCCAGAACTATGCAGACCAGTTCTGCATATCCTTTCCTAAAGCATCTACCTCACTAAACTAGCTCCAGAGGTATCTTTCTTTTCTTTTCTTTTTTTTTTTTTTAAAAGCACAAAATCTCCTGCAATTAACCAATGAGGTGGGGTTGCAGGGGAGGTTCATTAAAACAGGCTGGGATTTTTTAGCAAATTGCTGATTTGAAACAGATGTTATTTTTCAAGGGAAAGAGTTTGTTTATAAGAATTTTCAATGTAAAGCAATGCTGAAGAAAATGTGTAATTTGTAAAGGCATTCATTTTTTAAATAAAAAGCTCGGTGGGGGAAACCAAAATTACTTTTCATATTGACAGCTAAGTTAGAGTAATAGTAGGTGAAAGTGAAAACATCAACACGAAATTCATCTAAATTATCAAAACGCAATTTTTGATAGACCCAAATCATTTGCTTCTCCTCCCCATCCCCAAGCACCCAATTTTTGACTTGGGCGAAAAAAAAAGGAGAAGAAAAATTCAGCTTTTGGGTCCAATTCAAGAATCCGATCTTTATCAGAAGCTACAAGGCACACCGTGCAAAGAGATGAATCCGTTTGAGGGAAAAGCTGCAGCGTGCCACTAGAAAATCCCACCCACCAGCAGTGCTGGGGTGCACAGGTACTTTTACTCCTCCAGCCCTCACAGTGCAGGAAGGCCAACGCACCATGCAGGAGGAACAACCATCCCGCCTCCCAGCCACCTGCCTCCGAACGAGGACTGGAAGCGCAGCAACAGGGAAACGCAAGAATTCTGAACCACAAAATTAAGGAAACATAGTGATCGGGGTGGGGGGGGAAGATCTTCCGTGCAGGACTCAGACCCTCTAACCTAGGGGAGAAGAAGGAGCAAAGCTTGTCTCTGTGCCAAAGCCCCTAAGCCCAGGCAGGCGGGGAACAGGCAAGCCATTGCTTGTCCCCTGGCAGAAGTGCTGGAGGAGGCCGCTTGGCACTGTGGAGCCCGTCGGTCTCCTGCCAGCCTCCGCTGTGCCCGTCAGTCTCCTGCCAGCCTCTGCTGTGCTTCCCCCCCTGCACCCCATTGGAGCCCATCGGTCTCCTGCCAGCCTCCACTGTGCTTCCCCCCCTGCACCCCGCTGGACTCCATCGGTCTCCTGCCAGCCTGCGCTGTGCTTCCCCCCCCCTGCACCCCGTTGGAGTCCGTCGGTCTCCTGCCAGCCTCCACTGTGCCCATCGGTCTCCTGCCAGCCTCCACTGTGCTTCCCCCCCTGCACCCCGTTGGAGCCCACTGGTCTCCTGCCAGCCTCCACTGTGCCCATCGGTCTCCTGCCAGCCTCTGCTGTGCTTCCCCCCCTGCACCCCCGCCGCCTGCCATTCGGCCTCAGCTCGCCCATGCCCAACAGCACCGGCACCGCTCCCCTTCACCCCCACGTTTGGGGGCTCTGGGAGAACAGCAGAAGACGAGGAGCTGCTTTTGCGTTTACCGGTACACCCCCAAGTGGACAGCGAGGAAAAGGGGGAGAGAAGGCACGGACAAGTTTTGGAGAGCTTGCAGAGGTGCAGGCTCAGCTGGCTGGCTTTGGAGGGATGCTCTCGGAAAGCTTGGAAGCGATGCGACTGGGGTCACTGCCTGGCAGAGCCACCGCTGCACTTTCCCAGGGCAAGGGCTCCACAGAGTCGTGCTCAGCAGGGTTACAGAAGCGTTCAAGGCTGGTTACCACAGCTTTCAGTGAATAACAGTTAATTTGAAATAAGTGGGTGTTCTGGGTTTTTTGTTTGTTTTGTGGTTGTTTTTTTTTTGTTGTTTTTTTTTTTTAAGGGCACAATACTTTCCCACCCCCCTTTACCTCCTTCAGATATCTTTGGGTTTGCTTGTGAGGTGCCCTGCTCCTCCCCTGCAGCCCAAATATTCCTGCTTCCCCATCCTCCCACGCTCCAGACCAGTAAATCACTGCTTGCTATGAAACTATATCCAGCAGTGGACTGGATCTGGTTTATATCAGGTCTGAAGTTTGGGAGCAGTAGAAAAAGCAGCTCCAGGTTTGCAAACCACCCTCACACACACCCCAAAACCCAGGGAGGACAACTGCGTTGCCTCTGCCTTCTCAGAGGGTACCTGGCAAAAGAGTCCTCAAAGGACATTTCATGATGCCTTCAAAATCAGAATAGATGTGGCTGATAACAACTGTGGCAGCAGTAACTCACTAAAACAGAAGGTAAAAGCCTGTAAATGCCCGTAGCCTGGCACAAGCTACAGCTATAAGGAAGGACTAAAGCAGCTCCTGGTTGCGCTAGCGTCAGGGTGCTCTGGTCGCAACTCGGGGGAGGCTTGTAGCTTGGAAAAACTGTGTGGAGCAAGTGTCATTGACTACAGGCTTGGAAATATGCATCAGAGAGAGAAGCAACGTTCAGAGTTGATGTGATTTGCCAATGTCCATCTTCCTTGACAGGTCTGTGCCTACTCCTCCAGAGCAGAGGGAAGTTCACATCAAGCTATGCAACTTCATTGCAGACACAAGCTACTTATGTTACAAAAGTACTGGTTTTCCTCTCGCCCCATGTACATCCTTAGATCCTATGTGCTGGAAAAAATCCTCCTCCCCTGTCAGAAACAGCCACTTCACAGCGAGGAAGTCAGCTGGAAGGTGCTATAGCTAGACTCACAATCCAGAGTTCAGAGAATGCAAGTATGAGAGGGATTATGTGACAGTGAAAAACATGTGTACACAACCCAGAAACAGAAGAAGTGAGACTGTATGAAAACGAGCACTTGGTAAATATGAGAAGGTGGCAAAAGGTGAGGGATTTCATAGTGAGTGCTTGCTGTGGTGACGGGTAAGTGTGAGGCTGCTGCAGAAAGCATGTGTGTGACAGGGAGCACGCCTGTATGGGAATTTGCTTAGTAGACACAAAATAGAAGAGGGCAGTACATGCAAGACTGTGCGTAAGAGCAGGAGCTAAGGGGAAGTGAGGATGCTGTGACTGGGCATATCTCCGTGCACGGCACTCGTGCCCTACAGTGTGCACAAGAGAGTGAGAGAGAAGCGCTTTGTGTGTGGTGAAGACAGTCAGAGTGAGATCTCCTCTAAGCGTGCAGCTCACTGTAAACGCAAGACCGTGAGGCACACGGTAGGCCAGATAGAGTAACTATATGTTCTTTATTTATATATTCACCTATATGTGTGTGTATGTGTGCATGTACGTGGGCTTGCAAGACTGGTGCAGCAAGATAGGCGAGATATTTTTATATGCAAGCAACCACGAACACTAGTGTGCAGGATGGAGAGAGGGCACAAGAAAAGGCTTGAAGGAGGTACGGGGGAGAGGAAGAGAGAATGTGAGCGCGAGAGAGGCAGACTGGCACTCCAGGAATTGCATGTGCTAGGGAGCTAGAACTGTATGTGCCAGAGGGAGTTTGTTCGTCTCCCCTGCTGTACGTGTGTGTGTCAGGGATCACGGGTGTGTATAAGTGAGTGTGGATCATGTACAAGCTGCGATTTGGAGAGCTACGATTATATGTACATGTGTGACGTATTTATACATACAGCATGGGATGCATTAACCCTTAACTCCTGTTTACAGAAAGCATCTCAAAACCAGCTAGCATGCCTGTCATCACTTCAAACTAAATTCCATACTCACACTTGGCTCTTAAAGCAAGAAACCCAGCTGGCAATTCTCCACTGTGCAAAACCTCATACCCAACAAATTTTCTTCTCCTGTCTTTCCTCCATCACTCTTTTTTTTCACTGGTGGAGGGGAAGGACATAGTGTTTTCACAGACAGACCAGAGGCATAGAGGTTCCTCTAACCTGCCCCCTCCCTGGGCAAAACCAAAATAAAAATAAAACAGAAAAAAACAAACAAACAAACAAACCCGAACCAAACTTAACACTGATCTCCTCAGGAAGGTGAGGAATACAGGAGCATCAGCACTTGTGACCCAAAGTACTGAGAAACAGTGGCTGTGGATGGAGGGGATACCCACCTTCACCCACCTCTCTTTTCCTTTACAAATCTTACTGTGCCCCCACAAGTCCCTCTCTGCAAAAGCATAAATACAGCAGCAAAGTCAGTCACAGGCAGTGCCCTCTAACCATAGGATTCTCCAGCAGCAATCTCTCCTTGGCTTATTTCCTGGGGGGGGGGGGGGGGGATGGAGGGGGGGGAAGGTTTGGAGGGGAAGAGGGGGACAGGAAGCTCCAGCTTCCAGCTCCATGTTTCAGGCCATCCTCAGTTTATCAGCCTTCATTTCAAGCAGAGGGGTTAGAGGAGGTTGCAAGAAAGAACTCACGACATACCTTGCAAGGAGAAGAGGGACAGGAAGAATCCCAGCACCCAGATACTGTGCAGCCAGTAGGTCCTCATGCTTCTCTCTCACTCGCTCCGCTTCCTCTGCCTTTTTCTCCGTCTCTTCGCTTCTCTCTCTCTCACAATTTTTCTTTTTTTTTTTGTTTTTTTTGTTTTCTCTCCTCTCAACAAAACGAGATTCGTGTCTCCCTTCAGTCCCCCTGGGCTCCGCTTTAGCAGCTCTGACAATCCAGTCGCAGCGAAAGCTGACCCGCGGTGGCCGGATTCCCAAATGCCCTCGCACTCTCCCCTTCAAGTGCTGGAGAAAGGGGGGGGAGGGGAGGGGGGGAGGGGGGGGGCAGGTTAGATGCTCGCCGTAGCCTGCGCTGGCTGTAAACACAGAGAATCTCTCTGTCTCTCTCCTGCAGCTCCAACTAAATGCGACTGTACTTAAACAAGCAATGCCTTATAGGACAGCGCTCAGAGCAGAAAAGATCCCACCTCTGCCACCTAGTGTTGCAAGCCAGCTCATTTATTTTATTTTTATAGATAAAAATATATATGTGTTATGCTATAGAAATATGGTTCTCTCGTTCCTCTGCAAATGTATCTCTTGGATCACAGGTCTGTGAGCCACGCTGGGCTCAGGAGTCGCTAAGGCTTCAGCTCCAGCTGACAGGGGGAGGTTATTCAGCAAAGGAATATTCCTCATCGCCACAACTAGAAACGCAGCGGGGCAGGTTTGATTTCTCAGCAGACTTCTGCTTGACAAATTCTGAAGCAAGGGTCCGTCTGATGCTGGTGTCACCGCTGGGCAGGACGCAGGGGCCAGAGGGAGATTCAGATGCACTGATTGTAATTACAGAGCTGCCAAGGCCTCCAGGAAAAATAGCAAGCATCAGGCTGCATTAATCTTTGCTGGATCTCCTGTGACTTTTGTGCAATTTCAGAGGGACCAGAAGGAATCCTTCTGTGTAGGAAATCCAGCTTGCAAAGCCACTGTTTGCTCACAGAAGAATTCTCCCACTACCCCTCTCCTTTCAAATACAGCTTCCTCCTACCTTACATACCACAAACTTTTTTTTTCCAGAGAGCAATCACCTCCTGTAGTATTATTGCCCCCTAAAATCATTGCTTCTGGTGAGAGGAACAGCAGTAAAGAAGCACTTCTCAACCTTCACACAGGGCTTTTCATCAGTCACTCTCCAGGCATTTCACAAAAGGGTGTCCTTTCGCAGCTGGGGACACGGAGACAGTGAAACTGTGTAACTTTTGTCCCTGGGATGCAGTGCGGGCTGCCCAGGTGGGCTGCCCACCCAGCCCGCTGGCTCCTCTTCAGGCCTCACTGTCATCTTCACTGGGGTCACCATGGCAGCCTATGAGGATGCCACGGCTAAAGGATATCAGTCTCCAATTTACACATCGTGGGTGCAGGACACTAAGGTGAGTGTGCACGTGTAGGATAAGTGTGTAGGATTCTCATCACTAATGATGCCACTCCAGAAGTGTTTCTTATTAGACTGCTATAGAGCAAGCTCTTGTGTGAACAGAATGCACCAAGTCTGCCTCCATGTGGGTTCTTCTCTGCTGTCTCCAAGATCTCCCCTCATACTGCTGTAATGAAAGCCAGATCCCATCATATTCCCTGTGACATCCCCTGTAGGAAAAAGAAACGGCATACTGTGGCCAGCCCAGAAGCACGTGCTTGTTTCCCAGTGGACCAAAAGACACACTGCAATGCAACACAAAATGCAGTCACCGTTTGGCCTGGCTGGCTGCTACAAGGTACCACCTGCGTTATCCACATTTTTTTCCACCTACAGACGGAGTGGGGCATTACTTAATCACCTGTTTTTAAGAGTCATACAGGAACAAGTTACGTTTAAGCCTTCCACTCTCTTTTAAATGTGAATGAAATTGGTCATGCTGAAAAATTACTGGGAGGAAGAACATATGAACAGATAGACATGTATTATCAGCTAGGCTTTATTTCGCAAGGAAATACAACTAAAACTATTAGAGTGGTTTAAAGTCAACTGACTCCAGTCAACTGGAGGAGCATGCTTCTTTGTCGTGGTTTCCCTTTTAAATGGTTTTCATACTCTGATATGAACAGACCATGGTCTGAAAGACAGCACAGGAAAAAATAAACTTGCCACTCAAGATGTATTTGGAGGTGAGTGTGCCAAAATCAAGTGGTGACAGTTTGCAGGCTTGGAGTGGGAGACAGTTTTTGATTTTTGTTGCAGGAATCATAGAATCATAGAATAGTAAGGGTTGGAAGGGACCTTAAAGATCATCTAGTTCCAACCCCCCTGCCATGAGCAGGGACATCTTCCACTAGACCAGGTTGCTCAGAGCTCCATCCAACCTGGCCTTGAACACTTGCAGGGAGGGGGCATCCACAGCTTCTCTGGGCAACCTGTGCCAGTGCCTCACCACCCTCATGGTGAAGAATTTCTTCCTAATATCTAATCTAAAGCTTCCCTCTTTTAGTTTACAGCCATTCCCCCTTGTCCTATCACTACACACCCTTGTGAAAAGTCCATCTCCATCCTTCCTGTAGGCCCCCTTCAGGTACTGGAAGGCTGCTATAAGGTCACCCCAGAGCCTTCTCTTCCCTCAGCCTGAATCCCCACCTAGGTCTAGCACAGGTTCAGGGACCAGCTAGGCCAGCACCTTAACACCACACCAGCTCTATACATTTCTGACTCTTATAAGTGCCCGTATGGTCTGCATTCCTTGTTTCACTAGCCCCATACCTTCATCATCCATTACCTCAGTGCCCAACATCTACATCTGATATACTGTACAGTATCATATCCATTTGTACTCTTTCACAAATCTTCCTCTCAGCCCCATACAAGGCCTCAAAGCTCATCTGCTATCAAACATCTATCCCAACATTCCAGCTACCCAGTCACATGCATAACCTTATCTCTCACCTACCTTACACACAATCCTGCAGAGCCCCACAGCCTTACCACTTACATCACATCATTATGCAACCATTCAAAGTCTACTTTACCTACAGACTTCTGCTCATGACCTTACGCATGATCCCATTATCTACAACTTTCTACTTCATGGCCATCTCACACTTTGCATGTGAACATCCTATGGCCTGTTGGGTCCAGCCTTATTTGGAGTCTTTGAGCATTTATGTAATAGAAATTCTAATGAAATAATAATAATAATAATAATAATTATTATCATCATCATCATCATCATCAGAATTGGATCTCTGCTCCATAAATTGCATAGGAAAAAAATTTGTATGAGGTGATGTTAAACCCAGTATCGCTTCCATCTAGAATGGGCAGTGGTAGTTAAAAGTCTGGAGAGAAGATGTAAAGGAAGAAGCACCCTCAGGTAGCAGCATCTTATGCTCCCCTGGAGAAGCCAGCATGATTGAAAAGAGAAGCAGCTATTTCTTACAACGTATTTGACATACTCCTAACCTTCAAAAACATTCAAGGCTGAGTTTTGGCTCCCTTGCTCATGCTGAGTCATACCAACGGGGTTATTCGGGACACTGGGCTACTAAATATGAGCAGGAGTATCAGATTCTGTGGGCTGAAATTCTCTGGGATTGATCTCCAGCCAAAGGTGAATCCACTTTTCATGTGGCCAAATCCCTCAGCTACCTACATATTGTGAGAACAAAAACGGAGGCAAGAGTTACACCCAACTCTCCCTAAATCTCTAAAGACTTTTTTAAAAAGCCAGAATAAAAAACAACCAACCAACCCCCAAAACATACAATAGTTCTTGTTCTTCAATCCTTTCTTTTTAAGTTACTACAGTCCACTTACCCCGGGATACAAAAGCCAGGTGAACAGTAGAAATATTAGCTGTTGAAAAGCACGTGTACAATCCTGTATAAAAAAAAAAAACAACAAAGGTTGGATTCTGACAAAGGTCTGAATGATTGAAAGCTGGCTACTTTTAATGCACAGTAAAAGTATTTCATTAAAGCTGAGTGGATGCATTTAGATGCACTGTGCATGAATGCTTGTCTATTTTTTAATAAATAAATGTGCTTTGTGCTATTAACTGTTTAAGCACTCACACTTTCATTTCTATTTCATTTTAGCTTTAGTCACTTCACGCAATATCAATATTAACTTGGTTGTGCAGCACACATAACATTTTCTCTTTCAAGTTTTTATACTGAACCTACCATAAAATATTTCTCAAGCAGGCGTGATAAAGTTGATGAAGGAAATTTTAAATTTTTCATTACAGATTTTTTCAAATTACTGTTGTTTAACTGTGCAAATGTCATGTTGCATTAGCAAAAGGCTTAGTGTTTTTTTACTTTAATAGAAGTAGTATTGAAAACACAGTTGGCCGTGCAAATTTTGCAGGGTTTACAGAAGAGAATGAGCGGTCCTGAAATTTAAAGCTAAAAGATCTAGGTAACCTGAGCAGGAGACAAGAGCCATACATTACCCAAGAGTGTCTTTTTCCTAGATGTTTTAGTGTTCTGTCCTGTATGTCTGTCTCTGACACATGTGTATTTCTACTTGTTTTATTGAGTGTTGTATCTGTGGGTTTCATGGTATGTCTTTGGGACTAGTGCATCTATGATGAATAGCGCGTTTTAGTGTGATTTAGAAGAGTGTTGTGGCATGTGCTGCATCTGATCTTGGGAAAGAGAGTGGAAGAAGTACTCATTTGTCATGTGGTTCTGTGAAACCCATCACTATTCAAGGTCAAGGACCTCACAGTGTCTAGAAATGCGAGTTCTCATAGAAGGGACGCAGAGTGCATCAAGCCTGTGATAAAGTCTCACACAAGATTAGGTTCCTTTACAGAGACTGAGAGACCAGCATTCATGCTTCTCATTTGCCTGATATTCAAGAGAAGCCAATTCTGCTCACACCACAATTCTCACCTACCCTTTCCTTTCTGCCACTTCATAGTCCTCATCTATATTTCCCCCTTTTCGCTCTCTCAGCTTCTCTTTGCATCCTGCTGCCCCCCAACTCATTCCACCTCTCTTCCTCTCTACAGTCTTGCTGTGAACCTGATCAAAGATGGCAGAGTGTCTTTCTGAGGGAGGCTTCTTCAAGGGAAGGATTTTTCCACCAGGGTTTTTACAAGACCCCAAGTTGAAAGTAACTTTTTTGAACGAATAAATGCCAGGCCAGCAACTGAGGAAAGTAGCATGTGGCTATATAACTATTCTGTAAGATAAAAATCCACAGAAATAGCCAGCTAATGAGATGGCAGCAACACTCGGAGAGCGGTGGAAGGAGGGAAGAGACGGGAAGAGTCTACATTTAGTTTCAACAACAGTGTGATGATGCAGTGGGGACTGAACTGAGGACCCTTGGAGACAATGTGTTGCATGAACTGGTACAGCACGAACCAATGAGAGAGTTTCTCTAGCATTAGCCATAGCAGACCCACATACTCTACAAGCTGGGTCACATAAAGGGTATCTCACAAAAAGCATTTGCCAGCTATATACGCACACACATTGACATGGTAGCATAATTAGAATATAAAATAAACCGAACAGCAGACACTATCAGCATGTCTACCATGCTGTATCCATGGTGCCAACTCCTTCTCCAAGAGGAGCCTCACCCAGGCCACACTGAGATGGCCTGAAACACAGGCATTCAGAACCCACTCTCTGGGGAAACACACACAAAGTTCTGCAGAAAGGGCCTCCACTTTTTGAACATTTGCAAGATTTTGTTGGAAATCTGCAAGTGTGAACAACAACACGAAAAAGAAAATTGGCTAGCACCCAAACCAAAAATTTAGCAGATAATTTTTTGAGTTGTCATGTTTTCTTGGGAAAAAGAGTCAGCTCTTTCAAGCTGGGAAAAAAAAACATAATTCTGATCAGCTCTTACGAACAGTAGGGAATTCACAATCCAGAGGGAGAGGTGTTTACTCCACAAAACCCTTGCCACATCCAGCATTAACTGGGCTCTGCAGAGGCAGAAGCAATCCCTCAACACTACAGAGCACCTTTTAAGACAGTGTTTTTGCAGCCCCCTGGTCTTTAAATCTCCACTGGAGCTTGACAGCACAGACCTTTCTCCCCTCCTCCTGGGATTCAGGGCTTCTTGCCCCAGGCAGCACTCTAGCAAAGACATTTCCTTGAAACAGCACCCAGCTCCCCTGGCACATACCTTGCTCTGCCCGAAAGCAGCCTTTTTATCCCAGTTGTTGCTTTTCAGGTCTTAAGTCATAGCTGAGGGCCTTGTGCTTCCCTCCGTTAACCCTCTGTGCCTGCTGGGGCGAAGCTGCTGCATGCTGCAGCCTGGCTTCCTGACCCATGGTCCCAAGAAGTCAAGCCTCATGCTCTCCAGGTGGTACTTCCACCTTTACATTAAGGCTTGTTGGCTTTGCTAGATATATTGTAGGGTGACTTTAGAGATAGGACTACCATACCCCTGTATGTGTCCTTTGTTCTTTAGGCAAAGCAGTAAAGGGAAAAGTGGACATTCGCCTGCTGTGCCTGGCTGACTGACGTCCAGCTGATTTGCGTGACATGAGAAAGTCCCAGACAAATGACTGCCAAGTCTGTACTTACCACCCAAATGAGATATAGGTGGCAAATGACACCAGTCTCACTGTCCACAATAAGACCTGACCTGCGCATATGTGGACAGCCTGATGTTTCCTGGACAGAAACACATAATAGTGGCTTATTTCCATTGCAAATGTCTCCTTGCAGTGGTTCACAACATCCTCAAATCATGAACTCCCAGGCTGATGTTTTTTAGACCTAGTCTCTTACCCAAGGATGCATTTTTATGATTTTGTTTTTATTTTTGAAAGCTTGAGCAAGCAAGGGCTTGGCTGTTTAAGATACTTGGGACTGGGGGAGTGCTTTATGCTTAGTGGAAGAAACAATTTTTGCCTTTTTTTTTAACAGTTCCAGTGCAAAAATTACTGTGGATAGAGGGCTGAAAGGCAAATAATGTGAGGCAGGATTTGTAGGAAGAAGCAATATCTTATATTAAACTAAAGAATATAGCTGAAAGAACAAAACAAAACAAGCTTTCCAGGCTTATGGGTTTGCATGCCCAAAAGTGTATCAGGCTTTTATGTTGTCAAATAACTGATGGTACTTGTCCCCACAAATCTGCCCTGATTTATGTCTTTACCCCATCCTAGCAACAACATCACTGCATCTTGGAAGGGAGGTCAAGCCTATGGCAGTGAGGACGACATTAGCCAGAAGAGATGAAAATATGCAAACATGGTTGCACAGAGTTGGTCTTCATTTGGCCAAACCACAGGTCCTGGAAAATACTACTTGGTTTGCATGACATGAAAATGCTTAGGTTTCAATACTGTTCAGAGAGTAGTCTTTGTGTAGGAAGGGCTCCACACATTTCTATGCGTCTCTGAAGATCTGCTCTCAAGCCTAGTGAAAACAATTGGAAGACTCTCACCAAACTCAGTGGCCCCTGATCCACGTCCTCTCAACTTCAAAGTCACTAAGGCAGCTCTTTACCTTACTTGCTCTGTACTGAACGTATGTGTAACGTCCCTGCCGCTGTTCATCAGTTGTGCTACAGAAGTGGTACAGAGCCCTTACTGAGACCAAGGCCTGTTGTGCTAGAGGCTCTACACAAGGATGGTGAGAAATTATTTCAAGCCATTGACACCAGGTGCAAGACAAAGACTCAGCACAGTGATAAGAGCCTACAACCCGCCTACTATTTAAAAAAATAAGATTGTGATGCAATTGCAGACTCTCAGTTAATGAAAAACACGAGGAGGCAGCTTTAAGTTTGGCTCTTGTTACGGGTTTGCATGGCAAGGTTTTGGTGGTGGGGGGCTCTAGGGGTGGCTTCTGTGAGAAGCTGCGAGAAGCTTCCTCCATGTCTGATAGAGCCAATGCCAGCCAGCTCTAAGATGGACCCGCTGCTGGCCAGGGCCAAGCCAATCAGCAACGGTAGTAGTGCTCTGTGATAACATATTTAAGAAGGGGAAAAAAACCTGTCAGGAAGTGGCAGTTGAGAGAGAGGAGTGAGACTATGTGAGAGAAACAACTATGCAGACGCCAAGGTGAGTGAAGAAGGAGGGGGAGGAGATGATCCAGACGCCGGAGCAGAGAGTTTTCCCCTGCAGCCCGTGATGAAGACCATGGTGAGGCAGGCTGTCCCCCTGCACTCCATGGAGGTCCACAGTAGAGCATATTTAGCCCATGGAGGGGACCCCATGCCAGAGCATGTGGATGCCTGAAGAAGGCTGTGATCCCATGGGGAGCCTGCGCTGGAGCAGGCTCCTACCAGGACCTGTGGACCCATGGAGAGAGGAGCCCACGCCGGAGGAGGCTTGCTGGCAGGGCTTGTGACCCTGTGGCAGACCCACGTTGGAGCAGTCTGTTCCTGAAGTACTGCACCCAATGGAAAGGACCCACGCTAGGGCAGTTTGTGAAGAGCTGCAGCCCATGGGAAGGTCTCACGTTGGGGAAGTTTGTGGAGAACTGTCTCCCATGACAGGGACCTCATGCTGGGGCTGGGGAAGAGTGTGAGGAGTCCTACCCATGAGGAGGAAGAACCAGCAGAGACAATGTGTGATGAACTGACTGCAATCCACATTCCCCGTCCCCCTGCACCACTCAGGGGGAGGAGGGAGAGAAACAGAAGTGAAGTTCAGCCCGGGAAGAAGGGAGGGGTGGGGAGAAGGTGTTTAAAGATCTAGTTTTATTTCTCATTACCTTACTCTGATTTGACTGGTGATAAAGCTTTTTTTTTTTCTCCCAAAGTTCAATCTGTTTTACCCATGACGGTAATTGCTGAGTGATCTCTCCCTGTCCTTATCTCAACCCACGAGCCTTTCATCATATTTCCTCTCCGCTGTCCAGTTGAGGAGGGGGAGTAATAGAGTGGTTTTGGTGGGCATCTGGCGTTTATCCAGGTTAAACCCAAGCAGCACTACCTGATATCTTCTAGCCTTTGCAGTGTTAATAGCTTCTGCCAGTAGCTTCTTTTTCAAAGCAGGATTCCTCTCCTGTAGCTATTTTATCAGAGGATGATCAGGAGGTTAAAAAACACATTATTAGCATTAATGACTATTATTATTTATACTCCTGTACAAGCTGCACAAGTATAGGAGAAGAGACAGTCCATTTCCCCAAAGAGCTCACAAATCTTATTTATGATAAGGAACCACAGACCATGTATCAACAGTAGGAGAGGAGAATAGGGAAGAAGGAGGACAACTGTATTAAACAGAAACCTCATCTGAAGGTTGGGCAAGATACTCCCAGGGCCTGCTTCCTCAGCTAGAAAATATGGATACAGGGGTTTTATCTACAACGCCACTTTCCACCATACCAAGGGGTTCTGTGGTGTTTCTCTTTGCCCTCCCCTCTTCTCAGCAACATATTAATCTATGGCCCAAAGCCCATGCCAATAATACACAAGTGGCAGCATCCAGAATGACAGAAATAACCAGCTGAAGAACTCATTGCATTACTATTTTACAAATGGGGAAACTGAGGCATGTGATGGTGCTAAGTTTTCCCTAAGATCACCCACTTTTATATCCACAAAGAGCCCTAAAATAGATCCTTAAGGTGTGCTTCTTCCACAGTGGTTCCATTTATTCCCCAAGCAGCGTCCTTCAGCAGCAGAAGCACTTTCTTGCCAAAAAAACAGCATTTGTGCTACACTTTTTTTTCCCCACCAACAGCAAAGCCAGCAAATGTTGTGAACTAATTCGGCTAGCAGATGTTTCTATTGTAGGTGGGCATCTTGGAGAGGGAGGGCAATCCAGTTGTAAATATAACTTTCAGTGACCTGGAAAACTTGATTTTACTACAATATTGCTGGGCCCAAACATTCAAAATAGTATGACATCTGATGTGGAAATCCCACAAGGGCCTAGAAATTCTGGAAAGTGGATTCCAAGTTCATGCTCTGTCACGAGCTTCATGGGTCACTGTAGACATTAAGGGAGCTTGGATCAAGCTTTATTTTCTCATTGATTAAAATGGAGAAAATAGCGCACACTGACGAGAGTATCCTGCAAAACCACTAAGATGTTCATAGTGAGCAAGGAATTGGAAAGTATATAAAAATGCATTTAATCTACACAGTTTTTCCCTCTCAGTGTAGAATTTTGTTTCAATATGTGCCCTGGAGAGGTTATGCCTTGCAAGTATGTTTTAAAACTGGGACTGCTGCACTGCATCCCCAGTGGATCTCGGGGCAAATGCAAGACTGAACAATGACTCCATGTCTGGCTGTGCATGATTCCACCTCCATGACAACTGTACCTGAGAAATCAATGAAGCAAAACATGGCATATTTGGGGGCTGTATGGGGAGCAAGTTGCTTTTAATTTGACATTTAGAACACAAAAAGCTAAAAGCACCATCCTTCCACTTAAACAGAAGAGGTTTACTACTAAAGGCAGAGGTGTCATGAAGCTGTCAGTGGTCACAATCGCAAGAAGGTCATAGCAGAGATATTCATAGTTAGCTACTAAATTTATTCAATACTCATAGGCTCTATTTAGATAGACTGAAGTTACCCCAAGGTCAAACTTCTCTATGGTGCAGACTGTAAACTTATAAATGCAAGCTCAGGTGTTGACCAAGCACATATTTCGGAGTTCCCAGCACTCTGTTTGCCTGAACACACTTGGTGAATCACTGGGTCAACAAGCATGTTTATGCAGGCATGCAGTTGGCTCTCTGAATGGCAGCCACAGGGACAGGATGCAAATGTGGTGCATGGTCTTTAGTCTCAAAACCGATTTCATAGCAGTGTAGGCCTCAGTTTAACTTGTGAACCTCTCCTGCTCCCAGAATGCTAGGTTCCTGCTCCTAATAATAAGCATGTTCTTTATCAAGCTGTTGTCAGAAAAGTAGATCTGGAAGTTGCATTGTGCTGGATCTTGCTTCAGTATTAAATGAGCTTAGCTTGAATTAAAAAAGAGAAAAGACTGCTCTGAGTTACATTAGGAACTGATTTACAGACTCTTTTTGCTCCTTCCCAGATGCTTTTCTTTTGCCAAACAGACCCTGTCTCAATTGGGTAGTCTGAGTCTTCATAGACAGCTCCTGGATGGTGTTATGCAGCTAAGTACACCTCTGCAAATGAAAACTTCTGTTTTCACACAGAAGATCCAGACTAGGACGGTAATCAGTTTAACAGAGATTCTAAGGGAGGTGCTAAGAACAAAATGAACCTTACTAGGTTTGCCTGGCCCTCCAGAGCCTTGGTGGCACATGCAGACTTTGCAGCCCAGTATCAGTTTGTGAGGGACACTATGTCCTAAAACAGGTACTAATGTGTGTCTTCTGGCATCTCTGCTACACAGCTAGGTGCAGGTCAAGGGAAATTGATCCTATAACAATACAAAAAAGATATTCAGAAGATAGAGTCAGCCTTTCTTCTGCCCTCTCCACTCAGCAGCTTGGCTTCTTTCTGTGTTCACAGGTATCTTGGCAAAGGCAGTGGTACATCAGCCCCTTATTCTGTGGCTTTCTCCTTTACATTTCGCAGGGGTGTTATCTGAAAATAGTCTTGTAGAGGAAGGCAGGGAAAAGAGGCCATCTGCAGCTTCAGCTGTCAGGCTGGTGAAGAGAGGGGCAGGGAAGGTGTAGATTTAGATGACAGCTGCCCAGACAAGTGGCAGATGAGTGGAGAACTTGGTGAGGGAAAATTGTACAATGGAAACAGAAAAAAAATTAGAAAACAGGCCATAATTTCAAAAGAATATGAAAGGAATCTGAGTTACCAACCTCAGTGCTCTCTTATGTTAGGCTTCCGCTTAGGTGTCTAAAGTTGTGCTTCGAATTGATTCTGAGCTTAAAGAGGACTCCCCCATTTCCTTTCCTCTGATTTCTGTCTAGGGGTTATGAGCTGAAACCTCCACGACATCTTTCCAGTGACCTCTGCAGGGCTTTGGTCTGGGATTACCCCAGGCTGCTCTGCATGTCCTAGCTGAACGAGTAGCTCCTCTGTTCCCACAGCTCTGCTGAGGCTGGTTGATGCCCACATTTACAGTGTTGCCATGCTGGTGGCCCCAATCACCTTGCATTCCCAGGGTGCTAGATCCCCCATGGAAGTCAGTCTTACTTGCTTTGGGTGACAGTGAGCTCCCAGCTTATAGGTGACTCCTTTCTTGTCTGAACTCTGCGAAACCAAGTGGCAAGAACAGGATTAGACTCATTCAGAAATGCTGTCAGGAGCAAGCCCATGACCTTGCACCCCAGTGAGCAGTGATCTTACACTATAGGACACGTTGATTAATTGTAGATGATCAAAGTCATTTGTAAACTATTTATCACAGTCATAATTAGGTGTCATAAGGGACCTGTAAAAGGCCTGGTTAAGGGGGATCACTCCCATTTTTCTTCAGCTTTCATTGTGCCCTAACGCCTTCAAGGACCTATGGCTGGATTAACCTCTTATTTACTAAGGCTGAAATAAATAGATGTCCAAACCCAAGAGCTGGGTACAGGAAAACAGAGCAGCTTGCCCATGGTTATTGCCAGTCAGCAGCAGAACCCATGTCTTCTGAGCCCTGGCAGCAAGCAAGCATGCCAGCTTGCCTCATGAGTCAAACCCTCAAAATGCAGATAAAGTCCTTGTGGCAGTGACCCAACAATTGAATGAGCAACACAAGGGCATCTGCACATCTACTTCGTCACTCTTGACTTTTGGACGCTGCCACTTGTGCATTTTTGGCATGGGCCTTGCGCCATAAATTAATATGTTGCTGAGAAGAGTGGAGGACAAAGGAAAACACATATATAACCCCACTGAGTTCTCTTGTAAACCCATTCATAGCTGGCTGCTGTAGGAGTCATGATTCCCAAGAGTCATAAAAGCTACGGTGTCTTACTAGGACAAGTGAAAATACTTTATCAGTTCAGGACTCCAAGTGCTAGTGCATGAGTGCTATTGCCTACTTGTTATGGGAAACCATATGTAAGAATCTGCCCAGAAAGATGCAAAAAGTGATTTCTCTAGGCATTTGTTGAAAGGGTGCCTCCACTTGCAACTGAGATGGCTCGCAGCTGTTGAGCTTGCACCTAGCCCTGTTTCATTCTCCACAAAGGAATGAAAATCAAAGAGGTCTCTTGGCTGAATCACCCTACTGTCCTGCATCTAAAACTGCTCTACGTACCTAAATGGCCTCTCTGTCTTCACTGGGGTGGTTAGGTGAAGAGTTTGAACCGGTTCTTGGAATAAACAGTCTTAACCATTCCCTGGGACTCTCTACATCAAATTCCTGCGGATGGACACCTGACTAACAATGCCACAGTTGGCAGTCACTTCCGTGGGCATAAGAAATCCTTCTCTCTGTGAACAGGATATGTTCTAGCAGAGGAGGACTTCAGGGGTTGGCACCCATTGCAGTCCAGTGCAAAAAATACCAGTGCCATATCTTGAGAAGAGAGGTTCCTTCCCCGCTCCCATCCCACCCCAAAAGATGGCATATTTATGGAAATTTGTAAACCTCCATAAGATTTGGGGTTTTGTAAAGAGACCTGTAAAAATGAGGAGTAAAAAGGAGGAAAAAATTAGAGAGGAGAAGATAAAGTAATTGCCTAATGTACACCTTTAATGAACTAAAACATATTCTCCCCACAAAGGGCTCATAAGGGAAAAAATAGGATTCTTCATATACACCTTCAATCTAACATTGAATTATCTGTGGCAATTGGACCCGCAGCCTCACATGAGAGGGTCTTATAAAGAGGAAAGCATATTGTAAGACTACTGTATGCAAACGCACCCAATTAATTCAAGAGCATCATTGTTATTTCATTTATATAGCACCACAGGGGTACGCAATGCTTTACAGACGATTAGGGGCTATAAAAGTTTAGAGAAAAGATGAAGCAGAATGCAAGGAGCTGGCAACCAACTGGAGTATGAGCCCTGACTAAAAGCTCTCACCGTGGTGTTTATGGTTTGTTTGTTTGCTGAGGTTGTTTGCATTTTTTTTGTTGTTGTTTTAAGGTTCAAGGAGTGTTTTTTGGCACTAATCCCTTTTTACAGGGAGGGAGCGACTGTTTAACATGATTGTTGGGCCTGTTCCAAGGATGCAAAGTTAGAAAATGTACTCATTAAAACAGGTCTGAAGAAACAAAACACAAACATGCACAACAAGGAGCAGGGAGATAAATTTGAGATAAACTGTAAGTCATTTCCTGAGAGTTCAATGCTTCAGTAAATTGACGGAGTAACAGAGACTGCATATGCCCAGAATTGACTGGCTGAGGCTCCAATTAGATGGGTGTTGAGGCATACACCCATAAACAATGTCCTGTCGCTTGTGTCCTGCATTTGCAGCTCAGGGATACTCTTGGATCCTCAGCTGGTTTTTAGATGTCATGAGAGCAGCCAAGACCAGGAAGCATATTTCCACTGGTGAAAAAGCATGCAACTCAAGATTCCAAATTGAGATCTTATTAATGTGATCTAGACAGGCTTTTGTACTGCAGCACTAAAATATTTCAGGAACTGCTGGACCTTTAATCTACTCAGAAGCCATACAATGAGAACACAGCAGCTTTCTCAAGAAACGCATAGCATTCTCATAGCAGCATACGACACCTGTGCTCTGTAAGTGGCCCTAAGCCAGGATTTTAAGGATGAGTTTTACCATATCTGTTGCGAACTAAAAGTAGGTAGATCTTCAAAGAGGTTTTTTGCTTGTTTGTTTGTTTGTTTGTTTTAAGACATGGGAAAGCTTTTTTGTTTGTTTTGTTTTAAACAGGAAAGGTTTTGAAATATCTGTTAATTTTTTATATTCCCTCTAACATTTTGCATTTACCACTTTTATCAAAATGGCCACTGAAATTTTTTTTTAAAAGTAAAAAATAAAAAGCCATTTTGTTAACTGGCAAATTGTACATCAATAAGCATTTTTGGTAAAAATCTGGACTGAAAAATTATACCTCGTTTTTGGTGGGGTGAAGGGAGAGAAACGAGTCCTTCCTCTGTGCTTTGAAGCGATTTTGGCTTTCGAAGTTCAGAATTCTATGATCAGCCCCGGCTTTTTCCATCAGCTCTGGAGTAATTCCTGAAATGGTTTTTGCATTATTTCCCAAGCAGATACGTTTTTTATCGCTATTTTCCAACAGTTACCACCAGTGATGACAAGTCAGCTGAAGCCTGAACACTAGTATAAGCAAATTTTACAAGATTGTCTCTGGACTGATGTTTGCTGTGTTAAAAAAAACCACAAAGTCCTACCAGTATGTCTGACCTTTGAGCAACTATCCTCTAAACCAGTTTTTTAATAAAAAAATTATGCATGGATCATGTCTATCTTTCTATTGAGATGCTAATGCCTGTTTAAACCTTTCTTATACTACTAAGGTTTAGTCCTTGTTCCTGTAGAAGTACCTTTCTACTGATTTTGCTCTGTCTATGCTAAGGGAAGTTACACTGCAGTAACTATTCCAATATGTTGTAGGACAGATTGAAAGATTTCTGGTTGAAGCTACTGGTTACCTGTTAATTTTGTGGGGGAAGGGAAAGGAATTGGGAAAACAATACAATTTCTCCTTAGAACAGTACTTTTTTGTACATGGGTGTGTTTGTGTTATTCAAATAATTAAAAATCATCAACAACAAACATACTACCTAACCTTTTCCCAGCCTTCCCTCAAACAATGCTAAATGCTGTCCTCCAGTAGCCCGCACAGTCAAATATACAGCTAAATCAGCTTTTCATTCTCTTGGCCAGGATCCACAAACAGTGCTGTTGATTACCACCCTCCACAAAGTCCATACGTCTGGCTCGCAGGAGCAGCACCTCTGGCTGCCGCCCTACTGACGGCAGCAGTCTCTTGTAAATCTCCAATCTTTGGAAGTGACCTGCATCACTTGGAAAATTCCTGATCCAGAAAATTAAGGGGCAGCAACTTAACCATTTCTACCCTGGGCTACAAATATTTGCTTGCTCTTCACAGCTTGGCCCAAAACACCAAATATGTGATGTTCCCCACTTAGTTATTTACCCCTACGTCCCTGTTTTTAGGTGACGCATGCAGTTCTTCAGCTGAGTCATGATCCTAACATGGGACTTTCCTTCTGACAGAGACAAGCTGTAGCTTTGCTCTTCTCCACAAAGAGTTTCTAGGAACTCCATCCTGAGTTTCCTTGGAAACAGCGCATGATCAGCATAATGCTCCATGGCACTTGACCATTTGTCTCCATGGTGGTTATAAAAATCCCATCAAAAAACGCCTTCAAGCTTTCTTACCCCATTAAAAAAGGAATCCAGATACCAATCATTTGATTCAACAGTAAAACAAACAATAAAATTCTTCATTAGACTAATTGGGCCAATACTGTTGAAAACCATGATAGACCTATATCTAAATTTTAGTTCCAAACCCAGGAAGATGAGATCTGAGGCAATATCCATCGGGCCTATGGGGCTTGTCTACCTAGTAATTGCTATCAATTCTGAAAAAGTGGTTTTCAACCTTTTCATTTTTGTGGCACCTAGAAATTTCCTGTGTTTCACAAAGGAGGTGTAGACCGTAGTAGAGTAAGCCTAAGCTTCCTGAAATAAGCTTTTCTTAGTAACTTTTCCTCAGCTCACTTAGATCCACATAGTGCAGACTGGAGAACATAGTAGTACTCTTCTGCAGGGGAATTATGACACAGCTCATGAATAAATGGGGTTCATTTTCCAACTAGAGCCCCTACTGTGATTAAGGCTATTTTTCTCTTCCTTAACCTTTTGGGTCAGGCATGGAGAAAATGTGTGTTATGAAGCCATTAGACAAAACAGTGAGTCTTGGAAATGTGATTTTTTTTCTCATCTTTTGTTTATCATTAACAGTCTTCTCAGTAACTACCATTATGGCAACACTGGGCCACGTGACAGAAGGTAATGAAAATGAAGAGGAGAGGAGAAAGTTGTTGCACTAGAACAAACTCTGTTATATTGCAGATTATATTAATAGTGAAAGGCACATGACTGCATTGCCTAAGACTGTGGTGATGCTATGGGAGCCTTTCTTAGTCCTAAGATACTCATTAGCATGGAGAGATTTTGATTTAATAACTGTGATCAAAATCCACTGAATACGCTGGTCATTATGTACTCAAACTGAAGATACTCACCAAGGTTTATGTTCTTTGAGTAAATTTAAGTATTCATTAAAAGGACCAGCTAGTATATCAGTTACATAAGGAAAGCATCCAAACGATACTGTTGTCTGAAAAAGCCCTGACCTTTCAGAAAGCAGTTGGTATTGCTGTGCTAATGAAAATAGCAGCTAAAGATGTTAAGGAGAATTTGAGTGTAATACATTAAGTAGTGACCATGCTTAATGAGTAATAAGGTAAATCATTATAAGAAAGATCTCATTCTGCTTGAAGGGCTCCTATAGACACGAAGGCAACATCAAAAGGTATGTGAACATCATGGCTTCACCTATTTGAATAAATAACAGCATCAGGAAACATTCCCAGGCACTTGAACCTCATAATCTGCATTTTTCAACTGTTGGAGCAATTCCTGGCATGGTTTGGACCCAGCCCAAGTAGCATTCTTCTAAATAATTTTTGGGCACAGGGTGGGAACTCATAGGGTCCACGGATCATTCCCAGTTAGCAGTTTGGATGTGGCTCCCTGTTCTTGAGGTTTAGAAAGCTTAGCAGTATGGAAATTGGCTATTCCATGCCAGGTGGGACCAGCACCATAGGGAGGTCACGGCTTGTGTAAGATCACTAGCTATGTAATGAATTCTTGGCAAGTTTCCTAGAGCTGGATTCACAGAAGAATCATGGCAAATGGGTGGGAAAGGAACTGAAGAGATTGTCATCTTGGGTCCATCTCCTGTGACAGGAAGTCTTTTCGTTACACAGATATTATACTGTAGCAGCTGACATGAGTCCTGGTGAAAACGCACCATAGAGCTGGACAAACGGGGTTAAGGCATGTGCTAGCAGAGAACAGAGTGACAAGCTCAGAAGCTCCTCAGAATTTATAACAAGACCTAAGGCCTCCATTGCTGCTCAAGGCCTTTAATCAGTACTTCCAAAGCAAATGCAAATTGACCAGATATAGACTCGCAATAGTGGCATACAGACAAAAGAGAAACTCTAGGGCACTGCCAATGTAAGAGTGGTGTTCAAAGGGCATACGGTAACTAACTGTGTGGAGTATGGAGGAACTTCTCCCTTGGGACATCGCATCCAATTGGACTGAGGCAAAGTCAAGGGCACTGTAAGCCAGGTTTTCAGAGGAACTTGGCATCCATCTGTGCTTCAAAATAAGCAGGTAATTCTTTTGAAGATGCTGATCCCTATTCAAATTTTAACCCTAAATAGGAGCTGCCTGATACTGACTGGGCACATCTGAGGATATGTCCTAAGTTGAAGAAGCCAGCTAGGTGCTTCAGAAAGCTGCAATGTGTTTGCTAAATCTAATATTTGCAAGTTGTATGTAGCAGAGTCTTCTATATATTAGCACTGACAGTTATTCTAGTGCAATTTAAATGAAAGTTACCAGTAGGAATGACCTGTGATGTTAACACATGTGAGTCTGATACCGTTATCCTTTTTACAATGACCAATGGCAATTAATTGCCTGTTGTTTACAAATCAAAGAGTCTTTGTGCAAGAGGAAACTCACTGCGGCCTTGCTGCCTGGGAAGCACTGAAGCTGACATAACAAAGTAAGACCTTTACACATGAGACCTTATGCTCATAATGGATAAAACAGTGTGGGCCAGCCACTCTTTTCCTCCTTCCAAAGCAAGATATCTCATGGCAACAGAGAAAATTGCAGAAATAGGGTCCTTGTCAGCACTCTATCGGCATAATAACGCAGACTCATTGGCTGGCATAATACTGATGACTGGTTCTCCTGCCTGCCATGGCACACAAGGGACAGCTTACCCTAAATAAGAGGAGTAAGAGTATTCAGTCTATGCCAGGCTTGGCATCCTAACAAATGCACAATTAGCAATGGAAAGCTGTAAAGAGTCACTTTTAAATTAGCCATGTTTCTTGGGGCAAAGGTAGTCACTCTAGTGAGGTTAATCCTTTCTTTCAGTGCTTCTATGAACTGAGCGTTGATGAGGACTGTCTCATGCATTGAATCTAAATTGTAATTTCCAACATATTGCCACAAGCTCTTTAAGAGGGATTATGTGACACTCATCTTCAAGTGGTTTGGATGAAACCAATGGCTGGAAGCCTTCTTTGGTATCCTAACATTGAGGACTAAAGGTCCAACTTGATGTGGCTAATTGGGCCCATTTCTAACTACAAGGAGGTAAAAACTAAGGTTCAGAAATCAATGTAAGTTATTAACAATATGCACTCCTAGTAGATAAACTGTGGGCTAAAATTAATTCCATGGTAGCTCTATTGACAGGCATCATTAAAGTAGATATCCTCCAGCAAAAGGCTGCCAAGTGGAGCTTGGGTGATTTCTTGTGCCACTCCACATGCATAATGCAAGATTAAATGGGATAAGCCCAGCATTTTCTAGTGAGACAAATATTTCTTTCAGAATTAAAAACCAAATAGCTTCTATCACAAACATGTTGAAGATCCAGTGTACTTCCAGGTTATTAGCCTGTTTATGCCACTTGGACACTGTCCAGAAAATGGCCACAGAAAACACTCCATTGAGAAATACTGGAGACACAAATGGCTGCTCTAAATGAAGTGGATGAAGAAAACTATTACGAATTCCTGTTATTTAGAAGACTTTAGGAGACTTCAGAAGACTTCAGTTTTTACAGCTCCGGCATCATTTCAAAGAACACCAGAGTGACCCAAGTATGCCCAACTATTACTTGAAAGAGTTGACTGAAAAAAACACCTTCAGCTATGATTGGTTAAGGTCAGCTAGTTCTTCTAGTGTAGACAGGAAGCCAAAGCGTTGCTGTACCAACCTGGCAGTCACTTCAGACTGACAGCAAAGGACCTTAACCCAGAAAATAGCCACAATCCTTCCCCACTCTTCCCTGCTCTTAGAACAAGCTAGGTGTGCTACAAGATCCGGCATGCACTGGTACAAGGTGAACTTATTCTAAAATGGTCAGAGGCTGTGCACTATCAAAAGAGGAAGAGGCCATTTCAGGCTCTCCATGACGGCTTTCTTGTTCAATGTAGACGCATTTAATTAAACTGGAAGCCAAAAGAGAGGCCTGACTTTGTAGGCAGGATAACAGCAAAGACTTCAAAGCAAAGGCATTATGTTCTCCATTGTGAAAGATACAAGGGGAGGAAAAAAACATTCTTTCACTCTATCAAACATAATAAAAGGCTGAGTTAAGAAGCACAGGAAAAAATGTCTGGTTAATTTAAGGTGAAATCAGAAAAGAAAAAATACAAGGGTCTGCCTGATTCTCAGAGCATCATCACTCTTGCTGATTTTAGATGGTACACTGGATACTGAGAACCTCTGAAATTGAGATCCAGAAATTGAATGGGGCTGTATTGTTCCTTCTAACCACATTAGAAGTGCCATATTGAATCTCAAATAATCTGCAGTTACAGTGCAGTTGGTTTAAGGGGTTACAGGGAACAACAGTACAGGCGCACCCTGTTTTGCATACATTTGCACGGGCACATGTACTAAGTACATACAATGCAAACACCTTTAAAGATTACAATGTTGTCCATGAGTCTTGTTGCCCCTTTTTTTTTTTCCCTCTTTAATCAGAAAGACAGCAACATTAATAAAGAGGGCTCTGACCATTTGCTTCACTGGGAGAGTGAGGGCTAAGGCAAGATCATATCAGGACCCTCCAGTATTCTGGAGGTTATGTCAGGCTGGTACAGGCAGAGGGAACACAAATCTGGGAATACATGGAACTGACAAGATGTCTTGAAAGTGTCTCTGTGTGTTCATCCACAATTCCCTTTCGCCACTCAATGCAGCTGGTAGGTCCAGTCAGACACACAACAGCAGTGTGTCTTTCTGGACTCCATGATCTTAATGGTCTTTTCCATATGATTGATTTATGATTCTATCCTGCTTGTGGGTGCAGACGTCATGTCGGTGAATGTGAAAACTGAAAAAAAGCCAACCCTCTGCTCAAAGGTGAAGAAGGTTGAAGAAGGTTTCTTGGGAAATTAGCAGTTATCATAACCCTGAAGAGCTGGTACTCCACCTTCCCTGTGCTGGATTTCTAAGGAGCCCAGACAAACTTGTTTAATATGGAAGGAGTTCTCTCAACTAATAGAAACTGGGGGGAAAAAAAGCATACACCAGTGCTCTGTTCTTTTCAGTATCCAGATCCAAAACAATACCACAGCCAGTCCTTTCAATTTTTTTCCTTACCAGTGATCAAATGGTCCGTCAATTACATCTTGGTCAACTTCCTACAACAATACCATTGTTCTGAGTAGAATTTAAAGAAGAGTGGAAGGCATAACAAGAAAAAAAAATAAAGAGAAGGGAAGAGGTAAAGAGATTCTGACAACAGATATGATTGATACTGTGTGTGCTTTATCTTTCACAGCTTAAGTAATATATATATATAGGAAATAGTTAGCTTGATAGTTAAAGAAACTAAGTCCTTGTTAAGGATATAATACATCAGGGACATGGAACAATTCTTCATCTGGTTTGGCTATCATTCTCTTTCCAGCCTACTGGCTGTTTCCAAGGAGAATTCATAAGAGATCAGAGGCAATGATCCTCCCTCCTCTGGCCCACATGGTTTCTTCCCTCCTTCCCCATTTCCCCCTCCCCTCCTGCTGCCATCTTCCCCATCGCATCCTGCCACCTCCCTGCCTGGGGCTGTGTAAAAGGAGTGTGCAAAAGCAACAAACCTCTGGAGAAACACCATGACGTGGGGATGAAGTAGAAGAGTCTGCTCCATGCGGAGAGCCTGAGGCAGTGTGCCGTCCTCGTGCACTGCTCACAGCCCCTCACAGGCTGTTTTACAGGGACCGGCAGGAGGAATGGGGAAGGCAGAAACAGAGTGTCTCTGGAGACTTGAGAAGAAAAGTCAGGGATTCAAAGAAAAGAGGAGGCTGGAGCAATGCGACTGAAATCTCTGAATGAACACTTTCCACTCAGCACTCCTTCTTCCCCCCAATGATGTATTATCCCCCTCCCTCTCAGTATCTCACCTCCCTATAACTGAGGGGAGACATATGTTTGCTGTCAGGAGGATGGTGGGCCAGGAGGACCCCAAAGGGTTTGGGATCCTCTGCTTCTAGGACAGGTGGTGTCCCACCACAGCCTCTTCTAAAAACATGTGTTGAAAATAAAGTCAATATTCAAATTAATTGTTACAGGTAAGCCTGTATAGATAGTCTCTGATGTATCGTTTCTTTGGTCCCTTAGAACTTTCCTGGACTTGATTTGTAGGAGTGGATATCTGCAGTGAACAATGTTGGGGGGTTTAGTGTTTGGTTTTGATTTTTTTTTTTGCTCCTTCTTCAATTTCAGCTGCAAGTGTTTAGTTACTGTTTGAAAGACACAGTAAGGAGAGGGAAAGTTGGTACCTTGCAGCTTCTTCTGGGAAAGCTCTATGGTCTCAAATGCAAAGCATGAACATGAAATTTGGCAGGATAATGGGCTTCATGCCAGCAATATGCCATTGATACAGCTGAGAAAAGTACAGATAAATTTACCATGACAGGAGCCTATGATATAAATATCCGCAGGTTGCATGTGAAGAATCATGTTAGATCTAGCAGCAATATACTTTGCAGGTTTCGCCTGCACTGAGACTGCTCAGTGGAAACACTGCTGTTCTCTTCAGGTTCCTGAGAGACGTTTCTTCAGTGAAGAGCAGCGACACCTGTACACTGATCCAGTACAGATCTGGTACACTGCTACCAGATCCAGGCAGCAGAAGGAGAATGTCTCAGTAGATGAGAAACAAGGAATCAGTAGCAGGCAAAAGACAGAGATAAGTTCTAAGATCCCTTACGGTGATTGTTGCGAGAAAAGGGTCCAAGATCTGGAGTCAGGGAAGAAGCTCAGCTTGGATGTAGCATGTGTTGGGGTATTGGGGCTGTGAATCAATGTGGAGGAAGTGTGTGAGTCTGGAGGATGGATGGAGGTAAAACAAAAGATGAATAAATAGTCAGAAGGTAGAAATGGAAATAGTCGGTTGAGAGAATTGGTACAAGATAAGGAGATGACCCTAATGAGTAGAGAGGGCAAGATTTACTCCTGCTCACCGAGGAGTCTAGGGCTTGGATGAGAAATCCAACAGGGACGGGGACTGATGGGGTAAAGAGCCTGGCAGTGGTACAAAGAAACAGTAGATGAGGAAAAGACTGATGGGCAAAATTCTGGAGAAGACAGAGCCAAATATGTCTTATTTAAGGAAGTGTTAAACATTGGAATAATCTTCACTCACTGCAGGACACCCCTCTGAGCCTGGAGCAGCTCCCAAGAAACACAGATCTCTGGTCACAGCTACCCACACAAGCCTCTAGCTAAGTTCCCAAACCCCATGTGTACTGAGCCACAGAAGATGCTGTTAGGCTGCTGACTACTGAAGAGCAAGAAGTCTGTGAAGTGGTTAAAGCTCTGCTAAACAAATGTTCAGATAGCAACATCATGACATTTTCATTTTTCTGTTTGTTGATTTAAAAGATAGCAAGGCATTTGTTAACAAAGTGCATAAAGTCACAACATCAAACACTCAAAAGTTAGGAATTGCCACTCTTCCACTGAGAAAAAGGCTATTTGACCCCTAAGTATACATGTGCATCAGAAGCTATTTGACCCCTAAGTATACACGTGCATCAGAAGCTATGTGTGACTGGCAAACAATATACCAGGCAGAGCTTGTAGAGAACAGGCAGAAATCCTCAGGACTGCTGAAGCCTGGGTCAGATCTCCGTCAGTTACAAGAAAATTAAAGGACAGGTTGATCTCAGGGGCCAAGGAGGCATACAAAGAAAATGAAGCAAACAGTCAGTGCTAAACTCTCTAGGACAGTCCAGCTGCCCTATACAAGATGCCTGGAGGAAAGCCAGACCCCTGTGCAGAGAATGGGGAGGACAACCCGACCATCAGAGCAGGGTGCTAGGAGAAGGGCGAGAGCTAGGACCTGAGGCAAGCCTGAAGCAAGCAATGAAACGGGCGGTGGAGGCCCCAAGGCAAGAAGCAGAGTTTTGGGAGAGAGGGCAACTAGTGTGCTGACTACCACAAAAGGAAGAAGGAAATCCAGTAATGGGGTTTGCTATAGAGTTTCCACTTAGCAGGGTTTCTCTGTGATGGTCCTCACAGAGGGATTCAAAGCGTGCTAGAAGTTTCACAGCCCTTCTGAGAGCTCAGAGTATACCCTTATCCCCACATCACATACAAGACACAGAAAAGCTCAAGAAGCAACAGCAAATATTTGGACTTAACAGCCACGTGCCCCTTCTCACTGTATGCAGCCACAGCAGAAAGCAACAGTAACACCACACTAGCCCTACTGCAGTATAACAACTTCTGCTCTATCATCTGGTATCTTGCTTTGTGCTGCCTGCCTCACTGAAAAAAAAACTCCTCCTTCTCTGCCTCTACTTCCCTCCCTCCCCATCTTATGGGGACTCTCTGCTCCATTGGAGGGGAAGGGCTGATATTGCAACCCTCTGAAAAGTGTTCCCTTCCCTTCAGAAGTGCTGGAGCAGACAGCCGATGCCACAAGATGTGTTAGTGGGGGTCCTGCAGGTTACATGTGAGTGAGGAAGGGTGCTGTGAAGTGGCATAGAGGATGAAAGCTGAAGGGATGCTGCCTCCACTGAGGGATGAATTCACCCAGGAACAGATTTCAGCCCCACAGTGAGATCGAGAAGGACGGTGGGTATTTAGTGAGGGTACAGCAAGACAGAGAAGCCCTACCCTAACCTGCATACCCCACTGACACCTAACATCATCATTATATGTTACGATACATCAGTATTAGGGAGGAGGTGTCAGGATCATGAAAGAGTCAAATAGCAGTACCTGTTGCTAGTGAAAAGCCCCACTTCATCTGGGGACTTTTATGGCTATATGACACAAGATAGCTCTATACACACTGAAGCCAATACTTTTAACCTGTCTGAATGTGCTGAGAAATAGAAAAGTAGTAATTAACTAGGGAAACTTGGGAAGAAGGGGCAGCCCAATTCAACAAGGCAGCTTCTCAAAGGTGCAGAGCTGCCACAAGTGGTCCAGGAGGACACTGTCCTGGGAATGAATTGGGTTTGTGCCATGCTTTACACTAGCTAGACCACATGGAAGCTGCTGTCTCATGTCATTGCAGCATCCCAGAGCCTCCCTTCCAATACGCAGTCATGTTTCCCATCCTTTCCTGAGGCATGAGGTCTACCAGGAAAAGTTTGAGCAAACCACTCCAGTTGGCTTCGTGATCCTCCAGGACATGTAGAAATCCATCCCCCGCTTCCCAAAACCTCAAGGCTGCTGTGAGACCATTATACAAGGATTGCAGCATGGAGTTCAGATTTCCTTGTCCTTTTCCCAGGTACAAACTGAACAAGAGTTTGGGTGAGGTTTCCAAGCCAGGCTGTTTTTCTCAGGCATCTCATTTCAGCAGTTCATTCTCACTCCTCTTGGCACAAAGCTGTGGGGACTGTTTATTGCTAATGATAACTGCAGGATCTGTGTCATAATCAAGCTCTTCATATGAATGCAAATACATTATAATTACAAATCAAAGAATAGGCAGGAAAGGGAAAAATATGAAAATCCCATGATCTCAGAGTAGCAACTCTCTTTGGCGAGAAATACAACGCAAAATGTGTTCAAAGCACTACTTGTCTATCAAAGGCTATTAAAACAACTGGGAAATGATAGGTCCCCTGACATTTGTACCCATCAACAGGAAAAGCAGGACCATACCCTGAGCAGATAATCTCTGTAGCTGGTCACCTGAGTTTCAGGCATCCACAGGTGAAATCTATAATGCAGCCCTAACTGCATGATCTCTTACGGGAGGTTTTCCATTAGCTCTTTGCAGGAAATGTAGCAAACAGTTTCACTGAAAGGCACCTCTTAAACATATTTACATAAGTAAGCTTTCACTTACAAAAAGCAGCCTCAGTCAATCCACTGGGGTTTTCAATTGCCCCCTAAACTTAACAGCATATGATTGAAGAGCAATGGAGTAAGCAGCTGCTTCCCTAATTGCTCCTCCAAAGTGACTTTATGCCCTGGGTGGTTGTATGAGGTAGGTTTCTCCTGCTCAGGTTTGGGGAACTTGAGGCTGGCCTATGGGCCAGGTTTCCTAAGGAGGTTCATTACACCAACTCCTGCTACATTATTTATCATCTGTTTGCTCAGCTCTTTTAACCGCTTTCTTACTAGCATTATACTCCCTGCAGTCTTCTCAGTGAGGCATACACTTCTTCACCTCCTGTCCTGTAGTGCCAAGCTCTGCCCTTCGGATGCCTGCTGTGTGTGTTCCCTCCCAGAGGTGAAGGTGGCATCTTGGGGAAAAGATGAGCAGATCTAGATTCAATGGGAAAAGGGTACATTGCACGGCAGTGTGTCCACCAGCTGACTGGCTCTTTTTGGGTGCTCACTTTTGCTGCTTCCACTAATTCAGCCTCCTGCAACTGCCTCAAAAGCACCATCATCATCCCCTTTCTGAATTAAACAGGTCCAAGGATAGGCAAGAATTATTGTGTAACAGTCACTGTTTAAGACACCATGTTCTGTGAGCCATCAGCATCTAGCACTTGGCTTATCACTAGATGTCAGCTCTTAAAATTGCAATTATGAGGAAAAGCAATTTTAAGTCATTATCATAGGCTTTCTAAAATGCATTTGTTTCCTGCCAACTCCCGTCCTCCTCCTCTCAAGGTCTATGCAATTGAATTTATTGGGACAGCCTGTCTTAAGAGGCAGAAAGAAATAACACCTGTACAATGCTCTTCCTTTTCACTACTCCTCAAAAGATTGTTACAGTGGACTCTTTTTTCTCCTGTTTTGTGGTTGTTTTTTTTTAAAAAAAAACCACGGTGAAACGTGCAGGTAGCATTGAGAAGGTGCAAGTCTTTTGCTAGTGTTCCTCTGGGCTGACCAGGCTCCACTGTGCCTCAGCAGCAAGGCTGTTCCTAAACCATGCTGCTGAAAAGTGCATACCACACTGCAATGCAGTCGCTATATATAGTCTGTAAAGAGCTTTTGGAAACCATGAGGAAAAGAGCTATTTGATGTACAATAAATTATTAATTGTTATTAGTTACTATCTTGACAGGTTTCTGTTGCTCAGCTATCCTCCACCCCCAATTCGGGGGGAGTGGGTGGCTTCTCTTCCTTCTCCATTCTTCCTTCTGCCCTTTTGCCCCTTCCCCACATTGGGACCAGCTATTTCTGCATCTCTCTGGTCCTTACTGAGGACAGACTGGATCTCTGTTGTCCCCACAGCTTCCTCCAACTTCCTCCCCTCCCCACAGTAACGGAAACAACAGTACAGTAGCATCTCAGAGAGCTCAACATCCCAACAGGAACCACTGTAATCTGGATTTTACCTTCACATCTAAAGCAGGATTTCACACAGCCTCATGTGCTGACCTCAGTACCTTAAGTCTGACAACAGCAGTCTGGGCCATTCACTGACAACACTCCATCTCTTCTTGCATTTATTATATGCCTGGAAAAGCATATATTCCTTTTCAGGTTTTGTCTGAGCTCATGTGCCTCTTGTGTTGCAAGCAGCCCTGCACAATTCTGCTGTGTGCATGCCACCTGTATCTTATATGGAAGGGCTTGGTATACGGAACACAGGTATGGCACAGGAGAGAGGTAGCTGGGAGGCACTGCAGCATCTGCCAGGACCAAACAAAGTGCAGCTCAAGGCCACTCATTGTTTCTGCTTGAATAATGGGACTCTGGCAGCCCCTCGCCTGTTTGTGAGTTTACAGCTCTAAACCCTAGTTTTCATGGAAATTCTCTGAGATACTGTTAAAGCCAGGAGAATACATCCCTTTACTCAGGTTTGCCTGATAGACACATGTCCTGCAAAACATGAACCACTGTTCAGGGGAGGAGTGAAGCAACTGCAAGGTTAAAGCTGATGCTGTGTGGCTGCAGGATGGTTGTAACCACAATTCTATGCTGAGCCATTCTATATATGACCTTATGGGCCTGTACCCTGAGTCACTCCAGCACCAACATGAAAACGGCATGTCCCCTAATCAACATGCCCTTGTCCCCTAATCAACAAGCAAAGCCTTCAAATCCTCCATACAAACCCAGAAGTGATGCTTTCTCCACCAGTGGGGGAAAAATATTAATTTAATTTTGCATTTAAAATGAAAATCTCAAAACATCACACAGGAGAAGCACAATATAGGGAAAGGCTTTGAAAGTGGTGGGCTTGGAGTCACAAGTCTTGCAGGCAGCGAGCAGAGAAAAGAGAGACTTTACAGGCAGAGGTATCACACAGGCTACCTTGAGCGTGAACAGTAGCTCCATCTAGCACATGCCCCAGATTATTGTGCCTATTTGCTTGTCTCATCATTTGAAACAGACACACTATTCAATTTACAGGGAAGCAGGAGGCCTCCTGCCTTCACCACACTATGAAAAATATACCCCATTGTCAGCCATGAGTGCAGCTGTACTACTGTGAATATGATTTACCTGCCAGGGCTGATGAAGACAAACCAGCTTTGGTGCCATTTCAGGAGCCAGCATAAAAACTTGCTTGGGTGAATCTAGCAGAGGAACAACCACCTATACCACACTCTTATGTGCAACTACACCCATGGCAACTGTGCATGCAGCAGCGCTGAAGAGTGCAAAGGAGGTGTATGTGCACATGAGGAAATATATGAAAATTTTTGCACGTCAGTTGTTGAATATAAAGCACTTAACATAGGTAGGGTTTAGAAAAGCCTTTCTAGACAGATGACCTGATTTAAACAGTTAATTCCAGACTTTCTAAAGCCAAGAACAAATAACTGGAAATACCTTCACCTGGCATTGGAATCATGATGATTAACTGCAAGATAAGGGGCTTTCCTCATTGTCAAGAAAGGGATGGGAAGAGAAAAGGAAAAAGAGAAGACAAGCATTTTTGCATCCTTGTTCCTGAAAAACTATGGGGAATACTTTTCATTTTATTCTAGAAAAAATAACCTGTCCCCGGAGCGTACGTATATACTTACTGCTTCTGCAAAGAGCGCACTGGAGTGTAAAGACAGAAATTCAGAAGTAGAAACGAAATAGAATTTTTTTTTTTTTTTTAAGTAGCAAACTTAAAACATTGCAAAAGGTTAGAATGATTTAGAACACCCAGTCGGAGTGGCCACGCTTGGCTGTTCTCCGAGTACGTGTGAGGTGACTCTGCACACAGGGCTCTTGCAGTGGCCAGAAAAATTGTGATGCTTACAGCCTCTTTCATTTCCCTGCTATCTTTATGAAAAGCACAGGAGACAAAGTTACCTTCTTGCCATACGGGGACATGGCACAGATCAGTTCATGCTTCTCTGTCACTGCAAAGGCAAGTGCAACGTGGACAGAATAGCTGCTCCCCTGTCCCTATGAGGGAAGAGATGTCAGCCATACAGCCTGTTCTTCTTGCTTAATTTTCTGAAAATGGTTTGTGACCAGATTAATGCTTTGTAAACTTGTTAGTATGTAGAATGGTAGGGGTTGGAAGGGACCTTCGAAGATCATCTAGTTCCTTGTATGCCAGTAACCTCCTATAGGGCCGTACATATACAGCTGCCTGTGTTATGACACTACCGTAGTTTCTATGGGTTTTGCCATTTCAATTATATTATTATTGTCAAGCTGTGTGTATGCACCTTCTCCCTGTTGGACAGGCTCTGTGGTATCACTATCAGAGAAATCTAATTGGCTACCAACATTCTGTTATCTCTATAAAGTAGCTGTCACAAAGGTGATGTCATAGTGTCAACATGACTGATTGGCTGGCTTTATGAAAAGTAGTTACTTGGCATATAGTCTACTTTCATAGAAGATAAACTAAATTGCAGAAGATCATCTGCTTCGGCACCATTCTACACACTGAGATCACGGAGATAGGAAGAAGGTACTCAGTCACTCTAGTTTCAAAACCACCACAGGGGTAGCAAGCAAAGCTGAGACAGCCTCCAGCCAGCCAGGAACTAGCTTATATATGTCCAGTAAAGACATCTTCTGTTATCCTTTTGTATCAGCTACCAAACTTGGAGAGAGAGAGGGACTATTAAGAACATGAGAGCTGGTGGTAATGTCATCATAAGTGGAGGGACAAACTAGCTCTGTGATGACAAAAATTGGGTTCCAATTAACATCGACCAAATCCTTCAGTGGTTTTTTGGCCCAGAAAATTCGACATTAAGCAGGAAAAAAAAAATCATAATGGCATATATACAAGAGGAGCAAAGTAGCAACAGCACAATTGCATTAGATGGGTTCAGGTTGCCACTATGTTGTCTACAACAGAAAATAAAGCCTTTCCTAAAAAGAATTATTGTGAGTGCCATTTCGATGAGACAGATGAATGACAGTCCAGTCTCACGACTGACTCTGTAGAGCAAGGATGTTTACTGAGGTACCACTGAGCTCAGGCTAGGCTTGATATTTTCAAGAGGCACAAAGTCAGGGATGAGCTAAGGAAAGCAGGACTCACATTGGCTCTCCCTCCTGGAGTAATGCCTGGCATATAGTACTCTTTGGTTGCTCAAATCAAATATATAATTTTAGAATATTTTGGTATTTTTATTCAAGTTGACAGCTATGAAAGACCATCAAAAAGAGTCTACCCAGGCACATAAAGAAAACTTCAGCTGAATCTGTCATCAGAAAATTTAGGAGTATGATGTTCTGTTAGTCCTGTTGCTATCGAGAAAAGGAGCAAGGGAACATCAAAAAAACTTGAACGCATCTGAAAACAGACTCTTTTGGAAGAACACAACTTTCATTGACTCTAAACAAAGGTGATCTGATCGTGAGCTGCAAGATGGGAAACAAACAAGAGGTGCATGACATTTTCCAGGAACTGGAGTTACAGTTCATCCTATTGTTTTCACCACAGTCAACACCACTTGTTAAGGTTGTTGAAAAAATACCCTCCAGCCTCTTGATCATTAAATTCCAATAATCATTACTACCAAAAACTGTTTCATTGCTAGTGCTACCCTGCCTACAACAGCAGGACAATGGTAGCGTTTCATCATCCTCTGGTTCATGCTGTTTGAATGCAAATGCATTGTGATATGAAGATCAGATGAGTAGCAAAAATGTAGTCACTTAATCAAAGCCTGCTCTTGCTTGTCAATCTAGGCACCAGCCACACTGAAGAGGGTGAATATGAAGCTGAATCCTGCTTGTGGAGTAAGAAGTTTTGAAGTCAGTAAAGGCAACTTCTTGCCTTCTGCTTTAAGAGACAGCAGAGCCCTGGCAGGTCCACAGTTTGGCTGCACCTTCATATGGAGAGTAAATCCTGGGGGAGAAACAAAGCTGAAATTTATAAAAAAATTATCCTCAGATCCTAATGCTTCCTATTTCTGAATCCTCCCTTATGACCTCTGCAGAAACAGCAAGCAAGATCTTCTTTACAAAGCTGGTAATATGGAGAACCTACACATCTGGTGAGTCAGAAGATTCAAGGTAGGACAGTGAATTTCCATTCACATCTCTGCTTTTAATTGTATCTAAATTTTTCAATAAACATATTTTCTTCCTGAAATTCACCATGACTAGATCACTTGTCAGAGGAAAATGCTTCTGGGGGAAAATTATATGTCATTTGGAAAACATTTTTTAGAAATAGAAGTCTTGTAAAAGTAAAAATATTATTTTTTTTAGTTTCTTCAAAACCTTCAAAGGTTTCTCCACAAAACAGAAGAAAATAAGCTATGTCTGTAAGCTCCATATTTGTTTTATTCATCATTTTCCCTTCAAGAAGATCTATATGCAAGATTAATTCCTGAAAGAACTGCAAGGCCCTTTCTACTTTTAGAAAACATGCTCTGTAGTGATGTAATTACATTGGTGCCAACTTCCTTAATATAAGCAGCACTTCAGTTGACCTTGGAAAACATGGAATCTCTCCAACAGGTTTACAGACTTGCTGGAGGTCACGTGGAGTATATAACCTCAAAAAACTCAAGTCCTTATGCTAGTTATTCAATATAGCAGGAATGTTAACTCACCTCATATTTTTCTTGAGCTTGTCAGAAGTATTCTAGGACTGTAGATGGAGATGAAGAATTTGCTGCTCCATTCCTGGGCAATAGCTACCACCTGTGGCATTTTTTCTTCAGTACTGTGTTTGGAGTCCAGAGGGAGGGGAGAGGGAAAGAAAGAATTGAGAGAATTGATGGTGGCTTCTCAAAGTACCCCATCAATGTCAGATTCAAACCATTTGAAGTCATTAGAAGCACAGTAGTCTATTGTCATTTTTCTCCTGTTTGTATTGCCCCTGCAACCAGGCAAAATAAAGAAAGTGAAATTACAGCTCTGGAGGGCTTCTCTTCCCTCTTTTTTTCTGCTTCTGTCATCCTATTTAACTCATCCTCTTAGCTGCTCAGGAACTGTCACCTTGTGCAGCATCCAGGGGGTCTCTGGCAATCCAAAGTGACAAAAAATAATATTGTGGAAAAAATCACCCAAGAGGCAGATGAAAAGTGGTGAAGCCAACAGAAAAAACAACAAAAGGGAAGCAATGGGTCTGGGTTTGTTGCAGTTGTTGCTTGTGTGCTCTGGAAATATTGGTAACGAAGAAGACGAGGCAATAAATTGCTTTGAAGCCCTCTATGATCCTTTTCCTATTCTCTGTCACCGTGGAGATGAACTGTGTGCGTTGGAGTTTCTTTCTCTGTTCCCCTACCCCATCCTTTCCCTTCTTCCTGGGATTTAACAGATGTGGTAACCTTTGTGCTTTTTATTGTTCACTCAGGAAATAAAATCACTCAGTTAAGCCATATTGTGAGTGGAAATGCAGCTGTCAGCTCAGGTACAGCGGCTTAGAAAATCCAAATCAGATGGCCTCTGCACAACATCATGAGTTGAATAACTGCTTCACTGTCTTTTACCTTCACTAGCTCCTACACTCTCACCGAACAGTAGCTTGCAGCTAGCTAAACTAGTCAGAAAACAAAACCCCAGACCCCATGTCTCCCGCTATCCCATTTAGAGGTAATGACTTACCTCCTTGGCTTGGAGAAGTTGTTACAGTTCTGTATCTGTGACGACACAGTTTTACCAGAGTACCTCTAGTCCCAGAGGAGAGATGAAACAGAAGAGGTCAATCACTTTAGATTCTTACCACTACACATTAAGTCAATTTTTGCCTTGAACAGAAGATTGGGAACCACCAAGATGGTGCTCTGTTTATTTTGGAAAGGCTGATGTGTACAAGGACTTCTGGGCTGATCAAAAAAGTGCCCGTAATCCTGTGTCTCTAGCACTAATAAAAGCACTGTAAAACACAGAAATGCCAGTTATAGGGAGAATCACATCTGAATTAAAGTTCTGAGCCTGTGTAGAGAGAAAGTGAAGATTAGAAAAAAGGAGTAATGTTCACTGGAGAAGAGCTTTCAGTTCACCGTGTGGCCAGTGGAAGAGCAGCTCTGATATTGTCACTATAAATCCTTTCAGGTGACCAGTTAATAAGCATAAACAGGAAGAACTAAAGATTTGTGTGTGGTCGCAGGGCCATGACCTCATTGCAGTTACAGAAAAATGGTGGGATAGCTCGCATCACTGGAATGCTTTCATAGATGGCTACGTACTTTTTAGGAAAGACAGGCCAGCAAGACAATGTGGTGGAGTCGCTCTTTATGTGAGAACAACAGGAATGTATCAAGCTCTGCCTACGGCCAGATGAAGAATGAGTCGAGAGCTTATGGGTAAGAACTAAGGGACAGGTTAATATGGGTGACATTGTTGTGGGTGTTTACTACAGGCCACCTGATCAGGAAAAGGAAGTCAATGTGGCCCTCATGATCGCAGGCCATGGTTCTCATGGGGGACTTCAACCACCGTGATATCTGCTAGAAGGACAATACAGCTAGGCACACACAGTCCAGGAGGTTCCTCCAGAGCATTGATAATAACTTTTTGACACAGGTGGTGGAGGACCCAAAGAGGAGAGATGTGCTAGTCGACCTTGTACTGACAAACAAAGAAGGACTGCTTGAGGATGTGAAGGCTGGGGACAGCCTTGGCTGCAGTGACCATGAGCTGGTGGAGTTCAGAATCCTGTGTGGAGGAAGCAGGGAAACAAGTAGGATCACAACCTTGGACTTCAGGAGAGCTTACTGTGGCTTCTTCAAGGACCTACTTGGAGGAATCCTGTGGGTTAGAGCTCCAGAAGGTAGGGGGTCCAAGAGAACTGGTCACTATACAAGCATCACTTCCTCCATGCTCAAGATTGGTTCATCTCCGTGAGTAAGAAATCAGCTGAAGAAGGCAGGAGACCTGCATGGATGAACAAGGAGCTGCTAGCAAAACTCAAATGGAGGAAGGTGGTCTATGGAACATGGAAAGAGGGATAGGCCACTTGGGAGAAATATAAGAAAGTTGTCAGAGTATGCAGGGATGCCACGAGGACTTCTAAGGTCCACCTGGAATTAAATCTGGCAAGGGATGTCAAAGACAAGAATGGCTTCTTCAAGTACATCAGTAGCAAATGGAAGACTAGGGAAAATGTGGGGCTGCTGCTGAATGAGGTGGGTGCCCTGGTGATGGAGGATGCAGAGAAGGTGGAGTTATGGAATGCCTTCTTCACTTCAGTCTTTACTGCTAAGGCTGGCCCTCAGGAATCGTAGTCTGTGGAGGTGAAGAGAGTAAGCCTGGAGAAGGCATGACCTTCCCTTTGTTGAGGAGGATCAGGTTAGAGATCATTTAAGCGAAACCGGACACCCACAGATTGATGGGCCCTGATGGGATACACCCACAAGTGCTGAGGGAGCTGTCGGATGTCATTGCTAAGCCATTCTCCATCATCCTTGAAAGGTCCTGGAGGACAAGAGAGGTGTCTCAGGACTGGAGAAAAGCCAATGTCTCTCCAATCTTCAAAAAGGGCAAGAAGGAGGACCCAAGGAACTACAGGCCGGTCAGCCCCACCTCCATCCCACAAAAGGTAATGGAACAGCTCAGTCTGGATGTCATCACTAAGCAAGTAGAGGAAAAGAAGGTTATGAGGAGGAGTCAACATGGATTCACCAAGGGGAAATCATGCTTGACCAATGTGATACCCTTCTGTGATGGCATGGCCAGCTGGGTAGATGAGGGGAGAGCAGTAGATATTGTCTACCTCAACTTCAGCAAGGCTTTTGACACTTCTCCCACAACATCCTCATAGGAAAGCTCAGGAAGTGTGGACTAGATAAGTGGACAGTGAGGTGGATTGAGAACTGGCTGAATGGCAGAGCTCAGAGGGTTGTGATCAGTGGCGTGGAGTCTAGTTGGAGGCCTGTAGCTAGTGGCGTCAGTACTGGACCCAATCTTGTTCAACTTCTTTGTCAATGACCTGAATGAAGGGATAGAGGGTAGCCTCAGCAAGTTTGCTGACACAAAACTGGGAGGAGTGGCTGATACAATGGAAGTCTGTGCTGCAATTCACTGAGACCTGGACAAGCTAGAGAGTTGGGCGGAGAGGAACCTCATAAAGTTCAACAAGGGCAAGTGTAGGATTCTGCACCTGGGGAGGAACAACCTCATGCACCAGTACAGGCTTGGGGTGGACCTGCTGGAGAGCAGCTCTGTGGAGAGGGACCTGGGTGTCCTGGTGGATGAGAAGTTGACCATGAGCCAGCAGTGTGTCCTTGTTGCCAAGAAAACCAATGCTATCCTGGGGTGCGTTAAGAAGAGTGTGGCCAGCAGGTCAAGGGAGGTTATCCTCCCCCTCTACTCTACCCTACTGAGGCTGCATCTGGAGCACTGCGTCCAGTTCTGGGGTCCCCAGTTCAAGAAAGAAAAGAAACTACTGGAGAGAGTCCAGTGGAGTGCTATGAGGACGATGAGGGAACAGGAGCATCTCTCCTATGAGGAAAGGCTGAGGGAGCTCAGTTTGTTTAGCCTAGAGGAGAGAAGGTGGAGAGGGGATCTAATAAATGCTTATGAATTTCTTAAGGGTGGGTGTCAGGAAGATGGGGCCAGACTATTTTCAGTGGTGCCCAGCGACAGGACAAGGGGCAACAGGCACAAACTGAAGCATAGGACATTCCATCTGAACATGAGCAAAAATTCTTTAGAGTGTGACAGAGCACTGAAACAGGCTGCCCAGAGTGGCTGTGGAGTCTCCTTCTCTAGAGATATTTAAAACCTGCCTGGGCATGGTCCTATGCAACATGCTTTAGGTGCACCTGCTTTAGCAGGGGGTTTAGACTAGATGATCTTCAGACGTCCCTTCTAATCCCTACCATTCTGTGATTATGCGATATCATAAGAGCCAGAAAGGCAAGTCCTCTGCCTCCTGAGGCCATGCCCTTCCATGTGAGAAGAAAGTGTGAACAGCCTTGCAATATGCTTTTATATGGTTCTGAGAACCTGGGACTGCTCCCACTCTGGAGCTCCTTCAGGAGCCATTCTCTCGGCTCCTTGTGTGGACACAGGGCTTCCTTTTGAACCCTGTACCTCCACCACAGAAATAGTTGAGCTCCCTGTCTGGAGTGATGTCCACCTGTAGAGCATTCCGGACTTTGTGGGCATTTCTCTGTTGGGTAGATTGACTGCTGGTACAAAGTGAGAGAAGTACTATTTTTGGGCAGTTTCAACCTGGTCATAAATCTTGTGTCACAGTTCAAGTCAAAAAGTAATATGTCTCTTAAACCTTGTAAGACGTGATGCCAGATACAGCCCTTGGAAAAGGAAGTACAGTTCCATTGACTGCCAACACTTGTTTGCGTGAGATTTTATCACTTTCCTTCTCACTCTCCCCAGTACCAATGCCTTGTCTGCTTTAACTGTCTCTGAAGTAAATGTTGCTCTGAGAAAGAGGACAGCAGGCTAGAAATGGCCATAAAATGCTATTTCCATACTATTTTCTCAGATTGCCAAAAAGTTTTCATTCCACAGTGTCTAATAGAGCTGGAGGCAGGGCAGATTTAGGACAAAGCCACAGTTTCTGCGTAAATATTGTTCTTAGTCCTTTTTGCCAGCACCTCTGAGGTCAAATTCTCTAACTGCCTAGCTTGTCTTGGAGTGTCCATGGGTCATCAAGGGAGTGGCCCCACCAACACACCAAAAAGAAATAATGCAGCACTCCCAGACCCTTAAGCACCTCTGGAGTGCCACTGAAAGAGTGTGGATGGTCCTTGTCACAGGTTATTTCCCTCTGTAGGAACCCAATTTTGGAAGAACATATACCAGAAAGCTGCAGATGATCTACATCTGCAGATGTAGAGTCTGCTAGTCTAGAGTCTGGGAGTCTGCTACAGGGCACCAGACCAGGACGAGCGAGCGGATAAGGCCCTCTATAGGCAGACAGGAGAAGCCTCACGTTCAAAAGCGCTGGTCCTCATGGGGGACTTCAACCACCGCAACATCTGTTGGCTCTTGGAATGCGTTGAAGACTATTTTCTCCTCTAAGTGATAGCAAAGCCCACGAGGAGAGGTGCAATGCTGGACCTTGTTCTCACCAACAAGGAGGGGCGGTGGGGAATGTGAAAGTCAAGGGCAGACTTGGCTGCAGTGACCACGAAGTGATGGAGTTAAAGATCCTTAGGGCAGCGAGGAGGGTGTGCATCAAGCTCGCTACCCTGGACTGCAGAAGAGCAGACTTTGGCCTCCTTCGGGATCTGCTTGGCAGAATACCATAGGATAAAGCCCTAGAGGGAAGAGGGGCCCAAGAAAGCTGGTTAATATTCAAGGATCACCTCCTCCAAGCTCAGGAGCGATGCATTCTGACCAACAGGAAGTCAGGCAGAAACACCAGGAGGCCTACATGGATGAGCAAGGAGGTCAAGGCCAAACTCAAGCAGAAAAAGCAGACCTATAGAGGATGGAAGTAAGGACAGGTATCTTGGGAGAAATACAGAAAAATCGTCCGAGTAGCCAGGGAGCAAATTAGGAAAGCTAAAGCCCTGACAGAATTAAATCTGGCCAGGGATGTTAAAGGGAACAAGAAAGCTTTCTATAGCTATGTCAGTGACGGAAGGGAGACTAGGGAAAATGTGGGCCCTCCCTGGAAGGAAGCTGGAGACCTGGTTACTCAGGATGTGGAGAAAGCTGAGGTGCCAAATGACTTTTTTGCCTCAGTCTTCAACAGCAAGTGCTCTAGCCACACCGCCCAAGTTGCAGAAGGCAAAGTCAGGGACTTGGAGAATGAAGAAGCGCCCACTGTAGGAGAAGACCAGGTTTGAGACTGCCTAAGGAACCTGAAGGTGCAGAAGTCCATGGGGCCTGATGAGCTGTATCCATGGTTCCTGAGGGAACTGGTGGATGAAGTTGCTAAACCACTCTCCATCATATTTGAGAGGTCGTGGCAGTCTGGGGAGGCCCCCACCGACTGGAGAAGGGGCAACACCATCCCATTTTTAAAAAGGGAAAAAAGGAAGACCTGGGGCCCTACAGGCCAGTCAAGTGCCTGGCAAGATGATGGAGCAGATCCTCCTCGAATCCATGCTAAGGTACATGGATAACAAGGAGGTGACTGGGGACAGCCAACATGGCTTCACCAAGGGTAAGTCATGCCTGACCAACTTGGTATCCCCTTCTATGATGGGGTTACAGCATTGGTGGACAAAGGGTGGGCAACTGACATTGTCTACCTGGACTTGTGTAAGGCATTCAACACTGTCCCACATGATGTCCTTGTCTCTAAATTGGGAGGACATGGATTTGACAGATGGACCACTTGTTGAATAAGGAACTGGCTCGATGGACGCACTCAAAGAGTTGCAGTCAATGGCTCAATGTCCAGGTGGAGACAAGGGATGAGTGGTGTGCCTCAGGGGTCGGTACTGGGGCCAGTGCTGTTTAATATCTTTGTCGGCGACATGGACAGTGGGACTGAGTGCACCCTCAGCAAATTTACTGATGACACCAAGCTGTGTGGTGTGGTTGACATGCTGGAGGGAAGGAACGCCATTCAGAGGGACCTGGACAGACTGAAGAGGTGGGCCTGCGTGAACTGCATGAAGTTCAATGAGGCCAAGTGCAAGGTCCTGCATGTGGGTCGGGGCAATCCCAAACACAAGTACAGGCTGGGTGGAGAGTGGCTCGAGAGCAGCCCTGAGGAGAAGGACTTGGGGGTACTGGTGGATGAGAAGCTCAACATGAGCCGGCAATGTGCGCTTGCAGTCCAGAAGGCCAACAGTATCCTGGGCTGCATCAAGAGAAGCATGGCCAGCAGATTGAGGGAGATGATTCTGCCCCTTTACTCCACTCTCATGAGACCCCACCTGGAGTACTGTGCCCAGCTCTGGAGGCCCCAACATAGGAAGGACGTGGAAGTGTTGGAGCAGGTCCAGAGGAGGGCCACGAAGATGATCAGAGGGCTGGAGTACCTCTCATATGAGGACAGGCTAAGAGAGTTGGGGCTGTTCAGCCTGGAGAAGAGAAGGCTCCGGGGTGACTTTAGAGCAGTCTTCCAATACCTGAAGGGGGCCTACAGGAAGGATGGAGAGGGACTTTTCACAAGGGTGTGTAGTGATAGGACAAGGGGGAATGGCTGTAAACTAAAAGAGGGCAGCTTTAGATTAGATATTAGGAAGAATTTCTTCACCATGAGGGTGGTGAGGCACTGGAACAGGTTGCCCAGAGAAGCTGTGGATGCCCCCTCCCTGCAAGTGTTCAAGGCCAGGCTGGATGGAGCTCTGAGCAACGTGGTTTAGCAGAAGGTGTCCCCAATCACTGCATGACGTTGGAACTAGATGATCTTTAAGGTCCCTTCCAACCCTTACCATTCTATGATCCTATCACACTCACACTGTACCTCCCACCACTGCCATCTCCTGTACACTGTCCACCATAACCTCCTTGGACATCAGCATAAAATGTCCAGATATGGTCAGTAGGGTGCTGGAGGACTGAAGCTGAGCAGATGCTCTCAGCAGGCTTTATGGCTTTTGCACATTCTGGGGAACTCTTCACTTCCAGAGTTGCAAGAGCCAAGCAGGGAAGACACCTTAGCATTAATTCCCCAGCAGGCATATGTGAGATTGCTTAGCTTCTGAGTCAGTCAGCCAGGAGTGAGTCATTCCCCACCAGGGGTGAAAAAACAAGACCTGTTAAAGTTGTTTTTGAAAAACAAGAAAGAATGATTCAAGCATAACAAATAAGTAAGCATTTGGCTGGATTCGAGCAGTACTAGTTCTTGTCCCTGTATTTCCCATCTCCCACACCCCAGGTGAGTGCTCCTGCAGACCTACACAACGAACTTTCTTCCCACTTGACAGCTATGGGGACAGCTATTACAAAGTGTACTGGCCCCCACAGGCAAGACTAAGAAAGAGCTTAAACGGGGGGGGGGGGGGGGGGAGGGGGGGGGAACTTATGCCTGAGAAAAGCCATGAATGTTGGGAACAGAGGCAGAATGGGGGCTTTTATGTGACTTCCAACTTCCTTGGTTAAACCCTTGGCCACCATACTGTTTGGTACTCAGGTCCAGCTGCCTCCATCAAAAATTCCCAGCTGAGACCAAAGATTCCTTCAAAACACAACTTACATTTAAAACCAACCAGTTCATTCTTGTATTTCAACAAAATTAAAGTCGCTGACACAAAACTGTCAAAAAATTCCCCACTGAACTTCGGTGAAAGATGCTCCAAGAAACAGCATTGGTACAAAAATTATAAATACCAAGTATCCAGGCTACAGGTCATCACGAGTTAGGTATAAAAGAGTCTGACCTTGTTTCTCAATCTCCATATGCCATATGTATTCACTACAGAAGCATTCAAACAAGCCAACAGTTGTTCCTTTTCATTTAATCTTTTTGCCAAATAATAAATCTTTCAGACACCCTCACTGGAATTATTCATACACACAAATGATTAGCTACTGGAATATGTTGCTTTACCAGGTGTTACTCTCCTTCGCATTACCTGGGTTAGAGGCACCCCTTCATAGGGTCCATAGAGGAAGGTAAAAACCAGAGTTTTAACTTCAGATAAGGGCATAAAGTTTTTTGATAGACAGAAAAGAGAACTGTTTACTATTCTGTGGAATCATACAGAGGTAATGGCTTTTCTTTTAAAGGCAAATGCTTTGGAAATTAATTATGTTACAGATATCTGAGTGCAAAAAGGAATCATTGGGCTGATGGGAAGGCCAATGAGACCAAAAAAAATGCTGGGGACTCAGGAGGGACTGGACAATCAGCAGAAGCACACTAGAAGGAAAGCATCTAGAATATGGTTCAGGTAGCAGGGCAAGAATTCAATGTTTTCATCTGTTGATATATTTGGATTGAATTTTCACTAAAAACTTCATAATACCTTTCACTACTAAGAGGAAACAAGAAAGAAAGATTAAGTAGATGAGAAGTCACAAGTCCAAGAAAGTTTTGCAGAGAGAAATCTTTCTTGATCTTGAAACTCACTTGACTCAGAAATTGCTTGCTTCTACCCAGCATCTTTCATTGGAGCTCCCAGAATATCAAAGAAGGGCAGCGAAGTTATAATAACTGGCAAAGGCCGTATAAAACAGGGGACAGAGATTAAAGCCAGCTGAGTTTATGGAGAATTTTGTAGCAAATGAGGTTGGTGCAAGCATAAGCAACACTGACACCCAACCATGTTCAGGTGAAGAAGAAGAGATCACAAGAGTCATAGATATATCTGCGTTCCTAAAGACCTGAGAAAATGTAGGTGGAAAGCATTCCAAAAGACAGAAAGACCTTCTTCTGGCTTTCACTAATCCAAACAGATATTTATCCAACTTGATTTTTTGTGAAGAATAGTTCAAAAAGGAGATTCAATACCCTTCTGGGCAATCTATTTTAGTGCTTAACTATTCTTACTGCTAGAAAGTTATTCCTAGATCATCTTACTGCAATTTAAGCTCATCACTTCTCATTCTTTCCTCAGTGGACATGGATAGCAGTCTTATCTCCACAGGTACCAAAGGTCTAACAGCAAATTCAGCTTCCTTTGCTGTCAGGTGTGGACCTTAATTACAAGATATCAACCCTCACAGATCATATTTGTATATACACTGTGCATATTTATGGAACATACCAAAGATTACTGCTTTGAATGGATTGCTGTGAGAATTTTGTTGTGGTAGAGAAAACAAATTGTCATTGCTGGCATTATAGTGCAAGAAACATTTTTCACACACCGTAAGTATTCCATACACACACACACGTATATACAGCTTTTCCATTAAGAGCAGTGTTGTTTACATACCGTGACAGTTCTGAAGGAAATCTAATGCTACCCACAAGTGTACTGCATGCAGGCACCCAAGTGCATGCACCGACACAAAGGCATATGAATGCTTATGGATCTGTGGCACAGACTTGCAGATGGCATAAATCAGTGTCGCTCCTACTCAGCATAACTCCTATTCAAGTTGGCCATAAGGTATGAACAGACCAAATACGTAAATCCCTATGTGTACACAGCCATATGGGCTATATGCCCAGATGGGTGTGCATTACGCACCTTCCTAGCCTGATGAATGCTGCAGTACAGCTGCCAGCCTGGCCACCCAAAGCACAAACTTGAGTACCATCGAGTTCCCATCAGTAGAAAACTCTGGCTCTGGCACTGGAAGAAAGACTGTGACTAGCACCGTGCAGTACAGCAGGGTTCTGTTGAACCAATTAGGGTTAACACATTTCTGGTTAATGAGAGGTGCTGGTCATGATTGTAAATTAATATTTTCCAGTGGCTACCCATGCACTCAAGTGTCAGTATTGATCAAACTTACCTCTGCCCAGTTAATGCTGATGGATTCAACAGCAACATACGCCTGCTCATCTGTTACCCAATTAAGATCAGCTCTCGACTCGTCCAGTAGCTGTATTTATTGTCATCAGGGATATTGATATATGTCTATGCAAACTGCAAGTCAACATACACACATGAGCACATGCAAAGGACGTGGTGTTGCTCTGGGATTTGTCCCAGCCTCAAACCACAGTGAGAAAGCACTTTGTCAGCCTTCGCGTTCTTTTGTCCAGAGAGGCAGTATTTGCTATGGGGAAAGGGAAAGTAAAGGATCCTCCCCTTCTCTAGTCATACTAGAATGGGTTTTCCCCCCATCTCTCGCATCAGAGAATAACCAGCACAGCAAGCTCCACAAATAAACTGCTTGGATCTTAAAAGACTACAGCAAATGGAAGCCTCCTGTTGCACAGGGAGTCCAGCATGCGAGAAATGCTGGGCATGTGAGGAAAATGCCTATGGGAGGAACCAAATAAGGATTAATGAGCATCTTTTTATATGGTTCTCTACATTTCTAGGCTGACTCTGAAGCAGAAGCTGCTGGGTAGCTAATGGGCCTTCAGTAAGGGACATGACAGCAGCTGTCTTACAAAGCAAACAAAAAAAGATCGTAGGAAAATTTTACATTTTCCTGGCAGCACAAGGAGTTTGATCCTGAAGAGCCCATACACGATTTGGTAAATCCAAGAAGCACTTGCCCCTTCCTGTAAACACACACAGACTCCCATCCCTAGCAAATAGGCTATTAAATAGAGCAAGAGATTAGGATCCCATTTCCTCGTAAAAAGGTCATTCTAAACTAAAACAGAAGTGAGAGCTCAGAGGAGGCCAGCTCATCTCTGCAGGCAAAGTGCAGTCCTAACAATCCCAGCCAAAGCACCCATCCTGTGCGGCCGAGATTCCATGCTGTGGTGTATAAAGCTGAGTTAGAAAAAAGGGGTTGTAGATGTGACTCCTAACGCTCAACAAGTTAGAAAGCAGTTAACACAGGCATTTTACTGTGCAACACTGGCCTCCATGCTTACTCATTAAGGATGCCTTTTCTCTGCCATCTGAGCACAATCGAGACAGCACCATCTGACTTCAGCAGAGGCTGAGTTTGGTCCCAGGGAACTGGTTGGAATCTCAAGTCATCAGTAAAAACCTATCTGGTGGTTTTCATAAGTGGTAGCTTCAATTAGTCTTCCAATTTGACAGACGCCCCTAAGGCAACTTATGAACCTGGAAGCGCCTTATTAAGCCACAGTTAATGGCAGCTCACACCGAGTGACAAAAGTTTGGATGGGATCTTGCAAATGGACCCTTTCAACCAGAAGTGGAACTTGTAAGCCTGCTGCGGCAGAGTGATGGCAGAGCTCAGGCTACTGCTGCTTCTGTCCAATCTGTCCTTTAGATAAGTGAAGGACACCTATCTCCAGGGCTCTCCACTTAGTACTTTTCACTATTCACTAAATTAAAAAGTGAGCAATTGACAGCACACCTTATTAAACGATGCTTCTTCCTTCTTCCCCCTACCACCATGGCCATGTTTTAATAGCCACAGACACTTTGCTGGTGTCTTTTTAATTTGATTTAACTAAAAAAATAACACACAAAGCCATTTGGCCTTGTGCCACTCAACATACTGCTATAGAGCAGGCATGAGTTATGGGGTAATATTTCACACCCTGTTGTGTCTTATTACTTAACTAATAACAATATTTACCCAGGGTTTTCCCCGAGCAACTCAGACAGGTTTAAAAGAAATCTTGATTAAAGAATGACAGCCAAAGTATTGGATGTTAAGTATAAATAAGAGTAATGTGAAGAGAGTAGAAGAGTTTACTGTTGCATCCTGGTAGTTTGCAGTAAATCAGTATAATATGAAAGTTCTTCCTTTACCGGGCCTCCCCACTTGCCAGCTATCTTGCTGCAGCCCATGCAGAGAGCTGCCAGACTTCTTACTTGCACAAGTGCAGATATTGGGGGCTGTAGCTGCATCATGCAGTGGTCACATTTGCCTACCAGAGGCTGAACCTTTTACCCCAGTCCTTTAACCACTAGAGATAAGGGAATAATCAGCCACCTCTCACCTTTTCTGGGGTTAGTCACAAAAAAATACAATTATACCAAACTAGTGTATCGCAAAGGCGAGGACCAAGTAAATTACAAGTGCATTGGACGTTACCAGTAAAAGCACCCCCATTCATGTTAGAGAGAATATGGCATTTTCACTTGTTCGCATAACTCTCTCATCAGTCAAGCAGCAACTGTCTCTTTGGTAGATTATTCCATGTTCTTGCACTTTGCAATTTCTGCTGAAATAGTCCATGTTGTCCTCTGTTCAAGGCAGGATACAGAGCTATCAAAGTCCTTGTCTCACTTCCTTTGGTAATTCTCCAGCTGACTAAGGGACTTAAGCCACATATACATTCAGCTAAGGAAGGCACTGCAAATTCCTTCCAACCTAACTGCATTCAGAAAACTCATCTAACACTGTAAATACAAGGACTCATGTCAAAAGCAAAGAAGAAAAAATACATTCAAATTTATGTTCAAGTTGCTATTTGCCTGACTGCCTCATAGATTACCTGCCCACCGGAAGAGGGGAAAACCCATCACCATTCTCTGCAGCTTCTTGGTTTTGCCATGGAGACTTCCTCGCCACAAGTTTACAAGCCTCTGGTATGACGCCCCTGTAAGAGTGGCTAAAATCACAGCCCTAGTAGGGATGTATGCAAGCCAGGGCTGAGCACTCTAAATAATGTCATTTCTCTAGAATTACTTAAGCTGATGAATGGGCAGAATCCTGTAGTTCTTACTCAGGCAAAACGTCATTCCAAGATGCTGAAAATTTTGAGTAAAGGCTTTAGGATTTGGTCCAAATGTAGTAATTTTGGAGCAGACACCTTAAGGAACACGAGTCTCTGCTGACAAGGGGTTGTGACACAGGATGCTCTTATGGTCCAGTCCCATATCATACCAGCAACAATCTGTCACTAGCTGCATTCCTGAGAGGACTGCAGCAGACAGTGGCTGAGGAGCAGAAGTGAAATGACTGAACATTTACCTCTTTGATCAGGCTCTGCAGAGGTTGTGTTTTCATCCTTCAGTATTTCAACATTCCCTAGTCTTGCTTCCATTTTGGAATGACTGGGTATGAAACACTTGTTCCTATACAAAGCGGGAGCTTTACACTGTGGGCGAGCCTATGGGTGAGTATCTGATCACGATTTGCATTTGCAGGGTCTGTTCTATGTCTGTCCGCAAATAAGATCCAGCTAAGGAAGATGACAGCAGTACAAGGGCATGGAAAGACGGAGAGCCTCCTTTGCCTCCTCACCAACAGGGAAAGCAGCCCTGTGAGCCAAGCAGTCATGTGGAGGTGGTACCAATGAGTAGCCAAGAAAGCAGAGAATGAAACTCTATACCTTGTTGAGAATATTTACTCCCAACTAGGGGAACATTTTCTGATTTTCCTTTACACTGACATCACCTGCACTTGCAGCAGTTTTACCCTCTCTTACCACATAGTTCTCCTCTTTTCCGCAACTCACCTCTCCATAAGTACACCCAGCTGTATTCAGTCCAGCTTTCCTGCCCTCAGCTCTGTACTCCATCAGGTCCTACACATCATCCTCCCAGCCCTCTTATCCTTACACAAGCATGTGTACTTCTCATACACACCAGCCTCCACTTCTTCCAGCTCTGCCAGTTCTGGTTGGGAATGGCATGGGCTCGTTATTAATTCTGCCAGCTGTTTCATCACCCTGACTCTCAGCATGCTGAACCAGAAAGGCCTTTGTTCTTCAGGACCCCAGTCCCAGCTGACTCTGACTGGGTGGCTTATCACCCAGAAGCAGCAGCTTTTGCCCTGGCAGCTAATTTTTACATGCCAATCCATTTGTGCTAGCAAAAAAGAGCCTTCCCCCTCCTCCTCCGGACCCCTACCATTTGTCTTTCTTTCCTAAGTGAGGGGAGGGAATTGTACCATCCCACTTGGCTCAACTGCTTCTGTTGGGTATGTTCTGTCCCTCTGCAGCAGACAGAGCTTGTAAGGAAAGTAGATATGGCCTTGGGAGAAGAGATTACATCCTTATGAATTAACTTACAGGCCAGGGGCTAAAACCACTGCCAGAAAGGATAAATGTGGTAGACAGTACTAGTTTCTATTAGGAAATTATGGATTCTGCTTTGAAAACAAAAATGCAGGATGATGAAAGTCCTCCAGATCACTGTGCATATGCATAATAGGTCCAAAGCATTAATGGTAACTAGTTTAAATGGGTCCAGGACTTATCCATCAGAGTAAAGACAGCCAGACTGATCAGATTTCAGCCCAAGAGCAACACCAATAGCTGGTCTTTGGAGTTATGGGACAGACATCTGCAGAAAGAATGGCAGGCAGGAAAAAATTGATGCCCCAACTACAGTTCCCATGAACCCCTATAGTACCTCAAGCTCCTGCTGTGATAATTGTATTTTAACATTTTATTCCAGCACAGAATAGAGTCAAATCTGAAACAAGGAAAGGTAATTTAATTTTCTCTTAGCTTAAGGATTTAGCCCTTGAGGAAGGCTGCAAAGATCATGTGTTCCATTCTGTTCATTTTTTAAAAAGCACAGTTCTTACTTTGAAGCACTTGCCTTTCATTTACAAGTAATCTTTTACTTGTCCTATTGACAGGTACATGTCCAGACTTCTCACTTTCTCTCTGCTGCTGGATGTTTTTCCAGCCTCACTCCTTCCCTGTGCAGGCCAACTTCATCATTTGATATGAGTGGGAGAAGGAAGCTAAGCACCCTGAAAATAAAAGGAGGAACCTCTAAGCAACAAGACCTAGTGGAAAGCCATACCCGTAATACTAGAGGATCATTTTGCAAAGTACTACTCTCCTCTGAAGACCTAGTCTATGAGCTGCATTTGGAAAGGCTCCTGCTAAGGTAGTGGATACCCCTGAAGCACACAGGACCCAGAGGTAGAGAAATGAGAGACTAGCCTGTTTTAAAATCAGTGACAAGTTCTGTGTAGAAAATCATGACTCCCTTAATAACACTCTTCTACAGCCTCCTACTTTCCCCCACTCATTCCCTTAGGCTTCTATTTCTTCATGTAGAATGTATTTCAGCATCATTTCTCAACCACTCAAATTCTGCATCTTTCCTTTGTGGTACCCTAACTCATCTCCAACTCCATCTGTCTGATTTTGCTCACCTTGGCAGGGACACCAGTGTACTTCCGCTTACTTCCACACAACAAACCATATTTTCTTACCATCTTTCCTTCCTGTCCTCTGTGGCAGCCATTCTGTAGAGATGCAGTAGCCTATTTCATAAAAACTGTATCCCCTATGCCTGAGGCACAGCACGTCCCAGACATCATCACACTTTTGTGGTACACTGCTGCACTGTCCCCAGCAGAAGAGCCTTTAAAGCCCAGGGCCTATCTGTATCGACATTTCTGTTTTAAAGACACGTTCTTGGGAGTCCTGCAAGTATGGGCTTCCACTTCCAGTAAGGATAATGTCTATCTTTGCACACAGACCAAACAGACATTTCTAGTGAGAAAATACACTGATGTCAGGTTCTGGAAGTGGTGATGTGCTGGAAAGAGCACTCTAGCGAAGAGGGTATTTGTGTATAGTCTCCCTGTAACCCTTGAGAACAAAACAGTCCAAGGTCTGCAAGAAAATAGAAAACATCCCAACTTTATAGTTCCCCATATTATTCCTGAGATATTCCCAAATATGCATTACAAAACAAATTCATATATCAAGACCGGAAGGAAAGGTTATGATTTTGTTGGATTTCCTAGCATGGACCAGTGAAATTCAGCTAAAAATTTCTGTATTGAAGTGCCTGTGTTTGAGCTAGAATCTTTCTTTCAGACAACAGGCCAGTCTTGATTTGAAAATCTGATATACGGGAAAGTTAGCATATTTCCAGTTATATCATTCTGATGGAAAGTTATCCTCACCACTAAAAATGCCTTACTTCCCAACCCCACCTTCTTTTGTGTAATTCAGCTAGCAACTACTGGGTCTTGTCAGCCTTTTCTCCGCCAGAATTGCTGAAATCATCTTCCTAGGCATGTAAGCAAGTCCTATGGTGATGATCCTTGTCAGCCTTTTCTAATAGCTTGAGTTTTCTAGGTATTTTGTTTTGAGGCAGATTTCCAAACTTTGCATCATTCCAGTGGGCTCTTATCCGAGTCCTTTCCAATTTGTCAACAGGCCTTTGACACATTTTGTAACACTTAAGTTAATGTTGGAAGAGAAATCATCGCTTTTTTTACTTTCTAGGCTTTTGTGTGCTTGATTTCTCACCCGTAACATCACACATAACAACATACCATATGCAGTAAAAAAAACCATCACACACAGGAGACTCTTAAAGGTCAGAAACTGAAGTAGAAAATATATACTGGAAAAAACAATCAAAGTCTATTAATTATTTTTTTTCCTGTTTCCACCTCTGCATGCAAGATGCCCCATGAGCTTAAGGTACCTTCCCTGGTGACTTACCCAGGTCAGAGAGAATTAGCCTGCTGCCAGTATCATTTCTTCCTTTGGAAAACCATCCTGCAAAACTTCTTACAGGAAATTTTTCCTACCATCTAAATTTTTCATGTGGTTAATTTCATCGTATTTCTTTCACATCCTTAAACCATGGTATGTAAAGGTTCTTTCTTCTACATCCTTCAGCAATATAAATTACATCCTATTGTTCCTACATCCCTAAGCTACCCTAACATCTCTTTGTTACTCCTACACCCTTAAGCAAGCCTATGTGTCTCTAATGTGTCCAGTCCTTTAAACGCTTTCAAGGATTCCTAACACCCTAGATGGGTTGGTCAGCTTACACCTGCTTACTTTCAGTTTCCATACTACACTGTCAATGAAACCTTGCAGTTGATTCTTTGCGTTTCTTTCTTCTCTAGGTCTCATTTTACACTGAGATATCCCAGATCTGTCTAAACTGAGGCATTGTTACTGGCGATCAGTGGTCTCCATCTTGCCAGTCCAGGACTTGCTACCTCTTCTTAAGAAACTCACAATCTGAAGTGATATCCATTTCCATCCTATATATAAACAGATTCTGTCCTGAAAATGCAGTCACAGTTAAATTTCACCAAACCAGAGATGAACTTGTCTTCAGAGTAAATGTAGCAAACAGAGGATGGGTAACGCAAATAACCGAAGTTCTCAATGAGTGGTGTTAGCTGCAGGAGAAGCTAGCATGCAGTAGGACACACAGTTTCTTCAGTCATGGAGCAAAAGTACCTCATCAGCTGAGTTTTGAGTTTTTTTGAAATTTTTGTCTTTAATCTAGGGCACAACCATCAAATCTTAGACTTCCATCTGTACTTCAAGCCGCGGCAAGTGCAAGGATGCAAGACCAATCTAGCTGGTACAGTAGACTGCATTTTAGACATGCCAAAGCTCTGAGCACATGCAAGACCTTTGCTTAGCCTAGAGATAGCTGATTACCAAATCCTCTCTCTGCTAGAAGAATAAATGCAGCTATATGTGGCTCTTATTTTGGTGCTCTCTATATTGCAGACAGAATCTTGCCTACTTTCAGGCAACAGGAAATCCTGAAAGTATGGCCCAGCTTTGCACCCAATTATATGGGCTCTTTCTAACCCATAAAAGGCAGATCTTAATCCAGTGTCCCTCTGGAAGTGAAAAGGGTCCTTTTGCAAGATGTCAAAGTGGTCACTCAGTTTGAGCTGTCATGAATAATAGCTTAATTACAGAATCACAGGATCTTTGAGATTGGAGGAGATGCCCTGAGACTGTCTAGTACAATAAGATGCTTTCGAGACCGTAAGTCATATTTGGGGCACCAGTTGTGACTGATCTCCTGCCAAGAAAAGGAATAACAGTGTTTCTATCTGGTTTAAAAACCACCCCACATACACAGATGTTCTTTGGGAAAGCTCAGCAGATATTCAGGTCCTGTTTCCCTTAAGTAAGGATCTTTGTGTTGTGGTGCTGCAAAAATGCCTGATGCCCTACATAACAAAAACATTTTAGTAGCCGTTATCCTGAAAATGCAGCTGACATTTTGAGGGAAATTAAAGAAGGCATTTTGGATTTGACTAAGATGGTACCAAAGGGGAAGGTGTAGATGCCTTGCTTTGGCAACACTATGACAAAAAATTCTGTTCTGGCGAAAATCCAACTGTTTCTGCTAACTTATTGGCCCAGTCACAACACTAAATAATCCATTACTCTTCCAGGTCAGTTTGGAGCCCGAAGTGAATTACTTGTTTCTTGGCTCAAACTTGCATCAGAAGATACTCAGCTCAAGATAACTGACATTTTAGCACATAGCAAGGACTGACCTTTGAGACATATAAACATTTTGTTTCAATGACTGATCTTTTTCTAGATTTATAGAACACATCTTGCCTTGCAGTTCAGGTCACGTTTGCATAGTCAAATAAAAATGCCATAAATCTCCTACTTTTCAGCAGTAGAAAGCAATGGAGAATTAATTCCTCCTGGGACCTCCTTACACAACTACTTAGCTCACTGCTGGACCTTACGCCATTCCTTTTGGGGCCAGTACGGTCCTCTGACTTACCAGAGTTGTTCACCAATCCACACTGAAGACTCTTTCCCTTTAGGAACAAGGGGCTCCTGCAGTCAAACCAAGCCAATGACGACTCATGATGCCAGGTGGCAGGATGCCTCCCTGATACTTAGGCATAGCATTAAACATTGTAAGGGCTCTGTGCATCAGATCAGCTTTACAGACTTATCCTTTGTAGTTCAGTCTGTTCACTGAAGAATCAAGATCGGGGAAAGATTTTTCTTGTTGTTACAGAGAGATGATCCAGGGAGGAGGTTTTATCTCCTGGGTTAGGTGACAACAGTGGGTTAAGGATGGATATTACAGATCAGAGATTGCTTTATACTGCAATACACAGTATTAGTGTCCCATCATGGTAGACTGGAGGCTGCTGTGAATATTCCTGCCAGTGCTTAGTTGGCAAGTAACACTAATTTGCATTCTATGGTCTTAAAAGAGCATCAAAGTTTGTATTAGCTTGAGTCAGACACTTCATCTACTACATTTTGACCTCTTATCCCATCTGATCAACAGAGAAATTGGAGAAATATAAGAAGTTTTTAGCCCTTGAACAGCCCAAATGGTAATCCTTGTCATATTGTACTGTC